>NC_063213.1:53155402-53756235 GCF_020740725.1 Corvus hawaiiensis
CTGTTGCACTGCATTTTGGTTTTGACTGCAACTTCTAATGATAGGTTGTCTTCATGTATTACTTGTGCATTCAGAAGTAAATAGTCAGTCAGTGAGCACTGGGCAGGAGTGCAGAAATCTCCAAGTCACATATATGTATGTGCATATATAAGATCAGTGAATCAAACTAAAGCTTCAAAGGTTACAATTCTTTTATAGCTCTTCAGGTTTTGGCTTGGGTGGAGTTAATTTTCTTCATAGTGGCTAGTGTGTGGCTATGTTTTGGATTTGTGCTAAACACAGTGATGATAATAAAGAGTTGTTTTTATTATTGCTGAGCCGGGCATACACAGAGTCAAGGCCTCTTCTATTTTCCCTACTACCACAGCAGTGAGGAAGTTGGGGGTGCATGGGAGGCTGGGAGAAGACACAGCCAGGACAAGTGACCCCAACTGACCATAGGGATATTCCAGACCATCTGACATCATGCTCAATATACAAATTTGAGGGGAAGATGGAGGAACAGGGAAATGCTTAGGGTGATGGCATTTGACTTCCCAAGCAATCGTTACACTGTTCTCCTGGAGATGGCTGAACACCTGCCTGACTATGGGAAGCTACAAATTAATTCTTTGCTTTGCTTGTGTGTGTGGTTTTTGCTTTCCCTATTAAACTGTCTTTAACTCAACTCACAAGTTTTCCAGCTTTTTCCCTTCTCATTCTCTCCCCATCCTGCTGGTAGGGAAGTGAACGAGTGGCCATGTTTGGCTTGGTGGCTGGCAGGGGTTAAACCACAGCAATAATATTTTTATTTGCTGCAAGCAATTATTTAAACAAATTACTGAAAAAAGCTCAGATTTAAAATAGCACCTGCCCTTACTTATCATTAGAAAATATCAAAGTACAGAAACAAACACAACAAAATAAATGTCCATTTCTACTTGAAACTATATTCATACATATCTAGTAATGAAACATACACATAAAATGTCAAGTAAAACTCCGAATTGTTCAGCTTCAAATTGTTGCTGTGGAAATTTGCATTTTTATCACAGTCATCAATTACTTTCACATACACAGCTTGCTTGTTTTCCTCTAAGAATTCACCTATTCAAACAGAACCTCACAACTGCTTTGTATACACTTCCAAGTATTTATTATTAAAATTAATTGCAAAGAGCTAACTAAACACTCAACCACAAGTGTGAAAAATTAACCAACATCTATAGTCAATTACCTGGTACACACTGTAGAACTTACCAGAAGAAACTAACAAATTAAATCTTCTGAATTAATCTATTTTACTTTGTCGCAATGACAATAAAAGAAACATACACACTGTACTCTTTGTATCAGTGGGACTACAGGGAATCTTTGCTGGGAACACTGTAAAAAGAGTAGCAGCCATTACTTTTAAACAGATTTAGAACTACTAAAATTCAAGTGACTTTTGAACTATGGAACTACTTTCCTGTAGAGGAAAGCCAGCTATAATCTTCCTTTTGTAGGGACAAAAGTTTAGTAAACTAAGCGAAGTGAGGAAGTGATCTTTTGGGGATTTTTAAAGCACTCCTCTTAAATAAAAAACAGATTTGCCATCATTTCATTCCAAAGTGGCAGACGATCATTTTCCTATCACAATCATTCTTCACTTTAGCAATCATTACAATCATTAAATAAATCTTCCAGAAGAATCTTCAGGGAGCTCCAGAGCTTTAGAATTTGGATGTTTTGACTGGATGTAATGTTCGGGGAATTCTCAAACATGCATTTATAACTATCAGCAAAAGACACTTTTTTTGTTCCTCATGAGTTAATATTAGACTATGCTAGGGAAAGAAGAAGATCTATCAAGATTCTATAAAACTTTTAGATAGTTACTGCATCCCAAATCAGATATATTCTGCACATTACTTTTCAAAAACTTCATGGATACAGAGGAAGGAGATCTGCGAGACACATAAATTTAGCAGCCTAACAGTTATAGTAGGCAATAAGACCTGTCTAATGCCCTCAAAGGCACGTGGAGTGTGATTCAGCTCATCATAAATTAGGTCAACTAAACTTCTCTCTAAGCAACAATTGACAGACATTATGGATCAGTTCTTCAAAAGACCACAACAGGTTCAAGAGTTGAAAGTACACATGGACACATAATATAAGGCACCTGACCCACAGGACAGAAATTCTATCCTTAGTTTCCTAAGTGATTTCAAGGGAAGAACTGAATACATCCTAGTGCATGAAAAATACTGTTTTGAAACAGTTCTCAATCTAGTATGAGAAATCCGACGCGTGAGCATGGAATTTATAAAACCACTTCCTACCTAGAAGGACATGCTAAACAGCTCAAAAAATTTTTAAATTAAGGGAGTCACATAACTTAAATAAATGCCTTGTACACTTCTGTAGAATGAAAGCCTATTTCACTTATAAATAAATGCATGGAGTATACCTTTCTTCTTCCCCTTCTCTCTGCCATTTTGGTACAACAAAAATATAGGTGAAATAACCTTCCCTTTTAGAAGGTATCCTATTCTCATTATCTTATATCCCAATTAGGCAATCAAATTAATATACTGAACTAGGTAAGATATAGGTAAGATATAGAATATCCTAAAGCCCTGAAAATACAGTGTTTAGCTCCAATATTTGCAGACTGTCATTCACTGTATTAGTATCTGTAGACTACATCCCATCCCACAGGTTCTTGTATTTGCTTTGCTAAAGCAGAAGATGGGTGTTACACCACTAAAAAAGATCAATGTAGCATTACAAAAACATACCCCCAGCATTGAAAGGTTTTGTTTGAAGAACACGAGTCAAAATGTTATTAAAAGCAAAGCATATGCTTTCCTCCTGCAATGAGAATGAAGGGTTGTATTACCTTCATGCACTGTTATTCCACAGTTGTCACACTGGATTATTTCATCAGCATCTTCACTGTTATCTCCAAGACAAACGCAACAAATCAAAATATGGTCCATTTTCTGGGAACTCCAATTTTGAGACTTCTCAAGGATCAGTGAGTCCTAATATTGAAAAATGAAGACACATTGATTATGCCAGGAACTTCAATTTTATTTAAAGCAAACAGAAGATCTGTTAATTGCTCAATTTTTCAACAATCAAAAAACCATGGAACATTATTTTCACAAGGCTAAAAGCTTCTTTGTGGTCAAAATGCTCAAACATTTCATCCCTGAATGCAAGAGCTGGGATGCATGGATCTCAATGCAACCTATAGACCTGTTAAGATCCAAAGGTCAGCGGAGAGCTATTTCCTCAGACAGAAACATATGTCTTTGAACCATTTATATTCTACAAAAAGGAATACCTAAGACACCATTTAAAATCAAAATTTAAAAAAAGGCCAAAGGTGACATTCAAATGTTCCAGCATTCAGAAAAACTGCTTCATCTTGTTAAAATTAAAAAAATCTCATGCATCTGAGAAATCCAAGAATACACTGCTAATACAAGCCTGCCAAGTTTTCATTTACATAAAATGTAAAAAATTATCAACTCTGTATGAGTTTGTTGTAATGCAAATTTATGCATCTCTATGCAAAATTGTATGATTTATAAAAACTGTATGTTCTTCTGATTATACACAGGAGTAAGGATTTGAAGAACATGCACACTGCCCTGTTCTTCCGACTTGCAATATGAACCAGTGCTCTTAAAGTGAATGTGGGTTTTAACGGGGAATTTTTCTAAGGAAACACAGAGAAGTGCTTCATAAACCAAAGTTGTACGTAAAATTAATTTTCTTAGTAAAACTGTCTTCTTATTATTATCATTATGTGACAGAGCCACTGTCTCTTCTGTAGTTTCATGGCCTCCATACATATTCATTTATTTTTTATACTTGAGCTTGAACTACCTTCACTGGTAATACGAAGGCATATAAGGATGCTAAAATAGGCTAAAATATTTTTCACAATAGTGAAAAATAACCATTGCAATACAAAGAAACAGCAATAGTTTCAAAGCAGAGCCCGAGAGTTCAATGGTACCATTCAAAATGTCAAAGATAAAGATGCAAAAATATTCCAAAACTGCTGTGGCATCCAAAAAAAAAAAAAAAAAAAAAAAATTAGGGTGGAAGATGCCCTCTCAAACTTTTTTTTTTTTTAAATTCCAGTCCCCCATTTATAAAATACAGCACCTATACTATGCCTAAGGGAACATGAGCTCATGTAGAAGTAGAAAGGAACATTCACAGAGTCACACTGCTTACAGGAGGGAAATTAATTGTGAACAACAGAAGATTCTCTTAAACAGAGCTCAGACTTACGGAGCATCTCTTCCAACATCCTCCTTTTAGGATGAAGCATTTTGAGGAAAGCAATAAGCTGGGACATTCCTGCAGCCCATCATTACTCAAAATACCCACGTTTAGCTTACCATTCACATTACAGATAGGAAAATGGCAGCAGATGCTCCCTAACTTTGGCAGATTAACTGTGCTATGGCACAGATTTCTCCGATGCCTGTGACAACTCCACAGAAATCAGCTTTTTCTGACAGTACCTTCGACTTAAACTGTTATTTGGCTTCACTGAAAGAAGCTTAAAAGAAATTTGTAATCTCTACTGTTCTAGAAGCCCAAGGTCTGGTAATTAAAAAAAACCACCAAAGTATTACTTCAAATTAAGAAACAGAATTGCATTGTAAAAACAAGAGTGAAATAAGACTGGTTGTCTAGGCAGTGAGAACCTATGCAAACATGGACCAAAAGACCCAAACAAACAAGCAATGATGAAAGGACATCAAATTTTTCTTCTAATGTTAGGATCCCCATCCATTAAGGTTCACCTCATGTGAAGACAGCCAACCGGTCAAAAAAGGCAGCTGAGCAACTTATTGTTTTTAGGCAGGCACAGAGAGGGAGTGATCTGGAAAGTGTGCTGCTCTCCTCTGCTCTCAGTCTATGTAAGCACCTGAGAGACCCTACTTGTCTAAAACATGGGAACTTTTCCATACAACAGTAACTGCTGCAACTCCTGAACAAGTCCTGCTCCCTACTGAAGTGGGAGATACTATTTCAGCTGGATCACCATGTAATTCCCATTTCTGTGGTGTTAATGAAGAAAGTGAGCATTTCAATCTATATGCCCATAGAATTTAAACTTTACAGGGGAAAAAAAAATTCAAAATACAATAACCATCTCACTGAGAATAGAAGAGTCCTATAAAGTGGTAGTAATTATAAAAACAGAAAAACACCATTTACCTACTAATGATGCTTGACCTCAGGAAAGAAAGCTAAGCTTGTATTCTGTGCATAATACAATGGAAAAGCATGTGGTATTTAATTACAGCACATGTTAAAATAATGTATATGCAGACCTCAAAATATTTTTATAAAATGTAAAGAAATAAAAATCACAGGGAAACAAGAACCAAACAACTCCTTCCCAACACCCTCCCCAGTTTCCATTCTCCAAAAATAAGCAAAGGAAAGAAAGAAGAAAGAATGCATATAAAGGACTACAATATGTTCAGAACTAATTACCTGAACATTCTTCCCTAAATTAATTGCGCATTTGAACATCTCTTTTTCTAAGAACTCACTTTCTGCAGTGCTATGAGATTTTGCTAGATGTGTCTGCTAGACAAGATTTTTCTTTACCCTTTTTCTTTTTTACTAATTCAAAATACTGCAGCAGTGGAGAGTATACTGCTATAATACAGTATATTGAGTATCAGAGAAATCTGAAAATTACAGTCTGTAATTCAGTCTATAGATACTCACTTTTGCAAGACTTCTTGATAAAGACATACTCAGAAACAGTACAGCACTTTACATGCAATAAAGATAAATTGTTACTTACAAAACTATAATTTGAACTTCAAATTTTATGTTCTGATCACTGTTCCAAATCTAAGTCAAGAATAGAATCTGATATCCATGCATACTAAGAAACTTGACAGAAGACATACCAGAGACAGCTCTGGGTTTCCGAAACAGGTCTATTTTTCCAAGCCAACAGAAATTATACTGAAGAATATATCACTAAGAATGTAGCCTCACATCTCCATTTTGATACGGGAAGCAAGTCTGAAAAAAAACTGCCTCTCTCTGTTTCAAGTTCAGATCATTAGTATTGGTACAGCACTTTCAGCTCCTGAGCCAGGAAAATGAAGATAATAATACTAGAATCACAGAGCCTGACAAGGAAAGAAGATGCCTATACAAAAAGTTATAAAAAGAAAAAAACCCAAACGAATCATGCTATTTTTTCAATCTCAATTATTACTAGTAATAAAAACAGCACAGCTCACGTGCAATAATATATATATACACAAATATATATATCTCACTATACAAAAATATATATATATATAATACCTATCAAAGTATCTGAAATGGACACAGCTAATTCTTTCAAATACTGTTTAGTTCCCTGTCATTTTACACATTTAAATAAAGTTTAAAGGGAACAGCAGAACTTTAAAAAATGTCGTATTACTACCATTTACCAAATGTTATGTTGACATTGTGACTATTTCCTGAAAACTGCATGTAGATTTTACAGCAATTCTGTTTATTTTGTTCAGAATTTTGCTATAGCAGAACATGAAGTCATCCACAGTGACAACCTGGTATCCTAATTTTTCCACAGGCACAATCTTCAAGGCAACTGTAATTGTGCATAGGGAAAAAAAAGGTTACTTTATTAAACACTTATATATGTAATTTTCAGATTCTGTAATCAGAAGATATTTAATATAATAATCATAGTACCCAAATGCTTTTAGTATGGTAAGAAGTTAGTTCATTTGTGACTATATAAGCAAATCCAACATAAATGATCATAATTATTCTATTTGATTTTAAACCTAGTGTGCATATTTCTTTACTTAAAATTCTTCTATAAGTGAACTTTGTGTTCAGACTCTGATGTTTGTCACAAAAAAGGGCAAAGAGTAATGTCTCATTTATCTGTTTTATGATTATATCACAGATGCATTTAACCTTCAGAACATTACAAGTATACAACATTTACATTAAAACAGAACTAGAAGTCTCGTTAACACGTTGGTTTGCATACTGGACCTCCTATTTGTTTTAGTACTAAATCCAATCTCCTTAAAGCCAAGAGAAGTCCCTCTATTGACTTTAGTGGCATTAGATTGGTCAAATGGTCCAAGCAAGGTTATTTAATATGCAGTGCCTATTTAGCATAATTTTTCCTGCTTCATTTATTCACTTATTATTGTGTAAACACAACTCCAGCCAATCAGTTTAACTTTTAATATTAACAGAATAGCTACTGGGGAGTAGATTCCACTTGTCAACAGATATATTATAGAAAGTTGGTTGCACTACCTCATTACTCTTGCTTTGTGAAAGAGCCAGGCTATCATTTGTCAATTCCTCATCATCTGCATTATTCCTGTTAAGAACTTTACTCTTCTTCTTCTTGGAGCCTCCATCGCTAGCGGTGCTGCTATTATCTTCTTCATTACCTTCCTCATCATTGTCATCCTCATCACTTCCACTCCCGTCATCTTCATCATCTTCATTATCTCCATCACTCCCCTCTTTCCGCAGTGCATTCTTTCCTTTTTTTTTCTCAGCAGTAGGCCGCCAGTCATTGTCATCTTCACTATCATAGTCATCCATGTCATTTAGTTCTTCCATCGATACAAAATCCAGCAGAGGTCGGTTCCTGCGCAAATTCCATTTTTTTGGTTCATTTGTTTGCTCATCAGCCACAGCATCAGGTTCAGCTGCTTTCTCCTTCTCTTTCTTCTTTTTTGGCTTTTCTTCTTCATCTTCTTGCTCTTTCTTTTCAGTTTTAATTACCTCTTTGTCTGCTGTTGGCACCTCTTCTTCAGTGGAGGTTTTTGGCTGTTGCTGTTCTACTTTCTCTTCTGCCGGTTCCTCCTCCAAGATATTTTCTTCTGATTCAGTACAGGAACCTTCACCACTGTCCTTAGATGCATCTTCACTCCCATGACCACTTCCTTCAGAATCTGTTGAGCAGATGAAAATTTAAAAAAAGTTCCGACACAAATGTACCCCCAAAAATAAAATCTCTTGAAGCAAGTTGTTAAACAAAAGAATGATGCATGTTCCTCCCTCATAAGGTATTCCACCTATTTTTTCAGCTGGTGTCCAAATACTGCTATTTCGAGTGCTATGTTGAGAATCGGTTAAACATGAGTGCATTTTAAGATGCCAAAAAAAAAAAAGATGGTAGAACTTATTAAATGAGCGTTATATGTTCCTTTGAACTGCAGCTCATATTAACAAAAAGCAGTAGCACAGAGTAATTTCCATGTGAAGTCATATCTTAAAGAAAGAGCATTCCAGTTTTTAATTTCTGGAGTTGTTTTCTACATCTTCAAAACAAAATAGCTATCCAATAGAAGAGGTTTGGAATTACAAAATGAAGAGCTTACATAACTATTCCTAAAAATAATATGGATAATCCCACGCCTTCATTTTTAGTACACGTTTTTTTTTTTCTGGGTTTGAGGGCTCTTTCAATTTCCAAGGTTAGTTCACTTATTAAACCCACATAAACCACGTCTTACTCAGCATTGCAGCTGCACAACAATGCATTAACCTTATACCATTCATATGGTACTGTTCTGTGTGTACTCACTATTTCCATTAATTAACACATGCCAATATGAGCAACAGAAAAGAGAAGGATCTTTATTTTTTTAAAAAAAGACATTTTTACTATAAAGTACATGTAAAAACTATTGAAAAATGACAGGTGAACTTGTTAAATTTTATAAACAACATCCACTTTGCTATCTCTCATCTTATATCCACCTACTGCTTTTCATTCATAGTTTTAATGAAAGAAAATTCAGAAAATATTTTTTTTCAAATTTTAAAAAGAAAATGCAGTTTCTTGATCCAATGCAGGGATCAATTAGGCAGTGGCCACCATTTTCAGTTTGCTCAAAGCCATCACCAAGTTCTTGATCCACTGTCATATAGATGCAAAGATGAAACATGTCAATGCTCACAAATTAAAAAAAAAATCTTAATTGCTTTAGCTACAACCCAAAAATCTCCACCACTCAGTATCACCTTACACAGAGAATTTCTGTACACACTCATCTCTATATAAATCCAAATAAACAGACACTGAGGTCAGTGTGCTACACATTTCATATGGCATTTATTTCCACCCCCAAGAACACTGCCAATGATTAGCCAGTTGTTACTTCAATATAATGGTCAATTTTGCCTTCTTCTGCATATACCTGCATGTGGAACTGTTCAGTGAGAAGATTATAAAACTATTGACAAAAAAGTCTGTAAGTGCTACTATTACTGATTAGGACATTAAAGCTATCCATCCCCTTACAAGCTAATAGAAACTGAAAGTTTCCAACATGTTCTAACATGTAGAGATCCAAAAAACCCACATTTTTTACAGTCTTTTGAGAAAAGTGTAATTCAGACATTTTTCTACACCTATTAGCCTTAATTGTAGTAATCAAAGTACAACATAATACACAAGAAAAAAAACCCAGAAATAACTAACATACAATCCAAAAAAATTATTTTCAAGTTACAATAACTTTGTTTGGATGCAGAATCACGGGACAGGTAAGGCTGGAAAGGACCATGGTGGTCCATTCTAGAGTACACTTCCCCAGGATTGCATCCAGACAGTTCTTGAATATCTCCAGTGAGGGAGACTGCACAACATCTCTGGGCAATTCTGTCCCAGTGCACAGTCACCTGCAGGGTAAAGCTCTTCCACAGATTCAGGAGGAACTTCCTGTACATCAGTTTCTGCCCATTGCCTCTTGTCCTATTGCTTGGCACCACCGAGAAGAGCCTGGCTCCATCCTCAAAACGTTCCCTTCACATACTTATAGACATGGATGAGGTCCCCTCTCAGATGTCTCTTCTCAAGGATGAACAGGCCTAGTATACTCAGCCTTTCCTTGTTAAGAGTACCTCCACAGAAGGGCCACAAAAATGGTGAGAAGGCCACTCTCCATGACAAGCTTAAAGAGTTGGTGTGGTTCATCTTGGAGAAGAGAAGGCTCCAAGGAGAACAGGGCTTGTAAGTGAGATTTTTTACCAAGGCCTGTGGTGACAGGAAAAGGGGAACCAGTTTCAAACTGAAAGAGGGTAGAGTTTCAACTGGACATGAGAAACTTTTCAATGAGCATGGTGAAATGTTGGAGCAGGTTGCCCAGGGAACTGGTAGATGCACCATCACTGAAAATACTCGAGGCCAGGTGGGACGGGGCTTTAAACTACCTGGTCTAGTGAAAGATACTCCTGACAAAGGCAGGGGGTTGGTTTAGATTATCTTTAAAGGCTTTTTGATCATGGGTTGGTTTATAGGACACCAGGCCTGCTGGCAACAGACACGGCACGGCACACCAGATACAAAGTGGGGGAGGAAAAGGATCTCTGCACAGGAGTTAGCAGGGCTTACTGAAAGACTAAACTAGATTTGAAGGGGGGAAGGGATAAACCCACGTTCACTAGAGGTATACTTCAGGGCAGCACACCACTGGGGGACAACATGTTAGAAAGGTCCTTTGGTCTGTTGCCTCAGTGGGGGTAGGGAATGGAGATCCATGCTGCAGTAAGGACACAAGGGTTATTATATGTGAGAAAACACGGAAGTGACTGAAAACGGTCATGTAAGACTTAGGGCTTGCTCCCCCAAAAAGTTAGTGAGATCAATAGCCCAGCTGAAGTGCCTCTACACCAATGTACACAGCACAGGCAACAACCACGAGGAGCTGAAAGTCACTGTGCAGCAGTAAAACTATGACAATAGCTGCCACCATGTAGGCATGAGATGACACAGACAGTGAGAGCGGCTGCAATGGATGGCTATAAACTCTTCAGAAGAAACAGGCAAGGAAGGAGAGGTGGTGGAGCAGCCCCATATCTTAGGGAGTCTAGGGCATAATGATGACACGGGTAAGGGTAAAACTCAGGGGAAAGTCTAACAAGGCAATACTGGTGGGAGTCTGTTAAAGACCACCCAACCAGGATGAAGAGAAAAGCGAAATAGTTTATAAGCAGTTGGGAGAGGTCTCACAATCACTATCCCTCATTCTCACAGTGGACTTCAACTTACCAGATGTCTGCGGAAAACACAATACAGCAGAGAGGAACTGGTCCAGAATGTTCCTGGAGCATGTGGAAGGTAACTGCCTGAGAACAGCCAGTGAGGGAGCCTACTAGGGAAGACTCCCTGCCAGACCTGTTATTTGCAAACAGAGAAGGACTTGTGGGTTACGTGATGACTGGAGGCTGTTTTGGGCAGAGCAAATGTGAAATGATAGTTTTCAATTCTCAGAGAAGCAAGCAATCAGCAGATCCTGGGCTTTCAGAGAGATGATGCCCTGTTGAGAGGCTTGGTTGAGAAGTCTCTTGGGAGGAAGTCCAGGAAGGCTGGACATTCTTCAAGGAAATCTTAAAAAGCACAGGAGCAGGCCATCCCTATGTGCTGATAGACAAGCCAGCAGTGAGAAAGACTGATGTGGCTGAACAGAGAGCCAAGAGCTTTGACTGGAACTCAGAAGAAAAAAGAGAATTTAAGGCTTTTGGAAGAAGAGGCAAGAGGACTACAGGGATGACATGAGGGTTTGCAGGGAGAAAATCAGAAGGGCCAAAGACCAACTAGAACTTAATCTGACTACTGCCATAAAAGATAATAAATACATAATCAACAAAAGGAAGGCTAAAGACAATCTCTACCCCTTACTGCATTAAAAGGAAAACAGTGACAAAAGATGAGGAAAAGGCTGAGGTACTTAATACCTTTTTTGCCTCAGTCTTTTAACAGCAAGACCTGGTGTTCTCTGGGTATCCATCCCCCTAAACTAGAAGACAGACACAGGGAGCACAATGAAGCACCCATAATCCAAGGGGAAATGGTCAGTGATCTGCTGCATCTCAGAAACACACAGGTCTGTGGGCCCAGATGAGCCACTTTCTATCATTTACCAGCAATCCTGGCTAACCAGGAAGGTCCCAGATGACTAGAAGTTAAAAAAACGTGATACCTATCTGCAAGAAGGGTCAGAAGGAGTATCCATGGAACTCCAGTCAGGTCAGAAGGAGCATCCATGGAACTCTCTGGAAGGTCATGAAGCAGATCATCTTGGATGTCATCACACAGCGTGTGCAGGACAACCAGGCAAGCAGACCCAGCGAGCACTGGTTTGTGAAGGCAGGTCCTGCTTGACCAACCTCATCTTTCTATGACAAGATCACCTTCTTAATAAACAGGGAAAGGCTGTTGATGCTGTCTACATGGATTTTAGTAAAGCCTTTGATGCCACTTCCCACAGCATTTCCTGGAAAAAATGGCTGCTCATGGCTTGGATGGGTGCACTGTTTGCTGGGTACAAAACTGTCTAGAGGCTGAATGGCCAGAGAGTGGTGGTGAAGAGTTACACCCAGCTGGTGGCAGGTCACAACTGAGTTGCCCACAGCTCAGTACTGGGGCCAGCCCTGTTTAATATCTTCACTGACAGCCTGGACAAGGGGATCGTGTGTACCCTCACTCAAACAGTTTGCAGACAACACCAAGTTGGGTAGGAATGTTAATCTGCTGGAGGGAAGGAAGGCTCTGCAAAGCGATCTGGACAGGCTGGATTGATGGGCCAAGGCCAATCTGACGATGTTCAACAAGGCCTGGTGTGTGAACTTGGGTCACAACAACCCCATGGAGCATCACAGGTTGGGGGCAGAGTGGCTGGAGAGCTGTCCAGTGGAAAAGGAGCTGGGGGTGCTGGATGACATCTGGCTGAACAAGACCCAGCATGTGCCCAGGCGGCCAAGAAGGCCAATGTGTCCTTGCCTGTACCAGCAATAGTGTGGCCAGCAGAACGAGTGCAGTGATTGTCCCCTGTACTCAGCACTGGTGAGGCCACACCTCGAATCCTGTGTAAAGCTTTGGGCCCCTCAATTCAAGAAAAACACTGAGGTGCTGGACCATGTCCAGAGAAGGACAATGGAGCTGGTGAAAGATCTGGAGCAGAAGTCTGACGAGAAGCAGCTGAGTGAGCTGGGGATGTTCAGCATGGAGAAAAGGAGGCTCAGGAGAGACCATATCACTCTGAACTGCCTGAAAGGAGGTGGGTCTTCTCCCATGTAACAAGTGACAGAACTAGGTGAAATGGCTTCAAGTTGCAACAAGGGTGGATTAGGTTGGGTATTAGGAAAAACTTCACAGAAAAGGCTGCTCCTCAGGGAAGTAGTTGAGTCACCATCCCTAGAGATTTTTAAAAGATGTGTAGATGTGGCACTTATGGACATGGTTTAGTGGTAGGCTTGGCAGTGCTAGATTAATGGTTAGACTCTTATCTTAGAGGTCTTTTCAAACCTAAACAATTCTACAATTCTGTGATACTTGCCAGCTCTCATAAACAGTTTACAAGAAATTCCTAAAGCTATACTCTCATACTAGACATATCACAGATTAAATGCCACATGTATGCTCAAAGCAAAATGTATTTTTGTATCTCATTTCACAGGTGCTGAGTGCCTACGTGCACTATTTGTCTCACTGTAAATATGGTAATACAGGATTTTGCCACGTAAAAATTAACTGAAATTTTTAAGTTAGATTTCATTATTTTCTCTTGCTTTATTTCCCCACCATAAATCTATGACAGACATTTGTTTTGACGCTTTAACTGTGCTGTTGCAATTATAAATAGTCTTAGACCCCTTGCCAATTTTATGTTTTGAAGGGAATCTTAAGTCTTGGTGTAGTTTGATCTTTAACAGCACTCTAAATTACTAAGACTGATTCTTGTTCATCAATACTACACCACGCAAATAATTTAAAGCAGAGAACAAATAAACACTATTTTCACTCACTTCTCTCCTTCAGTTTCTCTTTGCCTTCTGCCTGCACATTTTCCTTTCTACTCTCCTTTATACATTCATATACACACCAGAGATACCTATAGTAAGAGATATCTCTCCTTGATCTGAATGCATCCACTGTGAGAGGTGCTTTTCTAGAAAGAGCTATTCGGTGATAACAGCAATTTTTGCAGGTCTTCTTCTGTCAGCTGCACTTTTACTGAGCAAAAGGCTGCAGTATACAATTTTCTCCTTGACAGAAATGCTTAAAGAATGGCTCTTTCAAATTGGCAACCATATCATGTCATTCCCTATAGGAGAGAAGCAAAGCTACTCTAAGTGAAAGATGGGGCCAGATACACCATCAAATAGTGAAGAATATAGAGTTCCATTGAGAACAAATATGAGAGATAACAGTTGGGAGAAAGACATCATTTATTCCTCTACACCTTGTATCTTTAGCTCTACTAAGCACAACAGCAGGTGGCAGTCAAATCCAAGAGGACAATTCTGAAAGGAATTCCAAGAACAGAACATTATACTACAGAATTAACATACACAGAGAAGTGTAATAAAGAAACACTCCACTCAACCGTGGAGTCTTGTATAATATGTATGATGCACAAGACTTCAGCGTAAGCCTACTGAAATCATTACATGAGTCAACAAAAAAAAATCCTCCCAGGGTTTGCAGGACCATTTTACAAACAATTTTAAATATGACACTCCATAATTTTTACTTTTTTTTCAACATTCTAAGAAAATTCATATATACAGCGAGCAAGTGCTGCACTACAAAAGTACCTGGCCAACCACTCACAGGAGACATTCTGGTTCTTAAATGCAGTATTTAGCTTAATAAGCAGCTCTGTAAAAAACAGATTTATTGATTGTTTCAAGTGAACTCCAAAGGATAAGCTAGTTAAAGGCAATCATGGACTCGATTTTGGACTTGCCTCTTCCACTAACAAAGCTTAACAAACTCCAAATAGTAGACAAAAAGCATTTGGAATCATTTCAGAATATTCTTTTATTCACACTGAATCCTATCTGGTTGAGTCTTTCCAAAGTGCTCAAAGCTATCTAAAACGAATGCAATCAAGGATCCTGGAACGTTGAAAAGGAGTAAAAAAACTGAAAAACTGAGCATGCAATACAGAAAGCAACTACGAAGTTATCACTGCTAAATAATATTCAATAATAATCTAGCAATCACATGACAAAGAGCCTACAGTGGCTTTTACAATACCCTCTTTTTGAGGGCAGTAACAAAAACCAGGATGCAGGTGAGGTTAATGTCACTCAATCACCACCATCTGATCTATTGATCCTTTACCCTCTTTTTGCCCCATCACAAGGCAAACAACTAGCCTTTGACATGATTATGTGAAATTACCTAGCTATCTCTGCTGAAACACCATGTACAATCCCTCACCCACGGTGCCTGCACCCTGATGGATGGGAAACATGGAAAGCACTACTAATTGTGTTTGTCAACAGCCTCTGGCCATAAACTTCCTTACAGAAGAACTGCTCCAGTATCACAAAAAATCCTCAGCACACGTGCTATACCAAGCATCCAAAAGCAGCTGTACTTCCTACACATCTGATCAAGGTATCGCAATAAAGACTCCGTAATACCTTAAGGAACTCCTTAAACTAACTAGGAAGCTACAATATTAATAACTGGATGTAAAAACAAGGCAGGAAAACCTAGATTATGTGTGTAAAATAAAAATTTTTAAATTACCAAAGGCAGAGTTGTGTAACTGGTAAAATTGTGACCATATCTGTCTATTAGACACAGAAGTCCATTACGCAGTGATCAATGTAACTATAAGCAAGAACTAAAAAGGCTTAATACTTCATTGCAACATAATTTCAAGAAAGAGAATCTAACATACCGGTTAGATATATGCCCCTGGCTTTCTATGCTATTTTGATTCATACGATGATTAAACACTGGCAGACTACCGGCAACTCGACATTGGCAGTGCTGGCAGTTAAAAAAATGGAACTGTCCAAAGCAACATGATTAAGAACACGTAAAACCAAACCAATATAGATTAAGATGCTACAGCTCCATGGAGAGAAACTGTCTTCTCAAATAATGCTTTGAAAAGAAGTATCTAACATGTATTAACTGCAGATGTAGACTGGGCGGAGCAGGAGATGAAACTGACCACTGATCCATGATTACACATTTCAGAAAACAAGTATTTAATAGAAACAACGATGGAAAGGGAACAAGGGAAAGTCATTTGGTAAGCAGCTTACTCACTTCTTCACAAGCAATAGTTATGTCATGACATTTCAGTAGATGTCTATTCAAGTTGCAAAACCACTCAATACTGAAGATTGCCAATTTTGACTTGAGTCATTAGGAAGTGCCTCATTTACAATGTTACAACACTGATGAAATTGGGTGCCCTACCAATGCCTTGTCAGCAAGCCCCTGGAATAACAGAAATCCCAGTGTTTCCAAAGAGAAGGAAGTTGACACTCTTGTCAGTCACTCCCAAGTTTTACTTAGGGTGGCAGACAAAAGTTTTACCTGGGATGAAGAGGTACATAATGCTGGTATTTTCCATATTCCTCAATTAGAAAAAGCCCTTGTGACTTCCAGTCTCAGGAACTATACATTAATATGGAAATACATGATAATTTACTAATGATTAATTCATCAATATTTTCTTTTATCTTCACTGTCTACTGAAACACCTTACAACTTTAGTGTTTCCTATCATTTAAGTTTAGTCTCAAAAACAAACATTTGTTTCTTTATCAAGATTTCAGTACTGTTAAACACTACAGTATTTTGATCGTTCACAAACATTTCTTTATATTACAATATCCTGTATAGGAAAGCAAAAGTGTAATCTTCGTTGTGCTAAGAGGAAAGAAGTTACATAAAGATAATAATATTTGCAACTTTTTATTTCTAAATCAAGACACAGGTTTTTAAGAATAGCTATATATATATGCATTTTTGTAGATCATTACTTGTTTTAAACAGATCTTCTACTCACTTCAGCTGCAAGAATAGTACATGATATATATGCAAGTCAGGCTCCACACTCAACACCAAAAAAAAAATTATGAATGCATCTAAAAATTTGAGTCAACAAGACTAGTAGCAGAAGTAGTAACAGGATTGAGTTCTTCAAAGGCAGCATTCAGTTATTTTCTTCTTAGCTACACTGTGATAGAGAACCAGTCCTTAAATTCACACATGATTCTTGTTCAGGGACCACACTACATTCCTCTGCATGATTTCAATTTCAGTATATGCACTGACAAAACTGAGTTCACTGATGAGAGACAAGAAAAGTAGTAAATGCTTGCTTTGGAGCCCTACTGGGAATTACTCTACACCTGTACTCTGATTTCTGACATCAGTGTATCTCCAGCTGCTCCCACTGCAGAAAAAAAAAAATGAACAAAAGGACTCCCCAAAGCATGCTTAATTAACTTAAAAGCAAAACTTGAAATAACTGATGGGTATTGTGAAAGATACTATTAAAAGCCTTCAGTTGAGTATATTACAGCACCATTATTTCAAGTCACATGTTTGTACACTCTGATTCCAAAGGGACATTTTTTTTGATTGATCCTGCATTAAGATTAAATATGACATTCTTTCTTATGGAACAAATTTTTCAAGATATTTACAAAAACCAGAAGAACACAGTACTTTAGAATATGGCATTACCAAAAGAAACAGAGAAGCCATTAAAAATTACTTTGTTCAGTATAAGCATAACGAAAAGCCCGGAGGCCTGAAAACTATTTACATTAAGTAAACTTAAAAGAATGTAACGATTCTATAATCAGTTTCTCTAAAGAGATGTCAGAATATTGAGAACTTTTAAGTGGAAAAGGCCAACTGACAGTTGGTATGACCTAAATCCAAGAAAATAAATTAACTACACTGTAAGTAAAAGTCCACATAGATTTTTTTGGTGGAAATAGAAGTTGGGTAATTTGAAATATTTTTTGTAATGAAAAATTTTACCAAGGCACCAAGACTCTGAAAACAAAAATTCAGAAATGCTAAACTGCTTCCTAAAAGTACTTAGTAACAACTTCTCAAATCCTTACTGCATTGCATATTTCCAGAAATCTGGCAGAACAATGAAGGTGTGTAAAAGTTTAGGTGTTCAGGGTTCAGTCCCCATATATTTGCACAGTGTCATCTACTAGTACGTATCACTGGAGATCCTAAAGCTCACACATATGGACACAACACAATCATCAGGAAGAAAATTACTTCAGAATTCTTTTAATTTAAGTAATCCCTTAACTTAAATTTTCGAATTTGTTTTGTTATTTTAAACACCTATATGTGCATTTGTGAATGAAGTAAATGCAAGTATGTGTTGTGGAGCTGTGGAATTACCATACTAGAATTTATGCTCATATTCAATGCAGACTGGGTCTTATTTCTGACACACTTATTGCCTTTTGTAAGCAAACTAAACAATGTCATTCTGAATTCAAGCAAATACTAAATACTGATTTGCAACAGGCTGCTCATGAAGAGCCCTATGTATGCATGTGTGTGTGTGTAAAAAAGTCCCTTTATTTAATCACTTCTTCCAGCCAAATCTAAATGGACTAAGTGCAACCAAATTTAACATATGTTGTACCAGCTTCATTTTAAATCAGTACAGATGTTGTGCTTCAGGTATCCTGCATTTAAACTTGTATTACATGTAAGAAACACTTATTTGTAAAAACTTTCTATTCCCCAACTTCTCCAAACCCTCAGTGATTTCTTTTTCCATCCTGAAAATCTTTGAATAAAGTATAAGATGTCAAATTCTCTTGCTGTTTCAAAGTGTTCTCACAAAATTTTAAATTTTATTAAACAGAACAATTATTTCTCCTACAAATGATAGATATAGGTTCAGAAATGCTAAAACAACACTTCATGACATATATGAACACAAAACAGCAATTAGAAAAAAAAATTAAGTAGAATTTTTTCTCATATGCTTGTTTCAATTCAGTGTTGCATATTAAAAGGAAAATCCATTCAACTTCCTCAAAATGAAATTGATTTTGAAATACACCCAAGGCTAGATACTGACCAGCCCCCTCTAGTATATATACAGTATCCTGAAACTCAAAAAGGATAGTAATTAAAAATTAATCTGCACTCACACATTGTTGAGTCAGGAAGCTATATTCATTTTTTTAATAAATGACTGTCTTTTGACCAACTAATATACTTCTCTGAATTAAGTGTTCATCACCCATACTCCCTTTCCAATTCTCATTTTCCCTTAAATCCTGCCTACGCTACTGTTCCAAAACAGGGAGATTTTTCTCTGGTAATTAAAAATCATTTCCTTTTATGGCAAATTATATCCTTACTCAAAAGAAAGGATCAAAAGCCTCAGAACACAATTAAAAGAGTAGATGAAACCAGCTCCCAAAAGTCTTAACATGAAATTGGTAAGATGACATCAGTTTTACTCTCTTAAGCCACTCCAGCCTGCTCTACCAGAACAGCCAAGGGAAGTATGTCTAAGCCTAGGGGAAGAGGTGGTGAGAAGAACAAAACTAACCAACCAAACCAAACCACAAACACGGAGCATTAGGGCATATCTTAAAACTGGCACTGGGTAAAATATTCTTAAGCATTTTTAAGTTCATCAATACAGAGGAACTTGCCAAATGTTAAAGAATAAACCTTTAAATGGGAATATTTTTGCACTATACATTCACACAGAACATACACCAGCATCCCCAGTGCAGAAATAACAAAGCCAAGTTATTTGATAAGCTGCCATAATGCTTCCCTCACATCTTATACATCCTGCATCTTCTGTTTATTTCCCTCAGCATATGCCACAGAACATCCAACATGCAGTTTATTGACCAACATGGTCCTATCCCTTCTTTCCCTTTCCTTCAATATACTTGAATTTACTAATTTTATTTTGGCCATCTTGTCTATTTTCAGTTTCTGTGGATGTTCACTGCAGATAAAGGAATCTGCACATATAGAAAAGACTGCAAAGCAACAAAACTCTGTGGCAAGGACTTCCTTCTAGTATGAAGTGTGTACACTTCTCTGCATATTTCTATCTGAATGGACACCTTAAGTTTGTCTACTGTAAAAAACAATAAAAACCTGAACATATTATCTTTTTGCTTTAGGTTCTTACTCACCAAGTAAAATTAACCTTGAGAAAAAGGCAAGTTCATAAGTCCACAACAAACTATTATCCAGACTTGTTCAAAACAAAATGGCTTTAGATTCTTCTTATTTCAATACTAAATACAGTGAATATTCCAAAAATTATCTCTACACTGAAGAACTCAAAAGCAATAAATACAGTTAAGGCAGTCTGCACAGAAGGTACTCAAATGTTTCTACCAAAACTTGTTTCACAGTCGTGAGATTTCTGTTGAAAAAAGAATAATCACGATTTTAAGTACTGATTCCCAGTTATCCAATCAAGTCACTCCCTTCAAGGGGCTCCAAGTCCCAGCAGACTCACTACAAGCATTCTGCCTCCTATATGATATCAAATGAGCAACCATAAACCAAAAATGAGATAATTCTGAACTGAGGAGATGAGAAAGCATATTTACCTGAAGCATCTCCAACTTTAAAATCACTGTCATCAGAGCTATCATAATCTAAAGCTTCCAGCAGCGAAGCTGCCAAAGGCTTCACCTGTCTCCTCTTCGAACTGCGGTCCACTGCAGGAAAAAAAACAGTGTTGTTACTGGGTAGCATAAAGAGAATTCAGCATCGCTAAGGGCATTCAAATTACAAGGCAGAACGGGCGTGACAGGCAGGGGCAGTCCCGAGAGCAGCCGGCAGATGCAGCCGCATCGGGATCCGGGGCACACCCGCTCCCACAGGTGAGGCAGGGCAGGGTCCGCCCGCCCGGCGGAGCGCTGGTGCTCCCTGCAGGCGCCGGGAACCGCACGGCACTGCGCACCGCGGGCTGCCCGCAGCCTCGGGAGGGCTGGGTGGGCACTGGGGCCGCCAGACATCCCCGGAGCAGCCAGCATCCCCCGAGGACGCGCCCTGGCGTGATCCGCCAGCGACCAGACGCAGGGGGGACGCGCAGCCGGGACCGTGGGACGCCCAAGGGACAGCGATGCGCCCGCTCGCCGGGGGCGGGGGCGCTCCGCGGGCACAGCGGCACCCCCGCGGAGCAGGACCGGCAGAACCGCTGCGGATCACTTACTAAAGCCTGCGCGGGTGGGCGGCGGGCGGGCAGGGGCCCTCGGGTGCAGCGCCGCCGAGCCCCGGGCCCCTTCCCCAGACAATGGGCACGGCGGCGACCCGGATGCAGACCCGCGCCCGCCCCTCCGCCCGCCCCGCCGCGCAGGCGCCGGCCGCGCGCGTGCGCACGGCGAGGGGAAGCCGGGGAGCGGCGCTGCCCGCGGCCCTGCAGGGCCCGGCGGGGAGGCTCCTGCTGTGACCGGCGCTGGTCGCAAACTCTCAGCGCAGAACCGCTCATTCTCAGGGGACTGCTGGTAAAGAGCAGCTTAAAAAACCACCCTGGCACTTTTCCATTTCCCCGGGTGGAAGGGAGAAAGCGTTACAAAGCTCTTTCTCATTTAACCCCTGCTCGAAGAGATGCTTTTCTCGTGGATTCTGTTGCATTGTCAAGCTCATTCCTGCAGTTCTGAGGAACCGTAACCCATAGCATTGGGGGAAAAAAAAAAAAAAAAAAAAAAATTTGGGAAGAGATGTTCAAGGCCAGGTGGGATGGGGCACTGAGCAACCTGGTCTTAATTGAAGGTGTCCCAGCCCACGGCCAGGGGTTGGAACTAGGTGACCTTCAACGTGCCCTTCAACCCCGCACCAGTCTGTGATAGTACAAATCCCAGGGGTTATTGTTTGATCACATCACACAAGTCTGGGAGCTCAAAAGCACAAAACCCAATGGTGACAGATGGACAGAGAAGGAGAGCAATGCTGGGCCATTGCCTTTGCAAGAGTCCCAGCTTTGCCTCGGTTGCCTGGGCTGTTTTACCAGAGTCTCTTCTCATCTCGTCCCCACACCACCAAAATCAGCCACCTGCACAAAATCTTTAAAAGGGACGGCTTTAAGAGCTTGAGAATAATGCTAAACATGAAAGCTTCCAACAGGATTGTAAGGGCTTTAAAACTGGAAAATATGTGTTTAATGATGGATAAGTGTAGGGCCAAACTTGTTCTATGGTTGTACAGAAAATCACGCTATGAAAAGCCAGTGTCCAAAAAGGAGACAGAGGAATCCTGCAACTTGATTTGAATAAAGGGAGAGTCCACTGGGGCACATGCCCGTGGAACTTGCTCTCTTGAGGTTCCTGAGTGCACAGCCTCCTTTTATCCCTCCTCCTGTTGCCCTCTTCCTTTCCCCATTGGCTGAGGTACTAGAAAGGTACAGCCTTCCCAAACCGCCTACCACATATTTCCCCCCCTTGAACCTGTCATTTTACCCCAAAGTTCAGAAACTCAGACTTGTGCAGATTCACTTGCCTGTTTCAGGAGTCAGGCTGTCTGGGCTCTGTAACAAACCTGCTGCCCGAAGTTACTAGAGATATTAAGACCCATTTCAAAGACATTAAAACCCATATCTTCAACGACGGAATTGTTTGTAAAGACATTAGCACTCATCTTCAGTATCACGGTGAAGTGTGGAGGAGAAATAAAGTTTGGCAAGTCTACATACTGTGGCCAGAGCCTGTGCTACATTTAGCATAGTGCTACATGTAGCACCCACACAGACCTTCCCAGAGCCAAAACTCCTCCTGGCATTGCAAAGATAGATAGGTAGTTATTGGCATGTATGTTTATAAATAGAGCACAGAGATGGCTGGTTGGTATATAATTACACAGCTGAAACACTTTCAACAATAATTTTCTGTGTTTCTGATTTTGAGTATTTTGGAAGGACAGAAAATTCCAAAGGTAAGTGTGAATTCTGTTTTAATTCTGTGCTTGAATTTCCTAGGGTTTTTGTAGCATGTTATCACATCCATAGTTGATGTGTTCATGCTGACTGCTCCTGTTTCCTCCATCAATTCTTTGGCTACACAGGTGGTGTGACTGCAAAGTGAATTCTTTTCCTGAATCTGTTTTTGCCAGCCCTACCCAAATATGCTATCAGCTCATGTACTCTAGTGTTTTCTTCCAAATTCTGATCAGCTTCCCTGTTCAATGAGGAATTGTGTATGTCAGCTTTTCACTTTTTCCTTTTGACTGGCAATCCCCATCCTACTTTCCATTCACACACTATTTCAGTCTTAAAAGACAAGTGGCAGGGCTCAGATCCCTTCGTTGAGACTGCAGATCCATGATAACGTGCAGGAACAGGTTCTGCCAAACCTCCTCCCTGCCAATGGGCAAGTCCCTGATCTTGTCCCATACACAGTGATTGTCAGGACAGCCCAAATCATATGTAACAGGAAGGAACAGTAAAAAGAACTGCCCCCAAGTTTGGCCCAAATAGAAGGGCAGGCTGAGCGGCGCAGACAGCTTCGAAGAATGAGAGCTTTCAGCACAGACAAGGGGAGAGGAGCACCCTGTAGAACAATGGAGGAATTTATGAATCCTTTAAATAAGAATGCCAAGGCAGATGTATGGACTGTCTGACTTGCAGTTCAGCCCTCTGGGACAGGCTGCAATGCTAGGATTGTCTCTACCTACATAGTTCTGGAAGGAATAGGTGATCAAACAGAAGTTAATTAATGGCTGCCTGCCCCTGCTCATCATTAGCACTTCACATTCCTCAACTGCTCCTTCCTCCTTTTCTCTTTTGTACTCTGTCCCATGACTCAAGCCCTCTTAGCCCTTCTGTCTTATTCTTTCTTGTCCCAAATCTTTTATTTTCCCTCTCCTTTTTTCCCCTCTCCAAAGGAATATTCACACTTTAATTTCTGAAAATAACATGCACATATTCTGTTATCTTCTGTACTCAGTTTGCATACTTTGCCCTCATTCCTCAACAGGAAAAAACCCCACATCAATAAAATGAAAAGAACTGTGAAGTGCCTGAAATTTATTCACTGTTTCTCTAACCTTCTAGGCACTGCAAAGATAGTGCTTACAAACAAATCCTCCAAATGTAGTAAATAGAAGTAAATAAGACATAACAACACAGAAATTAAGTAGAACTACCAGTTTACCTTTTGATCATCATTCTTTGGAAGTTTCTGCCTACTAAAACATCTGTTAAAAGGTATTTCCCCCTTAGTAGTTGCTAACCTCTTCCAGTAGAGTCAGATTATTTCAAGTAAGGGGAAAAGAAGGGAGAATTCATGCTCCAAATGAAAGAAACCTTCAGAATGTCTGATCCCCTTATTTCTGCAAGGCCTTTGCCAGTCTCAGCAGAAAACCAAGAATGTTGAAATGTTCAGTTGCCTTTTTGGTAGAAGAAAGGTGGTATTACTGGCACACTGTTGGGAGCTGGGCACTGTACTGTATTTGCTATAGCCATTAAATAGATTCTAAGTGTTGTCAGTTTAGCACCTTTAAGTACTACCCTCATGCACATACAAAAAATCATCCTGAAAGGTCGTTTTTGGAGAAAAATTGTGAAGAGCTGAAATAGTACATCTAGTACGAAAATGTCATGGCAGCTCCATCACTAACATAATACCTAAAAAACTGCCTAGAAATATTTCAGTATTTCAGGTCATGTCAAGCACATCAGGTCTTTGAATTATCTCGGCATTCCATTCTCGGTTCTCGGTTCCATTCTCGGTTCTCCTCAGGCTAAGCCTTCAGTGCACAGCCTAACTGCAAGATTAGGTGTGTGAATCTCCATTTCAGTGCTGCTCTTCAACTGCTGGAGAAGCAGAGAAAACAATATCTTCTGCCTGTACTTTTGCCCTAAGAAAAAAAAATCTTCGTTGTGGCTCTGTAAAGACCATTTTAGAAGGACTTAAACAATAGCAAAGCAGCAGAGAATATAGTCACACTCAAATAAATTGCCTTAAAAATATCATTCTTAGTTTAATGAAACTGGTGAGTTTTCAAAGGAAGAAGTGCAATATTTCCTTAAGTAAGGAATAAACTCAAGAGTATGTTTCTAACTTATCTGCCAACTGTAAATGGAGAATAATAGTATGAAATCTCGTATCTACTTTTTTTTCCTGTCAGTGAGCAGACAGTTAAAGCCATGACCTACATCTCTGAATCCAAATGGCAGACTCTTTTTTTGTCTATCCAAACATCACCATCCTTAGTGTGGAGACTGACCTCTTCAAATAACTTTCCAAAGAGAAATCTTCCTGCTTTTACTCTTTAATTGTGCCATTACAGCAAACTCTTCTCAGTGATCTCTCTTGTCTAGTATTATATGGTAAAATATAAAGAGAAAAAGACTGAATCAGATGTCCTTGCTTTTTTAAATACAAAGGGGAGAAAATTCAGTATGAATGGTCTCTGAACAGTAAGACTTTGAAATAAAGTGCAGACTGCTACAAGGTCTAGTGCAGTCAAGTGCTGCCAGGGAAAGTTCCCATCGGACATTGAGAGATTTCTTGCATCCGTAAGGTCATGCTCAACCTCAGTCAATTAATTATGGGGGGTTTTTGATTACATGGTACACATATTGTAAAAGAGTCCAGGAAAAGTGAAAAACAACAGTAAAAAACAACAGTATGTATCTTCAGTAGAAGAGCTTTCTGAACTATATACATATATTTGCATATCTATTCCCACCATTACCCAGGCTGTATATGCCTACCTACTTAGCCACTATGAGACCACCCCCTGTCACTCATAACCATGAAAAGGACATCATCCTCAACTCAAACCTCACTGCAGATTCTGCCACTGAAGTTATGTCCAAAATATTCAATGTAAAGCATAGCTCACATGCAGCTTTCCTATCTCCCCATCCAGCTAAAATTCTTGTCTAGGCTCATGTCCTACTAAAACCTCACTGCAGATTCTGCCACTGAAGTTATGCCCGAAATATTCAATGTAAAGCATAGCTCACATGCAGCTTTCCTATCTCCCCATCCAGCTAAAATTCTTGTCTAGGCTCATGTCCCTTCTCATTTCCATCAATCTTCTCTTTCTCTGGTTTTCAAAAATGCAGCTCTGATGTTGCCATATCTATTGTAATGATTCTCCTCAGCTTCTACCATGTTCCTTTTCCATTTTGATCTTTCCAGTGAATTTGCATCTGCTGCATCAGTCATAAACTTCTTGAGTTTGATTTCAGTACATTTCATAGATTACTCTTTCTTTCATCTGCCATTTCTTTGTAGCAGATGAAATTCGCCATACAAATTTGTTTAACACAATGTATTGGCCTCTAGTTTGCTGTTGAATTTTCAGACAAATTTGAGGGCTTTTTTCCAGGCATCCTTCATACTTAAAATGTATTTCATGTAAATACCTGCAAACTGGGTTCATTTTTCCTCACAAATACCCTTCTACCACTATGCTCCCTAAAAATTTTGTACAATCAAATGAATATTTTGTCTTGTGTTGTCTCATAGTTTATTTGTATAGCTGTTATACAAGTATAGCAGTATAGCAAGTATATGCTGCTATAGCTGTCTCTGGTTTTGGTTCTTGTTCTATGTATGTATTACCAAACCATTTGGGGCAGACTTAGTATTTCCATTTTCGTATTGTTTTTCTATGATTTATATCAGACATGGCAGAATTTTGAGTCGTGATTAAAGCTCCCAGACATTAAAGCTACAAGAGGAATATTAGTAATTTTATCATGTGACTTTCAGACAATGAACTCATCCAGTAACTCATCCATTTTGTTTTAAAAATACATATACTTTGGGACACTGTACAAAGAAATTATAATACTAAATAACAACATATTATGAAAATTTTAGCTTATAGAGGTGTTTTTCTTATTCAGATTAAGGTATATCTAGCCTAAGAGGACAGCCAAAGGAAAGGAGGAACAGAGCAAGTATATATGACATTATACAGTCATTTCCCAACTTCCAGTTATTTTCAGTGTTGTGGGCTTCTTGATCCTGTTGTCATTTGTCCATTTAGTGGCCTATAATGGGTCTTTCTCCTAAGAATTTGTCCATTCTCCCTTGTAACCCATGTAGAGTTCTTTAATACCTCAATATTATTACACAGAATTCCACCCATCTACTACCTTATGCAGGAAAACATTATTTTGTTTGCTTTGAATCTGGCTTATGTTCTCCTATACCTCCCAAGTCATCTGTTTCCCAAGCTAAAGAATCCCAGCTGACACAGTCATCTCTGTGATCAGAGACGACTATCAGGGCTCTGATACTGTGCCTGAGATAGACTTCAATTTCTCAAATGCCCCTTGTTTCACTTCAATGAACTTTTCCCATTTTTATAGACAGCCTTTCTGTAGTGAGAGGACAGCACTGAAGTACAGGCAAATAGTGCATTTATTCAGTTGAATAATACTGTTTTCTCTTTTGTTCTCTATTTTTTATTCTCTATTTCTTTCATGTGATTTTTAAGATTCTTTTTTTCTTGCGGCATGAAGTGAACATTGACTGCACAGAAATAACACTTCCATAAAACTATCATAATCCCAAGGTTTTGTTCCGAAGTCAAAGCAGTCAACTCAGAGTCCATTGGTTTATGTACAAAGCTAGGATTTCTTGCCTTCAGAAGCATAGATTTCTTTACATTTATCTATACTGCATTTCACTTCCTTTGCCTTTATCTCTATTGAATTTCATCTGCTATTTTATTTACTGTCCAGTCAAGTAAGAATTTACACCATTAGTAGTTGAACCGTTTCATACCTGAACTCTTTTAGAATTTTTGGGAAAGTGCTAGTTTCTATGTATTTTATCAGACCATTTTATCTTTCTAATATTTTATCTGTAGCTGCTTCCACAATAACTTCAAATTCAGACAGATTGGGTCCACTGAGCCCTCTCCCCCCAGAGAACTGTACTTTAGCATGGGAGCATCTTCATTTATTTTTCATAGAAAATACTGATGGAGAAAATGCATCTCTCTGAATACATTCCATACAAATGATCTGCTGGGCCAATGGCTGCTGGCATGTTTTTTCTGTTTCAAATATATCTTATTACTAATTTTGATGCTTTTATTTTGTCAATTCTCAAATTCTTTTTCCATGCTGCCAAATTGATCATATTATGAAATTTAATAAATTAAATCATATTATACTTTTTATTTTCTTGTTTTAAATACAATTTGAAGGATTCCTTCCTGTTTGTGGTAGTCTCCCTAACTTTGCTGAAAAGTGATTTCAGATTCCTTTTGTATTTTCTCTTCCATTTCCATAGGTGATAAACACTAATGCTGCAATTCCGGTATAGTGTTGTCCAGTAGCTTACATGCCCATCAGAATTTAATTCCTTGGACTATTCTTGGAGAGGGGAATTGGAGGCACAAAAAGTAAAGGTCAGGGGTTGAGATAAGAACAATTCACTGGAAACAACAACGAAATAAGAAAATGAACAGTAACAGCAACAATATCAGTAACAGAAGTGTACAAGAGAGAGGTGAGTGATTCATATGCAAAACATTCACCACAGAACCCAACCTGACCATGCCATACTCCCCTAACACGGAAGTGAGGTGGTATAGAATAACCTTCAGGTCCTAGCCATACCTCCTCCTGGCTACTGCAAAAACTAGCCCTGGCCTGGCCAAAATGCTGTCATAAAAACCTGAGTCTTTAGCTTCTTGTTTGCTTAAATATTCTTCCCTTTTGTCAGTAGTACTGGTACACCACAGCCAGTTACACCTTCCCAGCATCTCTTAGGAGCCTTTGCAGACTCCCCAAGGGTGTCTTGGGTGCCAGCTGGTAGCACTGTGCAAACCTGAAAGTCTCATGGGACCCCAAGCCCAGCTATCCGTAAGTGCCATGACATATTCTTCTGCCAATACAACCTTTCTCTTCCTCACTGATGGAGAAAGAAATTACATGCAGTACAAGTAAAGAATGTCACTCCATTATTTTTTAATAATCAAGACTTACTCCCTCTTAACAAGATATGAAAAATGTGAACATAAGCCAGGAATTCCCACTGATTTCAGTGGGCTCTGGCTCAGGCTTTTATTTTAATGATGCTGACTGATACACTTTTTCCAGATGTAGTCTTTCATCCATCAAACCATTGTGTTGTTCTGAGGAAATCTGGGATGTAAAGAACATCTGCCACAATGAACATAAAAAGCACAGACCTGCTGTTACTAATGGGAAGTATTCTAAGGGCTTGGATTAAAAAAAAAAAAAAAGTTAATTAATTTTACAAGAATAATTACTTTGAATGTGAATGCCAATGGCCCTTCTCACATAAAGCTTTTCCAAAACAATTTTGTTTTAGTCTTGATGACAAAAAATGCTTCAGTTGTTCTGACAAAAATCTTTGTGAATTGCTATAAAATAAATTCTACTGAAGGGGTTTCTATAGCTTCCTTTTAAGTTCTATTTATTTATTATCTGTAAACAAAGAAGCTGAGCTGGCCTGGTTTGGATTTGTGTGATAAATTATAATGAAATAATAAAACCTCTGAGCAATCAAGAAAGGAAATAACTGCTTTTAATGTCCTCTGTTAAAATGTAATTGTGACATTTAGGAATCAATTTGCTGGTTTTTCTAATATTCATTGTATCACTGATTAGCACAATGTTTAGCAAAGACACAGAAGATGTCTTTTATTATAACAGATTTTATAGCATCTAATCTGTTTTTAATCTGGTTTTGCCAAATTGTGTCTTTTTTTCTTGAAAAATTGTATTTTAAGAATTTGAGCTGATTTAAGATCCAGTTTATTGCAAAAGAAAAGACATTATTTAGTTATGCCAGAGTTATGCCAGAGCTCCCCTTCATCTAGACATATATACAGTTTCCTTTGTCTTTTAAAAAGGAAAAGCAGTCGCCAAGACATGTCTTTGTTAAGGTTCCCTGCTGGCAGCATATGGCAAAGTTACTGGCACCTTGCCTGGAAAATGTAGCAAGAACTGATAGATCTGATCTTATTCTGTAGCTGGGGAGAAAACAGATTACAGTGAAGGCCACTCTTTTACAGCCTGCGACCATCAGTTGCTTGGCAAGAAGCACAGGTTCCTGAAAACAGATCTGGGAAGGTGAAAGAGAAAGAGATTTTACCTTCCTAAGTGATGGCAGAGCCCCCAGAACAGTCCATGCTAGAACAGGACCTTCAGAAGTCTCTATGT
This sequence comes from Corvus hawaiiensis, assembly GCF_020740725.1. Classification (NCBI taxonomy): domain Eukaryota; kingdom Metazoa; phylum Chordata; class Aves; order Passeriformes; family Corvidae; genus Corvus; species Corvus hawaiiensis. The sequence goes on from NC_063213.1 coordinate 53,185,375, forward strand.
CATTCTGTTTTATGTACTACTGTGAAATAAAACTCTCAAGGTATAAATGTTTAAGAAACAATAGCATATAAATGCAGACAAATGTTTAAGAATTACTACTCGAATAATAATAATAATAGTAACAATTTTATTATAAATAATACAATAATTTAATATTTTTACAGGTTGGTCTCAAGTTTTTCTTGAGAACTGGGATGAAGTCGTGCACCTGCAGAACTTCTGAAAAAAACCCCAGATTTTCTTCCATACTGTCATATTGGTTGAACCAGACATTAAGAGTGATGACCCATTTGATGTAAAAAATAGACTTATTTTTCATTATTTGAAATTAGCTTGGCAGTACTCAGTTTTGAAGGGTTTAGTCGTATTGAATGGAGGGGGAATCTACTGTAATTTTGATGGTTTATAAAGCAGAGACTTGAACGTCTTCAGTCCCAAACTTGGACAAGACTTCTAGCAATAAGATTCTATTCTATTCTTTCATGAAGATATTTGTATACTAAATATCATCCTATAGCAATGGTCATTTCTATGCTTGTACAGATTTAGTACCCATGACAATTATAGGGAATGGAATTGATTTCCAGATTGCTTTAATTATTTCTCAGAGTTGAGAAATGCTGCAAAAATTAAAATAGAAAGGTTCTTTTCAATTACACTGGCATGATTAATAATTTTTTTTTTCTTTAATGAGGATGTCCAGCCACAAAGGTGTTATCTTAGTCCCACTGATGGCAGGCTGCCTTTTCATATGAAGTCTGCCATCTTCCATTCTCAGTACTTATACCAAATTGTGCAATTATCAAACCACATACTGAGCCAGTTTCTGATCTGACAGAAACCTACCCTACCAAGAAGCCCTGTGGTTCTAAGGCCAAGTGATCCAGTGCAAGCCAGGGGCAGGGACACAGAGTCAGGAACATGAGGGAGAGAGGGAAGCAGGCATGAGTGCCCAGCTCAACAGCAGCCCATATCAGATCAGGTGTGACACACAGCTGCTGGCGGCTCTATGGTCAGATCAGCTGGGCCTGGAGTGAGACAGCATGACCCCATCTCCCCTCTCCCATTCACTTCTCCTGCATGTTTTCTGCAATTACATCCTTTTCCCTTGCAATTAGCACTGACCTGGAACTGGTCCATATAAAATCTTTTTTTTCATCTCTTTTGCACAGCCTTATGTGAACTGGTGCTGAATCACGAGTACCCAAGGTCGAAGGATGGATAAAACTGTATCTCCAAGTACCACTTTAAGCTTACTGTGAATTAAAATGACTGTGCTATTTTGGCCTAACCTATTCATTACATCCTTTACTGTTCCACGTAATAAAAGCATACCTGTGTTCTCACTGTTATTTATTTGTATTCTGTGACTCAAGGTGCCTCTAAAGAAATTTGTGGAATCCACAGTGCACAGTCTTTTCTGTTGCTCCTCAAAAGACTCTTCTCTCTGTTCCAGATTCTGCAGTAGTGAAACTGCAGAACAAATCAATCTAAAAAAAATACAACCTCGAAAATCATGCTACCTCCCCTTCCAAATCAAATAAGAGAGCAGAGAGGTAGAGACAGGGAGCAAAAATTCCCACTGTACTGATTTGTTTCTTTTAACATGCAATGTGGATTACTTCTTTTAAAACTCATTGCACTAGAATGTTCTGATTTTAAAATCGCAAGTTATTTCAATTTGGCCAACTTTTAATGAAAGCTTGTTTTGCACAAATACACTGACTTCAAGTTTGATTAGACAGATCATTCTTGTAAAGATGTATTTGTTTTAGTTAAAAAAAAAGCTAGTTCATCTCCAGACTGGCCTCTTGCAGGACTTTTAAATTCTTTTTTTTTTAATTCGTAATGCTTCTGCTGTGAAGAGGTTGTGTAAATATACCCCCCTATATTTTTGACAAGGATGTTACTTATCAGAGCTCTAGCATTTTAAATTATGCTTGCAGAAGATACCAGTTTTAAAATTTATTCATTTCATCTGCATCTGTTTTGCATTCCACAAAGACAAGAGTACTGGGTGCTTGAACACTTTAGGAGTACTACATGGGTTTGTTAAGACAGCTCTTTCACACAAGTGCTACTGTTCTGCTTATGTCTCCATAAATAGGGATGGCAGCCTGAAGAGGTGTTTCTTAGGGGCAAGTCCCAAAGTGGAAAAACAGATGGGCAAAGACAGCATCAATGGAGTAACATCTCAAAGTATACAAGCTTGTAAGTTAGTTAGACAAATAGGTTAGTGAAAGACAGGAGTCAACTCTTTTGGACCAAGTATGTTCTGAAACCAGCAAGTAAACAAAATATTCTGTTGTCTTTAATCTGATTTCTTGTGTAATGTAAGGAGAAAACAGCCTTCTACAGAAAAAAAAGAAAGTATGCTATGAAACTCATTTTTAATTAAATGTGCTAACTCTTATGTTATGCCAGTTCTCAAAGAAAAATTTTGATGTCTTAGTACATACAAGAAGAAATATCAAGACATGCTATAGTTTTCCCCTTCACATAATTTTTATTTCAGTCAGGAGTCTGCTGTTCAAATAAAATAAATTCCTCCTCAGAAGTCTCACTACCGTTATGTATTTCATGCAATCACACAATGTGAATCTTACAGATATGCTGTATATATTATTCAAAGGAGAAGGATGAGCTCAGTCCCACATCAAAGCACGTTATTATCCTTTTCCCATAAATATAATAATACAATTCCCTACATTGAAATGAAGCTGTATTTAAAGAAAGAATAGCATGGGAATGCTACTTCTCGATAAGTGGTACATCACAAAATTTTTAACCGAGTAGAAATTTCAAAAAAGACTTAGTAAAACTCAAGAGTAACCGAAACAATTACTTTCATGCACTTTTCGATAAAGCTTTTGTGATTTATTAAAGACAGATATCTTTAATACTTTGTATTCTTAAGAACAGAACATTAAGTTTTGTACTAATCTAGACAAAAGCATAGACAAAAAATGTCGTTCTTTAAAATGTGTAGATGAAGCACTTTAATCTGCATCCAGGCTGAAACATAGTCTAGCTCTCTTCTCCCAAATAGAGAGAGTACAGCATATTTATTTATTATTTACCCAGAAAGGAAACAAGCTGTATTGCATGTTCCACTATGCTAGAAATTATCTGCATAAAGTACTAATGATTCAAACAAATGTAGTAATTTGAGATATTGCAAAAGGACAGTGGCTTAGAGGTTCTTTACAAGAACCTGTCACCGCCCTCCCATGTCAGTTTTGTTTATGTCTGAATTATACTTCATCTGGCAAAGCTCCGGAAATGTTTAAACCATTGCTAATATATCAATTTCATATCCCCAGTTATGTGCCACTGTCTGTTAAATCAGGCTGCTTACAAAACTCATCAGCCCTTGCAGTGTGCGATGTCATAGCCCTCGTAGGAGGAACCCCAAAACCAATGGTTTTGCACAGCATGAACCATGTGAAAATAGCAAGAAACAGATATTATTAGATGTTCTGCACAAGCACTCCAGGTCTCACCAGGTTCATATCAGGATACTGCAGATATCTTGGTTTTGCTCTGAAGCATGAGATTTATCCAGAAACACCTTCTCAAATGCAACCGAAGTCTATCCCTGTGCATCAGCTTTTATCTCCAGTCATTTTGGCAAAGGCCAAATATGACATCCTGAAAGAGCGATTTATTCTAGTTATATCTTAGATTGCCTCTGCGAACCACCCATATCTTTCTACAGACTTCAGAAGCAAGACTTGAATAAACTAAACTCCTAACTTTCGCATTACTAAACTTCTGTGGAATGTATTGCCCCCAATGCACCGTCATTCACTGAAACACATGCAAAACACACTCCACACCTATCCTTTTCAGGTGGCTCCATGTTACCCAACAGTGCCAGGATCTGCAACATTATCCAAAGACTCCTAAAATAATCAATAATAATTCTGTCATCTGGTATTAGCAGCTGGAATGATGTATCTCTTCTTTCTGTGATGCATAAAACATACTGGATTTCTCAACTACCTTAAAAACATTCTTTTGCAATTTCTATTCAGTAGTCCTTTCTTCTTCACAGATACTAACCTTCCTCTAAAAACTACAGCAGACTAGAAAGGCAAATAATATTTTCTCTGGAAAGTACATGAGTAACATTCTCACTTCCAAAATAGCTGTATCTGTCCTGTTCATAAATCGCAAGAATCCCTTGTTACCTTTTCCATAAAGAAAACAAAAGCATACGGCTCTTGTTAGGGGAAGACAAATGAGGTTTTTTCTCCAGCCCAGGTTTGTGGAAAATAGCTTGATCAGAATTATGTCTCATCCTGTCCTCTAAAGGCTCTATCACTGTCTTAAATGAGAACAAGTTTTGGCTTATTGAAACTGTTAGATTTGGAAGCCTTATTCTTTCTGCAAATTGTGGTTCTTTTAAAATACTGGCATTCTTCATGGAATTAAAAAATACAGAAAAATAAATTAGAATACAAAATCTATTTATACTATTCTGAGTAATCCTTTGTTGGCACAGCTTTTGCAGATAATGCCACAGCAATAAGACTATACTTAATAAACATGCACAGTTTTCATGTTGCTTTGTTATTACTATATTGTTCTCTTTAATATTTGGAATGCATAGTGAACGTGAGATCTCGTGTATCATTCTTTACAGCTGCTGCATAGCCAATTATACTATGTGTGTGTGTGTGTGTGTGTGTGTGTGTGTGTTTCTACATTTCAGAAGCTGCCTACGAGCAGTTTGCTCTGTTCCCAGACTGTCTGCTTGAGTCACTCCTGTGGCAGCTGCGGCAGTTTCTCCTAAGCAGCAATATGTCCTGGAAAGGGCTGTCAATACCAAACTATTATTTTCTGATAAAGGAGAACAGCTTTAATCAGACAGCCAAGTTTTATAAATAATTAGCCAATAGCTGATGAAATATGATAGTTTTTACTAGTGTGACTTTAACTGTCATGCCAGACCTGGAAATCCATGACTTGTCTCAGTTGGTATAATTCCCAGCATAAAAAAAAAAAAAAAAAAAAAAAAAAAAAAAATCAGCTGAGATGTGAGTACATTTTGCTAAAACCATGTGCAAACAAAAGATTAACCAAAGGCTAGCTTAAATTTGAACATCAGAGCAGAAGACTCATAAGAACTATCTATTTCTTCCCCAGCATATGTAAAAGAAATGACACAGAATGCTCCTGGAAGTATTTTTCAAGCATGTTTCTCCTTACTCCATAGCAGAAACTAAAAAGCATACTTTAACCTTCTATATTAAGATGAAAGATCAAAAGCCTTGAGACAATTACCGGCATAGAAACAGAAGCACCTTTAATTTGTCTCCAGTAAGTTGTTGCTGAATAGCTGAAGCAGCATCTAGTTAAAAACAGTTTCAGGTACCAGTCCTGCTTACATTTTTAGTGAAGATTTTCAATTTCTATTGATCCATTAAACTTATCATTTATTTATGGAGTTCAGATAGTTTTTTAAATCAAACACAAGAGCAGCTTACAGGGATGCTATGGATGCAATTCCATGAAAGAGTTTATCTGTTAAAGGGCACTGGATCAGCATTGTTCTTAGGGGGAATCATTCCAGTAACTTCTTGTGGTCTTCTGGTCAGATTCAAGCCATCCAGTTGGGTGAAAGCTGTATTTCTGCATCCTACATTTTGGCAGATTATATAACTTAAAACAAACTATATTTTAAATATAAAGACCAGCAGTTTTCATTTGCTCTTTTGAACCTAGAAAGGAAGCACGTACAGGGACCACAATTAATTTCATTTTAAGTACTTGATTCTCAGCTGTTATGCTTTTGCCCTGTCATTCTTCTTACTTTCTTTTCCTATTAGTCATGGAATGATACTGCATTTAACCCCACCACCCCCCCCCCTCCCCCATATACTTTATAATTATTAGTATTTGAACCTGAATATTTTCATCCATTTGGAATGTCTTAATATTTTGTTTCTGGTTCTCTCCCATAACTACTGAAGTCTTTCAAATGGAAACATTTATTTTCTGTCAATAAGAGAAACTCTTGCTGGTGATCTGTTACCTGAGGTTCTGCCCATTGTCTCAGTCCATGCTGCTCCAAAATCTCTAGAGAAAATGTACTGAGCCAGATTTATATCTGTTTACTGGAAGATACAAACCCTCAATTTTCCGTTATGAACAATTCACACAGCCACCTGGGTCACTGTGAAATATACACCTCAATAGGTTTCCTATGCATGGAACAGGTTCTTTTTATATTCCGTATGGACAAACAAAGAACTTCCCTCTAGATCTTTTATGCAGATTCAATAATAACAACTTATGAAAGCTGAGGAACAGGGATTTTATAAAAATCATATTCAAGGACAAAATTTTAAATACTTGCGAATACATGAACATTTTGTCAGAAGATGCTTCAGTTCAGGAAAGAAAAATTAATGCTTCATTTTATTACTGCTAATTTCACTTTTGCTAAATAGCACATATTCATGCAGTCACTCTCGTATGGAGTGTATTTATCTTCTTTTTAAAATAAAAGCCTTTATTTTACAGTAAAGATTTATCTGCTTTAAAGCAATTATAATTACTTTAATGCTACAGCAGTGTGTATAACTGTATGCTTAATAAAAGCATAATATTACAGAAAATCTGCACATTTGGGCTCATAACTTGAAGTTTACAAATAGCACTGTAAAAACGCAGGACACAATTTGTATTTGCAATATAAATGAATAATTATAAGTTACATACTTAAGTGCAAGTGAACTAAAAAACTTTTCTGTCCCAATAGAGTATTTTTCTTTGACTTTCTGAGCAGATTATAAATGCTATAAAACAATTCTTCCCTTAGTGATAGAACATACAGCCACTTTTGCCAAGGTTTTTTTTCATTTCCAGATCTCTAGGAGGCCTATTTAACAAAAATTTTGCTTTTATGACTGATAGCAAGTTATGCTTCTTAACATGTCCCTGAATTGTATAAAATTATTGTGTACTTTTAATGGATATATTGAGACAGGAACCTTTATCAATGTGTATTTTTGACAGACACAAATGAGAGAAGTAGAATATTTCCATACTATACATTTCAGTACCACTAATTTTTAATTTCTTCTTTGTTATAGCCCTTGTGCTGTTAGTTTTCAAATTTCCAGTCATTTACTACCTTTCACCATACTTTCTTAAATGCTAGACGTATTTTTGTTGCAGTTAAAAAAAAAAAGTCTGGTTTCTAACATTAATTTTTTTTCTTTCTACTTTTTTTTTCCTCTATAAGCATAGCATTTGACTTAACTAACTCTAACTAATCATGAAATTCTTAAGGCTTTTTGTTTTGCAGAACAACCGCGATGTTTACACTTAATCACAAGCTGCTATATTGAAATGTTACTGTCCCTATCCGTCCACCTCAGATCCCCATGTTTTCTTACTGCCGTTATACCAGGGATGCAGGAATAGAATCTGCAGCCACTCCATTTCACAGAGTTAGAGCCAAATACAAGTCAGATGTTAAGGAAGACGTAAGTGAACTACTCCAAATGGGCATGGCAGAGGTCTGCACACGTATATCCTGTTCTGCTGTTGCCCCCTGCTAAGTACAGAGAAAGGAATACAAGGACGTACAACAGAGGGAACAGACCTATAAATGGGAACAAGAAACAGTAAAATAAAATAAATGACAAAAAATCCCAATGTATTTGTTGCATGTAAGCCGGGCTTTACATTTTTACATTTTTTTTTTAAAGTTTTTTCATATATTTTGCTCTTCTAGAGACAGCAAGGAAAGCTCCTTTGCTCTCCTCTTTTTCTCTGCTAAGAATTATTTTTAAAAGTCATTGCCTTTTCACCAACTCTGATGACACCTTCAGAAAATCCTCGGTTTACACATTCTTCTGATTAACAGAGAAATGTCCTGATGCTATAGGACAATTCACAATTAATTTAGTTTCTTGATCAGTGACCAGTTGGAACATCCCCAAATCTAGTAATCTTTCCTTCCTATTTTCCTCCAAGTAAAATAAGTAACTTCAAATTAACTATAATTTTGTCTATTTCTTTTTTTCTTTTTTAATGAACTGACTTTGTGAAACCTTAAGAGCGCAATTCTTCAAATAACCTGATTTTATTATGACTTCTGATTCTTGTTCTTTAGGAGATCAGACCTGATTATATCTGTAGCTAAAATCAGTTGCTTTAAATAAAAAAAAATGAAGTACACCATAATTGATGTTGAACAGATTAGAAATCTGCAGATTTCTTTGAATCAATTCATATTGACAGGTAAGATTTGAGGAATAAAGACTTTAGAAACAGGAAGGCCTCCAAAAACTAAAACAAAACATCTGGAATAGAAGAAAAGTTTCTGAAATCAAAAGCTCAAATGAGCCTAAGGACAGGAACAAGGTACAATAACAATCAAAGAGGCACAGTGAGAGACAGAGGCCATAAGGTGAGGCTGTACAGGACGACAAAAGACAGGAGGAAAAAATAAATGACAAAGCACCAGAATAATCTGAGGACTTGACTTTTCAGCAGTGCTGAGCACTACTGCAAGTCCAGCTCCTAGTTCTTAACGGACTGGTTCATCACAAAAACTTGCCAAAATACCTGAAGGATTTATGCATTCACTTATTTAAAAAGCAGAAACCTACACAAAAATAACTTTCCTCAGATTAAAAGAAGTGACATGTCTAACTAAAGGTTTATAAATGTAATTGTCAGGTGTGAACACAAAGACACCAAACCTCAAGAGGGAATAAATGTGTTTACCTTCAGCTTGAGTAGCTAAGCAACAGATACAAGAGCAGCAAAATTATCTACCTTTATCCAGCGTTTACTGTCTTCCTGGGAATGGGTTGATAAGTTACAGAAAATGGTTAGTCTTCAAGTATGGCCAATATATTGACAGTATTACTATAAATTAACACATAAAATTTATATAACTCTAGCATAGTACAAGCACTCAAACTTGGCAGCTAAGTAGGTATTTCTCAGAACCACGGATCCATCATCAAGATGCCATGAGGTGGCTTGAGTTTATACTCAGAATTTTGCCAAGTGACACAAGTGAGGGGTTGCATTTTTTGCAATGCTGCATTGTGTGAAATTTAAAAATATTAACTTGCAGTTTTCAAAATTAGAATGAAAAAATCTGATTTCTGATTGTTTTCAAACTTTAATTTTTTTATGTCTGCAAAATTCATTTCCATACACAAAATTCCAAGTATTATAAATAATATGACATGTTTATGAACAATGAAGCAGCTGAGCCATACAGATCCAGGCAATAAAAGCTGATGTACACGATGAAAATTTATGAAAGCCCATGAAATGCGTGACAAATTTTGCAAATTGATCAGGTACTATGCCTCTTTAAATTCATAAAAGCGTACGATGACAGCAAAAACTATAAATCATTGTGAAAAAAATTATACTGAGAAACATATAAAAATCATGATATCTTTCCTAAAGATATGTGCCCAAGAAATAGCCTAGTGGAAATAATGTATCTCAGATGATCTTTCCTTAGTAGAAACAGGATACTTGAAGTCTCCAAATTTTTGCACTTAGCCGTGTGTTGGCTGTGCATAAGGAAGCAGACTGTTTCAGTCTGAGCAGAGTTTTGCTGAGCAGCCCCACATGGTTTGTGGCTATCTACCCTTCGGTTGCTCCCTGGTTTTCCTGAAGCTGCTTTGGCAACTGGCATCTCCTGCAATCCAAGTATATGGTGAAAAGTTCAACTACTGTACTAGAGGGTGAGCACCGTAACCTTCCAAATTACTCTTAGAGGTTTCTCTTTTATAGGAGAATAGCAGCAATGCTATTATTTTCCATACTTTTAACACAGGGAAATTGTTCTTTCCATTTTGAAAAAAAATGGAAAATTAGTGTCTTTATGACATAGTGAATACTGGAACAGTTAACAGACTCCTGGAGCACAATAACTATGCTTTTTTCAGTTTATCAACTCTGAAACAAATGAGGGAGACAAGCAATAGGATTGCATTGCTCCAAAGAAAACGTTGTAACAATTTTTTTCTTGTGCCACCCAATAACTTGTCAAATGCATCTGTACAAGTTACCAAACTTAGCTATTACCCAGGTTAAACTGGCTCTGGCAATCTGAAAAAAAAAAAAAGGACTTTTGAATGATGTGCAAGGAATATGACTTTTTTTTTTTTTTTTTAAGAATATATCATAACAGAGACAATTTGAGACAATGTTTGAAAATAAGCAGAAGCCAGTCTGTGGAACTAGTGAGTGAAATAGTAGACATCCATTTATTCTCTGCCACTTTGTTATTTTTTACTTCAGAATTTTTCTTTGTTATATGGCCACAGAAACTAAGAGCATTCATGTAAAGTTGTTTTGCTTCTAACCTAGGAAAAGGACTACTTCTGTCTTAGGTTAGTAGCATGATGATTCCTTTTACCTAATAATGAATTTTTTAATGCCTGGGGGACAAATTTACTTTTTGGGCTACCTTTTTGTGAAAGAAATCACACATCAAAGTGGCTGGTGATACTATCCAAAAATAGGGATTAAGTTCCCAATTCTATACAAGATACACAGTAACGGAGAAAAAAATAGGGCAGTACTTGGACACAGTACTATACAATAAATAGCCATGCTGCTCATTTAAAATTATGTAACTAGAAAAGTAACTAAATTCAAGCCATATTTAAATAATTAAAGCAACCTTGGCCAAAATATTATAGAATCATAGAATGGATCAGGTTGGAAGGGACCTCAAAGGTCATCTAGATCCAACCCCCTGCCATGGGCAGGGATACCTTCCACTAGACCAGGTCACTGAGAGCCCCATCCAACCTGGCCTTGAGCACTTGCAGGGATGAGGTATCTACAGTTTCTCTGCACCACCTGTTCCAGTGCCTCACCACCGTCTAAGTAAAGAATTTCTTCCTACCCTCTGTAAGTTTTAAGCCATTCCCCCATGTCTTGTCACTACGTGCCCTTGTAAAAAGTCCTCTTGCTTTCTTGTACGTTCCCTTCAGGTACTGGAAGGCTGCAAACGGGTCACCCCATAACCCTTCTCCTTTCCACACTGAACAACCCCCACTCTCTCAGCCTTTCCTCCATCCCTCTGATCACCTTTGTGGCCTCTTCTGGGCTTGCTCCAGCAGATCCATGTCTCTCCTGCAATGGGGACCCCAGAATTGGATGCAGTGCTCCAGGTGGAGTAGACAGGGAGAATCACCTGTATGTAATATATCACTATAAACCCCTTCTGAAAATCAAAGGGCTGTCTCAATGCCACGTATGCACCCAACTTCTGCCAACCTGACCGTAGCAGAATAATTAAGTTGGCAGTTTTATGACGGATTTCATTCCCTGTATCCTTTTCAGGACAACGAAACTCTTAACTCTTTTGCCTCACCTTTAAACAACCCCTGTAGCAATGGGGAACAAAGACGACGGACCCTCTCGCATGTCCCAAGAAGATCCACTTATTGCCAACAATCGCCCCCTCTTCCTACCCTCGATCTCAACCGGAACCAAAGCGAAGCCTGACAGAACTTAATAGCAGAAGGGCACCCATTGGCTGGCACAGCTGCGGTGCTGCTGTCCACGCGTCCTATCACCCAATCAGCTTCCCGCTCACATGCCATCCACGCGTTCTTCCATCCAATCACAGTCTCACTTCCAACTGTCCCTCAACCGACTCTCTCCTCGCCCCAAGTGCCTCTCAGCCCTCAACCGACTTCGTCCCGCCCGCAGCTGTGCATTTCCTGCTGGGCCTTCTGGTGACGGTGAGCCTCGACCACTTCAACAGATATAACCCCATATTCCACAAATCCCTTCGACTTTTAACCCGGGTTGGTGAGTGCTCAGGCCTCTCCTGTGAGGGCAGCCCAGCTGAGAGGCAGACACGGGTGTGCACGTACCCAGTACCCACCACCACCACACACCTTCCCAGCAGTCCCGATGCCGCAGGGAGCAGCAGGCGCCTCTCAGGAAGGCCGTGGCAGGCTCTGCCCTACGTCTCTGTGGCAGCAGCTCTCAGGCGGTGTGAGGGCCGTGCCAAGAAAGTCCTGGTGGGCAACAAGCTGTCAATGAGCCAGCAGTATGCCCATGTGCCCAAGGATGCTAGTGGTATCCTGGGGTGCATTAAGAAGAGCATTGCCAGCAGGTTGAGGAAGATGATCCTGCCCCTCTATTCAGCCCTGGTGAGGCTGCACCTGGAGTGCTGTGTCCAGTTCTACACTCCACAGAACAAGACAGGTAGTTCCTGGAACAGGCCCTGTGGAGGGTTACGAGGACAATTAGGGCAGCATCTCTCTTAAGAGGAAAGGTTGGGGGAGCTGGGCCTGTTCAGCCTCGGCAGAAAACGACCGAAAGCAGACTTTATTGATACCTATAAATATCTAAAGTGGGCGGATGTCAAGAGGATGCAGTTAGGCTCTCCTTGGTAGTGCCGTGCAGTCGAATATGAAGCAACGGGCAGAAACTGATGCACAAGGAAGTTCCACCTGAATGCGAGGAAAAACTTCTTTACTGTGCAGTTGACCGCGCACTGGAACAGACTGTCCAGAGAGGTTGTGGAGTCCCTCTCACTGGAGATATTCCAGAACCGTCGAGATGCAATCTTGTGCCATGTGCTCTACGATGACCCTGTTTGGGCAGGGAGGTTGGACCAGATGACCCAGTGAGGTCCCGTCCAACCTGACCCATTCTGTGCGAGGGACGGCAGGCGGGCGGCCCCCATCGCCGGGCGGCCCCCACGGCCGGGCGGCCGAGGCTGCCGGGCCCTGCTCGCCGCGGGCAGCCGGGGCGCAGGCGCTGCCCGCGCGGCAGCGGGCGGGGCGGGGCTGCCCGGCTGCCCCGGGGTGCCCGGGCCGGTGCCTGCTGCCGCTCCCGGTGCCCGCGCTGCCGGCGGGACGGGGCCGCGCTGGTGCGGGGACCACGCAGGCCGGGGAGCGCGGCGGGACGGGAGCGGGGCGGGGCGGCGGCGCGGCGGCCGGCGCAGATCGGCGGAGGGCGAGCAGGCGAACGCCGGAGCTGCTACATCCGGGCTGCGGCGGCGGCACCTGCCGCGGCGGGGGCCTCGGTGACATTGGGGCTCGGTGGTTGAAGGGGGAGGCAGCGCTGCGGAGCCCGCAGAGAGTGAGACTTTCGCCCGCACCCGCCGCCACCAACCCGCCACCACCGCACCGCCACCACCGCCATGGTGCTACGCGTTATCTTCACCCACGCGAAGAAGCACCCGGCTGTGAGTACCTGGGCGCGAGTACCCGGCCCTGCGCCCGCCCTCCCCTGCCGCCGCTCGGTGCCCCCAGCCGCGCCTGTCGCCTCGTCCTCGCCCATCCGTCCCTTGGCATTCCTGTGCATGCCGGGCCCCTGGACCGGCCAGAGCTGGTTCAGCAGACACGGTCCGGTCCCCTTTTTCCTCTGGTCTCTGCGGCCTTGCTTGTGCTGCAAGGCTCGAGGTGGCCCTTCTGTTCTTCTTGCGCATCAATTTGCCCCCACAGTCCCACTCTGATGTTTTCGGTTTGTAATCTGAGTACAGACGGTAGGAGCTGTTTTGGCAGTGGAGGGAAGGATGTGTGTCTCAGAAACGCGTGGTGACGGGATTTTTGGTTTGGGTTTGCTTTCTCTTGAAGTAGTAGTGGTTTTTTATATCTGCCTCTTCATAGCTGCTGGTTCCTCAATGACCCCAGGGATGTCCCGCAAACAGGAAGGTCATGCCAGGGGTTTAGAGGGCCACGCTTTTGTGGCTCAGAGTCTGTAAGATTGTTTTTTGGTTTGCCATAGCTGCAGTCAGAAGTGCTATGTATGAATACTATTTTGCTGTATCATAGTATGATACTAAATTTTTTTGTTGTTACTCCAGTTGATCCCTCTGTTTGTGATCATTGGATCTGGAGGTATTGGTGCAGGCCTGTATCTCATGCGTTTGGCGATGTTCAACCCTGATGTCTGGTATGTATACAGTAATCCCCAATGCCAGTCCTCTTGCTGCGTGTGTTACACTCCACTGCCTTGGCTTTTATGTTCCTGGAGGCCTTAATGTCTTGATCCAGTATCACCTGACATTAAGTGTGTGGAATCTTCCTTGATTTGGTGATTTGTTTACCATGATATTTTGAGACTGCTGGCAAAGGACGATGCCTCTTGCTGTGAAAACTTCTTGGATGGGTGACTCCATGACCTAATAACCACAATACATATATGAATATATTTTTTTAAAATTTTGAAGATAATGTTAATATTCTCTCACGTCTTGCATTTCTCTCAATAGCTGGGACAAGAAAAATAACCCAGAACCTTGGAACAAATTGTCTCCCAGTGACCAGTACAAGGTAAAATGAGAAACACAGATTTCTTAGGAAGCATAATATTAGGTGTAGCCTACTGCTTTAGGATGTTTGATTATATAGGGAAAGTAGTTGAATGAGTGATGTATTTGTTCTGTGCAGCATTTGTTTCTATCTAGAACCCTGAGCAGAGATGGCTGAGTTCGAGATTTAAAACTTTCCTAATGATGCTTGATAATGGGATGAAAGGAGTCTATATGAAAGCAGTCATATCTACTGCACTGTAAGGAAAAGAGGAACTATGTATGAGAGGAAGAGTTTACTGGCTCATAATACTCAGAAATAAACTAAAGGGAGAAAGACAAAACCCCAAAAGTTGTGAACTACAGTTTTCTAAGCTCTATAAGCTGGTGGCCTATACTCACGAGAAGCACTGCAGGAAAATGTCAGTGTTTAACATAACCATGAATTCAGTTCTGCAGTTGATTTTTTGAACACAAAACAGTATTGTAAGTAACTGGATGCAATAGAAATGTTCTTTAGCTGATACTCAGCTAATTTCATTGAACTAATGAGGAAGCGTGCAAAGATGTCTAAAACATTGGGTAGTTTACAGAAATCCTAGCATCGTAGAATCATTTATGTTGGCAAAGACCTCCAAGATTATTGATTTCAACCTTTGACTGAACACCATGTTGTCACCTAGACCGCAGCACTAAGTGCCATGTCCAGTCATTTCTTCTACACTTCAGTGATGGTGGCTCCATCCTCACCCAGGGCAATCTATTTCAATGTTTGACAGTCCTTCCAGTGATTAAATTCTTCCTGATGTCCAACCTGATCCTCCCCTGATGCAGCTTGAGGCTGTGTCCTCTCATCGTGTTGCTGGTTGCCTGGGAGAAGAGGCCAACCCCTACCTGGCTACACCCTCCTTTCAGGGAGTTGTAGAGAGTGGTAGTCTCCCCTGAGCTTCCTGTTCTCGAGGCTGAACAACAACAGCTCCCTGAGACATGCCTCACATGACTTACTCTCAATACCCTTCACCAGCTTCATTGCCCTTCTCTGAACACGAATCATGTTTTAATCATGTTTTACAGAAGTGCTATTTTAGTGAATTGCTGTTAAGAATATTTTAAGATTATTCTCAAGCTACAAAAAAGGCAAACTTACTATGTTTGCCTACCTGAAGGGAACGTACAAGAAAGCAAGCTAGCGTCTTGTTCAGTACCATATGCTACTATTCCAGTCCTTAAAATAAGTAGAAAAACCCCACAGTTCCAAAGTAAAACAGGTTGCAGTTCCCTTAAGAGTCCATGAAGAACATTTCATTCTTTGTTTTCATTGCCGATTCTGGAATGTTGCTGGTTTGTAAATATCTAAATTTGGCAAATCCAGCATAGTGCACAGCACGAATTCTTTTAAAGAGTGCATGACTTCTGTAGCACTCCCCTTCTGCCTTAACATGCAGGCACAGCCTCGGGGTTTGCCATATTTGGGTGTGTGTATCATTGGGGACATTCTTTTCCAAATCTACACTGTGGGAAATGAAAAGGACGTATACTCTAATTTGAGGATGACTCTTTAGTAAGAAGTTCTTGTTAGTCTTAGCTTTGATGAGGTTTTTTCTATTGTAAACTTCTCTTTGTCATATTAACTAAGTCTTTTTCCAAAGAAAGAGTTGAAGACCTGATCATTACTGTAGAAGTTGCACAGAAAGCTGTAATTTGAATGTGCTGTAGGCTGTTTTGTTTCCTTTGAGAAAGTTAAAAAAAATTAAAAATCGGGTATAACTAAAAATAATCAAGCTAATAGTTACGTGTTTTTCTTTCTTTTGTTTTTTTAAGAAAAACATCTATGTGCTTGATGTCAAGTCAGGCTGGGATGCCAAAATATGCTGTTAGTCTGTAAACTCATTGTCCTCAGTCACTTTTTGGGTTGTTCTGGATTGCTTGTAACAGGATCCAATGATAATAATATAAACTGAGTGTGTTGGAGGATCTGTTCTTGCTTTCATTCCTCCTTGTCATCCTTCGCAGTTCTAGATGCAACTACTTAAACCAAACTTGGCTTTTGCAGCACTGCAGTAAAAATGTTCCTTTGTGCCACTGTCTGTTCACAGACACTGTGCTTTGTGCCACTTGGCAAGCTGGCTTTTGCCTTCAGTATACAGGAGCCATAGATTTTGAGAAAAATGGATAAACTCAGCAGTACTGTAAAAAGTTCATCTGAATGGACTTATAATTCTGAGGGTTAAGAAGAGGAACTGTGGGTTTTCTCTAGTGGAAGACATGAGCACTGCTTCATTTTAAGTGCAGAGCTTCTAATACTGGGTGTAGAATTAATATTAAAAAGTTACTGCTTATCAAAAGTTTTAATTTATTATTGTCCAGTTCACAGACTCAAAATATTATTTCAGTTTCCTGAGTTGAATGATGCATATTTTTAGTAAATACCAGGGAAAATGTGTAGTCAAGCTTCTTAATATTTTTTCCTTTCTCTTTCCTAGTTCTACTCGGTTAATGTGGACTACAGTAGACTGAAAAAGGACCGTCCTGACTTCTGAAAACGCACTCATGTCCATAAGCTGCACAGAAAGATCTTCCAGAAGCCGTCCGCACAAGTGTCATGCTTAGTCATCCAGGAAATAATCAAATTTGCCTCACACAGCACTAGGTCATGTGTTTGAAACTGTTTTGATGAGGCTTAATAAATGTTTAAAACTTGAAGTGTCTGCTCCTTCATTTTGCAAAATGACAATATCCTCCTTTTAACAGTTTCTGCTGTATGGTTTGTCACTTAGCAAAAGCCAGTTTATGTTTCCTGGACAAGAAAGCAAAGTTGTGATGGGCTTTATGCTCAGTGTGTTGATCTCAGAATAATAACTACATGCTCATGCAATGTCAAACTGCGACATGCAGTTACACCAAACTTCAAGAACTTGAAGGCATGTATTTATATGTGTGCATGTATATTTTTTTTAATTGCACCTGAATTTATCTACTTGCCACTTTAAGTGGTTGCAGAAAAGTCAATGCCAACAAGTCATTATCCATCAGGGAGGCAGCAGATGTTGCCATATGTTGCTGGAGAGAAGGAAAAAAAAAAACAGACTGACCTCTCCAAAAGGTTTTGTTTCTGTTCTTTTGTTTTTTCTTTTCAAGTCAAGCAGGTTTTTTTAATAAACAGAAAGACAAGTTTCAATATTTAAAAAATAAAATTCTATGAACATTCTCAACATTTCCTGTGGATCACAGTTTTAAGGAAGGGAAGCACATAGAAGAAGGTACAGGTTTTGGGACATAATTAGCTATTCATGTAAGAACAAAAATACCTTTTAGAAAGGACAAAATCTTACACTTTAGTACTTGGCTGAGTCTTACTATGGGAAGACTAAAAGAAAATATTTTTGCAAGTCTGTAACTTATGGTAGGTTCTTTGTGCTTTACTGTGAACATCTGGCATTTCCTTGGATAAGGGACGTTAATTCTGGACCATGACAGAGTACAGCTGTTCTTACTTGATACTCTGCTTAAAGTAGACTCCAAGAATGTAGATGACTAGAGCAACTATTAAAAGTAATAAATCAAGCAGCAAGAACTTTTATTGGAGAAGAAAGACTATTCTGTGGTAATTGCAAAGTAACAGATATTTGCAAAGACTTCGTATTTTATATGGAAAAATCTTGTAGGTGCATGGATGATGTTTATTTGGTAGCAGTTCAGATTAACCCTTCATTATGTACTGAACTGGTGGATTCACTCAGTTTTTATTTGCTTGCTTGAGAGGTTCTCAAGAAGTCTGAATAAGAGAATGTGTGTTACAAAAGACATGGTTACAGTGGTGGGCAAAGCCTGTCGGTGTCCTTGGGGAATGGTTGCTCTCTGGATCCAAACAGAATGTTCTGTTGCAACACTTTAATTCAGTTTTAAAAGTATGTTGTGTAAAAATGGGAAGAGTGTGTTATAACTTGCAAGCTGGCACTTTGTTTGGATTTTACCTCTTCAAATGCAGATTCTCTGGACGTTAAGAAGGATCAATAACCAGGAAGTAAACCCAGTTCTTAGGTGACACAAGGTTATTCCTTTTGTCCACAGCTGACTAAAGCATAGGATCATGTCTTTCTTAATAAAGGCACTTAAATGCATATTTCAATTATATTTAACAAGCACTTAAGCTATTTAAATCTTTAAATACAGGTTGACTAGAAAACAAAAGACAATTAATTCAATGTTACTTTGTGGTGGCTGGTCAGCCTGTGGTACAAGGGAGGAAGAGTTCTGTGCTAAGACAGTTCCAAGCACCAGAAACTTCTGTCAGGTTAGGGTGAGAAGGGAAGCCTCTCCCAGAATGCTTTGTTCTGTTATGGTAATGTACCCCAGTTCTGCATTCCTGGTTGGCTGTTGGCCACCTAGCCCCCTTGCTACCTTTTATGTTTCATGTCCCAGAAAGTTCTCCACTCCAGGTTCCCCCCATTGGCCTTTGCCCCTCGCCACTCCCCCAGAGCCTCTCCATTGGCTCCCATTCCCTAGTCCTGTCTTTGTACTGCCCCGTGCCCTCAGATCCTTGGTCCCTGGTACTCTCGCCGCTCCCTTACTTAAATCTGGACTCTTCATTGCTCTCTGTCTTTGCCCCTGGCATCCTTCATCATGTGGAAACAATACACTGCTCCTGTGGAACACTATGCAGAGATCCTTCCTGCCTCTTTGCTGTCAATCCACATTACTAAGCTACCCATGAGTTTGTGCATGCACGCGTGTGTGAGTGTGTGGCTGATCCTGCCGAGCAGCTTTGCTAAGGAGATGCTCTTGGAAGACCGCTGCACCCCAAGCTACGGCACAGAAGCCGCAGAGAGCATGGGCTAGTGATACTACTTGGTTTTGCTCATTACAGCATACTTGCTCCTGAAAATACACCAAACTTAAAGTCTTCTAAGTTTATTTATTCTAGAAGTCATTATCCTGAGGGGACACTTCTTTCTTTTTCTTTTAGGGGTATACTTTTGTCCTGTGTTAAATGTAGGGGATAATAGTCACCATTACTTGCCAAACTTAAAACTCTTGACAAGAATCTTAAAAACTGCTCCTTTAAAACCATCATCTACCTCTTTCTTCATGAAGCCAAAGATGGTATTCCCTGAGGACAGCATGAAGAAATGACTACAGTTTGGATTCTTAGGATTCCATCTTCTTACATTTATCTTTGGCTATTAACTTTTATGAGACAAGGAAATCCCATCATTAGTAGGAAAAGCAAAATCCTTTATTAATGCCGTGGCTTGTCATTTTGTTTGATCAGATGTGTTATCTGAGAAGAGACTGATGTTGTGCTGTCTTAGGTTTCAACTGAGATGGATATAGCCGCTCGATTTCTGTTCGTGGCAGATGTTTTTGGAATGGTTAGTGTGGACCTGGTCTTCATGTCCTTTTCACGAGCCACATACAGAAGATTCATCTCTTATTTTTGCAGTGCAACATTGTGCCTGCCACTGTCAGATTTTCCTTAACAGTTATTCTCTGCCTCCTTATCAGTGGTCCTGATATGCAGTGTTGTAAACGAGGCTGAGACTTTTTTAAAAAGAAAAGCCAACTTGTTTATTTATTAACGACTGAGAGTGGGAACCCAGGATAAGCCCAGGCTCTGCACGACAAGCTAGAGTAAACCAACACACAAAAAAGGACAGTGTGACCCACTGGGTGCACCCTTGGACCCCAAGTTCTGCAGGAGGACCCCAGATAAAGTCCCAGGTCCGTTCTTATGCCCTTTGTCCATTCATAATTGGTGGATTTTTGATCCTTCTTCTCATTGGCTTGCTTCCAGGGGTTCTATTGGTCTTTATCAAGATGCATTTTTGTCCAATCATTTCCTGAGGGCATCGAATGATTGGATAATCCTTTATCCAGTAGCGGTCCAAGATGTTGACATCGCCTGCATGAGGTAATTTTCTAGTCCATCACGTCATCACATCCCCAATTGCGTCTCCACCTTGTGCTCACACTCTGATATTACACCTGGACAGTCTCAAAATATCCTCAGTTAACATGCCCATTTATTCAACTATGAACTCCCCTCTTTTATATCTCGTCCAAACAGTAACAATCCACACCCCGAAACCGATTCATTTATTACATGCAGCATGGTGATTAAATTTGAAATTAACTCTGCCCATCTAGGATAAAAAGATTTACAGGTTTCTGTCGTTCTGTTACATGAACACATACTCCTTGCAGCATGTTGAAAAACTTGTTGTTTGCCTGCAGTAAGAAAAGCTCCTTGTGGGTATAAAATAACTATCTACCTCTAAGAAATTAGAAGGGTGTGCCTGATATTAAAAGAATAATTAAAATTTTTTGTGGGATTTGTAGCCAGATGTCATCTGAGGAAGGAATTTCAGATCTGTTTTCAAGCGCTGCTTTACCTTTAAAGTTAGTTTGGAGTGTGACTATTGAATGACCTCTAAAATAAGGAAATGTATGTTTGATGCTGATTTGCTTGTAATACTTTGTCAGGAAGAAGGATTGAGAAGTTATTACAAGAATTTTAAAAATATGTTTTGAATGAGTTAATTGAAAATAATTAGAAATGTGCAAGTGCAGGCAAAGTTATTGTTTCTGCTGACTGGCCAGCCTTACTATGAAAGCGATTGGATGAGCTACAGAACCATTTCTTCAGGACAAAGTGAAGCACAACAGGTCTGTGACAACTACAGAAAACCGGTGTTCACTAGCATCATTGCCACAGTAGGGTTTTATTAATATTGCTTAACAGAAAACTTACTCTTCAGTTCTCTCTTTTGAAATCCAGAAGTTGGTTGACTCCATGCTGTTGTGATCCATTCACTTTTCCTTAGATGTGGTCTTGACATCAGTATTTAGTCACGAGAAGTTTCTCTGAAGCGCAAATCATTTCATATCCTCCTCTGATCTTTAAGCTTCTTAAGAGTGCCTCTGGACACTGCTATGATGGCATATTTCCCAAATGTGTGCTAATTTTGGTGCTGTGCTGTTTGGAAGAAATTTGGGGGTTTTTTCAAATAATTTCCAAATGCTGCTGTCTGTGGTTGGTAAGGCTTAACACTTCCTTAGTAAGGATGACATGAACCAGTACACTGCAAAAAAATTACACACCATTTCCATTCTTGAGAAGCAAATGCATTTTTAGCATCCAGAGTAACATTTATCTGAACCAGGACAATCATTTGCATTTTTTCTTTTTTTCCTTTTTGAAAGTTTCATTTAAATGAAACAACAAAGTAATTTTTAGACTTTCTAAGCTAACATTATTTTCACAGGTACAAAGTGAAGAACCTAAGAGATCACCACACTTGTTCAATTTTTTTTTCTATTTTTAGTCAGAATCAGTGATGCTTTAGGTAATGTGAAATGTGAATATGTGTATGCAAGTAAAGGCAAGACAAATGTATTCAGACTTTCGATAATTTGCTATCAGCATTTACCTGACATTCATTTGCTACTAGAACAGACACAAGACTGGCAAGTGGAACTCCTGCAAGAGCAGCAAGTTCTGAAGATGATCAGAAAATTGTTTATTAACACATGGCAATGCCTACATTACAAAGAAGAAAAGAAATTCTGCTGGCAATATTCATGGGTATTGTCAATGCTTTATAGCAGTCACCTAAAATAATATTTCTAGGG
The DNA here is from genome assembly GCF_020740725.1 of Corvus hawaiiensis. Lineage (NCBI taxonomy): Eukaryota > Metazoa > Chordata > Aves > Passeriformes > Corvidae > Corvus > Corvus hawaiiensis. The sequence continues at coordinate 53,207,285 of NC_063213.1, forward strand.
TCATTAATTTGAATTACTTTGGACAAAATAATGCACTACACCATTTACAGTTCATCACTATAATGTAAAGACAACTTTACAAGAGAACTGCACAAGCCATAATCCAATAGACAAATTTATAGACTTGTTTTTTTCACACTGGAAGCAAGCTAACTATGAACATGAAATGTTTTCTAATTTTAGTTTCTCTACTGCAGGCAAATGAAACAAACTGCTGAGAAGGTAATGAAAACAGATTACTTAATGATGAAAAATCTGAGTGCCATTCTTTTTCTACCAGTGGTGCCACTGCTGGAATTTAATGGAGTGGCACCAGTGTGTCTGAATGAAGATTTTGATCCTAGCTGTTTAAAAATAGAGTTGAATCTAATAAGATTCCCTCAGTACTGATAGCTTTTTATTTCCCTACACTGAGCGCAGGAAGATAGCAGAACTCATTATTAACACGAAGAAAGAGGAATTTCATCCCAGTTTCAAACTTCCTGCTCTAGTTCCACTTACACTTCATGATAATCTCTAGGATTTTGTTAGAGTGTTAAGAGGATAATTTGCTTCAGATGTTCTTATCTTCATGTTGTGTCAAACAAATTTAACTTCCTAGCTTTTTTGGAAGCTTAGGGGAGGAAAATTCAGGCCAGCAATAATGTGCTTAAAATGACCAGGGATCATTGAAGCTTTTTTTTTTTTTTTTGCATGTGATAATCATCTCTCCTACCCCTTTATGAAAGTCCAGGTAAGTTCAGGAAGTATACTGGGAGAAAAAAAAAGAGCAACAGACATGTGATGGAATAGGCAGATGGAGCTGCATCAGGTTTTACACCAATTACAGTAAGTTCTTGGATCGAGTGCAGGAGCTTTCTTAGTTTATGTCCTTCAATTTCTGCATATATTTGGCAATGCAGAAGTTGTTTGTTACACCTGCCATGACTGCCTGGCCTATTAGGATGCAGTGAGAATTAGTCTGAGAGTAAAGACAAAAGCATGATACTCCAATGGCTTTAAATTACTGTGCAAAATAAAAAAGCAGTAGCAGAATAACGGCAGAAGATCTGGTGCATTGCCTTCTGAATTTAGAGTACTAATGACAAGTTTGTATTAGTGCCATAGTGTGAAATAAAAATAAAAACAATTTTATGGCTAATTTTGAAAATAATATTCTTTCTTTCTGCATTGCCTCATAACGGCACAGTTTCTAAAACATTCCAACATTGTAAAATAAACATGTGAACTGTGTTTGAACTGCATGTATTTTAATTTATGCTTTCTTTTAATGACTTCATTGTCAGTAACCATTTATATTAGTTTAAGCTCATAGTATTTTATGTCTCAGCCTATGTTACTGTCTCTGAACAAAACTTGTCTTATGCTTTCAAACTGGAAAAGGGTTTTAGAAGATCTTTCATCTTAAATCTAATTTTATTTTTATCTATGAAAATTAAACACTTGTGTCACCAGAAAGAGTTTTTCAGCAGATTGTTACTCAAAGCATTGGAGCAGGTACCCTGTCACTTTTTCTGTAATGAAGTGTAGCATAGTAGGCAGTTGGATATGACTCTCCCCAAAATAAGGGGAGACAAAATTTCTGGGAGCTGTTTTATGCTGGTGGCATAACACCTAAATATGAAAGAACTCTTTTTCATGGTTGGATAGATGGATGGATTATGAAGAACCACCACCTGACCTGCTTTTTATCCAGGTCCCTGGTGAATGTTTGCTTTTGTCAATCCCTGGCAAAGGGGAATAAAGTCAGGAGTTGACTAATGGCCCAGACTACAACAGCTGAGTACTTAAAAGTGATCGAGACTGCCATGCAGTGTTTACAGAGTGAGGATAAAAAAGATGACTCAAACCTTTCCTGTTTCCCATATCAAAGCAAATCTTTCTCATCTGGCCTGGTAGCTGGAGCAAAGATTAGTTGAGTTTTTACAAATTCTACAGTTTATTAAGCTGCGCTTGGGCTGATAATGCATAGAAAACCATGGGCAAAGGTAAAATGAGATCCTCAAATTTAGAGTATTTTGCCAAATAACTATTTCCACCACAGAGCACAGTATGCAGTGGTCAGGCAGTAGACATGATTATATTGTATATAGCAGTAGGCCTCCTAATCCTGAAGTGTAGGTGCTTGCCCCAGCAGTCGAATGAGCCATGTAGCTGCATTTACTGGCTCATGGAGCTTGAACAGTCTGCTTCAGGAAGAGTGGAGCTCTTCTGAATGGAGCTTAATATTCCATTATCTACCTGTGTGCACATTAAATGCAAAATAAACAGTCCAGTAGTGTATCTGAAATTCTATTTGGATGTGTTTTACTGTTTTTCACTCATTACAGAGAGCTTTTATGTGAAAGAAGAATGAGCTTTTGGAGACCCCAGAAAAAGAGATTTGTTACATCCAAAGCAAGGAGAATGGAGAGACAGAAACAAGCAGCCTACTCACTCAGGCATAGGAAAGCAGAGGATGTAAAATGTGCAGTGGAAGTATAATGAATTCCTCCCTTACAAATTATTGTCACAGGGAAATGTTTTTGTACATGAATTCTGACACAGAAAATTGGATGGATTTTTTTGTTTGCTTGTATGTTGCATTTATTGAAAATGAGAAAAGCTCAGTGACAGCAGTATATAAATGTGTATAGGTATGTTGCTTATGGTCTCCATTTTTCTTGTCTTCAGACTTTATTCTCTCATCCTCTCCTCAGCTAGATAGCCAGGGTTTCTGCTTACTAGCCTGAGAAATCCACTTCACTCATATATCTTCCTCTTGTCAGGAGCTTTCCTTCTGTGAGGCTATGCTATTTCCTGACATGCTGGAATCACTGGTACTTTTGTGTTAAAAAGAAATAACATGTTTCCCCATCAACATCTCATTACAGCTGTGTCACCAGGTTTCCAAGTAAGCAGAAAAGTTAACTGATCCAAGTAAAACTTTTTAGAATTTGCAATAGAAACCTCACTTGGCATCAAAATGTTTACCAACAAATAGATGATCTGATGGAAGCCCAATCTCTCTGAAAAAGAAGGGATCTCATATCCTGGGCAGAACAATATCACTGTACATTAAATAGATAAAATATTGTTACCTCTTTCAAGACTGTATGAGTGTGTTATTTGGTAGCATAAAATGAAATAAATTTAGTGCCACATACAGAAAGAATGTAGTGAATATTCAACTTAAAAGTGCAACTGTAAAGGACACAAAGGTATTTGTATTTTGTATTGTTTTGTTTTCTACTGAAATATTGTTAATATTTCAGGTAGAGATCTTTGTAGATCCAGAAGGGACACATATGGTGTTACTTGCTTCAAACCAGACTCTATATTACTGTACAAGGTACCTGTTGAAATTAAGAGTTCCCCATCAGCTACAGCAGGCTTTGTATTAAGAGCTTGTTGACTATTTTATGTTCTGTGGGGAAGGAAGGAATGTCCATGATGATATTTTCATGTCACTGTGAAATTTTGTGATTGCTTATAATGAGATCAACATTTCCCTTTAGGACTGGATTTTCAGTAGAGTTTGGTGGGGATACAGTCAGTTTTCTTCATAGTAGATAGAATGAAGCTGTGTGCTGAATCTGTGCTGGAAACAATGTTGATAACAGGGATGTTTTAGCTGTGGCTGAGCAGGGCTTGCACGGGGTCAAGGCCTTTTCTGCTCCTCATCCCACCAGTGAGCTGGGGGATGCACAAGGAGCTGGGAGGGGACAGAGCTGGGACAGCTGATCTGAACTGACCAAAAGGATATTCCGCACCATATGGCATCATACCCAGCATGTAAAGCTTGGGAAGAAGCAGAAAGAGTGGGACATTTGGAGTGATGATGTTTGTTTTCCCAAGTAATGGTTAGGTGTGACAAGCTCTGCTTTTGTGGGATGGTTGAATATCTACCTGCCCAAGGAAGCAGTGAATGAATTCCTTGTTTGTGACTTCTGTTCTATCTGTTACACTGTCTGTATCTCAACCCATGAGTTTTCTCGTTTTTGCTCTTCTGATTCTCTCCCTATCCCACCGAGGGAAAATGAGAGAGCAGATGTGTGGGACTTGGTTGCCAGCTGGGGTTAAACCATGATAGGTAGAGGTGGTTCATAAAAGCTGCTTTACAAATCCAAGGTGTCAGAGAGAACTCTTAGAGCTACTTCTTATACTTACTATTTTGTACATGCACACAAATACATTTAAATTTAGCAAGTTCAGCTGTCACACAATTTTTTGACTCAGTGACTTTAATTCTGTAGAATGCATACTATTTTGCATTTTATCTCTGTTTCCTAAGCCAAATAGACCTTGCTTTTTTTAAGCAATCTTGACTATATTAATTTTCTTGGGACTAATTAATGCATGCAACTTCCAACAGAGAAGAAAAATTAACTTCTGATTTCTAGTGAGAGGTGTACTTGGATGTTCTGGCTAATGCTGTCAGTTAAAGGACCATACGGCCCACTTTCAAGTACACCCTAAGCCTTAAGGAAACTTGTTCAGCAGACTCCTGTGCCCCACAGCAGTGTGACTTTGGGAAAACAAGCCTGTTTTTTCACACTAGTAGCAGTCCAGCCATGACCATAGCACATGGCATCTGTTCAAGCTAGCAGAGGTACCTCACACTGCCGTGAGACCACAGCTGCTGGTGTCCAGGCTTGCTAAGAGCCATCTCAATTACTATAGTGCAGCGTTGCCCTCTGTCTTGTGAATTTATGTGGTCTGGAACATAGTTGTGATTTTAAAAGGCAAGACTGAGGGATTTAGACCATTTAATGAAAAAAGAACCATGGGAATTCTGTGGTTTTGTGCTTGCAAACTACAAAATGTCCTGTTTGGACAAAGAACATACATTAAAGTAAGTGATTCTTTTGTACATCTGTGAGTTCAAAATACTTTCTACCAAAGTGTGCACATATATGCACACAGTACGTGATATATATCAGTATAGTACACACACGTGAAATACTTTTTAGTATTTGCACTTCAGGTGATATGTTCCACATTAATATGGTGACATTCACGCAGCAGTGCAGAGCTTACATATCCTGTGATAGTTAAATGGCATATGGTCTTCTCTCCTTCATGAGCGTGGTGTGTCCTTTTGCAGCTGAATCTCTATAGGGATATCAGTTCTTAAAGGAGAGTCACTCATGTTGGGGAAGCAGAAGGCAGGATTTCTCAGTTGAGCTCTGTGTTTCCGGCGCTGGAAGTGGTCCACCGAGCGCTGCGTTGCGCCAGCCCTTCAAGCCCTTCCAGCTGCACCTACATCTGTGCATCATTAGAGCAGCAGAGGCTACTGCAGTCACCCAGTGGCTGTTTGTGAGCAGCTCTCTTGCCATTTTACTGCCTGGAAAGGAAAATTTCTCTTTATCTTCTCTCCACTGAGTTCCCAGTTATGTGAGGTGTGTAAGGTGCAATGACAGTGATTATGCTCATAAAACATATCAGGTGATAAGCCTATTTCTTAGCGTGTTTTAATATTCCCTGTTGGTATTCCAGCATACTTGAAAAGAAAATCTTGATGGTGTTTATTATAATTTCTTCATTCTTGCATAAAATTTATGATTTTCTAAGAGAACTCTTTATCAGCATTCTTTTAGACACAATGTTGCTATTCTGTTGAAATGTTTTTCATCTTCCTATAAAAGGTTCTTACTTGAGAACTGATCTATTTCACACAAAATTTTGGGATGTGGTGATGTTATGTTATAAATGGCAAAGCTTTATTGTGAAATCTAGTTTCTTAAAGTGCGTATTTTCTATGAACAGTCAATGCAGGCATAAGTGTGGATTTATCTACATAAATTTTAAGGAGATTTTACTTAATAGTAAAAAGCCATCTATCTAGGTATTTAGGAGTTTAAGAAGTGTATAAAAAATAGTAATCAGCATATTTAGTGCACTGAGATGACATCTAAAATTGAAAGGGTTTGTACTGTGGCTAAAAGTTAGAGGTAAAATTTACTGTTGCTTTAAATGGGACCAAGATTTCTTTTGGCGTTATTTGAAAATCATTAGTGGAAGCTTTTGCAAACTGAATTAGTGTTTGCTTAATCCTTGAGTTTTCAGTGGAGAAACATTTATGAAACATGCATGAGATGTCTGATTCTTGGCAGGAAGAGTTCTGGCTGGTTTTTTTTGCAGCAAAGCATCTCAGCCTTGGCAAAACAGGAGTAACAAGCTTTAAACAGATTAATAGTTTATCTGATTTAGTGATCATCTTGCTTTAGGATAGAGTTAAAACCATCAGAATCCTTTCTTGATCTTGCTCAGAAAGCATAAACTGAGAAGTGAGAAAGCTGCTTTTAGTGCAGATGTGCTATCGCTGAAATTAATGCTGTTGGGTGTTACTGTGGTTTACTTTACTTATTGGTTGTTCTAGGATACCCCTCTTTTTGCAAATAAGTATATACATAGCACATACATATATATACATGTATGTGTGATGTTTTATCTTGCCATAGCTTTTGAATACAATAAATACTACAAAGGAGAACTTTGAAATCCTGCTTTTTTATCATTATCTTTTTGTTGTTGGTTGGTTGGTGGGAATTTTGTTTGCTTTTATATTCACAGATAAGACCTGTTTAAAAAACATGCAGTCTACAAGGAAATGTCCAGTTCTGACAATCTCAATCTCAATTTTTGGATGATTCTTTTAGTTGTTAATTGTTCTTTGAATACACATGTTGTCCTTGAGATCAAAGAGTTAGAGGGCATGTCTTTTTTGTCAGCTGCTAGATTCTCCGTAATTTCCCTCCTTTTTATGTGGTGTACTATGCAGTTTTTGAAATTCCACACTCCACCAGCAGCTACAAATCTTTATCCCTGTGTTTATTCAATCTATTATTCAAAGACTCAATTTTAAACATTTGCTCTGTGACAGCTCCAGGATCCAATGCACAGTCCTAATACTAGACTGACCTTTCCAAAAGAGTATACAATCTGAATAAATAAGATAGAAAGGAGCTGGAGAAAGAGTGCACGTTAATCTACAAGTACAAAAATAAAAGTGACAATTCTGTACAACAGCACACAGCCACACTTTTGTTGAATGGATTGCTTCACTTTCATTTGCTTTCATTTATTGGGCCTGCCATATGGGCACACTTTTTCTTCACAGCCAGTGATATTATCTGCTTTTCTGTGCCAGTGTCCTAGCCCTTGAGGTTGTTTATCCCTGAAAAAAGAGAAGATCAAACTTGTAATCCACTGCAGCAATAGTCTTCCAGACTCAATCAGATTTCTCGTTAATCTCCTTGACAAGCATGAGTGTAGCTTCCTCTGCCTGAAGAAAAGCTTAGAGTTCACCAAATCTCTGGTTTCCAGCATGGATGGTTATAATTCTCACTTTTGAACTCTGACAGCTCAAGACACCAAGTTGGTCCAATTTATTTTTAACATTGGAACTGATAAACATTTGTAAAATTACCTCAATCCTAAACTCAGCATTGTGGACATAGGGTGAATAAAAAGAGTAGGAAAGATAAATTAAATAGATTATATATAGAGGCAGGTGTAGTGAAGTGAAGGGGTGGGGGGAAGGAAGAAATGAGTATTTTATTATTTTGCACTTGATTTTAAGCAGTTTCTTAATTACTGAACAACAAAAATCCAGCTGGTAGCATAGATGTTGAAAAAAGGTTTCTAGACCTGCCGAGGAATAAAAAGAGGCTCTATTTGAGAAAATGGGGCTGTGAAGAGCACTTCTCTGTGAAGATTATGCTCAGCACTACCCTTGCACAGTGTTTAATCCTGTACAAGGCATATAGACTTCCTTTTCTGGTGTTGCATTATTTCCTATCCCAAGCAACTCTTTCTGTGAGGAAAAAGTAAGCTATTGTATCTAGTTGAGCACAAAATGTTCAGGCAATAACCAGAACTGCATTGTTATATTATAGAGAAATCTAGTTACTATTGCAGAAACAGGAAAAACACATAGTCCTTGAATATGAAGTTGTAAAAAAGCCTTCTGGCTAAGAAAAAGATTCAAAACATTTCTTGTCGTGACTGTACCACTTACTAAGTATAAACTGGAGTAGCTAATAAATTGTGGGTAAAGCTGAGAATCATTTATCAAGGGTCCAACAGAAACAGGAAGTTGATTGTTTTTCCACTAGCCTTATGTACCTTAAACAAGGTACATAAAACCAAAGTCACTGTGAGACATCCAAAAATTTGTAATTGCATGCGGATAGTCTTTGCCCTTATCCATTGTTGGAAGGGGGAACTGAGGAGAAAACTGCATGATAAGCAGAGCTGTTGGATACCTGGCCAGGCTCAAGGGCTTGCTTTCCATCTCCAGTGGCTGTCAAGGTGGGGAAAAGTGCAATAAATTTTTGTTCAATGACTCTTTGTGAGAGAAATGGAAAAACTTAAAGCTTCATGGTGAGTTTTTACTCCTTTAAGTGAAACCTCAAGGAATCATATATTGAATTCTAATTAAGCAGTGAGTTTAGGTATACTTCTTCCTGATAAACTTAGGGGAATATAAAACTTACACTTCTGATAATTTATTTTGGTATTTTAAAGCAGTCCATTTTATACCATGCATAAGGCAAAACAGGAAATAAGGTAATTTTAGCGCACAAACTTACAAAATTGTCAGAAATGTGTTGTTTTAACTGTGATTCAAACCAAAATAGTTAGATACTAAAAGTAATTGTGCTCTTTTTTTATAGTAGTTGCACTAAAATGTAACCAATTACTGTAAGTAAATTTATTAAGGAACTCAATAATTTCAGTTCTTTTTAGTTTCCAGAACTTACTGATGTTTATTACTTGGCTATATGAGTATCCTGTGAACTGTAGTTGCCTGGGTCAGTTTTTGTGTGGATGCCTTAACAGTGTTCAGTTCACTCTATGTTTGCACAGGTTAGTGTGGCTCAATAAAACATTACTCAGCTTAAAATTTTGAAACTTGCAGATCTACTAAATACCTCCAAGGTCAATCCAGTCAGTGAAAGGAATTCACTTTATAATTTCACTTCTGATATTAGGAATACCATTTATGAAAATGGCAAATGTATTCTATTAACCTTCTGTTTAGAATACTAGGTAAAAAATATATACACATATATTGCCATCAATGAATACATTGTGCATACAACATTTGGGGCCCTGGATATGTGCAGTTAGCTGAGGTTCAGGTGAGCCTCTGTTCTGGAAATGGATAGAACTAGTAGAATTTTGTCTGAAGGGATAAGATGACATTAAATAAAACAAGTTGCTGACTCCTTAGTGAGAATTTTTTTTCTTTTCTATCTTTCATACTTGGGATAACACAACTTCCCATCCTTCTGCATCTTGATTTTTCTCAGTGCAATTTCCTCTCCTTGCCAACCACACCAAATACCCACACTGCTCAGATGCATTCAGACCTTTCTCTGATAAGCCTAACACAGATCCGAAGGAATACGAGTGCTCTGAAGGGTCAGCATTAAAGGTTTGGAGGTGCTTTAAAGCCTTAAAAGGCTCCTGTCTTGAAGTTTAAAGCCAAGTCAGAGCAGGCACATTCTTCTGGCATGAAGTAAACTGAGAATGAGTAGCCTAAAAATGGGGTGATGAGCCCAATGGACTCCAGCCTCCCAGATGCACTTAAAGAACTATAATAATGATTCATTCTAAATGGATTTGCTTAACTCAAGTTAGCTGACTTGCACTGAAACATTGGGAATTGTAATTAGCAGCTTGTATTAAAATCTATAGTGAAGTTACTGTTTTTCACTTAGTTTTCTGACCAAATTAAAGCACAGTTGCTTTGGTTTCAGCAGGCAGAGATGAGCAGAAAAGAAGATGGACACTGACCTTGTTTTTATGTGTCCCTCGCTAGCTCTGTATTGAGGTCCATATTACTTCATTCCGTGTTGCAGTCAGAGGTCTGCATCTCGCTGCAGAATTCCCATTGCCCTGCATACAAAATCTCTGATTCCAGACTTCCTAGTGGCTATGGTGCTCTGTTCTCTCAGTTATCATGGTAAAGGCTGACATTTATTTTTCAATGTTTTACACTGTGGCTTTTCACCCCAGTTTACTCTTTTTGTCATTATTTCCTTTTATCAAAAAAATTAGTACTCTCTCTCCACCAATTTTCCCAATACCATCCCTATAATGCATTGTAACATTAAGACAAATATTGTGTTTTTAGAACTCATTCACCAATTTTCATTTTTCCTTCATTATTTTTCTATCTCCTCAAAGTTCAAGATATATGTATGTATATATATATATATAGACATATATATTCTGGAACTGACTGGAATACCACAATGACAAACACTTAAGCAATAGCTTATAAGAGCTCTAAAACACTTGCATTTCTCTATGAACAACAGAAAACAAAAGAATTCTTACCCATTTCCACAGCACTAATAGAGTCAATAGCACTACTGTGGGAATTTTATGTCATGGCTGACATCAAAAAGCATATTTGAAGAAAAGAAAAAGTAAAATTCCTTGATGAATTATTTTTTGAAAAACTGTCATAAAATTCTGGTGACACACTACAGTAATATTATTTCAATTGTTTTAATTTATTTGAGTGTAACAATTGTAATCATTAATGTTTAGTGTTTCCACCTAAATTTTCAAATCTTTGTGTGCAGTAGAGTCTCACTAATCTTGTTAAAGTCAGTGAGAGCAGTGTTTCTAAATCCCAAGCAACTCCTTGGAAGTTCAGCAATTATGTGAGATATCCTCATCGTGAGGGGTGATCGTACTGGAACACATTAGGGAGACAGCGGTAGCTTCATCGCCAGTCTCAGCATTTCGGAAGGAAGAAAGGAAATAAGTCAAAGCTGCAACATATAGATGAATTTCCTGGTCCTATATGAGTAGGTAGATGTTCCATATGTATTGGTATTAAAGCCACATAAGAAATGGTATAATAATTTGGAAAAGCCCCCATTTAATAGGGGATGCTACTTTTTCTTCCCAGAAATTGCCTTACTATTTATTTAGCTCTTAAAAAGCATGAAGCAGCTATAAGAGCAGTAACAGTAGTAATAATAATAATAGTAATAATAATAGTAAAAAAAACTTGCCACTCAAAAGTTTTCTCTTTTTTTCTTTAATTCAGTGTTTATATAAAAAGATTTTTATGTCAAACAAAAGGATCAGCCTGACTCTCTCTGTTAAGATTGTTGTAAGGAACTAGGGAGAAGGAGGTATGGGAAAAGTTACAATCAGAAGCTCTGCAGTGAGACAAGAAGATGGAAAATTAGTTTCTGGCAAAATAACATCTTCTGTTCTCTAATACAATTCTCTGCTCACTGTTAGAAATTACTTTTTCTGTGATTCTGAAAGTATCCCATTGAAGTCCACTTATTCCAGGAACAATTTATTTGTTTACTATACATTTAAAACAAATATTCATGTTTAAATAAAAAGCTCCCTAAAGTTTTTGAACTTTCAAGTGCATGAATAAACAAAATAAAAGCAAGTTATTTTGTGGGTTGTAGAATTATTAATAACTTGTTTCCTACAGATTTTAATGCTGTCCCCTAACTCTTCCAAGAAAAGTGAGCCCAAGTTTTCCATCATCTCATGACATGCACCAGAAGCACGTACTGTGGCTAGCCAGGGTCCTAGATGCGTGCTTGTGCGGCCATCTGTCAGGTTCCAGCCATAGTCAATAACTGTCTCCTTCTGTCTGAATTCCTGTCTCCCTTACATCAGAGATGCTTGTTTGGGTCTCCTCCTTCCAGCTGATGATTTTCATGAAGTTTTTAGTAATCTAATCACTGCAGAAACTTAAACCAGTGTTCAGTCTTGTAAAAGTGGATCAACAGATCTACATATTGGTAGGGAAGAAGAGATGGAAACAAAGTCTTAATTTATTTTGCATAAAAAACCCTTAACTTATTCCAAAAGCTGGTTAGGAAAAAAAGCACAAGCGATTACCAGAAAGATTTTATTTATTTAGGCACATTTTAAGTTGAATCAAGCATGATAGTACTTCTTAAGCACTGTAAGCATAACAAAATGCTTCCCAGCAGTGGGGAGAGTCTACTAGATTTAGATTTTAAAGTAGTAATAGTAATAAGAACATATTGCTGTGTGGGATTTGCTTTATGGGAGGATAACTTGGTATTTCACAGAGTTTTTTCCCCAATGGGCCTTTACCTGGAGTCATTTGTCATTCATTCAGCTTTCAGAAATTGGTGTAGCATTATACTGCTCATAATCTATTATCTGTTTTCCTGGAGATCCCTGATTTTAATTGAATCACGATGCCATACGCGAGGCATCAGACCAACATATTTTTGAAGAGTTACATCAGAGAAAAATACATTTCCTGCATCAGCAAAATGTTCTTTATTGTATTCTGATGGATCATTGCTACCAAGCATTCTATTGCGTGTCAAAGTGGTACTGAAATAATTGATCTTCTGATCATTTTAATTCCTTTACCAAAATATCAGTGTTTAGTCTGTGCTCAAACTACAAATAGAGATTTTTTTGTTGTCATTGTTCAGGGAATTCCTTGATTAATTTTTTGTACAAAGGTCTTCTCTCTAAGTACAATATAAAACATATCCAATGTGGCATCTTTCAGGATGAAGGACTGCAGAATGTCATCCTCAAAGCAGCTAAGAGCTTTTGATCCTTCTAGCCTCCTTCTTCTTTACATAAATAATGAAAAACATCAGGGAAAAGTGCAATTTAGATCTGGAATTAGACTCCTACCTTGCTACAACCTCCCTTCAAGTAGTCATAGAGAGGACTTCACCAATATGTGTGGTAATACCATGATCAGGTAGTTTTTAACTCCCTAAGCCCACTCATAAACTTATTAAGAGCTATTGGGTGAAATTCAATGCTGGATTGAATTTCAAATGGATTTGAAACAGAATCGTTGTACTCCTTCATGCTTTTCACCAAGTATAGCGACTGTAGAGATTGTGCAATATAAATGTGAAGTCTACTTAACAAAAAATAAGTAACATAGAAATGCTTCTTTGTATTGAAGCTTCTATGAAAAAATATTATTTTAATAGTCTAAAATAAGCTGGAAAGAAACAGGTATTTTCAAGCAAGTGCAGAGCTCAATAGCAGCTAAATATTCTGAAATACCTCAAGGCCATCATCATTCCATGCACAATTTTCAGCACAGATTCTGGCATCCTACACTGGTAATACTGTGTACGCATATGTCCACTCTGACAAACACACCATAACAAAACCATCAGCTCTCAAGTTATACTCAAAAAATGTGATGTGCAGACTACATCCACAGCACCATTCTCACTGTTATCCTTGCCCTACGTTTACCCAAAATATGCAGCTACAACTCTTCACTCTTTTTCAGACAGAGGAAGGGTTCATGCCCAGAAGATTTATAATCTATATAAAATACATATGAGGGATACGAAATTACATTTAACAAGGACAGTATCTTATCCTACTCTTCACATTACTATTGACATTTAATATAAATGTTGTTATTGTTTTTTGATACTCATGTGATAAGTAGGCTGGTGTTTCTTTGGTCTTCTAGAAGAAATAATTCTACATATAGAGGCAAGGAAGATATTTCACAGACTTAGTGAAACATGAGGCAGCTGTGAGACAAATTAACTCAGGAAGCCTATAAGCATTAAAAGCAAGAAAATTTAATAAAAAATTAAAAATAATGATGAAAGTAAAAATGAAGAGTTTTACTCAAAGGGTCTCACAGATCTTGTAAGTGTTAATTAGTGTGAATAGATGTGTGAGTAGTTGCCCTCAGTTTCAGTTCTTGTCCGTATGGTATTAAATATTTGGGCTTTAATAGAAAATTGTGTCTGAAATCACAATCATCAAAAATATATCTGGCACGAGCAAACCTTGGGATTGCATCCAGCATGTGTTTTGAGTGTCAAAGGAACAAATAATTCATTTTTGTGGTCCGTTCTCCAAACTTTCCTGTCCAATCACTAGCTAGTGGCTTAATGTGGTATAAACTCCTTTCTTTGAGTGCGTTGTGTGGTTTTCTTCTTTGCCAAGGTTATTATAGTAGGACAAATACTGTAAGCCATAAGGATATACAAGGTAAGTCGTAAGTCATATGGGCCAACAAAGCCAAGACTTGGCCTTGCCTTTGACAGAGGTTGTAAATTTGACAACATTGACCTACACACATGGGCACGGCTATTATTTAACTCAAGTACATCTCCTGAATGCTCTGCAGGGGACCACTGGCTAAAGCTGTTCTTTTCTGGCAAAGTTTTTGAAACAAGGCAGCATTGCTATTATTCTTTTAAAGGTAGTGTAAGGTGCAGCCAGACTGAAATTCACACTGAAGCTTGCAGTTGTGCAGAAACAAATCCAGAGACATTTTTAATAATTTTAACATTATGATTGTGTTTATTCTGCACCAGTGAATACTATTACTCTAAGTATGTTCGCAAAATCCTGTTTATAGGAAAAACCATGGGGTGTTTTCTCCTTAAAATCTCTAATAGAGGAAAAGGAAATGCAGCAGTCAAATAATGAAAAACCCAAATAGATATCTTGTTTATTTTTGGTATAATTGGTCCCCTGTAGTGTTGCTAATAAAATAAATGACAGCCAGAAAGCAAGGGAAAAAACAGAGCATCCACCCTTTTCTTTGCAGCAGCTTTCAGGAGGCCCTAGGCTTAGATGATGAATGGATGAATGAAGTGAGAAAAGAGATTTCCTTTAAAAGACCAAGCCTTCCTTTAAGCTTTTATCTGATATTCAGGCAGAAACACTATGTGCAAGTTGTAAACTAAAAAATTCATGTAAACCACTAATATTTGTAGATGAGAGGAAAAAAAATGGATAAATATGTAAATATCCTGCCACTAACTACAATGAGGAATTTACTTTCCTGTCATGTTTCAGGGCTGCTACTATGTGACAAGACTTATTAATTAATACAATGCATCAAACAGTGGGGATACCAGTAGAATTTCATTCTACTTGAGAAATATAACGTGTATTTTTATCAAGGCTTCTTATATATATTTACATAAAGCTATTGAATAAAGGAATAGCTAGAAATAAGGGACAAAGTTTTCATATTATAATACTAGAAGCAACATAAGAACACTGAGGAGTCTTGGATTGCTTCTGATGGCTTAGAAACCTGGTGGTTGCCTCATTACTCTCTTAAAAAAAGTTACTGAAATAAAGCTTCATGCAAAGAAGGGTGTTTTTTAGAAAACTTGTTATAATCTTAAAGCATTGTTTAGCAAAATGAAAAATGAGTTGCTTAAACCATATATCCAGCAGACATTGACAAGTCTAATCTTTCTGATTATCTCTTCAATAAATCTTAATTTTGGAAGAAAACTGCCATTTTAAAGTATTTTTTCTTAGCTAGCAGTACAATAAAGAGGATGATGGAATTCTTATTTCATAAATCATATTGCAGAACATATATCCAGCTCAAAAAGTATGTCTTCAGCAATATTTTTCTGATCCTGTTTCAGATGGATGAATCCTTTAAAGACTTTCTTGTATCTTGTAATAATCTAGTGGTTTGCCTGTGTGTTAAATAATTCCTATCAATACCAATACCTCTCAGACCAGGCCTTTTTTGCCTGAATATTTATGATATTTTGTTTTTATGAAAAAGTCCAGGGCATGAATTAATTCTCTGTTACATACCGTAAGTCATGCTGGGAAACCTGTAGATGAGACTATAGCTGCATCTTAAATGGCTTTATTACTGTTTTCTTGAAATTCTCAGCCTGATGAAGCCCAGTGTAATCACACTGTTGGTGATAACACTCTTATTTACTTCATTTTGAGGGCAGTTGCCAACATAATTTCTTCAGCTTCACATGTACCACAGTAATGAAACAGCCTCTTATTTTCTCTCTGTATTAAAAACCACCAAAAAGCAAACAAACACATCATGAAAAATTCATAAAGTAGTTTACACAAAAGTACAATCCTTGCAGTACCAGGAATTTTTCAGTATGAATGGGTTCTGGTTGTTTACCCAGTCTGAGTCCTTATCTTACTTGCATCATGTATTTGAGCATTAGCAGGTAAAATTTTAAGATTTTAATATATTTGAAGTAGCTGTATCTTGTGACCATTTAGTGAATACCCACCCCACCCCTCACCAAAGAATCAAGGCATCTTCATGGCACTCAGAGTGACACCATTACCAGATCTGGTTACCAAAACATCAGCCAATGACTTAAATTGTGCATTTTCTTTCTTCTGTTCCTTGAAATTATTTTAATGCTAATATTTTGCCATTTATTGGACTAGATTTCTGAAAAATATTGCCTGGATATCAAGATTGCTTATATTCCCCCATTAGTTACCTATTTTCTAAGGGACATTAACCTTATGTGGAAATTTATGAATACTCTGGGGAAACTGATCCTTTGGAGCAGGACTGATGATGTAAAAAGCATGGCTGTAGCTTAACTGTACTTTTAGATTGCTCCAATATTTGTCTGAAACTGCTCTGTATGAGATATTCAATTATATGGTTTAAAACCAGAAAAGAAAATTTCTTAGTCATTACTAGAAATAGGGAAATCATCTTTGGCTTGAGTCCAAGTTGACAGGTTAATAAATATTAAGAGCTAAAGAGAAAAATAAGAATTCTGACTTAGTAAATTCTAAATGAGATAGCATCCTTACACCAAGGCTTTTTACTGTGCCTTGAGAATATTAATATGAAATACTATGTAGGATTATTTTGTACTCTCAACTTTAAAATACACTGGTTTGTGACATATTATGTCCATGGAAAAGCATGATAGGTATGAGTCAGAGAATTACTTAAGAATATAGTTCAATTCTGACGGCACAGCTAGCTTCAATGTTACTGTTTTGGATGAAAAATTATTTTATATATTATTTTACAAAAATTAGGCATACATTTGTAACAAATAAATGCATTTTTAAAAAACAAATGCAATAATCAATTATATTTAGGCTTAACTGTAAACTGAAGAGTCAAAGCCAATCTTTTTTTACAAGTAATAGCATGCTGCATTCATTCTAGTGGCTGATGCACCACCTAAGAAACCCTTAATAATGGAAATGACAATAAATCAATGTCAGCTTGCATACTTAGGAGAGGAGATTGATAAATCTCAGTGCAAAAATATTCAACTTGGTACAGAACTGTACCTGAGAGACTATACCTTTAACAAGGTATCTGCAACACCACGTAGTGTTCGTGAGGCAGTTCTTTGAGAGTGCAAACTGCAAGGGAATTTTAAGTCTTCTGGCAGTTCGAAAGTTCTTCTTCATTCTCCTTTAAATGAGCTTATCTGCATTTCCACATTCTATTTCCTGAATATTATTTTTCTGCAATATCTGTTTATATGCTGTTTGCTTAACCTTTTTATTTGCTTTATAAACATAAAAAATCAAACACACTTTTCATTTCCTCTTTTTATCTTCTCTAATACTCTCTCTTGATTTCTCATCTGTATGGTACCTGTGCATACAATTTGCAAGTGGCTTTTTTTCTATACGAACAACTCATGATTAATATAAATGAGCTCAGATTGATTCAGATACAATAGGGGCTGATGCAAACAGGAAGGGGGATTAGCATTGTTCTTCTGCATGATGAATTGCACTACATCATACATTAAAACAGTGAATTGTCCTTCAGGATATCAAAGACATTAGCAAGCAAGATGATGGCAAATATACAGTCTTTTATCTGATGGAGACAGTATTCCTCACAGAAGATGGCAAGGCTGGAGGAGCATCAGCAGGATTGCCAACAGGATTTTTGGAAGCTGGCTGCATGGAGACAGAGCAGCTGCTTGGTCTATGAAACATACTGCCTGAAGTAAACCTTCCACAGTGAGCTCTCTTGCTGCCTCTTTTCGAACAGTTGTGTTTTAATGATGATGATGATCATCATCATCATCATCATCATCACTATCTTCCTCAGATGAGTGAAGGTCCAATCAAGTCAGTCAAGGGTGGAGATTGGAAGAAAAAGCAGTAATTGTCTGTTGCCAGTCTCACAGATGAAGGCCCTTGAACCTCACTGGCAATGTCACAGCACTAGCATGTACTAGTCCATAAGCATGGGGCCTTTGGTTTGTAGACACAATTTTCTACTGCTGTGTCAGTTGTCTTGTCTTAAATAATAATTTCTTCATGTGCAAGACAGTTTTTAGCAAAATGGGCTATTCTGCTACAGCAGCTTGCCTTTTAAGTATTTCTCTTGGCATTATTTTAGTAATTTTCCTTTATATGAATGTATCACACTGCTTGAAAATTGCAAATTACATTTGTATTTATGAATAGCTGGCGAGCAAATTTAGTTTGCAAAACCTGCCTCCAGCACAAATGCAAGAATAGAATAGAGTAAACAAAGTCTTTCAATTTTAACTACTGTTTCCAGTGATCTGGTGGCCTGTTTACAGGAAAAATACTTGTGTTGTTACCTCACAGTCGATCAGACTCCTGCTGGGGCATTACACAGCAGTTCTAATTGTATCTTTCTTACCATTATGGAGAGTTCAAGCACCTTCACTTTTATTAATACATGCTGTGATGGACCTGTTCATCTGTGGGTGTTCAGAACTTTGTTCAGAAATTCGAGTTCACATGCAAATGTAGGGAAGCAAGACTTAGCATAATGAGAAACATAAAATATGGTTATAAGTGCACAGTTTTCATTTTACATAAAAATAGTACCCAACACCCTACAACAATTTAAAATCTCTTTCCTTTATTCCTTCTGAAGAGATAATTAACTTTGGTGTTAGGCAATTTTTTGCCCAATCAAAATTAATCATCCCAATCAACTCAAATGACATTATGTTTGAAATAGGAATATTTTGCTTGATCAGCTGCAGGGTATTAAAAATTATATTTCCTTCCAGGCTAGACTGCATTAGTTCTTGTTCACTTGCTTAATTTCAAGGGAGTCTCTACAGAAACAGGCACTAATTTTCATTTAATTGGAATGACAATATTTGCAACTCTGTAGTATTTAAACATTTCAAATTTCAGCAGTAATTTTCAAATTTTCATAATGACTTATGTTGTTCAAGACAGATAATGAATATTTTTTTCATATTGTTCTGTCTCTAACACAGGGTTTTTTGAGGTGAAAACATACTTTCAGAAATTTTTGAAGTGATTGAGTGATGCTTTAGAAAATTTCAAATTCCTCTCTAATTGATCTGATTTGTCATATGCATACCAAACCCACAAAGAATGACAAAAATTACCATGTTGAATCCCTGTAATGCACAATCTACTCCAATACTTGTCCTGCCACTGCCAAATATGGAGAAGTATTAAAATCCTATGTTTAATACTCAAACATTCTTCTCCATTATGGACCTTCCTCTGGATTGAGGAATCCAGGGTTGGTCCTGACTTTCCTCCTCTGCTTTGAAGTCATTTACTTTTATCTGTCTTGCCTGAGACAGCTGTTCTATTTCACTGATAGATGTTATGTCACCTTACAGCTATCTTGGGCTTCTTTCACTTTATGAAGGCTGTTTTCGTCTACACATTTTCATTTCAACTCTTGTCTTCTTATATAAATGATGAGCTCTTTAAAAACATACTACTGTAATCTATTGGCACAGATCAAGAAGTGTCTGCAATCCACAAATGAAACTGGTGTGTGGGTTGTGGTTATCTCAACTCTATTCTATTCTAGACATCAGAATCATAAACTTTGACATTTCACAGAGGAAATGAAATGGTCTTATATTTTATCTGGCATAACTATACTCTCATTTGTTTCAATTGCCTCAAATTACACTGACAATATATAGTTTGTAGCAAGACCAGTTATATCAAAGATAATAATAAAAATATGTTTGCTTCAGACTGAACTGCATTTTCAATTTGGTTGCTTTCCAAAACAGAGCAGCAGTAGATGTAGTATATTAATCTGCACAATTTAAGCTTTAATGGGCTAGGAAACATGCTTTTACATTAATATGATTTAAACCTAAAGTACAGCAGTTCTATTAAAAATAAATCAACTTCTACATGGATGTCTGAATAACCAAAGTTTTTTTACAACTAGCATTGCTTTTTCTTTGCTCTAAAAGGCAGAGACAATCCTGAAGGGGCTGGCACAGGAATTTCAAGCTCCAGTGAATAATTAAAGCCATACATAACAGCTGAGGCATAAAGCAAGAGCTCTTAGTTTCTCTAACATATTTCTGTTATCAAAAAATATAAAGCAAACAACATTAATTAGGGGGATTTGTCATTTTTAAGACCTATCGTGTTGCTGTTCATGTACACGTCCAGGCTCGGTGTATGGTCAGCCCACACCAGCCATGCTCAGTGTACGCACATGTCTCCTGCTCTGTCTGCACAAGTGCTTTCCTATGCAGCCTTTCATTTTCTCTGTGTTGCTCTCTCCCTGCCCAAGATCCAGTTTGAACCTGCTGGTTTTCTCTGTCTGCTGTAGTTAGAGACCTTTTCCTTTCTGCAGGGAGGTGAAAACTTTTCCAAGGGCTGTGGCAGAAAGCTGAAGAGGAGTGATATCTTTCACCAGGTTGCCAAAGTCATGGGTGACAGAGAGAGTGTAAACAAGAACAACAGGAGGGAGGAGAGCAAATAAAAACTGGCCACTGGAGTTTCATTTTGGAAACATTATAAATTTTCATTCCTTTTTCCTTTTGTGAAGGTACATATAGGAAAATTGCAGCTATGGTGAATAGCGCAAAGCAGTAGAAGATAACAGTGGTACTTGGTTTCCAGCAATCAATGGAAAAAAACAGGCTGGAAGCATGTCTTAATTTGGCACTGATTGCTAACTGCATGCATCAGAGAAACTAAGGAAACATTGAACTTCATTTTATGAGCACAAATCTATTCTTTATTAATGTCACTGCATGGGGAAGTGGAACAATGAAATGCTGATGTTGGTGTAGTAGTATATTTTTGGTGTCTTATTTGAGGGTTACTTTCCTAATTCAGTATCAAATAATTTTATTATCTAATTTATTTTTATTTAAATTAAGCTCATAAGAATAGATACATCTTTTATTAGAACAACTTTTACTAATATATAAACGATATCAAAATTTTTTCCTTTCATATGGACTTCTTAAAAGTGGCAGTTTTATAATGCTTTGCTTCTACTGAATCTTAAGTACTTGTCTTCCACTTCTAGAGTGTGATGAATATAGCTTCACTGTGGCCTGAAGTATACCTAAGTATGCTCTAAGTGGATATGACAAGCTCTAAATATTAAGTAAGAATATTTAGATCAGGTTTTAGTACAGGAAAAAAAAAAGATGTTAAGACAACAATGCTGAGATTATAAAGCCAAGTGCTTGAAAGTAAAGACACTCCAGTGTGCAACAGGATTTATCCCCCTTTCTGCTGTTAGCCACTTATTAAGCAATTTGTAAATTTCCTCTGTTTCATTTCTTTTCTTCTTTGCCTCTGTTTCATGAGTTCTTGTACTCAGAGTTCGGATTAAAACGCAAGAGACACAGGGTTCTTCTTCTAATTGATGTTTATTAATTCTTATCTATGGCATAGCTGCACAGAGTGTGCCTTCTAAGTTAACAAGGTGGAAAATGGCCCCAAGTTCTAACTTCCAAGGTCTTTTAAAGCCCAATCTATCCAATTATGGAATGCCAACTAATTTATTTTTACTTATAATCCAATAACTAATTATTCATGTTCCACACTGTGGGTTTCTGAAGCAATACCAGAACACCCAGATTTGTGAAGAAGAAGTAGGAAAGAAGAAGAACTAATCCACACCCAAAATCCTCCATATTGTTACTGTATCCCATAAACCTAATATTTCTACATCTCTATATATTCCACCCATTGATATAACTTTAATTACACAGCAACAACCTCAGTGTTATCACACAATTTGGGAAGCCTTTCCCAAGGCCTCAGGTCAAATGCAGTGTGCTTTTGAAGATCATTGCCTGTTAGCACTGAAAGACAGAAATTCTTAGAACTCAGGGTTCCAACAGCAATTGAGTAGTTGCTTTTTCTATCAGTGAGCAGTGATACTATGATCTATTGCTTCAGCAGTCTCTGGAAATTAAAATAATGACTAATAAACTCAACACAGTTCAGTCATGTGCACTGCTAAATTTTAGCCAATTTTTCAAGTTAAGTGATAGTGGTTTTGCACGTGAATTAGGTACCACTTTAACCACAAGAAAGAAAATAGATTCAGGTAATGAATATTCAGTATTAGGAGACCATCCTGGTTCATGAGTGACATCTGAAAGTGGATTTGAGGCGTTGTACCAGGAGCAAGCAAACACACCAGGAAAAAAACTGTTCACAAAGTGTTCACTTCTAGCGACTAATGAAAAATCAATGTTATGTTCAGGACCGTGAGAGTTTTCAAAAATTCTTATGAATATGGCTTTTTAATATTTAATCTCTAAATCTAACTATTAGATAACCTTTTCATCTTCAGAAGCATTAAATCACTAGGAGCTCGCTTGCCTAGGACCTGGCACTAAAATTCTTCAGAAACAGTAAAAGTGGCAGTAATTGTCACTGTAACTTCATGAATAGAAGACCGTAAGTCCGTGAGAAGATAGGATTTCCAAGTTACCTTCTGGCTACTCAGATACTGTGAGCACCTTGAAGAGATGTAAACCCAGTCATTTGATCTCCAGCCCAGCTGGGCTAAGCGCTGGGACATATTTCTGATTAGGTTGTAAAACAAGAAATGTTAGAGGTGGCCTGAAGTTGTGTTTATTGTATTTTAAATTCTGTTTCTTCACTCCTTGCATGGATTAGAGCTTGACCATAGAGGAAGAGTTGAGACTTCTCCTTTCTGCTACTTTCTGCGAATATGTTTATCATATTTTAGTTATATGACTGCTGTACCTACTCTGGAAATTCTTGATTATAAGACAAAGAAGATATGGACAAGTAATCAATTTCTTCTTAATGACGCTGTGTGATAAATTACAGCTATTTTAAGTGTGCAGAAATAAATAAATGTGCAGAAATAAGCAGGACATTTAGGATTTTCATAGGTAAAATTGTGGAAAGGACTTACTCTGAAAAACAAAGAAATGGGGTTTTATTTTCTAATAAATGTGATAAAAGAATTATTTAGACTGGGAGAGGGTGCTTTCTAATGAAGCCTCATTAGCAGTGTATTATATAGCCATATTGAGATTGAGGATCCAGTCCTATGAGTGACTGAGCAGTGATAATTAATCTGCATTTTCTCTGGCTCAGGCCAATTGTTTTCTTAGGCGGTAATTAATGAAAGATCTATTTAGGAATCATGAGCTTTTAATATAACAATGAGTAGGTATTCCACCTTAGGGTGTAGCACAGATGACTAAAAGTAATTTGTTCTAACAGACAGCACCTAGTCTCAATAAGAGCATTTCAAATGGAGTTCTGTTTTAGCCTATGCATTTAGAGAGCTCTTTACACTTTCATAGGATGCCAGATATGTACAATGTTTCCAGTGACATCAATCAGCTTTGGATTAGGAGTATTTGATCAGCAGTTATTCTCTTTATCTGGGTTTGGGGCATGAAATGATGGTTGAACATAGCACAACATTTTAATTGCTTGAAAGCTCAATGCATGCTTAGTATTAGTCACATAAAATTTACATGGGAAAATTTTGGGATAATTTCCTGCAGCGTAGTTTTCTTTGTCTCTTGGAATACACTAATGCTATCGAGTTAATTTTTGTCATTAAACCCTGAAGCATTTACTAAAAGGAAAAAATTATAATTCTATCCCTTACACAGAATTGAAAATTTGCAAACCTAAGATTAGGTAGAACACATTAGCATGTGCACAAGTACTTAATTACATTAGTGATGCAAATGTTTTGCAATATTGTGGTTTTGTAAACAAAGTAATCTTGTTATTATAGAGAATTTGTGATAACTGCAATGTGAAGGAGGCTCAGAGGCTATGAGAACTGAAACGCACTACCATGTTTAGTGCCTAAAACAAAGGTTTTTTTAAAATCCATTAAATCCCCAAAACAGCATTAAAAAAAATCCACCGTTTATTTTTAAATGGTAGATTTTGTAAAAAATCTGTTTTATTTTATTCTTGTTCTATATGGATTACTTCAAATTCAGTTGAATAATTACTTCAACAATAATATATTCAACTGTAGCAATTTTTTCCTAGCTAAGCTTCAGGATATTCTAAATCCCCAACAATCAAAACCACGTGTGTGTAGAGGAATAATTTCACACCTTCAACAGTACAACTTGGGATATGTATTCATACATTTATTTTGCAAAATATTAGAAAACATATTACATGGGATGAAATATGTTGCAATGAATAGCTAAGATTCTTAGGAAATAGGGGATCATTTCACATTTACACCTGGTAGATTACAGTCTGCATCTTGAAAATTGATGCATAGCTGTCTAAAATTTTAACATTATTTTCCATCAGTCTGAAGATGTTTACTAAGTTTCTTGTCTTAACATTAAAGTGTTAATTATAATTAGTTATTAATAACAATTTTTTTCCCTTTCCTTTCTTTGGCCATATTTCTTGAAAATCTCCATATTTTCATTGAGTTCCATGGGAATCTGAGTTGAACAAAGATAACAGATTTAACTGAAAAGTACTTTTATTACTCAAATACAAGTATTTTTGCCTGATTATCAAATAAGAGAATCTGAATGTAATTCTTCTTTGATGACCTTTATAGCTCAGGATGGCTTTTGCCAGAGGCATCCATTCCAGTTTCACAGCTATCAATACCCTTTTTCCAGGGCACAGCGAGGGCCAGCTGCTCCCTGAGGGACAGGGTGCCAGGAGAAAGTCATGATGTGAGAGGCATTTATGCTGTGGAACATGTAAGGCTATGGGAAAAATTATTTAAAATTATTTAGGTTTGCAGAATCATGTTAATGGAAATTGGGATGCACTAAGATATTTAGCTGCTTCTGTAAGCCTCATTCCCCTTCCCTGTGTGACCAAATTGTGCATGGAAGAACGACAAAGTATTATGTAAAAATAATGTAAAATTGATTAAGCCATCACTAGATTTTTACATAAAGAAGAAAGTTCACATTTAGCACTTGTTACACGTGAAACTGTGATTTTTAAAACTAACCCTCCATTGTTTACAGCAGAACTTAAGTGTTATTTTTTAGTTTTCTAAAAGGAAAGACTTCAAAGCAGTCCAAAAATCCTATTTTTCCTCATTTGGCTGTGAGCTTGAAAGCTGTGACCCATTTGGGCTGAGTTTCAGCATTTCAACCATGTGCCAAGGGAAAGTTAGCATTTCACTGTATTTTTGCAAGAAATATGTTAGGATGCCCAGAACCTAAATAGGCACTTTTATCACTTTAAATCTAAAAAAAATGAAATTTTTCTGAAAGGATAACAAGCCTGGGTTTTTGTCCTGAAATACTGTACAACCTCCATCAGTTCATGGCATCTCTGGTATAGCACATCATGAGGGGACCATTTCTGGAACATTTTTTGGGAAGATGGCCTAAAGTTTTTATGAGGAATCTAGCCATTGCAGGGCAAACCCTGATTTTAACCATGTTCAATAAATAAAGAAATAAACCGAGCTAAAGATTCATGTTATTTTTTAGCAATCTCCGTCTTTTTTTTTTTTTTTAAGGATTTTCTCTTTGCTTTCTTGATGTTTGCATGTTGCATCAAAGGAGCTAGAAGACATAAAAAGGGCATAGAATACTTTATAATGGAAAAAGATAACCTAAGCTGCTCTCACTCCAAGTTTCCTTATCTTCTGGTATACATGTAGCTGTAGATGCATGTGTATCTATATCATCTATATCTATATGTAGACATACATACATGCACACATGCAGTGCCAGATCCTAAGCAGATTAAAACCAAAATTATACCAACCTGGCTTGTCACAGGATGAGTATGTGTCTGGTAAGGATATATACAGTGTCACAAGTATAAATAATAAAAGTTAAACAATACTCTTCTAATTCTGTATTAAAATGTAAATATAAACACACATTTGTACATACATG
This sequence comes from Corvus hawaiiensis, assembly GCF_020740725.1. NCBI lineage: Eukaryota > Metazoa > Chordata > Aves > Passeriformes > Corvidae > Corvus > Corvus hawaiiensis. Next base: position 53,233,198 of record NC_063213.1, read on the forward strand.
CAGACATAAGTAAATATGTATATATAAAAATATTCAAGAGACTGCTTTGCAGCTATCTGTCCATTTATCTATGTAATTTCAAGCAATTCTGTAATACTGTGATGCTTTACTACCATGAAACTCATTTCATATTCCATCAGTCCCTTAGAAAATGATGAAGTGAGATCATTTACCCTGTTCTTGTTAATGGGCTGGGCTTTTTATTCTTACTACAACAAAATGAGAGAATAGCTTGGCAAATTCATATCCATTACAACAACAGATGTACCGCAGTGATATTAGTCAGATCATGTTTAATATTTGTGCTAATAAAGAAAAATATTCTGTCTTTTGACAAAGTCTGAAATGAGAAAAATTGGCATATTTTCTTTCCATTCTGCAGAGGCTCATGCTCTGACTCAAAGTAAACCCGACCTCCAAATTTCATATCTTTTTTGTGAATACTGCAAAGTTCAAGAATGCTTAGGCACATATGACTTTATTTGTGTAAGTCTGAAGATACCTGCTTTTAGCATGAGGTTCTAATTTTTTTGTAATTAATAACAATTTGCAGGCATCCAAATGTCTCAAAGCCTTCTGCAAAATTTAATTAATACTTACAACAACCTGGAGAAGTAGTCATGGGAGATAAAAGATTTTTTTCACATGAATTGAAATGCAGCTGTCCTTGGACTGGCATGTAGCAGCTGTTTAACAGGAGGTGGAAGCACAGATTAAGGCTGGAGATGAGCTAAAATCAAGAGGAAATTTCTGTAATAAAAGTAGGGAATTGAAGGTTAGTTGAAGGTGGACATTAGGTTGAATCCTCTCTTGACTGTATCATGATTTCATATGCGTGGCTTATGATAACTGTATTTTGTTGTAGGTTGATTAGAAAAATAGACAACTAATAGATGCCTTCTATGTACTTCGATGGATATACAATTAATTAAACAAATGCAAATGAAATTGTATTTTGATAAAAATTGTGCACTTAATAGGTACTTCTGATTTCCCTAATGTGAGATAAGAACCACAAATCACAACAAATCTATTCCACTAGTTTTACAAAAGTCTCTTAAAGACGCCTAGAGGAGCAGAATTAATATGTATTTAAAATTAAGCTGTCATCTTTGTGCTCAAATAATAAGATGCCAATAAAAAAATAAAAATAAGGTAATTTCCTATCATAAGATCACTATTGATAGAGGTACCTTAAACAATTTGGAGGCCTTGTTTGCAGTAGTGACTGGAGATCTTTGGGCAGGTAAATATGTTCACAGAGCAATTCTGCATAATATGCAATTTGGAATGATGAGCATGTGTGTTGTAGTTATCAGAGTCAGCTCTCTATACAGAATAGTCCCTTTCCAGAGTTTCTGGCAGTGAAAGATGGCTTGTCATTATGAAAAAACAGTCAAGAACCACAGTTTTCTCAGGGTTAGAGACTCTCCTCCCACAGCACTGGGGAACCTTTGGAGGTTTAGAAGAGATCCAGGCCCATAGCCTACACCTTTGGATGACTCTGGCTGGGAGGTGGCTTTATTAAAGCACCCTCTGTAGTTCATTTTCATTAGTGCCATATTAAAGGCTTAGAAGCTAAAACAAACTCCATAACAATGGAGCAATAACTCTCCATTTTCTGCTGTTGCAGTTCATGAAATATTAATATATTAAATGTAATTTCTTCAAATGACTTGTGATAAAGGGAGTCAGTGATACTCCCCTGGGTTAGTTTCTTCATTTAAAGAGACATGCTACTGCAGAGCTTTAGTGGCAATAGTGTTTTGACAAACTGCTATAAACCAAGAAAAAGTCCTGCTTTCCAGTATTAATCCATCAGGAAGCTGTTAGGGATTCATCTTGTCTGAAATATTCATAGGCAGCAAAATGTCCTGAATGCCCTACAGAATTTGTGCAGAGTCAGGCAGGTGATTGATAGTGAAGTTCTGTCCTGAGTCACTCACAGTATGTAACTCTATTTGTCTTGCCAAACACTAAAGAGCAACGAACTCATAAAATGTAAAGGTAACGGGGCTCATATTTTCCCCAATTTAAGAAAGAACCTGGTGTCTCCACTTCACTGTACGTCACTGAAACTAATTTCCATTAAATCAAAGGGGAGAGGCACGGTGTTCCTAACAGAGCACTTAGAAGATGAATTAGGCCGGTGTCATTTATTGTGTCATATATATTTGTGTATATGATTTTTGAAAAAACCCTTCACAATTTTACATTGTTAACATCTGAGATAAATCAATGGATATGTCTCTCAATTTACAATGACATTGAAAATATATTGAAGACCCTACTATTACATCCTTAAGTAAAAACCCCCAGCAAATCTCAATTCCTCCCTGAAATACCTTTAAGTCAGTAAATATTGTGTTTTATTTTAAGTGTCATGTGGCTTTTCGGGGTTCAGGGATTGGTTTTTTTTTAAATGCTCATCCTATTTTCATGCCACATCATTAGTTTATTCCATTCCTCTACTGTTCTTCAGACCTCTAGGGAAAGACAGAGAAAAATATAAATTAAAGATGAAGTGGCAGTTTAAACTCTGGTTTTTCTCATTTTGAGTTAGGCTATAAAAATAGCTGGAAATTTTATATAGAGTTTATTTTTTATTTGTCTGGTGTCTAGGTAGCTGCTTTCTCAGTGAGCCTCAACTGATAGCATGCAACAATCTTTCTTTCTTCTAAGTCCCACAGCATCTCTGTGAAAACATGTTTTGACAGAACTCGTCCAATGTCCTACTGCCAGGGCGCTGCTGGGAGTAAAATTCAGCTGTACCCAGAGGTGATATACATTTTCTCTCCTTTCAGAGCTGGACACACTCAGCACCACACTGACTAGGAAGAAACCTATTAATCATGAAATAATGTAGTGTCCCATGTATCAGCCTCTGCATCCATCAAAGGTATCACAGCTGAATCAAATTGTTGACCGTTTGCCCCATTTCACCAAACCGAGAAATTAATTAAATACTAGTGAAAGGTCCTCACTGGCTTCTGCAGGAATTCACAGCATTCCTCAAGAAAGTGGGCTGGGTGACACGTTGCTTTCCCTAGTACTTTAACAAGGTAGCCATTGGCCCAGGGGTTTGTGCTGGGTATTACTGGGTATAGTCCACAGTAGGGAAAAAATGTTTCCTGATTCTGGCTAGCAGTCTGTATGTCATGGATAAAATCTGGGAGATCCAGAGCTCAAACTGATTGAAACTGGTGACCTTGTTAGTAGGAACATTATGCATCTTTTTATTACATGTGTGTGCCATGTTTTCTAAGCATGGGCGCTATAGGATGTGGGAAGGGAAATACGCGTGCTCAGGACCTTGCTTTTATACAAAGTCAGTAAATTCAGCTATTCCATCTCTTCTGAGTGCAACAGATTCTATGAGAGCCTGCTGGATTTCCTATCTTGCTCTTAGGACTTGTCATCTTTGGTTTCCTACTTCACACAATAGCCTTGTAGTGTAACTGTAACCTCATTTGTTTGAGACTGAAAATGTCACCATACGGATAAAAAGTAGGCATTAAAAAAGTGCTTACACTTGAAAGATAAATTGACCTATATACTCAGTTTTGATGGAAGAAAAAGAAAAGTAGAGAAAAAACTAAAGAAGCAACATGGGTCTTATCCACCCTTTACATAAGGAAAGTCAGATTAGAGACAGGAAGGAAAAAGGGAAGAATTAAGGCCAGGGAACTGCAGAACAACACAGAACACAACTCTCTCCATAAAACAAGTATTTCTTACTCAGCAGCATCTTTGTGTTACTCTACAATATTTGTGCTTAGATAATGTTCATCTGTTAACTTGTTTATTGAATAATAACCTGTTTTTTAAAAAAAATTATTTCATTTGGACTTTTTCCTCATTTGACTACTTTTGCCTGTTAAATTAAATGAGAAGAGCTTTCTACTTTTATATAGAACAATTTTATTCGATGGTAAAATCATTCATGGCACAAAATGGCTGATAGAACTACCCCAAATTACTGACCAATTCACCCTCCCAAATGTAGATGAGATGAACCAACAAATGTACTGTAAATTCAGAAGCATGTCCACATGTGAGCCTGTTTTGTTGCATCCTTATTCCCCTAAGCCTTATTGCAATCAGTAATGCAAACATCCTCTTCCAATCAGCAGTAAAGACAATTGAAAAAAGTTACAAAAACAATAAACTGTGAAAGAAGGTTTAATGCCTTCTGGCAAGATATTAATGGCACTGATTATACTCATGTCTCAATAAAGAATCAGCGGCCAGATTCTCAGCTGACGTAAGTGGTGTCAGCAGAACTGTGCTGCTTTAGTATCCCATGTGAAGATCACTCTCTACTTAGGGAAAACCATGTTGCATCCTTAGTTCCAGAATCTAATTACATGGAAATACTGTGGAAGAGCAGAAAATTGTGTTACTTAATAGGTCTATGTATGAGCAGATGAAGGGTTTATTGTCTACTTTAAACTGCACTGTACTTAAACAGAAGGATACCTGTGGAAGGTACAGTTGGTCAAAAATTACTCAGCTGCTTCTCTGCTTAAGATTTGAAAATAGAAGGAGGGATAAAACTCACACTAAGCATTGCCTGGATTCTGGGTCCCTCATGAAGCCCATCAAGCCTTTGCTCTGTGATCAGGCTGATGGATGAAACTTTGGCTTATTCCAGTGTGACTGGTACCTCCTTGTGAGAAGGTCAACAGAGAGATCCAGTCTGTGATTTCTGTGCTCTGTGCAAGTGTAAAATAAAGCAGAGTAAATGCCTTCTGAAGCCGTTTTCGTGGGCAAAACTGAATGGCAAAAAGGTTAATTATGTACACTGTCTGCCAACAGTGTAAGAACAGCATGTGTTCAGGATGGGAGTCAGATTCCTGCTGAGGAATATGATCAAGATAAAACAAATGCCAAGAGACTGATAGAACAATGCAAACGACAACACTTGCCTAGCTTGGTAAAGCAGATGGAGCAGAAACACTAATAAGGTAAGGTCATTCTATGAGGATGTCACCGTATGGAGGCAAGACTATTAAAAATAACAGAGCTTGATAAAGGACAAAAATAGAATTATCACATGAATAGAATACACATTTACACAGAATGGTGTTAGATAGATAGATGGTGCAGTATTTTAACGAGTGCTGTAATGAAGAGCTCAGCAAGGGTGAACAACCATTTGTTGAGCTCTGTGTTGAGGAACCGAATTTTGACAAATTCCAAATTTGACAAGAGGCATCAGGGATGTTCAAACAACAAAGTTTCTGGTATCAATCCACTGAATGCCACAAAAGTATTAAACACACAAAGGGAGAAGTCAAACAAACTCTCTACACATTGATTTTATGCCTTTTGGAGGTTTGAGAATAAACCAGAGGACTTTTCAAAAAGAAGTGGCTATACACTCAGTTTTGAAAAAGGGAAGATAAAAGGGAAGAAGTGGGAAGGTATTCAATTCCTGCTTATGCTCAATAACAGCCATTCTCTGAGGTCCTTTTACACTGAGTAGTTCATCCTAGAAAGGCAACATGTCATAACACTGTAAATTTAATCTGAATTCCAGCAGAAGATGTTCAAACTCAGTAACTACTTGAGAACAGTGAGTATAACCAGAATGTGCACATATTATTACATCATTTTCAGAAACAGGTGGTGAGGTTCCATGCAGTGACTCATGACATACAAAAAAATAATTTAGAAGCATGTAATAAAGCGATTAAATTGAGACGGTTGTGCATTTTTGGCTCAGAAAAAGGCTGCAAAAGCAAGGAAAAACCTTTCTGGTTTATGGCTGGTTGTCAAATTATGGACAAGCCTAAATATATGATCATGCCCGCCATTTTCAATACTGAGATAGTTTTCTATTAATTACTATTAATTACTTATAAAAATTGGTGAGGCAGAAAGTTTAAGCATGGATAAAGACCTAGAATTCTTCTCATTCTCTGCCTGTGGAGAATTATAGCTCTATTTAAATACTAAGAAAGGCACTATTTCAATTGTGCCCGGCCAGGTATTTCATATGAACAGGACTTGGTCATTTTGCTAAGAAAAAACAATACAGGCAAGTACATGAAAAAAAAAAAGGGACTTGATTTTTTCATCTGCTAAGTCAATATGGGGAGACAAAGTTCTAATATGAAGTGATAGGAAATCGATGCAAATCCACACAAAGCCAAAAAAGCAGAACCCAACCTAGCTGGAATATTGAAGAGAGTTTAGATAAGTGACTTTAGATAGGGTCTTATGATGGTAATTGAACCCGTTGTTCATTGAAGAGTAGGCTGGAGAACAGGACAATATCTAAAAGCAGTGAATGTGAATGACCAACAGTAAGAAAGGTCAGGCTGATGAGGGAGGGGGCTGCAGCAAATGCCCAGATTCATACGGGGAGTCTTCTCTAGCAAGGGAGCTTCCTTGAGAGAGGAAATGAATGTGAGGGTAGCAGCCAAACACAGAAGAGCTGATCTTAGCAAAAATCTAGCCAGTGACTCAAATACTGCTAGGTGCTTGGCAAAATATCCATGATATTTCATCCTCGGATGTCGTTTCTAAGTAATTTTTTGGTACTGTCCAATCAACTGACACTGATGTGTGTAACCTTGAGCAATATTCTGCCTTTGTTCTATCACCATAACCATTGTCACCTCTATTCCCTGCCTCTGTTACAAGACATTTTCACTGCAGATCTGCATATCACACATATATGTTTGTAGACCTTATTGTCCCTTATATTTAAAAGGAAAATGTAGTATCTCATTTCTCTTTTTGAACATCTGCTTCTCTATTCTGGCAATGGCTGATACAGAACAAAGATTGCCTTCTCACAGAGCTTTTTTTTTGCTTACCACATTATCCACATCTTCCCTGTTTTTCACCTTCAGTATTTCAAAAGGCAGAAACTGAACTGGGTTTGATATATTTCATTTCATCTGAGAAAAAAAAAAAAGAAATAGAAAGTTGAAAGCTTAAAAGATGGACAAAGAGTTATGGGAATCTATAGCTTCTCTTGCAGCTTTGTCTTTTGTAAGGCTTTCCTCCAATATTAAGAGCTGTTCGTTCAGTAAAATGTATAGCAGAACAAAATACTGAAAAGTGTCTTTTGCTATATTTAAGAAATACTATAACTCTACAATGTGCTATCATTTTATAAACCTATATGGAGGACTATTTTGACTGCTCTGATATATACAATTTGACAAATCTATGTGTTTACAACACTGTTTATACAAATGGGTTACAGAGTATAATGTGAAAAAAGAATTACCCTCACTTGCCAAATACAGGGTCTTCTTCTCCCACTTAAAAGTTGCTGTTTTTCTTAACCCTTTGGAGCTATTTACTTTGAAATTGTAACAAATAGAAATAAAATTTTTTCTTATCCTGATAACTTGAATTTTGTGTTTAGTATCTGACAAGTCCCTTTCCAACAATTTTTCTTGATGTTATTCTGCCTTCAAATACAGAGAATGTTACAATTTTGCTCTGACTTACAAGGGTTTAGGAATGTGTTTTCCCTTCCTTCCCAGGGGGCATTGTTAACGTTTAGCAACTCTATTGTGTGGTGCAGCAGAAGGAAGCTTACCACTTTGATGTGGATTCCTATTAAAGCAGTGCAGAGTATTAAACTAGTGATCCAGAGATGCAGAGAGTTGAAAATAAACAGCGCTGTTTCAGAGAGCATTCATGAATTCAGCTTCAGGAAAAAAGTACCCAAGAAACCAACTCATGGCCGAAGCATAAGGTAGCAGTATTAAATTTTACATTTTGATGGGTCACTTAAAAATTAGTGATATGTATGGCAGCATTGCTGAGTACATATTATCCTTCTAATTAAACTGCGATTTGCTTGGTGAAAAAAATCTTCTTTTCTTAAAATTCACCTAAATTATCTACTTCAGTTTAAATTTGAAAGAGAAAGATGACAAGTTAATGGGAGCTACAATAACACTTTGGTTGAGACTTAATTAGTGGGAGCCATCAGACATTTCATTTTGCATGTAATTAATCTTTTTCTACTGAAATTGTTTTAGTAAATCACATTTCACAATTTTCCACTTGTGTTTGGCAGCTGAATCCAAATTCTCTGGGATGAAACTGGTTGCTCTGGTTTACTCTCATGTGTGGATGAAAAGTTAAATCGCACCCAGTTACCACCTACTTTGGCACAATTGTATGTGAAAAGAAAGACCAGAATTAGCATAACTACAAACTAGGAATTAAATTAATTATTTCTATAAAGATACATCTTGGCACAATTATGTTATTATGCATTGCTTGGACTCAGTAGTAAAGCTTGAATTCTGATGATGCATACACTGCAGCCAGAAAAACCCACAACTAAATAAATTTCTATGTAGAGTGTAGGAACATGCTTCTAAAAGACTTCACTGGAAATATGTGGACATTAGATATAAAACCTGGTTGAACGGTCAGGCCAGGGGAGGCCAGGCACTAGTGGTGTACCACAGGGATTGGTACTGGGACCAGTGCTGTGGGACGTCTTCATCAGTGATGTGAAGGATGGGGCAGCATGAACCCTCAGCAAGTTAGTATATAAAACAAATCTGGGATGAGTGGATAATACAGCAGAAAGTAGTGCTGTGATCTGGAGGGACCTCAACAGGCTGGTGAACTGGGCTGACAGGAACCTTTTGAAGTTCAACAGAGAGAAATGCCAATTTCTGCATCTGTGGTAGAATGTGTACCATCGTGTGTTGGGGCCACCAGCTTGCAAGCAGCTCTGCAGAGAAGGAACTTGGGATCATGGTGGAAAACAATCTGTCTGTGAGCCAGCACTGCATACTCATGGCAAAGAAAACCAACAGCATCCTGGGCTGCATTAGTAGGAGTGTTGCCAGCTGGTCAATGGAGGTGATCCTTTCCCTCTACTCAGCACTGGTGAGGAAACACACCAAGCTCTGGTTCCTGTTCTGCTCTCCTTAGTACAAGAGAGACATGGATATGCTGGAGAGAATCCAGTGAAGTGCTACAAAGATGATGACAGGACTGCAGCATCTCTGCTGTGAGGAAAGGCTGAGGGAGCTGGAACTGTTTAGCCTAGAGAAGGGAAGGTTCAAGGATATTGTCAATGTGCAAAATAACTGATATAAGACAATGTAGAAGAGGAAGCCAAACTCTTCTCAGCAGCGCTCAGCAAGAGGACAAGAAGCAATGGACAAAATTAAGAAACATGAAATTCCATCTGAACACTAGAAAAAGCTTTTTTTGTGAGTCTGGTCAAACACTGGAACAGTTTGCCCAGACACAATGTGGAGACAGTCAGAAGCTGTCTGGACATAGTACTAGGCTACCTTCTCTACTTAATTCTGTTTAAGCAGGGGGGGTTGAACTAGGTGGTCTCAAGATATCTGTTCAATCCTAAAAGGTTCTGTGTGATTCCTGGTGATTTGATGGCATATTAAGGATTTTGGATTGCACCATTCATTCAGAGCTTTGGCTCAATAACAACATTTGCTTCAAAACTCAATTTTATGTTAATGCTTCTGGACACCTTTCTCACACTCTTGGTCAATGTACTGTAGGTTCTACCAGACAAACCAATGGAACCCACTGATAGAGACTTAACAACAAAGCCAACAGTAGATTTCTGAAACCATGTCTCATGCCAGGGACAACAGACATTAATTTTCTGAATGAATATACCTCAGAGCTGACCTAGTGCAGGTTTATGCCCTCAGCCATAGGCGTAAACCCTGTGAACAAGCTGCAGATATGATATTCCTGGTTGGGAAAGCAACACTTGAAATGAACATTGGAGATCATATCCCATCTTTTGGCTGCTTTAACTCATCTGTCAGTATGGCAGTATGCCTGTTAGCAGTGTTGTATGCCAATTTTTTGGGTCTTGGGATAAACTGGAGATACAATTAGGTGGGCAGCTTGAGCATGACACTAAAATATAATTTCTTCTACAGGAGTCATTGCTTGGATGTTATGAAGATGTCAATGCCTGCTTCTTCTTGGGATTTTTACTTACTGACATAAATGCCAAAGAGGTTATGGACAAGTAGTGAAAACTAAGAAAGATTTTAGGAGCAGTAGTTGCCAGAAGGATAGTTTGCATTTTGTGGACAGTGTGAAAAATTCTATGAGAGTGCAAGCAACTCAAAACACAAGTTTGGGGTCCAAGAATATTCATAATATTTTCTTCAGAAGCTAAATGCATGAGCTATACTTTTATGAAAGGAATTCAGTACATTATTTCGGCTACAAGTATTCCAGAGCAGCTCCCAATGCCATTTTGTCCAGCTGAGAACTTAGGCTGCAGTGCAATGAGTGACACAAAGCTGTGATTGTTAAAAAAATATTTTGCTAGTTAACATTTTTGTTATCTCTTTATACAGATAAATTTCAATCTGCTCATAAACTGTTTTCTTGCTATCAATAATATTCCTGCAGTGTGGAGTGTCCTTTAAAAGAGGGAGTTTTGCTTTCCCTTCTTGGTATCAGCTTTGCTACAGGAAGGAAATTATGTTCTTAAGATGTTTTACTAGAGATGAATTTGAAGTTTGGCATGAGTTTAAGTGTTTTGTTGAACTGAACACTGTGAGTATAATCTTCATAAATTGCTTGCATTAATCAAAAAGTGTTAATTAGTAGCTAAGCTTCATTTTTGGAAAAGACTGCATTTATTTATTAAGTTAAATAAAAAAACCTATTGCCTCTGAGTGGCCCATGTAAAGAGGATGGCAGATCACAGCCCAAATATAGAGAGGAGCTAAAAGCTTCTTAACTGCTTCTAACAAGTAGATCTCACTAGGAGGAGGTGGAGCTGCCTAATGCTCCATTATGTGTTGAGTGTTGGATATCTGTGGAGAAGCAGAACAAACAGCTTTTGAACCAGCATAACTGTTGAACTTCATGGAGCATTGTTTCTTCTTTTTTCCTTTTTCACACTTCGGGGGTGTAGCTGAGTGCCTCAGGCCTTATGCATCATGATTAAATGGATCATATCCATTTGAGCCAGTGGTCAAAACCTGTTGTCTGTGACAACTGGAAAGAACAGACTTTATTTTGCTTGAGTCTGCGGGCATGCAGGCTCCATGCAAGCAGCTATCATCATGTTCTGCAAGGCTGAGACAATGGTATACATGTCTGCTGCTCTTCCATGCATAAAACAGCCCTGCATACGTGGAGCTGGAGGAAAAATAAGAAAGCGCTAGAGGTGCTTCCAGTGTTTGAAAGGATTGGCATCAAAAGGCTAAAGGCAGATGACTGACAGTGAAGTGTAACCATGGAGATGTCTACCAGTTTTTAAAGTAAAAAAAAAAGAAAAAAAGGAAGTATTTATCTTCTAGGAAAATTGTTGCAGTGACTGTCTACTGGAACTAATCCATCTTCCACTCCTGTGCATGTGTGTATTTGGGTATTCTCCACATATGGTGCAAGAGCAGCTTGCATACACAGTCTCTGAGCCCTGGTTTAGTTGAGCCCTTGTCCGTGTGGCTGACTTCCACAGTGATGACTGGTGAAGTACAGGAGCACAGATAGTTCCATGTGTGAATGGTGACATGATAATAGTTGTTCCAGCAACATGGGATTTCAGCTGAGGAGTGGGTTTAGTCCTGCTTCCTCAGTAATCCCCGCCTTCTCATGCCCTGTTTACATAAATCCAAGTAGTTGCAGATTCACTCTGATTGATGAGTTTTGTCAGGGGACATCTGGGGAATGGAGAGAGGCTACAGTAGTGTAACAAGGATTTAGGTATTGTCATGACAGACACCTTCAGCTCACCCCAGGAAAACTGTGTCTGAAGAAGAATGAAATATTATTTAATTTTCATTGCAACAGGAGGTACCTGCCTGCTTGTCCATCTGCCTGCACATTGCTCTTATGAGACAAACTCTTCCTGTATCCAATACTTGAATTCTCACATCCACCCTCTCTATCCTCTAGTGCAAAAATACTCATGTTGCCCTTTTACAGATATGAAAGCTGCCCTTCACACTGGAAAGCAAAATTTGCAGTAAGGAATTTATTTTTGTACAATTTAATCTCTTCAGGGAGTCCAGCATTTATGATCTAAGCTGAGCAGTCCACTCAGATAAGTACTGATCTCCTAGAAATATTTGTAATGAAATGAGTGGAGGAGAAATAGAATTTCCGTCTGCATTGTTCATGACATTGCCACTCAAACAATTATTGAACTGTTCAACTTGAGACTTACCAACAGATTTAACTGGAAAAACTCTCTTGGAAGTTTTATGAGATCTTTATTCTTCCTGCCAGAATGTGAATATTGAGGACATAAAAGTAATCTTCTGCCTGTAGTTTTAGATAACTTTAAGTTTTGTTTTCCGTCTTTTAGAACTCTTTGAGATGCAAATTTATTTCCTATCATCAAGCTTCTACTGTCTTTGATAGTAGTTTTCCCAAAATAAAACTATATTTCCCCACTGACCTTGACCAACACAAAATTTCATTAGAAACAGTTTGAGGATGTTCTTTTAATATAAAAAAATCTAAGCAGAACAGTGTTTGAACATTTGACATCTGAAACAGTTTTATAAATAGCAAACAGAATCACTTGAAAAGAAAAAAATAATATTTCAAAACCAATGATGATGAAAAAGGAGATAGAGTGTTAATCATGAGGTTAAAAGTTATTTGTTTTATTTATGCTCTTTTAAGATCATGCAGTTCAGTAAAAACATTCTAAACAGTGATACAGCAATAATTTAACAATGCAAAGATGTTTGGTTTATTTTGCTTATGTTTTTATCGTAAACACTGATTTTTTTATATCAGTGATAGACCATTTTCTGGTTTATTTAGTGCAGTTTTCTGCTTAGTGTGTTTAGAGGATGGGTTTTAAAATACTGTAAAATTTAAGTGAAACTAGGTGAGCCTTCAGCTGTTGTATACGTCAATGGCCCAAACAAAACAAAAATTAAAAAATCAAACCACATTTCCAAAGGAATGCCGGAGAGCCTTCTGTGGCAGTTGGCAGATACATAAAGGCATTATTTTGCAGATATTATTGTTGATAGGTTTGATACACAGCATGGTTTGTCTGAGCCAATGGGATATTGTCCTTTTAACAAATCTCATCATGCCAGCAGTGTTGCTTCTATAGGATGGCTTATCAGCTCCAACCAGAGTCTGCTACACTTGCACTTGCCTTCATAGCCTGAGAGGAAAATAAATTGTTCCCAAGCAGTTAATAAGAAAGAATTATTGTGAGTGAGATGCATGACATTATGAGAAAGCATGGTGTTTTACTGACTAAATGTTTCTTTGCAACCATCCCCATCTTCTCTCACTTGGCAACATTCCCTCTTCTCCCCCCTCCCTCCTAACAAAAAAAAAAAAACCTACCTCAGGTTTAGTGTAAATGAAATGAACATTTCATTTTTGGAACAGAGGCTCTTTAAACACTGTTACTGATGTGCCATTCTATTTCAAGAAGTGTACTTATGACACTTCTCCTCTGCATTTTAATATAGACATTGTAGCAGGCTGGAGAAATATTCCAATACTGCCACTGTTATGGCAATATGCATCTTTATTTTTGCTATCTATGGAGCTAAAAATGAACATATACAAATATATTACATAGTATGCAAATATTAGATCTGAATACAACTCTCTCTTTTCTGTGTGTTAGCAGAGCTACTCCTGGAAAATTAAGGATTTATTGTACTGAACGTAAGCAGTTTATGGGCCAAATGCTTCTTACGTTACATGTGTAAGTGGGTCCACTTAAATTAATGGAGCTACACAGGTAATAACAATGAGTGACATTTGGTCTTTTAGTGAATTCCTCACAACCATTGTCCGGGAATCAAAAACAAGAGGCCTTTGGTAAACTGTAAGTTTATATGGAGGCTAATAAATACAAAGAGAAATGTAGGCATGTTGTTGTACAGCTTTATTGTTTTTTATTGTGCTATATACCTAATGTCTTGCTTAGCCAAGCAATTAAACAGATATTTAGCTTTATACCCCTGGTCAAATCCCATTTTGGGTAAGAAGAAATGCAAGCTATTTGTTTAACTGTGACTTTATACAGAGCACATAAGGAACTCAGTTGTCATAGTTTTAATTTCATTTATACAATTCTGATTCTTCACAATTCAGCCATCTGCCATTTCTTATCCCAGTGCTGGCTGTCATGCAGGGTGTCTCAGAAAGAACTGAGAATTCTTATGCAGAAACCACCATCTGAGGGAATTGTTCAATATTTTATTGCTTTGAAATGGAAAGTGACTGTGAAGATCAAAGTACAAGAGAAAAACACTGATAAATACAACATTATTACAACTCCTAAATGTTCTGGACTTCCTTAGTATCTGTAATCTTGGACCTCAAAACATTTTCAGATTTTATTTAAACCTTTTGACATGTTTGTAGACATAGTTATTTAGGTTTATTTGTAGACAAAATGAGAGGCAAAAATCATCACCTAGCGTGTCATAGGCATCAAATGACACAATTGCTTGGGGTAACAGGGGACTGACTGAGAAAGCACCATATAGTTATGCATATTTTTGAGACCACACAGTTAGTTTTTAAGATACCTGGAAACTGAACTGTACCCTTCCTGGTAGTATTCCACTTCCTTTAGCCTGGCTTTTGTTGTGTTTAGATTTAGAGCTTGTCAAACTCATGATGGAAATTGCAAAGGTCGTGAATTTAAACTGATTTAATTGTTTCAATGCAAAAGTGTATACACTGTTTTGGGCTTTTTTTCAATCAAAATTAGGTTTTTTAAGCCAATATGAAAAACTTCTATCTTAGGATGTGTATCATTTCACTACAATATTTTGATAACCTATAGGCAAGTTTTGGCACTTCTCTCAAATTCAGCTCAACAAAAGCTTTCCCTGGCACCAATTTAACAGTACAAGAAGTTTCAGGCCCCTTTTCCAGTGAAGCATCTCACATATGTATAGGATGTGTATGTATATTATTGAAGCATTGCACCAAATGTGCTCAAGTTCACATACTTTTCTTAGGACTCCAGTTGAATCTTATCTCTTCTCACTATATGTAAGGAAAGAAATGATTAGGTGTCTGAGATTTGCAGAACCAGTAATCACACAATGCATCAAATCTGCATGTGTTGGCGAAAATAGTCACAACAAAATGTATTATGCAGAACAACCAGTCGATTTGATTAATTCCTATTCAAAACAGAAAAAGAGTGGGAAGATTTATTTCTTTTTATTATTCTGCACTACTAAAGCAAGTAGGAAGAGAAGGGGATAAGGGATAAATTGAATTCAAATTGAGATTGAGACAAGCAACATTCATAAATTCATATCCATTCTGTTCTCCCAGAGCTTCACAACTAATTGCTTTGAATTTTTCTCTTGTTCTTATCTAGGCCATCCTCCATATGGCTCCGTATGCCTGGGTTTTTTCACCTTGAATTAGTTATTTGTGTTTTCTCCCCTCCTAGCCATAGCCTTTCTTAAAATTCATATCTGAGAACCTTAGACTTATATTTCTTTTGCTAATAAAGCACACTTCCTTCTGTTAATAAAGAAAATATTACAAAAATATCTTTAAAACACCTTCCAAGTAAATTTTTGGCTAAAATGCCTACTCAGTTGTAATGCAGCAATTTGCAGTCCTTGACAGTATATATCAGCATATCTCTAATGAATTCAGCTCCATGCTGATTCTTTAGGATTGCCATGTCCAGTTCAGAAGTTTGAAACAAAATGCACAGAGCAATTAGGAAATCAATGTCTTTCCAAGACTATTTTCATGCAGAGAAACATCTGGACCCCTAAAATAGAGTCATAGGGTTAAAAACAGGTGGGAAACAATATCCACTTTTTAACCATGTTGGGTCAGAGGAACATCCCCATAGGAAGTTTTCGAAAAAGAATAAAAAGTAATTTCCTAAAATGGCTTAGAAGCAATCAACCTCAAATAGATAAACAGAGACTTGTAAGTGAGAAAGAAGGAAGATGAGAGGAAAGATAGTGTTGTAAGAGGGCTTCAGCTCCAGCCAGTGAGAAGAGGTGAGGAATGACTGTGGAGTGCCATGATGTCTCTCTGTTTCCACATTCTTGTAGGCGTTATGAAGGGTGTGTGCATGTATGTGCTTGTGCCTGTGTGTCTGTGTGTGCAGTCACTCATGGGAACATGGTTCCTGTGTTCCTCTGCTCACACACAAAGGGCGGTAGCTGTACATAGGGAAAATTGAAGTGAAAACAATTTACAAAGACTGGATACAGTTCATTTAGTCATATTTTAAGGCAAAAGGGCTAGCTTCTGGTTAAGCTATATGACAATCCCTTGTCCTAGAGACATAATTGCATTTAGCAGACTGTACTAATAGTATACTTGGTAGAACCAGCAATACTAGTAGGCAGGCTTGTTCTTTATATGTTACTCTTGGACTGGAAAAATGTGACAACATTACTTTCATGTTCATGAGAATACAGATTTTTGTCTAATTAAGTTAATATAAACTTCCCTGAGAGGAAAAGATGCATTGTACCAAGCAGAGGATATAAAATTCAAATCTTCATTTGAATGCTGAAGAACCAAATCCAAATGAAAAAAAATTAAGTCCCTTGCATGTTTAGACCTACTTTGTTAAAGTCTTAACTGAATCGTCTAATCTGTGCTTAGTGCCAATAATAATTAAGCTTAAAATTAAACATGTACTAAATTATTTGGACACGTTAAACACAGAACACATCATACAGGTGCAGCTGATGATAGTATATTCCAGTGCATTGCAAGGCTATAGAGTTTTCTAGTAAGAGTCTGAATTGCAGAATGCATCCAATATAGAAGCAGGACAGGTCTTTCTTCCATTCTCTATTGGAAGAGGGGATACTGTGAGAGATAAGTCTCAAAACTGATTCTAGATTCCTGAAATCATGAGTTTCCATCAGAACACAGACCAATGCATGCATGCATTCAATTAGGTAATTCTTTATCTGGAAATACCAAGAAAAGTTTCACATTAAAAGCTGTCTAAGGGAAAGAAAATTACCTGGGTATTTCCTGAATACAGGTACTAGCCTATATAAGGGCTCAAATCTACTATATAAGTCTACTGAATGAATCTACTATTTAATAATACATAACCCTAAGTTCATATCTTCCATTATCAAGAAACTTGGGTGATGAAAAAAATTACACTATGATTTAGAGCTTTGAGTCCAAAATCAACTTATTTAAAATAAAGTCTACCTTTCTAACACGGAGTTTTAAAACAAAAGGAAATCTATGAGTATTGCAAAACAAGAATGCACAATTTAGTATCTTTTCTATTAAAGCAATATTAAAACCAATTTGAGAGATGTTTCAGAAACTTCATTCCCAGCTCTTGAAAGGGGGTAGAGCAGCATAAACTATTACCACTCATCGGGTGATTGGTGTCTCCGTACACGGCCACAGGAATGAAAAGCAGGGAATTTGCCTAGTCTCATTTAGTACAAAGTTGGTCCAACCCACTGGCAAAAGTGACAAGCTAACCTTGCTGGTTCTAATACAGTAGGAGATTCTACCCTGTTGAAACACATATATAACATCTTCAAAATGTATCAGAATGAATCTTGTCAGCAGCCAGCTCTGGCATTCACTTTGTCAGTGTAGAGTAGGTATTCAATGGTAAGTCTGTAGCTGAACAACTGCTGTTTTTATCCTTGCTTTTTCTAGACCTTTAAATCTGAAAGCACCAGCTCATCTGCTGGATTTGGCACAAGGTTTAGCCATATTCACTTATTTTTTCTTCTTCCTACTGCGCAGCTCTGGTTCATGTGCAGGCAACTGTCCATCTCGTATTTTGAATAAGGCTTAGTTCCCATGGGAAAATCGAATGCGGTTACCCAATTTAAGACTGTGTAATATCACATGTTGTCTGTCATCTCTATAGGAAAATTTAGTCTATGCTACTTTCCAGATTAAGGTACATAAAATATTTCTACACACCTTTTCAGCTGACAAAGTGTCCTGCAGCTGAGGTAGGCACTGACACTTACCAGGCTAAGTGTTAAGTCTACAGCACATGCAGGCTAAATTAAGAAAACTAAGGAAAACGTAGTTTGTCATTTCTTGATTTCTGAATCTTCAGTCAGAATATTCTTCCATGTTCCTTTTCTTTGTAGTACTTTCCTTTCACCTGAACAGGCAAATCTATTGCAGTGATTGCATCTGTCAGTTGCTCATGTCAACAATGCCTGGTATCCAATTGTGCAGTTGCATTCAGAGTGACTGGATGCTTCTTTACACCAGTTAAGAGTCTGGTCTCCTTCTGCCAACTAGGAATGGACTCCTGTATTTGTTCTGTCCTGCCCTCTTTGCTTAATAGTATCCCTGGTTCAAAATACCAATGTACCATCTCAAAACCTGAAGCAAAGCAAAGTTGAAGCAAAAAAATTTAATTGTAACCACTTTTGCTCACCAATAATGTGCATCTGTAACCTTCCCCAGAGGTTGTTCAATGCAAGGCCTATAGCACATGAGTAAATTTTTTTTAACTTTTCTTTGTAGACAATAATCGTTATTCTCTTTGCTTAGACTCCTTGCTTATCCTAGGGCATGCTCGTTAAAAAAAAAAAAGTGGTAAAATAGTAAAGGATGAAGAAAATAATAAGAATGGAAAGCAAAATAAATGGTAAATAAAAAGAAGAGGACCTAAAAGAGCTTGGCCATATCAAGAGCAAGGTGAAAAAATAAAAGGCAAAAAGAGGAGAGGAATGAAGAAAACAAAATAATTAATTGTGCTATTGGGTTTCTTGCATGAAGAAACAAAGAGTGAATATGTTTTAAATATTATGAAATTAATGTCAGAATGTAGATTTATGTATTTAGTACAACGTTCTCCTACCCTGGGAGTTGGAAATGTAGAGTGATTATTAGCTAGGTTTCTGTTTTTCTGGAGTAGATATCTTTTCTATTATTACTCTGTTCCACTGTATGATCATATTTTTTTGCATAATTTAGATCTGATATATGCAAGTGCCTCCATTTTGAACAGACCATATGGAGAGCTCCATGAGTGCCCAGGGAACCAGAAGTGTGCAACGATTAACCGTGGTTTCTGTTATTTGTTAAGCAGATGAAAAGAGCTGTGAAATAAAAGGCATTGCATGATGGTTTCTGTGTCCTTGTACTGTCCTTTGTTTGGTTGTGCTGTACTAAGGGGGAAAAAAAAGGCAAGTTTTAATATAGCAAAGGAAATTGCACAGCCATTCACAAGATCCAAAGCCAGAAACAAAGGAAAAGAAGAAAAGGAAAGGATCTATAAAATAGGTCAGTGATGATGAAGTAAAGGAGAAAGATATAGATTACATATGTATATATTTTCTGGATCTGCATTTCACTTCATCTAAATTATGAACAGACAGATAAAGGCAGAAAAAAGATTCAGAAGACATAAAACATAATTTCAGATTCTAAAGAGAAAAAGAAATGAAACTATTTCTAAGACTACCTCTGAGATCTCTGAAGTTTGTTAACCTCCATTTAGTTAAGACTCTATATAAGTTAATTTTACTAATTTTGTCTTTCGAAAGAGAGAAATACAGCATAGTAAGGCTTTTACTTCACATAAGATAATTTAGTTTAATATAAATTAATATGTCAGCATATTGACATATGTAGCAGATCCTGGTATTTCAAGTTGGAATATTAATGTGGTAACAGAAAGTTTAGCATTAGATCATTTCCAGATAATCCAAGTCATATTTGGCTTTAAATGATGCATCACAAAGGATGAACAGAATAGACTCTACTTTGGAGTAGCTTTGGAGCAAAATCTGGCTACACCCACAGCTGTGGGTGTTTGACATACATGATAGGCAGACACAAAGCCCTTGATTGGAGCCATAAACAGGTGTCCCTGTTGGTGCTGCATTGTGCCGGAACACTTAATGCAGCAGTCCAGGTACAGAGCTAGTACCATTATGATACATCCTGATGCATTAAGAACTCAGAAAAATATATTTGATGCAGAGGAGATGAATTTTCACTTTTCGATGTAGTTAGGGCACCATATTATTTCATCTACATATGAGCTATGTAGCCTGTTGCTGCTAATCTTATATAGAAACTTTGGCTGATGCTTTCAAAATGGGAGATATTAATCTCTTGTAAAGAGGAGGAATTATAGAAATCAGTAGCAAATGGTACAAAGAAAATGAGTGAGGTAAATTAAATTATTCAAGTTAATTTACAAATTGGAGAGAAAAGAGAGAAAATAGAACTGAAGAGACCCCATATAGACATTCATTGTGTTTGATGATGTGAGATAAAAGGAAAAATTATTCTGATTTTTTTGGCAGACAAGAAAGAAGAGTAAGGCTCAATGATCATTTTTAGCAAAATGAGAAAGCATCTGTTGTCCTACAGTTAGTCCTTGGTCTGAGGTTTGATTTTTAAAATAATATTCATTAAAGAGTTGAATAGTGCAATAGATGAGACAATAGTATTTAGCTTCATTAAGACTTCAAAATCTTGATGGAAAGATTTAGAGCTGATGCAATTCATGAGGGTTAACTTGAAATAAACTTGTCTATTAATAAAAAAATATGAATTTATTCTTACTCTCTTTTTTAAAGAAGTATTTTAACCAAATGCTTTACTACTATTACATTTTGGCATAGGTCTTACCCATTATGTGGTATGTTTCCATTGAATATTTCCATGGGCTTGAAACCGCTAAGTACTTTGCTGCCCTTCTGAGAAGCTTCCAGCTTTGGCTTTTTGAAAGGATCTAGATGTCTAGATTATATATTACTAGAATAATTTAGTGCAAGTACAAAAGCAGAATCCTGCTGTCCAGAGAACTTTTTAATCTAACCAGTTGCTTAGTGAGATTTGGGGATGATTTGAGACGGAAAGATATTAAACAAAGGCTTTAGAAACATATTTTTGGCACATGGTGCAAGAAGTGCATGTTATGACTATTTTCGGTGTCAAAGTCTTCATTTTAGATCACTTGTTTCAGAAGTTAAAAACAAATTCATCCAGGGTCCCTTGTTACATTGCATCTGATAGACTTGACTGTACAGCTTTAGATATTTAAGCATGATAGAACAGAATCATAGAATCATAGGATCATTTAAGTTGGAAAAGATCGCTAATCATTTACTGAGCACTGACACATCCACCACTAAACCGTGTCTTTAAGTGATACAGCTACACTTTTAAAGAAACCCTAGAGGGATAGTGACTCGACCATTTCTCTGGCCATCCTGTTCCAATGCCTAACAAGCATTTCTTTGAAGAAACTTTTCTTAATGATAAGGAAATGAAGAATAAGACAGCAAAAGGAAAGACATTTTATGCTCAACTTCCACGAGCCTGTTGCTGGCTAGCGCACTACCCCAAGCAGTGGCCAATCTTCTGCCTGCTCCGAAGGGGAGGACAGAGGCCGATCACAGCGCAGGAGGGCAGGCGAAGCTCCTGGTTGGGTTCGCCTTGCCCACCGAGGGCCAAGGTGTGCGAAGGAGGCAGGAAAGAAGCGGAGGAACTTCTTCGTGGGGGAGAGGGTTTATTCAAGAACACAGGAAAACCACGGAGAAGCCGAGAAAATGGGACTGACATGGGGTTTTATACCCCTACAGAGTGGGCGTGGAAAACACCCAGTAACCAATAATACACCAGCTAGGGGGCGCTACAAAGGCGGGGAAAAGGAATTGTTGCAAATAGAAGAAGGAGTGGGGGGGGAGGAGTAGCAAGGGCCAATCAACTACCGAGGAACATGGAACTCTCTGGAAAGACAACCAAATATGAGAAATAAGGGGAGGGGAGGGCAGCAGCCGATGGTAAGGCATGGATCTACATATTTTTCACAGCCTTTTGGGTGCTCCCTGTGAGTTCAAGGCTTTTGGGCTGTGGAGGCATCAAACCAATGGACCTTTTGGTCCACTTAATTCGGCTGATCCTGGTGTTGGCCGTGCTTTGCTGCAACATTCACCATCTATGCTAGACTTGTTTGTTATAATTTTTATGGAAATTTTTAAGATTGCTATTTTTTTCCATATGTGAGATCACTGTGCATCATGTTCTGGTTGACCTAAATACCTAAATACACAGCACATATCAAAAAGAATGGAAAATGCTCCTTTCAGGAAGTGATTATAGATTTTGAGAATTTTAACTGAAAGAGAGACAACAGAAGAAAGAAGAGATCCATAAACGCTGACAGAGAAAGGAAGAATGCCACAATTTATCTTATATTACATAAACGCTAAGCTTGCCAGTACTAGGAGAAAAATCTTTATTTCCTCCTGAAGCCCAACACTTACATTCTTTAAAGACAATACTATATGTAGGATCTATGCCATTTTGACAAGTGCTCAACAGCACAGTCTAAAAACTTGTTATTTGAGAGATTTTATGATAAGAATTATATTTTTAAGAATAATTCTGTCAATCAAGTGTCATAATACTGCTTATAATCTTGTGATTTTTAATTGTTATTACTTTGTGGATTTTTTGACTGAAGCCATATTTTGTTTAGCCATTGAGAGTAACAGAAGGAAATAAAATTTATTTTCCAGCCAAAATGAAAGAATCATAAAATGGTTTGAATTGGAAGGGATCCTAAAGATCATCTAGTTCCAACCCCCTTGCCATAGGCGGGGAACCTTTCACTCAACTAGGTTGAGAGCTCCATCCAGCCTAGTCTTGAGCACTTCCAGGGGTGGGGCCTCCACTAACTCTCTGGGCAACTTGATTGGGTGCGTCATCACACTCGCAGTAAATAATTTTTTTCCTAGTATCTAATCTAAACATACTCTCTTTCAGTTTGAAGTAATCCCCCCTTATTCTGTCACTATATGCCCTTGTGAAAAATCCCTCTCCAGCCTCCTTGTAAGTCCGCTTTAAGTTCTGGAAGGCTGCTCTGAGGTGTCCCCAAACCCTTCTCCGCTCCTGGGTGAAAACAGCCCTAACACTCTAAGCCTTTCCTTATAGGACAAATGTCCAGACCTGTGATCAACTTAGTGGCCCTCCTCTGCACTCGATCCAAGAGGTCCATGTTCCTCTTGTGTTGTGGGCCCCTGAGCTAGATGCAGTACTCCAGGTGAAGTCTCACAAGAGCAGAGTAGAGGGAGAAGAATCACCTCCCCTGACCTGCTGGTTTTGGTGCAGCCCAGGATGCAGTTGGCTCTCTGGGCTGTGACAGCACATTGATGAGTCATGTTGAGTCCATGAAAACCCACAAGTTCTTTTTCCCAGGGATAGTCTCAATCTATTCTCTGCCCAGCCTGTACTTGTGCCAAGTCAGGTGCAGGACCTTGCACTTGGCCTTTTTGAACTTTTTGACGCTCCCACAGGCTCACCACTCAAGCCTGTCAAGGTCTGTTTGGATGGCAACCCTTCCCTTCAATTTGTTGTCAGCACTGCACAGCTTCATATTGTCAGTCCCACTGTCCATATCACCAACAAAAATGTTAAAATGTGCCAGTCCCAATACTGGCCACTCATCAAAATCTTTGTAACTGCTTTAAATCAAAATGATGGAAGCATATCTATGGCACCTATGCAGATAAGAATTTTCTGGGACCATTGTTATCCCTTTAATCCAACTCTTCAAACTTCAGACTTAATTATGGACAGATGATCATGACTGATCACACATATTACTTCTAAAGAGTAACTCATGCTTTCAGGAGAGATAAAACAGGCAAATCTGACCTCATATTCTGAAAGGGATGCACCACAAAGTATCACGTTCCATCAAGGCATATTTGGGGGCATATTCATGACATATTGTGTCTAATTGAAAGTATCATCATAATTTAAAAAAATTAAAATCTTAGCTTCGAATGGATTGTGAGACTTTACCATGTGAGAGTAAAAAGTAATAATAATACTGCTGTATATGCAGAAACTGATCACTGATTCAAGCACCAAATGGCTGGTTCTCAGACTATCTCATAACGGCATTGAGATGATAAAGGTGATATTTGTTAGCAAATTAATCCTGTCAAGACTCTAAATGAATCTTGTTTCTTCAATTCTATTCTCAAGAATACTATGAGATACTTCTGTTTTCTCTGAACTGGCATTCAGCTTTTATTATTGCTATTATTGCTGTATTCTCACTCTCATCGACCAGCTCTTTGGTACACTCTACTCATTTCAGCTCTACAGGAAACAGGAAAACAATACCTGCAACAAGACAATGAAGAAGAGAGAAAAAATCCCAACACAATTTCAGGATGCAGAAAAATGTCTACCATGACATGACAGTTAGAGCAGATATTGTGTTTTTTACAAAAAGATC
The DNA here is from genome assembly GCF_020740725.1 of Corvus hawaiiensis. Taxonomy (NCBI): domain Eukaryota; kingdom Metazoa; phylum Chordata; class Aves; order Passeriformes; family Corvidae; genus Corvus; species Corvus hawaiiensis. The sequence continues at coordinate 53,257,409 of NC_063213.1, forward strand.
GTTTTTTTTCTGCAGCAATTTTAAGAACATGTTGAAGTACTACTATCATTGCAGGTGCTACCAACTTTTGATCTGTTTTAAGTGAGAATGTGTGGAGCGATGTTAGCTGACTACAGTAAGGAGAACAAAAATGTGAAAAACTGGAATCTACTCATTCCATGAAGCATCCCATAGGTACTGGAGTATAAGGTCACACTTGTATACTTTCTTCCTCAAAGTCCTTAAAGAAAGAGGCACGCAGCTCTTTTAAAACTTAATTTTCTGTTCTTATGTATGCAGCATTTGATGTTGTTCCTTTGTGCAAATGATATGATAATGTTTCTACCTTTGGGAGACAAGTTTCTAATAGCTGAAGGGAAATACAGTCTCTCAAAGGAACTGATCCAAAATCAGTTTGAGTGTAAACAGATTCAACCAATTGTTTTCATTGGAGTTGTAAGAATTTTGAGCTAAATTAGGCCTATGATTGGTCCAATACTATAATCATCAGGCAAAATTCCCATTATTATAATCAAAGTTTGTAGGATGTAACTATAAAAAAGATGACTCAGAAAGCTGCATATCCTGTTTGTCTTTCAAAGGCAAATTGTGAGCATTTTTCCCTTTGATCACAAGGTCAAAAAGTATTTTTGCCACTTGAAGCAACATGAAAATACAAATAATGAGCCAAATCTGTAACTGGTGAAATTAAGTACAAATTCAATTATGCCATATCTGAGTTTAGCCTCTTAATCTTTTGACTGGAATTATTAGCGATGACATATTTATTCCCCCCCCCCCCCCCATTAATGTGAAAAAAAAGCAGATATAAAACAAAATAACCTGTCCTCTTAGCTATAGTCTCAGGGTTTGTACATATCACACTTCATCCATGTTATTTAACTATTAAGTACAGCAGTATATATGATTTTTTGCCTATGGAAGCAATTGTATTGTTCTGTTCTCATAGACTGCACCATCTTTTCAAGTTAAGAACTTTTCTGTAGTAGTGTTGTTATGATTTTATTCCAGCTCTCATGGTTTTCCTTACTTTTTTTTTTTTTTTTTTAAGCTCCATCTTCCAAAAATGAATGGCTATGTAGAAATCACTTTTTTTTTTTTTTTTTGCTTTCAAACTAAAATTATTGTCCTCTTGGTTATAATAGTGTGTGAAAATAGGATCTCAGTGAACTTCAAAATAAATAAGAAGAGATAAAATATTTTAAAAATCTATTTTAAAATACTTTCATTTTTTAAAGCCAATTTTATTTCTTATTAAAACCACACTTGAGATTTTTTTGAAGACTTGAAATTGGTAAACTTCTAACTCCCCACAGCTTCCAGGTTGAAAATCTTTCCTTACCCATGACTGGCAGATATTGAGAGAGCAGAAAATGAGTATGCAGTCTCCCAGTTGGCTTTCTGTGATTTATTTATAGATGACAGAAACATCAGAGAAGTCCAGACAGCTGGACTGTGTGTAAGACTTTCAGGGAATGATTTCATTTAGAATGTTGTTTCAGGGAGATAATGTAATTAATGTAGTAGGGAGATGAGAAATCTCACACACTGCATCTGGAAGTTTCTCCTCAGGAAATCCTTGTAGCTCGCTGTTTCTGTCAAGCAGGGTAATGTGCCTGTAAAACGCTTTTGACAGAAAACATATTACTGCATCAGCAGAACCAGAAAATGACAAAACATACACAATGTGGAATAGTGAATGCCAATGTCTTTGCACCAAGCAAACACACTCATGTAAGAAAAAGAAACCTAAATCAGCTGGAATCTTGTAAAGGCAATGGAAGAAACAGCCTTAGATGAGATGTTCCACTGGTTCTCTTACTAGGTAAACAAAACACTTTGAAGAAGTGAGGAATATCATTATTAGCACCATAAGCACCTTTTTTGCACAGAAAATGACAGAAAGCCACTACAGCAGGTAGTAGGTTTGGGTTTTTAAAGTGTTTAAAAATTTTGTTTCTTTTGCCATTGTAGCTGCGAGGAAGCAAATAAATCTGAGGGCAAGTACATACATTTTCAGAGAATTAAAATCGTAAATTTATAAATCTCAGTATTCAAAAGGCTCCAGAGAAAATAATCTGTATTTAACTCTGATATTGGCTATTGGCTTTCCTGCCTTTCAAACCACATTTTCAAACTTTTACTATTAGCCATGAATTCAGAAATTTAACATGACCGTAAGGAAATATTTGAAAAATTTAAAGAAAAATCAAAATTAGAATATTCTGCTCAAGGGCCAATGACTCTCTTCCTTCAAAACAAAAATACCCAGCCCCCCATCAAATTCTAGACTCTACTAAAGCTAAATAAATGCTCTATGCATGCAGTTTTTTAATCTATAAAGATTATATGAAAGAAAAAGAGCAATATAATAGTCACTTATGCAGACATGTTTCTGATGAAGGTGGAATTTGAGCATATGATTAACTCCAATTCATTACACACAGAAAGAAAAAATATCATCCTTATGTGGAAAGAAAAAGGCAAAACCAAACTGATGGAAATCTCCTACAAAAAGATGGGGTTTTTTATTAATTACTAATTTTTACATTCTTTATGTGTTATACGCTTTAAATGCTCAACTTCCGCAACAAGAGAAAAAGAAATATTTCATTACTCTGCTTACCCAGATCTCTGAAAGAGCAAAAAGTTAAAACAGTAGTCTAAATGAAAGGACACATTTTTTTAAGCAGCAATCTCACATTTTGGACTGTCTGTAATAAAAAATTTAGTCTTTCAGTAACAATAATAATTATATTTAATCATACTTGGTTTACATATTATGCTTTCAGACTGTATTCATCTTTCTTAAACATATTCAGAGCTCTCTTGAAATAATCCTAATTTGTTATAACCAAAAGATGGCAGCACTCCATGCAATATGCACTGCCTTCCACTCTTATTTATATTCACTGATCTCTCTGCAAATCCCATTTTATAGTTCTGTAGTTTAAGTCATCCTAGCCAGAGAACTATTTAGAAAGCTCTCAAAAGAGAACACATGCTTATTAATTTGGGAAGGTTAACATGGTTTTGGAAAGACTAAAAATCAGTTCCTTTATTTTCTTTAGTATAGTTCCAGACTAGTTAGCCATTGGTATTAAATAAAGGAGTCTGAGAAGCTCCAAGCTGAAGTCCATTTTAGGGAAATCTATTCTCATTTTCTGGAGACTTAAGCACCAGGTGTTTTGTCTCATCTAGGTCTCCTGACTATTTTCAGAATACTTTTTTCTTCTTTTTCTTCCATATCTTCTTTTTGCTCTTCTTTTCCTCCTTGTCCTGTCTCATTCTTTACTGTTCCCTGGCCTTCTGTTGCACAGATCTCAGCATTTGTGCCCAATACCAGCTCTGTGGTGTAAACACCTCCTTTATTGTATACCACTACCCATCCCGTGGCTGTGTGTCATCTGATGTCTGCACACTGTTGTACCCACAGTTGTCTGAATTCATGTTCCTCTGTGAGACTGAACATAAACAAGGCACTTCTTCCCCAGTGAGAACAGAGTTTGATGGAGGTAGATGCTTAGTGGCTGTGTGGCCTTGACCATGTAATGCAAAAACAGTAATGAAGAGGCTGGTGGCTTCAGTGCACAGTCCTTGCTTTTTTTGGAATGAGATTAAGGGGGCATATACAATGGTCACTAAGAAAGCTGGATTGTTGGTTTGGTTTTAAAGATGAAATTAAGAACTGAACTGGTTTACTGAACAAATCAAGGGGTAAAAAGGAATGTAGAAAAAGAAACCAAGATTTACGATACAAAAGGAGCAAAAAAGTGGAATTGTTAATAAATGAACAGCACAAATTTTGCACAGTCACCCTAGAAAGTGCCAAAGACTTAATAAATACTGTGATCCTAAATAAGAGGATAAAACAGTGAAGTACATCCTTATATGAAGCCTTTGACACAATGGAACCTTAGGCAGATGGATGTGAGAGCCCACAGGTAAAATTTTGAAAATATACAAAAATTTAATAATAAATGGCTATTCTCTACTTTATTCCCACACAGATATGTCCAAATAAACAAGAGTTCTCCCAGGTGGCACAGGCTGCTAAGCTGTGAAGTGAACAGTAAAAGCAACTGAGAAGCCAAAGCACGGTGTAAAATAAGCCCATCCAAGACAATCCCAGAGGCAAGACAAAGATAGGTCACTCCAATACATAATTCATTGTACATAAGGATAACTGCATGGAGGAGTAAAAAAAAAAAAAAAAAAAATGGAAAATGAGCTTCAGTGGAAAGAGTATGAAAACTTGAGTTTTCAGCTCCATAACATATGAGAGAGAATAATGTGAGAGACTGCAGAATGTGTAAGGACACGCATTGTTGGGTTTAGGGGTTTTTTTGCTTGTTGTTTTGTCATCTATGTTTTCCACTGACTGTAACTAGACTCAAGACTAATTTTATTCTTTTCTGATACTTATGCTTATTATCAATACTTGTGGATATTGCTAATTTTCAGAACTGTTACCACCCTCATCAAGTGAGGATTCTCCTCCACTCTGTTATAAAGTTCTGACTTTTAACAGAGGCTGTGCTGAAAAAGTGTGATTTACAGGCCTTTCCAAACTGAAGTTGGTTTCACTTAATGAGCTAACAAGTGTTCTGACCTTAAACATTGCGCCATGGCCAACCTGAAAAACAAGGCTTTGGTAAAGGGGACAGAGAAAGAGGGCTAACCTTGGATATCCTGTGGCCTTAGTCCATGTTAATGTAATATGCCTTACGTAGTTCCTTTGCTATCTGGAAAAATCACGACCTTTTTTAGTGATAGTCTCATGAGAAAACAATAAAAACACCTAACAGTATCTTTCTTTTTTTATATAGAAATAAATATTAACAACTAATCAATATCAATTAACAGCTTCATTTCCCATACAATATTAAAAAACCTAGCAACAATGTAGAGTAGAAGAAAAACCAAAATGGTGAGATTTTAATTATGTTTAATAAGACGATTCTGAAGGTAGGAAGTAGATATTCATATTATGAAAAACAATAGTGATCAAAAAATCCAAGGCACGTGAAATTTGTGACCAGCAGGAATCTGTTTTTTGTCAAAAGATGCTACAGGCAGTAGATTTGATGATAATATTTAAGAATAGGTCCCGTCCAATTCAGAGTACTCTGTGAAGCTGGGATTCGGTGAAACCATGTGCTTCTGGCTTACTTCCCACTCCCACCCTGCCTTCCCCTGTGGTGAGCTGGAGAGGAGAATTAGAGACAGAAAAGGTAAAGATCATGGGTGGAGATAAGAACAATTTACTGGAAACAGCAGTGTGGTAAGAAAAGGAACAGTAACAGCAACAATATTAACAACAAAAGTGTACGAGAAAGGCAAGTGCTCACCACTGTCTCTGACAATGGCCAAATGCTGTCACACTACCCTGACCTGGAAGGGACCCCTTACCCTGCTCCTAGAAAATGATGTGAGGCGGTATAGAATTCCTATTCCTAGCCATACCCCTGGCTACTGCAAAAACTAACCCTGTCCTGGACAGGGAACCTGGACATCTAGGTAATGCAATCATACTATATAAAAGAACCATCACCTGAGGAGGTAGATATTTACATTTGTCCTGGGTGAAAATACCAGTTAAGTGCTTTACTTACGTAACTTAGAATGAATAGGATTATCAAAGAACCTGAGTGTAAGTATAGGACTGAGAAATTAGCTGGGCTTTTGAGAAATTTGCATCTGAGAAATTATGCTGATTACATAATCCTGTGAGAAAATGGTCTTAGTAGTCATTAATTGTCTATGACTTGCTGTATCTTGTGTAACTGTGGTTACACTATGAAATGTCAAGAATTAATCTGAGGACCAAAAAAAGGAATCTTCTTTAGTAACAAATAAAATTATTACTATCATTAAAGATGAAGTCCTGTGAAGTCCGGCTCTGGAAATTTTCATGTGCTGGGACCCAACATTTTCTATGCAATACAAATATATCTCTATCATATATTTCTATGAAATCTATGGAGTAAGAAATAATTTCATTGTATTTCTATACCATAAGAGTACAGCAGGTGACCTCCTGAAGGGAATATCAGTGAACCAAATGAAGCAGAAGAATGGTCCAGTCATGCTCCATGTAATAGTGGCCATTAGCCTGGGGAGCAATTATCTCTTTCAATCCTTAACATTTAAATTTGCAGAAAATATCTGGCATTTAAGAATATCAGCATGTGAAAAGAAACCAGAGAGCAGACTATGATGAGAGAAATGGAAAAGTCCATTCCATTTACGCAGCACCACTTTACCATTATATTGAATAAAGTGCATTTTAATTTTTAATCAACTTTGAGTCTGCTCTCTATTGTAACTCAGCACAAGATAAATGAAACAATTATTGTATTGCAAAGTGACCCTCTCTGAAAAGACAATTGTGCTATAAATCCTGAGTACATGCTGTGTAAACCTACTTTTGTTCCTGAACTCTGCCCTTTCCATACTCTTTGTTTGTAATATACCTTTCACTAGTTTACCCACAGTAGTAGCTGTGGTCGTGTAATCAGAAAAGACAATTCCTTGTGAAGATATTCAGATAGGAGATATTAAAGAGGGCTTAGCAAGAATTCATTAACATAGGGATTTTGAGTACCTTTACATAATCTCTGCAAGTTCGTCTGCCTCCTGCTACACTTCATTCTGGATTTTTGTAGGTAATATTAAGAAATACATTTTCACACCATGTTCTGTACACTGATTTTCCCCTAACTGCCCTCATGTGTTTCAAATGTAGATGTTAACAGTGCAAAACTCACTGAAATCAAAAAAATCAAACTTTCTGTTAATATGATCTCTTTTCTATCTGCCTTCTGAATAGAGAGGCTTAAAAAAATGGAAAGCACTTTGTTTTAGTTTGAGGGTGAATGAAGATAGATACTTCATGTTTTAAAATTAAATAACATCTTGAGACATGTTCCTGAGCTTTCCTCTGCAAGCTTTTCTAAATTTCCCTTGCTAACACTGAGGATTAACAGGTTATTATTGACTCTTTGTTTTACTGCATATATAACTGTAAGTATTTTTTATCAAAAATAAATATTCCCAGAAGCTTTAGTTTCGACACACAGTTGTTTTTATTAGTTTTCTTTCTATGTAAGCATTACCTAAATTGTAAAGATAGTCTCATGAATAAGTGATTGGCTTATGGTCTGGGGGATTGAGATTTAGAGTCAAACTACAGCTTTCTGCGAAAATCTGAACAAATCCATTGAACTGCCTGGGCTTCTGTTTCCTGGGCTTCTGTTTCCTTTTTGTACCTTTTGGATAATAATTGCAAGTTTTTATGTGTTTACACATTAACAGTATAGCCAAACCCCAAGTTTTAAAAAAATAATAAGTATAGGCAAAAATAAGGATAAAAATCTGTCCTTTTTTTCTTTTTTTTTTTTTTTTTTAGCACTTATGCTCTGTTTTTTGAATCTTTAGATTGTGAAGTTCTTCTCTGTAGCAAAAAGGCATGGAAAACTCATTTTAGATTATTTCTTTCTCAAAGAAATTAAGATCTTGCACCTTCACATAACTTCAGACATCAAGGCTGTAAAAAAACCACTATCTGTGACTATATTTCTAACGAAGTCTTTACTGTTGATGTTCATGATGTCTCACGTATACTCTGACCATATCATCCTTGGCACCTTTGAGAACAGCTATCACAGAAAAAATGTGTTGAAAGTACTCTGCTCCAAACTGGCTATGGCCATAGAGCCACTGAGCAACTCCTGAAATTTCTAATTTCTTCCTTTTAATTTAGTTAAATTAAGTAGAAGGAGAAATTCTTTTTTTTTTTTTTGGCAGGGAAAAAATCCTCCAAACCACCAAAACCCTCAGCATTGTTTAGAAAAAAACTCCTCTCATGTATAACAATGTAGCAGTTCTAGTAGAAAAAAGCAACATCTCCACCCAATTTAAAAAAACGCCAAGAAAACACCTTGACTTTATTTCTCTGGTTGTTAACCTTGCAACAGCAATATGTGCTTTGTGATCAAAAGGCATGTTTACTATAAATCTCTAATAGATTATGCAGGCTTTTCTGTTCCCTGCAGCTCCTTGGAATGCAGAAACATGTTCATTTCTTTATCTGAGCATCTCTGATACCACAACCCCCTACCAGCACTCTCTAAATTTGCTGCCCATATTTGTAGAATAATTTCAAGATGGCACTGTTAATTCCTAAAAACTTTTAAAAATTGTTTTAATGAGGTCTGTTAGAGATTTCCCTCCTCTATAGCTATGCCCATCTTTATAGGAATTTTGGTGTTACCTCTTAAATTAGAGCAGTAAGAGTATACTTTAGGTGTTGTAAGCCTGTAATTGAAAGCATATTTCATTCTGGCATTTTTTGGTTCCTGCTTGTCCTTTTTTTGCACAACATCTGTCAATTTGTCACTCGGAGGGTGTTAAAAACTACTATTTTAGTTGGGTTGTTCTTTTATGAACAGCCTTTTAAAATCCCAAGTGTCCTCCTTTCTTTCATGACACGTTATTGATATTGTTCTTACTATATACATATAATTTACTGACCACATTTAGGGTTTGTTTACCCTGATTCTCCTTTACATGAATATACTGAAATTACAAGTTATTTTCCAGATCAAATGTCTGCAGCAATGCAGTGCCACTCTTCCTATGGAGTATCCTCAGACAGCTTCAATATTGTGAGTCCAGAGATAAATAACCAGAAGGAAAAAGGGAACATATAGTGATGAAAACAATATTATATCATTTACAGTAAACCAGAGAATTCCTATTTAAAGAGAGTAGCTTCTTGCCCAGCTGCCATCAAACAGGTGCACAGTCTGTAAGAGATACCAGAAGAAATGCTACACCAGAGGTAGCTCTAATCTAGTTTGTTTAAGCGTAGAAAATGAATACATGGCAGCTCAGCTTCCATGAAAGTTTTGCAATGCATAACTGGGATTCTGAGTACTGAGGAGGTTCAGTCTTGATCCCAGCACACCCACAGGCAAGATTACACCTACATCACTTACGCTGACCTGCTCTGGAATCAAAACTTCTTTTGCTGAGTAGCTAAACCACAGATGCTGTAAGGAAAAGTAAATGTTCCAGGCCATGCTTGATAGATACAAGGAACAGGCCAATGCCAAGCAGCAAAGAAATTGGAAAATGAACCTAAACCAGACAGAATTTGAAACTGTGGTCTCACGAGGTGGTGGCAGAAAGGGCAATACTTCACCCAAAGCCTACAACATGGATACATAGCATGGTGGATCTCAGCAGAAACTGTGCAGTTGATTGGTGTAACACAAAGCTTTACGGCCTGCAGAAATAGTTTTACACTTGCTGATATCTCTTTAGACAAAATCACGTCCATCTCAGCTACTTGAGGATTCATGTAGTATACTCTGATCTTAGTCCTTTGCTCTATTTAGGGAAGTTGATCATAATAACCAAAAGAAAGAATTATGCCTTTGTTGGAATGCATCATTACTTTCCATTCCATTACGAAAGAAGACAATCTGTATCCCCTCTGCAGGAAGAAACTGGGATCCACTGTGGTTTTTAAAAACACTAAAATAAGTAGTAGATAATGTTTTTGTCTAATGTGAATTTACACTAGAGAGTATAGAAACATTTTGTTTATTGCTGATAAACCTAGCCTAAAAGATATTATGGACATTCTATATATACACGACATGGGTATTATGTATACCTTATTAATGTTTACCTAAGGAGTTTTGATATCTGTACGGCCAATAACTAAAGTTCAATTTAATTATGAGCAGCCACACGAGCATGTAAACATCTAATCCAGAATCTCTGAAATTACATTAAAATGAAAGCCTCAAATATCCTTTATTCTATGCTCGTAAATGTCAACCCTAGAAATTATTAATGTGTGGGATATGAGGCAATTTAATCCCCAGCTGGCACCAACACTAGATGCAAAAGAAAAACAGCAATATCTATTATGCCATTTTGCATCAATTGTTAATGATCCGTTTTACTAAATGAAGAGCACACTTACTGCATGTACTTGTCCTTCCTGAAAAGGAAAAATCTACCACCATGTATAGGCCTAACAAATTAATTCAATCAACAAGTATGAAATGAATGAAATGGACCAAACTTCTTCCTTTACTTGGCAGAAGCCACTGAGTTGTGCCCCTGTAAAGAGAAGCAGCATCTTCTGTATGTTATTAGTGCTTATGCTTCTGCCCTCTCAAAAGTGAGGATTTAGTCACTAAGATGCTGGTTAAGCCCGCTGAAAAAAATGAGAGCTGAAACTTACAGTATGTTGTCTCTTATTGTCATATCAAAATGAAAGTAAGTAGAACTAAGGAAAAACTTGAAAGGTAAAGAAGGAATAAAAATATTTTTATAAGACTGGAAGATTAAGGATACAAACTTTCTACCTTGCATACAGAAATACAAGGAATAAATATGCTGTGCCCATTCAGATCTCAAGATAACTGACCCTTATCTACTGAATTGTGGAAAGAAAACACTCATGCCATTCTGTCAGACCAAGGTCTGGCCTTGCCTCTGCTACTGCCATGAGGAGGCACAGTTACTCAATCATGTGGGCAAGTATTAATTATAAGACTAATGCAAAGTCTGACACAAAATTATTGCTAAGGAAAATCTTAGCATCTTAAAGCACATACTCAAACACATTGCTAAATACAAAGGTTCTGCTGGACTTATTAAATTGGAGGCTATTTGACACAACCTTTAAGGAAACCACCCTTACCAAGATCATTTGGAAGCTTTAGGAGGCAAGGTGTGAGAGGAAAACTGGCTCTTTAAAATGAGAAGTGGCTGCAGTACCAGAGAATGTTGGAAAGAAATTAAGTGGAGCAGAATAAACATGAAAATGTGTAGAATAAATCATATAAGAATGTAGTTCTGAGAGGAAAGGTGTGAGGGAGAAACATGAGTGAAAGTCTTGAGCAGAGTGAATTTTCATAATCATGGGAGAAGAAAGAATAAAAAAGTGCTGATAAGTCACTCTCCAGGCTCACCAGTACAGTAGGATTTGGTGGTTCAATATGATTTGGTGATGTATACTGGGGCTGTGGCAAAATCAAAGTGGGTCTGCACAGCTGCACTGGAGTACATTACAACTAATCTGTGTGTTTATGTTTTCAAGTATATCAGAAGAAATTTTATTGAATAAACAACTCTGAACCTCTTGTACCTTTATTTTGTGCTGTGATTATTTCAACGCTTATTGCAAACATATCTGATCTCAATTTTTGTTTACTCTTGTATTTTGTCATTATGACACTTGTAATTATAGGCTCTTGAGCTCTTTCTCTTGTTGTTTGCTCTTCTGCTAAACACAATATTAGCCCTTCAGAAATCCATTTATTTCTACTAGCTAGCTATGAACCACTTATTGGCTGTGTCACAAATGAGTAGTCTCTAATTAGCCCATCCATTAATTGTTCAGATTCTTGAAACTTTGTTTAGACTACCATTGCATACTCAATGGTCAGTGACACCATCTGAGAGCATCTGAGTTTTGTGTGAAAAAAAACCGCTCTTGCTCAAGCAGTGTGGAAACCTTACACAAGAAGAGTCATCAGACAGAACTACTATCTTGCACTCCCACAGCTTCCATCTCACTTCCCCCATCTGCTAAATGCTGTCAGCCACAGCTGAGTCTGCCACAAGCAGCTGCAGGGTGACAGAGGCTGTGGTGCCCTGCAGAGTATGTTCAAAGCAATCAGAAAACAGATTCTGGGGCCAAAGTCCCCAGATCTTATAACTGTCACTGGTGATGCAAGGCATAGGACATTTCCATCCTGGAAACAGTGGTGGAAAAGTGTGCCTTTTCCAGAATCTTGATTTTTTAAAGTAATACAAATTGCTGAAATTTTGCAATCTGACTCAAGTTTTTGCTGAAAAACTCACAATTGCAAAGACAGAAATTGTTTACGTCTATTATGAAACAGAGGACTCAACAGGATCTTATTTTTTGCCAGTAGTATTTCTACCAGAAAAAACATGGAATTACCTTGACTGTTTCCTTCAGTTTCCTCTCAGACCAAAGGAGCAAATGGCTTCAATTTAGTCAGTTTTGACAGATAATTTGACTATAATCATTCAACATCATCAGGCATATAAATGGTTAATAGATTGCCATATGAAGCTAAAATGTGATGATAGTATTTGAGGTAAGCCATAAAAATAAAGATGCTACAGATGTAATGACCATGGTGTAGCCGGTGTAAGCTCTCCAGAATTCATATAGTTAGTACTGATAGCACTGTAAACCATACAAAAGATGGTTTACCTGTCTTATTTATGCTGCATTTAATGGCATTAGGTTTACAATCTATCTCTTTGTTGTTCAGACTGGTCTTTTCTCACTTACTATGGATCTCATGTTAGCTTTTCAATTACAGATTTCAGGGAATGGCAGTTTATCTTTGAATGTGACTCAGCAATTCATGAATACATAACCTTGTCAGAGCAGCTGGACCATATCTCTTACCTGCTCTGTGGCATGTGCTAAAGACTTTTTTCACAAAGTGAGAGTTTGTTAAAGTGTGACTCCAATGCAGTAAAAATCGCCATACAGAACTGACCTTGGAAGCGGTATTTTTAAAAATTTTTTAAGTCTTTAATGCTTTATCTTGTTCTGAAGGCCTTTAGAAAAGATATGGTCATCTGAAGGTAACCAGAACTCTATCTTGAATTTAGTTATCTTAAATTTGGTAACATTCTGTTCAACAGAAAGTTGAAAACAGCTGAATTGAGAACATTTCACAGGGAAATGTTCTAATTTTTCAGGAGTTATTTTGGCAATGTTTGACAGCATTTTTCCTTTCACCAGTGAATTTGCAGTGGACATGGCACAAGATGTTGCTTGTACTTACCCAGAAGCTGAATCCCTAATTGCTATGGCTTACAGCCAAGTCTGAATGGCTTCACTGCTGCTCATACCTGAACTTTCTGCAATTAAGACCAAATTTTTCATTTGTACAAGAGAGATTTAATGGTGTCACTGTCAACTATCAGACAGATCTGTTAATAAGGCATTCCCAGCATTTCTTGTAACCTACCATAAGTATCAAAAATGAACTTGTTCTGAATTGTGAATCTCTTTCAGTCATACTCTGATAGCTCTACAGACACGTCTCTGAGTGTAGGTGACAGCAGGATCAAGATATTGCCAGCAAAAAGTCTGTCCTGCTGAAAACTTGTCTTTCCCTATTTTTGCAGCTTTTCTTCTCCTGCCTGCAAGAACATTCCTTCTCACGAGCGGTTTGCCACTACCAATAAGGAATGCCGCAGAAGGTTGCATGTGCCGGATTCCACTTTGGCCAAGATAACTTACATGCCTGCCATTGTCATCTCTCTGTTAAAAGAGACAAAAGTGACTTCTGCCTTCCATTGTCACCAACATCACCAAGACCAATCTTATTAATATCATCACTGCAACTTTTCAGAAGGTCAGGTTCAAATCTAAGTTTTCTCCTAAGGCAGTAAAGCAAACTGGACTGATGTCTCCTGCAAAACCCAGGAAGGAAGAATATCTAGTTTTAGCAGGCTGTCCCTCTCCTTTTGTAGATTTAGAGTCTGCATATAAGCCAAGAACACTTTCTCTGGTGGGAGAGGACATGGTAAGCACAGCAAAAACAAACTGATAAAATAGAAATAGTATTTGTAAAGTTATACTAATTCTCAAAACCCAACAATGAATGAAAAAAAAAATCAGTCCACACGTGATACTTTTTAAACCTAGCAAATTTTAGGTCAAGTTGTATATGATTTGTGAAGGCTTGGGTTTGCAATGCTGTTAATATTTTCAGCAGCTCATGCTAACATTCTAATTAAGGTTAGAAGTGTGTCTAAGCAAATTGATTTAGGTGAAATAGCAGCTTACAATACATACATGAGAGGAGAAAAAATATGAGTTCTAGACACAGACTCCAGGAAACTTTTCCATCCTTATTTTACATTGGAAAACCTAAACACAGTTTAAGGTTTGCATTCCTAAATTTTACCATCATTTTTTTTTTTTATATATAATTCTCCTCTGCAAAATTTTCTGAGTTTTTTTCTGATTGTGAATCTATGAGTGAAAATAAGGAGTAACAAAGTAGAAAGTTGAGCTTTATATCCACTCTTAATTGGAAGCAACTGAGTAATCTATAAACATCTCCATCAGGCTGGGGCAGAGATAATACAGTAAAAAAAATTGTCATTTAGGTGCTAAGGGTGAATATACAAAGATTTAGTTAGGAATAATTTCACTGAGCAAAATTTTAAAACAAAATTTTATTTTAAAAATTTAAAAATTTAAAATAAATTTTGCAAGTTATAGATAACTTACCTATAGATCTCATTTGTTTCTGTTTTGTATCTTCAGCAAAGATATATTATTAACTTCTTTTAAAAATATTCAGAATGAAAAACTTGTTCAAGTACTTCTTATTTATATGTTTTTTTTAATAGAACAAAGGCTTAATTTTGACATCAGAATATATCAAGTAATGTCTCTGATGCTATTAAAACACATATTTTAATGCAATTGCTAGGTAGACTAAGAGAAGCAGAGGGCATGCATTAGTAGAAGCAGCTACTGGAAGCAGCCCAAATAATAGAACACCTAAAGGTAATTGCAAGAGAAATGAATCCATGTAAGAAGTAAAATACTTAAAGCATTCCCCAGTGTGAAAGTCTTCTTTAGCTGTAATGGTGCTAGCAAGTGCTCCTGTAGTACTTTCTTATTCTGTATGTTTTCTACCATCAGATAAGATAAATGGAAATGTCTTTTTGTTCATTGACAGTATTGTCCCTTCTGACTGAAACATTTTATCCAAGTCTGAAATTTTAACCCTACTGACATGAAATCATAGTTTTCTTTCATCATGTCAGTGACCCACATTAATGTTATAGAAGTGTTGTAGAGCAGCAGCACCTGAGTTCTAGTTTTTGTAAAATAAACCTTTGTGGAAACTGGGCCAACAGCATAAATTTAGCACAGACCTTACTGCTAATGCTTTATCAGGGAAATGCTTATCTTGAAAGCATACTGCATGCCACAGACAGGCCATGAAATACCTGGAAGGATTAATTTTTTTGGTAATCCACTTATATAGTATAACAGCATATATATGAAAGGATGCTCTGGGGAAATTTATTTATGTTACAAAATAATTCATTTTTAACAATTCAAATTACATTTTTTGTAGAGTTATATTATTTTCAGTAAGAAAGAAAATTATCCAGTACTTGGCAAATTATGATGATTTTACTTCCTTTGGTCACATGAAGTAGATCTTACAAACATTTCAACAAGTACCAGAGTTGTTATTTAACTATAGCTGTTATTCAGATGAGTGGGATAC
Source organism: Corvus hawaiiensis (assembly GCF_020740725.1). Lineage (NCBI taxonomy): Eukaryota > Metazoa > Chordata > Aves > Passeriformes > Corvidae > Corvus > Corvus hawaiiensis. Next base: position 53,272,747 of record NC_063213.1, read on the forward strand.
TTCCAATGTAGGCAAGTTTGGAAAGATCATATAGATCTAATTTTCTTCAAGAACAGACTGTTAAGGTTCAAATTCCTAATTTCTGCTCTCTCTTCCCTTGTGTCTTATAGCAAACAATGCTCTACCTTTTTCACACTAAAATGCATGTTCATAGCAATTAACAACTATAATAACATTTTAAAAATCCCAAATGAAGAGAGTTATTATGCACTCCTTATTTACCTGTGTATGAATAGAAACCGATTCTCTCACAGAAAAATGTGGTTTGTATTTGGCTTTCACCTTTACTCTTTATCAAAATGTCTTTACTGCTAAAAAAAATTGGCTTGTTGTAGTATCATTTGCAATTCAGGTGAATTCTTGCAGAAATGCTGCTTTTCTACAGTGTGTAGTATATCTGTTTAACATATTGATGATAAGGAAGTTCTGACAAGTTTAGAATGAAAAGTGTGAAAAACAAATATCCAATTTTTATAATATTTTGTTTACTTTCTTATTCCAAGCGAAATGTTTCCCCATCGTGCAAGTCAGCAAAAGACACGTGGAATTCACAGAAAAAGAATCATGGAACGGTTTCTGTGGGAAGAGACATTAAAGATTATCTAGTCCCAACCCCGCAGTCATGAACCTTCCTCTAGACCAGGTTGCTCAAAGCCCCATCCAACCTGGCCTTTAATGTTTCCAGGGATGGGGCATCCACAGCTTCTCTGGCAACCTGTTCCAGTGCCTGATCACCATCACAGTAAAGAATTTCTTCCTAATATCTAATCTGAATCTACCCTCTTTCAGTTTTAAAGGGTATTTTGTTAGCCTGCGTCCTGAGCTGAAATTACCATGAAGTCCTACTGAATGGGAGACCCTTTCTACCTTACTTGTTACAGCTGCTTGAAGAATCATCCCAAAGCTGGAAACTGGCCTGTGCATTTTCCTAATGGAGTAAACTGCATGCATGTCTCTTCATTTTCCTGCACAAGGCATAATTCTATCAGCACCTAACTTTGTTCACTCTCTAAAGGGCTGGAAAATTTTTCTGTAAATAGTGAGAGAAAAACAGTGAGAATCTTAGGGTGAAAGGGGTATGAAAATCAGACTGATTTTTTGGCTAGTTTAAATTTGTAGAACTCTACTGCTGTCCATGGTTATAATTCCCTAGATAAAATAAACGGAATAGTTCTTCTGCTTTGCCTACCTGAATGTCTGGTCCAAGATTTTGCTTTGTAAAAGAAGTGACAGACTAATGGTGTTTCTCTTATTACCATTTATGTTTTCTTGGTGTTTTATGAAACAAGATGAGGCTCGAAGTAGTAACTGCTTTTAAAAGTCACTCTGTACAGATTAGTACAATTTCTATTAGAATTAATTAAATTGAAAACAAATAGTAAAATGAGTAAATAAAATCCAGGTAGTTCTAACTGGTCTGTGTATGTAATTTTGCAAATTTGTTTCTCTAAATGTACAGGGTAGGATAATCAAGAGTGGGTTAACAGCAGACCTGTGAGGGGGTGAGCGACTGGGCTGACAAGCGAAGGATTGGAGTGAGGTGAACACGAAATCACCAAGATCCAACTCCAGTGAGCCACCTCCTGCACTTCCATGCAAGCAAGGAAGTGCCTGTTCTGGGGCAAACACCACTACTGTCCCAACCCTTTCTGACAAACCAGCATGCTGGGGTGCCCCTCTGAAGTGACTGCACACTAATGCGTACAGCATGGGGAACAAATATGAGGGAATCTGTGTGCGGCTGTAGGGGTACAATCCTGTTTGGATCACAGAAGCTTAGTGGGATGTCTTCTGTGGCTGGAGTGCTGCAATGGAGGGATATATGGTTTTCAGGAGCAATGGGCCTTTATGTGAGAGAACAGCTGGAATGCATGGAGTTCTGCCTCAGGATTGATAGGCCAACAGAAAGCTTATGGTTAAGGATTAAAGAGAAGATCAAGATGGATGTAATATCTGCTAAAGCCACCTGATAAGAAAGAATAAGTGGCCGAGACCACTGGACCTCACGGGTGACTTCAGCCACCCTGGCACCTGCTGAAGGAAAACTCAGCAATCAAGGATGCTTCTGGAGGGAATCCATGACAGCTTCCTGACCCAAGTGACAAAGAAGCTGATGAGTTGAGATGCTCTTCTGGATCTCATGCTCACAAACAAGGGCTCATTGGAATTGCAAAGGTTGGAGGCAGCCTTAGCTGTGGTGACCATGAGGTGTTGGAGTTTGGGATTCAGAGAAGAGGGAGTAGAGCAAAAAGCAAGTTCACAACCCTAAAGTTCAGAGAGCAGACTTTGGCCTCTTTAAGGATGTGCTTGGAAGGCTTCCATGGCATAAGGCTGTGGAGGGAACAGGGGCCCAAGAATGTTGGTTCCATATTCAAAGCTAACCTGAAAGTCCTGTGAGGGTGATTGGGCGCTGCAACAGGTTTCTCTGAGAAAATGAATATCTCCATTGTTGAAGATATTCAAAAGGAACCTAGACACAGTCTATGTGTCCTGCTTAAGAAGTGGTATTAGATAAGATGGCCTCCAGATGTCCCTTCCAACCTCAGCCATTCTTTGATTCTACAATTCTAAGATTCTGTGAACTGGTATGTAAAGATTAAGAAAGAGTTTACTTGACCTACATTTTGAAATATACTCAAGATGGCATGCAAGATAATAAATTTAATAAGACAAATATCAATCTTACTTAAACTGATCACACTATTCCCTTCCAAACTATCCTTTAATCCTATACTTGATACTTGGGTGGTTTTATGCAAAGAATTAGTATCTATTTCTAAAAGACAAAAATAATGTGCAGTATTGAGATAAAGTGATCTATTCTCTTTTTAACACAAGTTATCCTCCAAATGAAATTGAAGCAGGGAGATAATCAGAAGGTAGAACTACAGCTGTGTTTGGTATATGGCAAATCAAAGGAAGAAACTGCTTTGATTCTTATCCTGCTGCCCTGTAAAGAATTAATGCAAGCAGCTGACACTCTGAGCATTTACTTTGTAAATGGGGAAATCAAGGAAAAAGACAAAAAACACCATAACACAATTACAACTGTCCCTGAAAAATGGAGTAACTTAAACAGCAATGTATTCCCTCAAGTTTCAAGGTTTAAAAAAAAAATTTACATCTGAGCAGATTTATTAGTGCTCTTTATTATTTGTTCATGGCCAACGTTTCTCATATGTAAAAACTCACCTTTAAGTTACATAAAACTTCCCTCCCTAGTGAAAATAATCCCAGAAACCTGAGAGTAGTAGCAATGAATACCTGTGTCCCAGTTCTGCACAGTGGACATATGAATATATACTGATAAAGCCAATCTGAACTCTTCTCTTAATCCTTCCTGAAGCATTATATTTTTGTTATTCAAACTGGAACTGTTCAGTCTCCTAGGTACAAGGGTCTCTTATTCTGTGCATATGTTTATGTTTTTGTATGGATGTAAATATATAAATATATAAATAAACCACAGAAGAAACTAGGGCTCACTGTTCTAAAGACTAAATGTTCCAAAACTCCTTGGCAGTCAGTAGGCCAGATGTGTGTGCTTTTTAAAAAAATATATTTTTTGTTTTTTTAAAGAAGTGAGATGTATAAAAACAAACATTTTCACAGTCTGGAGAACATGATCCCATTTCCAAGGTGTGGCAGAGAAATGCATAGATGCTTGTAAAACCTCTTTTTTGGCACTCACATGCTGTTGTAAGCTATCTAAGTACCAGTGAAAGGTATAGAACTGTACATCCAGAAGGAAATTAGGGCCCTAGCACAGACAGACTAGGAAGGTTTTGAGAAGTAGCTCCATACTGTCATGCACTCTGTTCTGTAAGCTCTATTGGGTTTGTATTTTTTTCACCAAATTCATGCCTGATTTTTTTCCAGTAGGGCAATAGATGATTAAGGCAGTATATACCATGAAAGAAGACAATATCTAATGAGAAACTCAGAGTAAGAGTTGCAATAGAGGGATTCTTGCAGCCTGAACTCCCAGCCACAATATACCTGTCAGGCTCCTGAGGGCACTATTAGGCTGCAGTAGCCCTGATCAGTACACATAATTGCCATCAAAATTTACATGTTTTTCAGTGACTACAAAGAAATTTCTGACTCCTTCACTGTTCCATAACTATTTTGGAGAGCTAGAGACCATCTGGCAGAGCAAGAGAAGAAACTGGGGTGTGACAAGGGCTGCAGACTTGAGCTCTGTCTGGTCTGAGATTGAAGAGAGTTTAAGAGCAAGACCGAAGGATTTACCAAGTTCTCTTTGTTCATAGCTCAGACTGTGCCCATGGCTGGGCTCAAAGTGTTACACTCATCATCAGATTAGGCTCCTGATGCACCCAACATGAAGGTGTTACTCTCCCACAGCCCCAAAGCCCTCAGTCTCTGCACCTGAGGGGTCAGGTCCCCACAACAGGGTGGTCACTCCTTGCTCCACAGCTGTTCCCCTCTGGCAGCTGGGGCAGTTCATGGACTCCCCTCCACTCCCCCAGTCCCCCCACCACGGCCTGCCAGGGTGCCAGTGCTGTGGGAGGACAGTCTCCACTCTCAGAGGTTTGAAAGCAGCTGATGCTTCCCTCCTGGAGAGGAGCCGCAGGATTCCACAGGTGACAAGTGCGAGGTGAGTTTAATTCAGGCACCCAGGCTGAGCTGGTACTGTGTGTCAGCCATAAGGACACATCACCCTGTGGATCAAGGGTGTGTTAAGACCCATGTTCGGAGTACGGATGTCAGAAACAGCAGCCTGCACAAGGTCTGTGGGGTGGGATGGGCTTCGGGAGACAGTGGCACACACTGCCCTAGAACTGAATATTTTCATACTTGTGCATGCTGAGCTGCCTTAGAAGGTGAATGAGGAATTGCTCTTTCCTTCATTTATGGGCAGAAAAATTCATGACCAGTGTAACTGGACTTTATTATTTTTTTCTGCTAGAAAACCTAATAAACCTGCAGTAGGTCTTGTCCAGCTCCTGAGTGCAGCTCCTGGGGCTGGCTCCTGTAAAGCCTAAAAAATTTCTCTCTCAGCAGTGTGGTCAGTCGCCCATCAAACTGTGAAGTCTCTAAGACCCTTAATACACAATAAACAGAGACAAGTCTCCCTTTAAGATCAGTTTTCATGCTTTTTGCAACAATGCAGAGAACTGTTAAACATTGCAGATGTCTCTGAGCTAACTATTTGTCAGGGATGAAATTGTGACTTTCCAGTACCTTCACCTCTATTAATATGCTTCTAAGCAAAGCAGAGCTTGAAAAATATGTGAAACTTTTTTTTTTTTTTGCTGCGCCATAAAATGTCTTAGCTCCCATTTAATTTTATCCATGATTATTTACAATAAAATTACTTTCATCTACCTATAAATCCTTACCTGGTACATTCTTTTTCCAAATTGCTTTATTAATCCTTAGTTATTAATTAGAAATGGCACAAACAGCACAATAATTTCCTTAACTCTGGCCGACAGCTGGGCTTTAATTGACTACAAAGCATGACTTTGGTATCTGGATTTTATTTCTCCTCTGCATTAGCAATGCCACATGGTTGCAGAAGGCAAAAAAAGAGAGGAGATCTATTTCTGAGTGTCATTTTTAACTATATAGAGACAATGTTTTATTATAACTATAATGGATTAAAACTCGTGGTATACTCTGAAATAATGCAGGCAGACAAAGCAGTTAGCAGCTTTGTATTCACAATTATTAGCTGGGGTTTTTTAATAATTTTTCTAAACCCTCTACCATAGGTATAAGTTTACTTTGCTGCTGCCATCACTGGTCTCTCTCTGCCATGTTTGTGGGACCCACAGATTATCTGATGTGTGAAAGAAATTGTGTAACTTCCCTGCAGTGACAATTGATCTGGCAAAATATTTATGTTTAACAGTGCAAGATTCTGGTAATTGCTTGGTTTGGGAAGAGCATGAATTTTCCTTGGATACTCTTCATGCGCTTGCTGACTGTACTTCTTTGACTTCTTTTAGCCACCTACTGGAAGTCTTATTAATGATATAAAAATCATATAAATTGAGGGATGGAGGAGCTTTCAGCTTCTACATCTAAATTGTAAGCAGAAGACTGGAAGCATGCTGATAACACTGAAAATATCTGAAATATTTGCATTTGGCACATATCACAAAATGAGTGTTTTTTCCCTGAGCAACAGTGTTATTACTTTTACTGATATGTTGCATCTAGACTGTTAACCCACAGGTTAAAGGTGAGACTGGTTTCTGAACTGATATTACCATATTCTCAAGTTCACTGTATATCTTTCTTCAAAACACAGAAGAATTAAAGAATCCTGATCTTCTTCTCTGTCCAAGCATTTGAAGGTGCTTTGGAAATTTGAGAAAATGACCTACTTCTGAATTAAAGAAATGCTTTAAAATTGGATGTGGAGTTTTTCTAATGTAATCAGGACAAAGGATATAAAACTGTGCAAAATAGAAAATCTGTCAATTAGAGAGATATGAATATACAATGCAAATGTAAGAACTATGGCCCAAGGACTATGAAAGTGATCTGATGCAAGAATTATAATGGAATCTCTTATAAAGGGGTCTGTGTTATTGACATCTAAGACATTTACATAAGTGTTCAAGGAAAGGCAAATGAGGACTAGTCCATATAAAAGAGATCCATTTCAAGAAAAATGAGAAAACACAGTAGAAAAAAATTATTAAAGTCTCATTAATCACCAAGATATAGGAACTTGCTATTTCTTTTAGACAAGGAAACTTAACTTCTTTAGAATAATTTTTAAAAACTTTCCTATTTCATAAATTCTTAACTAAGCTAATAATTTTTATATTGGTTCGAGAAGCAGGGTTTCAGACCTAAGGCTGGGAAAAGTCTACTGTTGTCCCTAGCTGCTTGTGTGACCTTGAACAATTTAATTTTTTCTGGATTTAATATTCTGATTCCTAAGGTCTAAGGGGCATATGCTTAGTAGTAAGGTAAAGATTGTTGGTGAATTGTTGAAATGTTATAATAATGGGTTACATGTGCCAATACAGCTCACTTGGTGGATGAATAAATACTATTTAACTCTTGTTAAAAATGTTAACATTATTAACGATGAAAGTTAATTTATGCAATGTTTTAGTTCTTCCCACTCTTTAACCATCTTAGTTAATGCAGTCTTAGAAAAGTAACCCCTCTAAAAAACCCCAAACAAAACCTGCTTCTCTCTTCTACCTACAAATTGGCAGATTCACAGAAGTCAATGGTATTGTTGGAGTGCCCAGATAGTCCATCCTCCCAACACTCCTCATTCTATTTTGTATGTTTTGAATTGTACTTTTGTATGTTTTAAAACACGTGCTGCAGATTAAGAGATTCTGAGAACAGAGACTCACTTCCTAGCTCTCTGTAAAACAAAACCTACTATAAGGATTCAGTCCCTGAACAAAGCATATACACTCATGTGCTAAAAAGTAGTTACTCAGTATAACAGTATTTCATTGTAACATATATTCATATGCATTATGTACTTTTGGGCTCAATTTTTGCTATTTAAAATGGGTCTAAAAAGATTTATTTACACCTTAGATGGGGTTCTTGTGTTAAATTTGTCCACTGTATCTGGAAAGGACCAAATATTAAGAAAGAAAAGTAGGATCAGAGGGACTACAGCTACATATCAAATTCCTTTTCAGTACATACAATTCCTGTTTTTGAAAACTAGGAATAAGCTTGATACTTTCAACCAATTATTCCTGAGACTAAAAATGGGAATTTCCCCCCAGCTTTATTAAATCAACCGAAGCTATATGGAAGAAAGAACCTTCTTTCTATATACAGCCTTGTGCAGAATGCTGTAAACTGTCAGAAACACTTAAGTTCATGCTGAAATGTTTTATACCTGCTCTGTTCCTCTCTTGATATTTGCTATTGTGAAAAGGAAAGGACAAGACACCACCCGCACACACACACACACACACACAAAGAGAAGAAAAAAAAGAATAGAAAAAAAGAATGTTTTCAATTATAAATAGTGAATTCTAAGAAACAGCTGCAACATGTTTCTGGATTCTTTGTTTCTGACTGCTTTCCCTTCATGCCTTGAGCAACCAAAAGGATTAATTCTGGGTAGTTATTTAAATATAGTTACTTGCTTAAAATCCTCTGCCAAGATCAGAGAAAAGAGATTAGGATTAAACTGTTCTAATCAAAAGTAGTGTGGGTTGATTTTTTTTTCCCTGATAGGAACTCTATTGCTCCAAGAAACAAGTATTAACACTGTAGGGACCTCAGTGTTGTATAGTGCGTATGTCTCAGTGCCAATAAATACTAAATACAGAAAATTGTTTTTATTTATTTTTTTTTCTTTAGATGTCAGTAGATGTATTGAGGGATGTTAAGGATAGGAGTAAAATACCATGTTGCAAAATAACATCAGCACTAGGTGTGTTTCTATTTTTACCAGTTTGTAGAATGACTTTGGCTTGTTTGACGTCCTTACAGAAGTCACACACAGCAAGTATGCAACTAACTTCAGTTAGAGCTCATCCCTGGTGTGACTGTAATTGTAATAGCAATAACCAGAATGTTTTCCTATCACATTTACTTTGCTTCTGTAACGGATGAGGTACAACAAAATTGTATATACAAAAGATGTCAATGTAAGGATAACCTCCTAAGATCATGCTGTCTCTTTGGGTCTTCATTTCCATTATTTTATACTTTTTTCATTTTTTGTTTGAAAATGACTGCTAGTGACTATTTGCAGACATAATGATTCTTATTATATTTAAATTAAATTTAGGTATTTAGTTAATTGTTATTATTTAGTGTGCATGGGTGAGAAAACACTTTTTTTAATGAGGCATAATGGACATTTTAATGAAGAATAGTGTGGACATATTGGTATAAGCTGCACTTCAGAAGGATATACTGCATGTTACAGCGGTCACAGTAGGTTGAGAGCTTTTTTCTGTTAAACTGGTTGAACTGCTGCAGAGATCATGTATTATCCATTCCTATGCAGCATGGAAATCAGGAACAAATTTGTATTTCTGGAACAAATAGGAATTTTTAGTGCTTGGCTACCAAAACACCATCTCCATTTAGTGCTTCCTGAAAGAAGTGTTACTGCCTTTATTTCTCTAGTCTTTTGCATGGTCTTGCACCCACAGAGGCAGGTATTAAGGATGCTTCAGCCAGTTCTTCTACGCTTGGAGAGGAGAACTTACTGCAGATTATTTTCAAGTATTCTATTGCCCATTTATAATCAGAGAATGAAGGGTCAGTGGACAAAAGTGCAGTGGTTGGGGTAGATGAAGTGTTCTCAACTGTGACCATGGAGTGAGGAAGGTCCTGGCAGATCTGGCACTAGGATGTAGTCCCTGCTAATATTTAGAAGTGCTTTGTCTGATGGTAGAAGATTGTCTGAGAGGGCAGAACTGGTGGAAGATAACTGCAAGCATTTTTATTGAGCATCTATGTGAAAGAGAAAAATTGTGCATCTCAGAGTTGTTCTTCCTTAATTTAATAATATGTGTGGCTATAAGCCTGTGTGAGTACACTATTAAAAGTATACTTCCTTTCAGAAATTAATTGAAGAAAATTGAAGAAATTGAAACTAATCTCATTGAAGATAAATACAAAATATGTTCCATCACGTTGCTGAAACATCTTCTAGTAGTAGATGACATTTGGCTCAGATGTTGTGGAAACATTGATTGTTGGGATCATTGTTGATGAGGGAGCAGGTTGGAAGTGAGGTTTGGAAAATATTTCTATGGACCCATGCAGCCATCCAACAATCATTTGGAGATAACTTAGATGTTAATTCCTTGGGGAGAGAAACTGTCTCTTTCACAGCACATATGAATCAGAATCATGACTGGGCAGCATTAGCAGTATTACAAGTAATAACAATGTTGTTTAGCTGTCCATTCCGTCCTGTGATAGTTGACTAATCTGGCCTCTTGATAGTCTCAGTTTGGTGGAGAAATTGATAGAGGAGTTTTTTAAACAGTCTATTGTTTCTCTGAATTGGAAAGTTTCAAACAGGAAACTATCTGTGTTTTTCTCTAAAGTTTTTTTCTAGTGATTTTTTTATGTGCTTTCCTGGTCTTTCTTGGGCTCTTTTTTTTTTTTTTTCCCTGCCTTCCTTCTGTTTCTCTTATAGAGACCTGTGCAAACTTAACTCTTACTTGTGATGCTTGGGTGACTGCCTGAATCCTGAGGCTATCTCATTACTGATTTTTTTTTCAGGAGAGGCTCTAGATAATGTTGCTGTAAAGATCCCCTTTCTAAAAACAATGGGTCCTGATGTTTTCCTTCTTTCAGCTTTATAGGAAAGAGACTCTGATTTTTGAATAATGCTGCTGGATTCTGTACTGCTGGGCTCTAAACATATAATTTTATATGTGCCAGCTCTGTGGAGTTAGTGCATCTTGAGCTTAAATCTTTGCACTATGATTTTCTTGCTCTAATATCATCTAGGTTTAGCATTGAAACAAAATTAAAGTTTATGTAACAATGCTTTGTGTACAAACCCGAAAAGAATTTTAGAAACAAAAATTTAAGTACTTGGTAGCTGGATAACTTTTCAGTTACTTAACCTCTTGTCTAAAATCCCATGCTTTTATCCTTTGAACCAGAGTTTCTCTCAAAACACCTTCTTACCATTGCCCCCTGCTCTGAATAATCTTTCCTGGCATTTCTTAGGGAGGCTCCTTCAGAGTTAGGTTTTGGGACACAATGCAATTGACTTTAGTTGTTCTTTGGGAAGCCATGTGCTCTGTTTTTGGGGTTCTTGTCAGTCTTACTGGGCAAACAGATCACAAACAGTGGAGATTTTTTGGTTATACTGAGGGGTGGTTTGCTTCTGCATGAGTGGTCACTTGATATTTTCATATGTTCTGAATGTCAGAATCTCTGGAACAATACTGGCACAAGCCATATTATTGAACTAGACTGCTTTAATTAATGTTATATGTGTTGTTTGGTAAGGGTATGAAGAAGAAAACTGCCTTTCCCGTCTCTTGCTGCCGGTTCATGTCACATAAACAGACATTTTGTTTGCTATATTTGCTTTATGTCAGAAAATGGCTTCTTGTGACTGTCTAAAATGAAGGATGATACCTTAATCTATCACTACAACTGATACTATTCTTCCTCCTCTTTTCTGTATAGCACAATTCTTACTAAATTAAGCAAGTAAGGTGTCAATTATGCCCTTATATTTGTAACCAGTTGGGTGAAGGAGAGTTCACACAGAGCAGCTTTTTTTAACTTCCTGTTGTCCTCTGTCAAAAGGCCAACAAAAAAAAAAGAGTCCAGCATTTTCCTAAAGAATTAAGTGTTATCCATGTCACAATAACTGGCACAGACTCCCATTATTTGAATAGCTGGGACAAGGCTCTACACATATGAAAATTCTCCTAGAGAAATATATAGGACATATTTAGCTGCTTTGGACTTCCTTTGGCAAAGTAACTGATGTCATAATGCACAGAAGGTGATGTGTCAGTCTGCCCTTCGATGGGAACAAGCATATCTACAAAAGGCTTTTCCTTGGGTCAAGTGGTTGTACCTCGCCATGAGTTATTAACAGGAAGCTACAGACATATATTTGGTCTTCTGGCTTATGCATACACTTTCACTGACTAGTTTAGAAATTAATTAAATCACTTTTTATACTGGATATATTCTCAGTATTGCCAAATGCTTAGTTTCATTTTCATGCATACAGATGTTTGAGTCTTAGTGCCTTTTTCTTGGAGCCAGATGGAATTTATCCAAGATATGACTAGTCCTGCTGAGCCTTGGCACCTGACTACTCTTATATTGTCAAAAACCTTGGTAGCTCAAGGTCCTTCGAGAGCATACACTGCTCTATTTTCTGACTTTCTGGCAGTGTTTTTATTTCGTGTAGTCTGTCCCTGAAGAAAATGTTACTTTTCCTCTCTAGGAATGGAAACATGTAAGTTCTTCTACCCAATGTAGTTGTGTAATTTTTGTATATTTAATTGTGGTGTGAGATGGTGGACTTGTATAAAATTAGACATGATGGGGAATTGTCCTATGGTACAGCATTCCCTAGCTACTGAATAGGTCCAATGTGGATGCCAATTAACCCTTGAGAATGTTTATATCAATGAGCCCTAAAAATGATCAGTTTAGTGCAGGTCAGACTAACAGATTGTCTTTTTCATAACTCAGCAAGGTTTTGGGATTTTAAAACAGGTGCATAAAAATATTTAGTAGTCTAGCTGAGTCCTTCAGGTTTCCTTTTCTTCTCTTTTAGCCATACCAAAGATGTTATCGGGAGTTCTCAAGAGGTTACCTGGTGTATTCAAGCCTCACTGAAACTGAACAGATGCTTCTCAGCTTTGTTGAAGCTAAGTTCCTAGGAAATTCATTAGCATTTCACACGAAAATCCCTTGCCTTTATATCTGTATCCAGGTGACAGTGGAAAAATTGGGAATGTAGTCTTTGTTTTGCATGACTTATTTCTTGTTTATTTAAAGCTCTATTTTCCTCCTCAGATTTTCTGTGCGTTGATGGCTACAGTCCTATAAGCTTCTACCGTTGTGAATTACAGGTAGATTGTATGTGAGATGTTATGAGACAATGTGGTGTGAGAGCTTGATGCTGAGTCTCAAACCTCTGGAACCTATGTTGCAGAGATTTTTAGCTGCCCAGCATGGAATCCCTGTTGAATGCTAAAAAGAACATTGTAGCTAGTGCATCTGTGTCCTTATTTCTCCATAACATGATCTTTAATATTGTTCACATGTGTTGGCAGTATAGGTCAGGCCCAAAGGAGCTGATCATTGTTGAGAAGAGTAAATCATGAGGTAGTCAATTTTCTGGACAAAGTGGCAGTGTTCTGGCAATGGGGAATACTTTGAAGCTGTGAAAGCTCGTTCTGAAGTGACAGAATCAATGTCCATGCCACAGATTTGAATGCTTTCCTATTAAGCAGTCAGACCTGTTGCTAGACTACCAAGGGATCATCTTAGCTAATCACTGACATTACCCATGACAGGAGTCTGTGAGGCCATAAATAACTTACCCAATCTATTTAAGTGGGAAATATTGTTGGACAGAGTTGTTCTTTCAAAGTGTTATGTAGATTCATAGTACTCCTTACCAGAGCATCAGAAATTCAGACATAGCAGGACCAGTCTGGGAAACCATTTTCACTGTTGAAATAAATCTTTCTTCCTTTATCAAATGCTGCTCTCAGTAACACGGTAAAAACCATAGGGAACTGGTGAGAACAGACTGGACATCTCATGTGTGGTTTAAAAATACCAAAAGGCATTAACTGAATGGTGTCTGACCTGCAGTAAAACCCCAAACCAATGATATCTCCATCTCAAGTTTCAGCTCATCTGCACAGACGTATCAAGTCCATGCTTGCTGGCATTGTTGGATTTACTGTACCTGCCTAAATCACTTACTTCACTGTACATGTACATACACAAAGCACATTCCACTCCCCAGATTCTACCTGAAGGGTCAGTGGAATGCCTTGACAATGGAAGGAGGGACTTGGGCACAGGCTGCCTCATGTAACCAAACCAATGCACAGAACCTTCCAGACTCTCCTCTGTAGGGTGGGGAGAAGGGGCATACTAGATAAATTATTGCGATGATTGCAGCTTGCAGTATCTTTCCTGAGAAGCCCGTGGAGCTTCACTTGTTATGACCTGGTAGATTACCAGATGGATGCACAAACGTGTGGAAAATACATGCACACTAATCTGTATTCATATAAAATGCACTAACTTAAAAGGAAAAAATCTGGCCTCATACTCCAACGGAAAGATTTTGTAAAACTAACATTTTGAACGTATATGATATACAACAGAATGATAATGTTGCACTAATAGAAAAAAGGAAAATGATATCACAAGCTATTTTACTAAAGCAAGTTAAAATAACTGTAGGAACACCATTGGATAGATTCCCAGTTGGGTTATATTGTTTAGTTCCATTGATTTGAGTAGAATTATTCCATTATGAACTGAGTGAATAATTCACTAGGATTTAATTTGTGCGCTAAAATCAACACACAAAGAAATTATCATAGTTATGTTCAGCCTATTGCTGCAATCATCCAAAAGCCTGTATCGAAGGAAAGTAGGTAGATTTCCTTTGACATAACTAAAGCAACATCTATGCACCACAGAATTAGTCCATGTATTCACATCGAAAGGTAGATCTGGGTCATGAAAGTCTGGTTATCTTCTTATTTACAGAGATTGTGTAATAGACTGCTGAACTGCTAGCATCTTACCTTTGCCAAGACCTTAAAAAGTATAAAAATCCCTAAAAGACATGATAAGTATTTAAGTTTATAACTGATTAAAATATTTTGAATTAAATTTATACAGCAATTAAATTTATATAATTTACACCATTAATATTTATACTCAATAAATACCTTAAATATGTTATTAAAAGGTTTTTAAAGTTTTTTAGGTTTTTCTTTTTTTTTAAATAAACATATTTCCTACCATTCAGGAAGGCTTCAGTTCTTTTTCTTCAAAGGAAAGAAGACTGTCAAAATACAGTATTGAAAAAATATATTGTGTTCCTTTATTCTCACAACTTCCAGATTAATTAATTCAGTTATAAGCTAGATCTTTTTCTGTCTCTGGTAAACTGGATTTTTTTGGATTCTACCCTGAAGCCATACATATTCTTTCCATTCAATCTTTCTGCTCAGATTTATGCAAACTCCTTCAGTCATGGGAAAAGCTTATCCCAAATGAGTCTAATTTGACTGAAGCACAACATGCCCATGCCTTCTTCTGTAGTTGATTATGTGGACTATGTATTTAGTTCGGGAAAACATTCCTCCACTGGTTTCTAATGGCTTATTTATGGCCCACGCTGTCCTGAGCAACATATATGGTTCAGCACTGGATGTGTCTGTTCTTAAAATACTCAACAGTTTACAGACAAAAACTTCTGAGGGAAATGAATAGGAACACTATGAACAGGACCTGTGAAGTCTGGCTTTTGCAAAGTATCTTTGTTCTGTTATCTTTGTGCTTGAAGTTTTTGCACTAAGTTTTTCTTTTAAAACCATTGTTAGAAAATAAACAATATTTTTAACAGTTGCACTTTTTCAAAGGAGTGTTCCACCTCCTTCAGGACAGATGACTGCTCAGCAATGGGTAAGGTTGGAAGGGACAAAGGTGGGGTCATCTGGTCCAACCACCCTGCTACAGAAACTTAAGAGAGAAGCAAAATTCCATGACTTAGTAAACTGAGATCATGCACAACTTACTGTTCTGCACAAACGCAGGGGTAGACCGGTTGACCCCCAGGCTTTAATATTTATGGAGGAAATATGTATTTAGGTATAGCAACAGTTAAGCTACAAGATATGTTTAAACTAATACAGAAGTTTATTTGTGTAACAAATGTGTTTAAGTAACAACTGATGCTGGATCACCTTAAAATATGACCTTAAAAACCATTACTGATGAAATGCTAAGCCCATTTCTGGACAGAGTCTAACACTGCCGCACCACAAAGTACCAATGAAGCCATCCAGAGTGTACACTCCTTATATGCTGGACCTCTGCATCAAAGTGTTAAGGATAAAGTTGGTGGAATTTACACATGAAGCTGCTCCTTTTAGCCCAGTGAAAAAACCTGCAGCCTTTTTTTGTGACTTACATTATCATAGATTTATTATTTTCAAGTACTTATTGGCCTTTGAGGTAATTCTTATTAGCGTGGAGAAACTGTCTGATTGTCTTAATTTCCTTGTCCAAATGGACATTTTTCATGCTGGCATCTCTGAGTATGGCCACTGGGAGCCTTTTTTTTTCTCTACTTTTTGACTTCTGTCTGTTGTGTTGTGTTTGCAAGGCCTGTTGCTTTCCTCACAGCCCACCAGCTGTCTCTTTTTTCAGTTGCTTGCACAGACTCATGGGATGCAGTTATTTCAGAAATGTTCATTCTAATAGAGTTGTTATTCCTATGCAGTGTGTGTTTATTTGGAGGCCTTTGAATGTAAAGACCTGAATGTGTCATTTGATGCATGCTGCTGGAGTCCAGGTTTCATGTATTTTTAAGCCTATGGCATTCTCTGTTATTCTGAGTTTTATCTTTGATGCACTTGAGATATCCTTGTCTCGTCAGGTTATGCTGAACTTTGCAAATACTGATATTGCAAAAGCAATTCTACTTTTGATTTCTGCTTCAGACTTTCCTTTGTGATGCTAATTCTGAGATATCTGAATGAATCCACTCATTCAAGTTTCTGAACTTTGATGTAAATTTCTTTTTGTGTATGAGAAATTTTTTTTGTCCTTTATGTATTTTTTTCTGTCCTGTTTGATCACCAGTCCATGCGTAGCTTTGTTTTTAGATCTGCTAACTATGGCTCTTTTTCTTCCAATCAAGTTGATACAATCTACAAAGTAGAGATTATAGATCTTTTACCACTAGCTGAAAACTTTGTCCTACCAGAATTTTCAAGCACTTTGGATTTGCTACATTCAAGGAGAATATAAAGAAAGATGCTGCCAGGAGAAATTTTTCAGTCAATTCTTGTCAGAATCATTTACTTAATATGTACCCTGTGAAGATTACACTCTTTTAAAGCTTTTAAGTTCTAATGCAATCCGAACTTGCAGGTTTTTAGGAGGGAAACATTTGCATTTGCCTATGAAGTTGAAGGAGCTGCCTTTCTATCTTCTGTATTGATGGAATATTGCTTTACATAAACATTTCTAATTTTACCTTTGCTCTTCATTTATTTTTGAGGCCTGAAGTATTTAATAGAGCTATACTCCTATGTTTACTACAAGGAATTTAGTGACTCACAATATGCTTTATATCAGCATTCCCTTCCAACCTTAATTGCTGTTTGGTGGAACCTATGCTCTTATCTAGTATGTGGAGCAGGTTCTGAGATCCACATCTGCTTTGGGAAAAGAACACTCTAAGAGCAGGTTATACAAACACTTGCAGCCCATTCTATGCCAAGCCCTGTATTGGCCTGTATTAATCTACCTCACAGGAGAGAAACAGAGTTGTCACTTATAAATAATCTATACTTCTGTGGTTTGGACACATTTGGGCTGGTAGGCAAGGGGTGTGATTTATAGTCAATGGAGACAAAAAAGGGTTTAAGCCTGGATCTCCCAAATCCCCAAAGGCTGTACTAACTTAGGGGTATTTATTGAGCTAATAAAGAGGCAAGAAAATGGGGCAGTGATGCTGTTTACTTTTTCTCCTTTCTTGAAAGGTCTGACCTGATTTCATTTAATAACCTCAGGAGATGGTTTATAGCTGTGGTTCTTGGAAAATGATGGACATCTAGCTTTATCCAGGTGCTAAGTTTACAAACAAAAAAGTTTGTAAGCATGGTACATAGAGTAGTTCAAGCACGCCTGGTGCACATAGTGAGTGACTCTGAGATACTTGTATGCTCTAAATGAGATATTTATTTTTATATAGGACTGCAACCAACCTTAAAAGTCTTGACTGTCAGCCAGTTCTCCTGCTTAGTGAGGTATGCACGCACATACACTACTACTGACGTGGTCTAAAATACATGCCTTGGCCTGGTCCTCTTCATGCTCATAATTCTGAGTCTGGACTTAAGTCCTCTGTTGTCCAGATCCTAATGTTTGCTATGCCTTTTAAAGACTGTACAGCAAGGCAAGTTCTCTCCTGGCTTTGGAGACTATGTAAATATACTTGATTTGATGAATCTAACACTAGTCCAACCTCTCCTCCCATTCTCAGTTCGATATAGGCTTATTTCAAATTTCTTCAGTTTTTATGCAGCTGCTGCCCAGATTAAACATTGGACAACAGTGTTCCTCAGTATCAGTCACGCTTAGCTCCTACTTTACAAGTTGTCATATGCCTGCCCATGCAGTGAAAACCTCACAGATTTTAAAATGATTTATTATTAGTGAATAGGTGAGAATTCATGTACCTGTGGCTTGGAAAAAAAAAGAAGCTATTTAGAATTAACAATTTGTTTGGCACTCAGCACTCATGAGGGAGGTGCTAGCAAGGGGAAAAAAATAAAAATCAGTGTACAAAAGTTCAGTGCAGTCCCCCAAATCTCACTCCAAATTCTGACCTCAGTTCTCTTTCTCTAAAATTTGCTTATTGTCTATCAGTCTTACTGCATGTTTAATAATCACTAACTTGCTGAATATACTCAGTGATCTCTTAGTTGATGTACACGGAGCAGACGATGGAAAAAAATAGAAAAGATTGGATTCATCAAGGGTAATATTTGTGCCCTGGCCTCCATTCATAGTCAGTGGAGATGTAGTCAATACAATGAGTAGAGTCTGAAGTGCAATTTGTCTCATCCTAAAGCAGCTGTCTAAGAGAAGTGAAATGAATCAAACCTTGAAAGTGCTCATTACTCTCCACTGACCTGAAAGGGAGCCGAGGGGGACTAGCATCCAAGCTTCCTTGTAAGCAGACAGATATCAAGCATTAAATGATTTGAGTCCATCCCACACAAATAGTATTATTTAACAGATGTGGAAAAGTGTCTGTGAATTTGTTACAAACAGGCCTATTGTGTGACCAGGTCGGTAATCCCAGTTTGGACAGAAAGTATCACACATGCAATGCAAAGCGCTTGAGTTCAGGCACAGTTACATTCCTTTCTGTTCTAGATATGGATGGTCAGCACCGATTTGGGAAGAGATAAAGGGGACAAAGCAGAAAAAAGGAATATTATTCCATGTAGTTAAACATATCTGAGTTGTAGCTATGAGATTTCAGTAATACCTTACAACTAGACTTGTGTAGCTAATGTTTAAAATTATGGCTGATCTGAATGCAATGCCAGAATTCTTAGACACGTAGTGCTTCTCTTGCCATGCAAAGAGGTTTAGAGCTATAGAATTATGATTTTCTCTTTGGGACTGCATTCCTAAAACTTGAGTTTAGTTTAGTAATGAAATGTGTATCTACTTCAAGTTCCTCAGGTTAAACTTCAAAACTTGTAAAACATGCTTTTTGTATGGAAATCACTTTTCTCACTTCAAAAGCAGAAAAGGAAAGAAAGGTTAATGTAGAAATGTAATTTATATCAAACCCTTTGCCCCTTATGGTGGTCTTCTGTAATCTGAAATTTATGTCCTTTTTCTCCCTTTGCTAAATAAGAGGGAGAAAAGGCAAAAATACCCAAGCCCCTTGGTTTTATGACGTTAGGAAATAATGACAGGAAACAAAAATTTTTGTTTGTTCTTTGGTGTGAATTGGCACAGGCATTATGATGAAGTTAAAATGCAGAGGTTAATTGAAAAATGTGATAAACAAAGCCCCTTGAAAGTCTCAGAATAATTTTGCCTGGCAGCATTGTCAGTTTACTACTGTCAGGCACTAAATCTACTGCAAATTGCTGGAGAGAAAAGGAAAGGGAAGGGGAAGGGGAAGGGGAAGGGGAAGGGGAAGGGGAAGGGGAAGGGGAAGGGGAAGGGGAAGGAGAAGGGGAAGGGGAAGGGGAAGAGGAAGGAAAGGAAAGGAAAGGAAAGGAAAGGAAAGGAAAGGAAAGGAAAGGAAAGGAAAGGAAAGGAAAGGAAAGGAAAGGAAAGGAAAGGAAAGGAAAGGAAAGGAAAGGAAAGGAAAGGAAAGGAAAGGAAAGGAAAGGAAAGGAAAGGAAAGGAAAGGAAAGGAAAGGAAAGGAAAGGAAAAGAAAGGAAAGAAAAGAAAAGAAAAGAAAAGAAAAGAAAAGAAAAGAAAAGAAAAGAAAAGAAAAGAAAAGAAAAGAAAAGAAAAGAAAAGAAAAGAAAAGAAAAGAAAAGAAAAGAGAAAAGAAAAGAGAAAAGAGAAAAGAGAAAAGAAAATGGAAGGAACTCTCCCTAAAGTTAATTGTCTTTCTGTTCCTTCCACCTCATTCCAGCCCAATTATAACTGGGAAAAGTACTTCTGTCTAATTTGCATTAATACAACTCTATGGAAAAATAGCTTATACAATAAATTTGATTTTTTTTTTTTTGTTTCCCTGGTTTATTATGGAAATATTTAAAATAAAAGGAAATCCTGCAGAGCAAATTGCTATGGAAAACTCATGGAAAAGATTCTTGATTTCTTTCAGTTGTTATGCTGTCAGATAAATTCTAAACATTTAATGTTAGACAGCAGACAGTCTTTAATCACAGGACAGAAAATGTTGAAATACCTGCTGCAACTCCTTCATGTCTGGCTAACTCCCTGTTATTATTAAGGCAGAAAATGTTCTGAGGTTTGTGATAAACTTAGCTCTTTGCCTGCAGTTGTATGTTTTTCATAATAGCTTCCAGAAAAGTTCCATAAATCGACACTTATGCTGTGTTTTGAAAAGAAGTCCAATGCATGATCCTACTGCATGTAAAGCCTAGTGGTGTGAAAGAACTCAAAAGAGTGTCTGTCAGATTCATATGCAGCACCATGTTTCCACTCAGCATTTCAATTCCCATTTTAATAAACACATTAAGGAGGCTCAGTTGTTGTCAGACCCAGGTTACATCTAATTTCTCATTGAGATGGTGAAGAAAAACAGTATATTTTGCCCTAAATTGTCAGTCAGTATATGAGCTCGGTCTGTCTCTTCTCAGTGCCTTTTATATTAATAGGTAGATTATCCACACAGACTTTATTTACAATATACTGTGTTTATAGTCCCCACTTGTACATCTTGCTGGGGCTAACATTTTCATAATGATGACGAACAGCTGGCCACGAACCATTGCTTCTCGTTAAAAAGATGTCTCCTGAGCTTTTGGGGATTCTTTATACTAAACCAATACAGACCACTGACATTTTGCCCTTTTCATTTTCCTTTAGCTCTTCACTTGTGGGATATCTAAGGTTCAGGATTCTAAAAGAATATCGGAAATGCTTTTGAGGGAGAACCAAGGAGAAACCTACTTTGGGTCATTAAAGATCCCAGTGAACTCTGAACAATAAAAAATGTGACCTGGACAGATTCCAGCTTGTAAGCTGCACTGTTATCTATTTAATAATGTATTTTCAACAAGGTAATCTCTCCTTAAAAGGCTACTGTACTATGCTACTGAACCTATGATGACCACTGTGTTCTGCTCCAAGAATGGCTTCACTCCAGATGTGGATATAATTTCTTTATAGTGATTTCAGCTAGGAGAAGATAAATAATGAGTACTGCACTAGTTACATCAGAAGCTTGTTTTTCATTTATACAGTTTAGCAATCATAGGAGGTCCACCTGAAGAATCATTGGTCTTGGTTTTATTGGTTAAAAGATTTGATGCTGTGATGTAAAAGTATTTGTGCTTACCTACTTAGTCTAAAATTGACTGGTTTTAGTATTTTGTCACTTTAAAAGGAAGTGAATCTAAACTTGAAAGCATTTTCTATGATTTGAAGGGTTAAACATTGTGGAGGGCTTCTGCAGCATCCATTCAGCACCTGACTGGAATCAATGACCAATTAGCAGAGTTTATGGTGCTGCATCAAAAGACCAACTAAGTCTGCTACAAATTCAGCGGCCACCTTCTCCTGTTCTGTGAACTGCTGCAAATATTTGTGGTGATTGCTTAATGTTTCTCAAGCTTATGACCATTTCTGCCATTATAAGTCTCTGTGAGAAGGACTAAGGTTATACATGGACAGTCAATGTTCATGATGCACCACATACAAATACATACTTCTGTGACTAAGTGAAGGTAGTGAAAGTGTTTTTTGTAGTAGTATTTTGTGTAGGAAAATATATATTTCCCAATACAAATTTTAGAGATTGAATAAACAAAAGACATGCTTAAACTATATTTCCAGCTGCATTGAACTAGACATTTTGCAGAAATTGTAGCTGTGCAGGAATCAAGCTATGCAGTGTGCTGAGTGTATTTTAAAATGGGTGAAGATTAACCAGCATACATGTACAAAAGAGTGAACCTTTCCATATTATACGTAACTTAAGCAGGACTTGGCCACAGTGCCTATAGACCGAAGTCTCTGCTTGATGCAAATAATTTGAATGGTAACATCTAACCCAAAGAAAAATTAAAGACATGAAAGAAAAAGAAAAAGGGGTAGGAAATGATACTATGCTGTTCAAAGGTGCAAGGATTGGAGATTCACTCAGAATTCTTCCCAATACTCCCTCTGCAATCTTCACTTTCTGTCAGACTCTCCAGTCAGGGCTGTGACTTATACTCATTGCAATATGAAAAAACACATTCTAATTCATTACTGCTTTCTAATCCAATATGTGAATGTATTCAACTGGATGCCTAAAAATGTGATATACATATATATATATAGATAGGTAGATAGATATAGTAATTAAATATCTGAAGGTTTTTTTATTGTGTTTACAGAGGAGTAAAATTTAACAAGTAACAAAATATTCCATAAAGATCTGTGCTCTTGTTGTATCTATTTCTTTTGTATTCATCCCATTTGGCTTTCATTTTGCCTCAACTCAAATTTGGTCAACCCTGAAATTCAGAGCTATGGCATTATCTTTGCTAGTTTTCTGAAAAAGCCCAAACAAAACAAATAGTTATTTGAGTTAGTGTGTCATCATCTGAATAAATCTTTAGAATGGCATTAAGAGAACACACTTGAGATATGTGGAGGATCTAGAGCACATGTCATATGAAGAATGTCTGAGGGATCTGGAGTTGTTCAGCCTGTAGAAAAGGAGGCTCAGGGGAAACCTTATCACTCTCGACAGCTACCTGAAGGGAGGTTGTAGCAAGGTGGGAGTCAGTCTCTTCTCTCATAGGATGAGAGGAAATGGCTTCAAGTTGCACCAATAGAAGTTTAGATAGATACTGGGAAAAATTTCTTCACTGAAAGGGCTGTCAAGCATTATAACAGTCTGCCAAGGGAGTCACTGTCTCTGGAGGTATTCAAAATGCATGTAGATGTGGCACATCTGTAGAGAGTCAGGGACATTTCTGCTCAGAAAACTGAATACTGAAGATGTAGCTTGTAATAAGTTTCTCAGTTTGTATTTACAAAAGATAAATGAATGGTAAAAAAGAGCATCAACACTTCCCCCTCCCCTTCTCCCAGTCAGGACATGGGAGAAAAAAGGACTAACAAGGACAGAGCAGTAGGAGGTGCTTCATGCTGGAAGAGGCACATCCTAGAAGAGACTGTGGTCTGTGGATAACCCATGCTTCCCTGAAGGGCCTGTGGCTTGTGGACAACCCATGCCAGAGCAAAGGAAATTACTTGGAAGGAGCAATGGAAAAAAAGAATGAGAAACAAAGAGAGGCTGAAGGAAACCCCTACATTCTTACCCCATCCTCCTGAGGTGCATGTTGCCTCACCAAAGGGACTGAATGTTGTAGCCTGTGGCAACAACATGGAGGATGAGCAAGTGGGGAGGAGAGTAGGTGTCTGTAGTGAAGCTGTTTCCCAACACTCAAGTCAGTAACTAAGTGTTTCAAATTAAGTTAAATTCTCCAAGTCTGTTTTGCCTGTAACAATACTTGGTCAGTGATTTCCTCGTATTTTTTTTTCCTGAACGCATGAGTTTTCACTCTGTTGTTATTTTTATTTTCTCCTCTGCCCCTCTTGAGGGAGGAGGAGTAAGTAGCCCTGTGGGTGCTTGGCTACTAGCTGACACCAAGTCACTACAGCCATCCCAGAATCCAAAATTAGATTAGGGCTTTCTATATTCTGTTGTAGTTTTATGTGTTAGGGACAGTATGGCAAAATCTTTTCATTTTCACTTGGTTGAAGTAACTTGGAAGGTTCACTTATATCATTAAAACATTGCAAGTTTTCTGTACATACAGGTACACTCTTGATACACTGCAGCTATAACAGCAAAGGGAGGTACTTTTTCAGGTATACTAGCTCAGCTACATTAGTTCTGTTGCCAAGACAGGATTGTAGGCATTCAGGAGAGATAAGACTTAGGTCTAAAACTCTAAAATTGAATATGGTACGTAATCTTGAAATAGAATTCTAAAATATGCATATGCTATATATTATGCTTACTTCTGGAACCTTGACGACGTTTTTTGCTGTGTTCCTTCAGTTGCAAATGGTGTTTTTCAGATTCAATAACAGAGAACACCCAACTCTGCTATTTTTCTCTGTAGACTAAAGAGCTTTGCCCTTTTTATCCAAATCTGCAGGGAACTTTAAGAAACATTGTGCTTTTTTTATGTGTATTGTTTTTAATAATGGCAGAATGAAGGCTGAGGGAGAGGCAATTTTTATGGAATCAGAATGTGACTTGCATGTCTTATAGGAAGTAGCTCTGCATTAAAATGTTTTAAACATCTTTGTTTTCCTGACTTCTTTTGCGATTTGGATTATCTGAATACAGATATCTCAAACTTAATCATAAGAATTCTAAACAAATAATTCCACAAGATCATAGAAAAGCTTTCCTCTGAGTTTAACATCTTTAAATGTCTCTATTATTTCTATTTTTGTATTGTCCTTTTTCCTATGTTCTCACCATTCAACACTCCCCCATGACAATGTAGCATTGTAGACATAATGATCAATGAATTGGAAGGCAAGTAAAAAAATAATGCCCAAGAATGAATGACTGTTAATAGTATATATTCATTAATTGCTATATAGTAATTTTATACCCTTTTTGCTCATCCTTTTTCCTGCCTTTCAGGCTGTTAGTTCTTTAAACATTAGCATAGGTATATGGTAACTGGAAATAGACTTCGCTTAGTTTGACATCTAGCACTAGCTAAGATGGTACAAACTGGTTTGGAAATAACATGTGATCAATTTTATGCCATACTTGACCCTGTATCTCAAGTTTTCAAATGTTTTTTATGGCAGTCATAAACATGTTTTTGTGGTAGGTCAAGCTAACGACAAAATACATTCGCTTCTTCAAGTGACAGAAGTAAACTTTTGGGTGGTAAACATTACATGGAAAAGCAGACATAATCAGTTACAGTAAAATAATGATATTTTAGCAGTCTGCTATTCCATTTGCAAGACATGCCCTTTTTTAATATACAATGGCAGGAAAAGAGGAACTCTAAGAAGAGTTCTCCTCTTATTGTGTAACACGGAGAAGTTAGAAATGTCTGTTTACAATGAAATTCCAAGGAATAAGTGTCATGTACCATGGGCTTATATTTTTCTCATATTTGACTATAACAACTGGTGTTATACATTTACTTGATTTGAAACATGGGAGTAACTTCATCACTCTTAGAATTTCTCCTGGACTCATTAAGCATGTACACTTTACTATGTAGATGTTCAGTTACGCAGTGATGTGAGGTAGCTGAATCTTAACAGGTTAATTTGGGAAAAAAAACATTTACATCTTCTCTGACTGTCATAAATATATGCACCTTAGGAATGGATAGAGTACTGCCTGTACATCTCCATTTTAGTTTCTTGACTAATGAATGTTTCTACTGTACCATAAGGTTATATTTGTTGGAGAGATCTGAGTTCTTCCAGGGGTACTGGGGGATGTCAAGAAGTTAGCTTTTAGTTAGTTGGCAGAAATGGAGGCGAAGATATCAGGGCTGAACAGAAGGAAGTTATGATAGATGTCCTTGGGAAACTCAGTCCAGGTTTGAGACATTTTCAGTTACCATTTGCCAGGATGACGGTCACTTTGGCTATTTTGGTTAAAATGTCAGAATGTTTTTTCTATCCAGGTCATTGTCCTCGGGAAGGTCTCTAATTGAATTGACAAGTTTTCAATGTGTATTCTGGCATTTGCATCAGAGGTTTGGAATTATTTTGTGAATTTCCTGCTGAAGCCCTGTAAAAGCCACAGTTAAAGAATGTTAATTCTTAGCTGCTCTATTTAGCAAAACTGCTTGTTATTTGGGGGCTATATAAAGTCTTTAAATTCTTCATTAATTTGGCATTCAAACTCCTGTAATCATTTTTTACCATAAAACTTAATGTGGTAATTCTAATTTGCTTGCACAGTCACTTCAGAAATTCTTAACACAATTACATTAAGCAGCTTGAAAGATAAGAGGCATTATTGTTGTGAGCAAGTCAAGTCATTAAATCAACATCAGGTTAGCAAGGAAGGTGTGACGTCTGTGATGACATTAAGGTGAAAAGGAAAGCAATGATAATCTGAACAGCGACTGTGTAAACAATTCATATTTTATACTGTACTTAGGACACCAATACAAATGTAAAGTTATCAGTGATAAAAATGGTGACAAATGCAAATAATAAAAAAGTCAGATGTTCTTCAACAGAAAAAGAAAATGACTGCTGAAGCAGAGATGTGTGAACTGTAAGACTCTCATGCCCTTTTCAGTGAAGATTAATTTTATTTTCTTTCAACAGAGCTCTCTAAAATAACTCTAGATATTTTATGAAGTAGCTCTTGACAGATTTCTTTGCAGATTTCCACACAACAAGGAATTTGAGAATTCTAAGGTGAAAGCTTGTAGATGAATGATTAGAAGAGTGGCCCCAGGAGACTGATTTTTTTGAGTTTAAACTTTCTCTGCTACTTGTTAGCTCTTTTCTTAGGCTAATCATTATGGAATATAATCCAGAGCATCAGGTATTGAGTTTTTATTCAAGCTATAAATACCTACTGATTTTAGTAAGCACTGAGTCTTCATCTGCGTGGGTCTGAAGACATTTAGTGAAAGACACTTGATTAGAATATGCATGTTCTTTGAATATTGCTGAAAACATTAAACATACATTGGATGGAAGTGCTTGATAATTATGCTCCCTCTACCGCTATTCACCCAACTTTAAAACACTTCTGTGTAGTCAGAACTCTTGAATGATTACAATACTCAAATTGTCTCACATCCTCAGTCACTAGAGTGCAGTGATTTCAGCTGACTTAGAGCCTAAAAGTAAAAATAAGAACCGAGAATTACACTGGTGTAAAACATTTCAGAAGACAGAATTCCTTGGGAATTATTGGACAGCTTCCCTTTATTTCAAATGGCAATTTATTGGAACTGACTGTTTGTAGGTTTTGAGGGTTTTTTGTTGTTTTTTGAGGGGTTTTTTTGGTATACTAGCCTAACAGTTTCAAAGCAACTTTCACTTAGTGAGGTGTTCAGATCAAAATGTATTTTCTGGTCAAAAATGTATTTCCTAGTCAAAACCAGATATATGTTGGCCATAGATATTTAAAAGCTATTATTGGATGTTGAAAACCTAAATTATACTCTTCCTTTTGTCATATTTGAAACAGGTAGAAAGTTTAGTTGGGTCTCCCATGGAATGAGTGATTGCCTTAATCATTTCTTTATATTGTCTGTTACTCCCGTTGGATTTTTTCTTTTTTTTGATACATAGCTGTAGTGGGTTTACCCTGGCTGGGGGCCAGGCACTTGCCAAAGCCATTCTATCACTCCCCTCTGCAACTGAACAGAGAGACAAAATATAATGAAGGATTCATGGGTTGAGACAAGGACTGGGAGACATCACTCATCAAATACCATCATAGGCAAAACAGACTCCAACTGGGGATATTAATTGAATTTATTACTAATAAAATCTGACCAGGATGATGAGAAGTAAAATAAATCTTAGAAACACATTCCTCCCACCCCTCCCTCCTTCCCAGCTCTTCTTTCTCACCCTGGCAGACCAGGAGATGGGAAATGATGGTTACGGTCAGTCCATCATACTGTCCATTGTTCCTGTTGCTACTCAGGGAAAAAAGTAATTTCCCTGCTCCAGAGTGGGGTCCCTCCCATGGGAGGTGGTTCTCCATGAACTTCTCCAACGTGAGTCCATCTCATGGGCAACAGATCTGTATGAACTGCTCCATCATGTGTCCCTCTTCCACAGGGTGCTTTGCTTCAGGCACAGGCTGCACCAGCATGGGTCCCTTACAAGGTCACAAGTCCTACTGGGAAACCTGCTCCAGCATGGGCTCCTCTCTCCACAAGTCTGCAGCTTCCTGCCAGGAGCCTGCTCCAGACAGGCCTCCCTCAGGTTCACAGCCCCTTCTCAGTCATCCACCTGCTCCAACGTGGGTCTCCTCCACATGCTGCAGGTGGATCTTTGCATCCTCATGGGCTGTGGGGCACAGTTTCTTCACCATGGGCTGCATCACGGACTGCAGAGGAATCTCAGCTCCAGTGCTTGGAGCATCTCCTGCCCCTCCTTCTCCACTGACCTTGGTGCCTGCAGGGCTGCTCCTTTCACATGTTCTCACTCCACTCTGGCCACAATTAGATCTGCACAATAACTTTTTTTTTTTCCCTCCTTAAATATATTATCACAGAGGCATCACCACCATTTCTAATTGGCCCAGCCTTGGCCAGCAGCACATCCATTCTTGGAGCTGCCAGGGATTGGCTCTGCTGGACATGGAAGAAGCTTCTGGCTGCTTCTCAGAGAAGCCATCCCTGTATCCCCCCCACTACCAAAACCATGGTAGTCCAATACAGTAGTAAATAGCACTGAGATTCTCTTGAGTGTTTCATAGGGCACATAAAGTACACAAGGGACAAGATGTAAGGCATTCTGCAGAATGGTTGGGTTGTCAAGCAACTTGGATTTAACTCTGTTCTAATTTGCAGGAAAACTTTTGCCATAACCCAAATAAATGTCTTAACAACTATCAAGACAATATGATCTTGTTTCCTGAAACTGTTCATGGTTTACAGTTTGTGTGACAAAAATAAAATTACCGAAAAGACATCTGAAGCTAATAGAAATATCTAGCCCAAATGGTAAAAATATTATATTTGCCTCTTATTATTTTGAAACTTGCTGGTAAATAGATTCCATTTTTCCCTGCAACGTTGCTGGTTCTTTCTCACAACTAATTTAGATTGTTAGTGCTATTTAAAAGTCTTTCTCTTTGATTGCCTCTTTCTCATCTTTAGGCAGTTTGGACATCAAGAAAAAAATCTCAAGCTGACCTACTTGATAGCAGCATGGCTGTTGAGGTGAAATTTTCACCAGTGTGATTAGTAATACCACTGAAATCTCCCAGAGTAGATGCTCTGTGCAGTTGTAATGTGAGACTTGGGATGCTGGAAATCTTAAAGGACATTGATACAATTATTCTATTGTAGGTTCTCCTAATGCAAGCATGCCTTAAATGTGTCAAATCAGTCAGTGCTTTCTGTAGCTTGAAAAGACATGCTTGGGAAATGATGACTTGAGAAAGGAAAAGCAATCATTTGCTAAGCCTTAATGGCTATTCTGGTGGTCCAGATCAAGGTGACAAAGTAAATGTTCTGAGAACAAGCCTTTGCCTAAAGTTGAAGGTAAAAGTAAATGTTCTGAAGCAATAATTTTGCATTTAATAGTCAGCTCATTCTGTAGTCTTTCATGCTAAGATGAAGTGTGGTATATTTTTTTAAAATAAAATCTGAATATTAGGTCCACACTATTCAGAGCTCAAGGACTTGTCATTTGAAGTAGATTTGATTGATCTACCCAAAACAAATATGCTTTTCTGGCAAAGTGCTAATAAATGCCTTCTGGCAGTCACGGAGTGCTTCTTTCAAGATCTTACTGTTTGTTTTTTGAAGTGATGAGGTTTATAGGGACCTGTTATAAGGTTCTAATTGAATTTCACAGAAGTAGTCCTGGTGTGACCCAAAATGGAGAAAAAACAAATCCTCAAAGCTAGTCTCTGTGGAATCAATGATTAAAAACACTAAACAGGAAAGAGAGGTCCAAGCTAGAAATAACAGTGAGACTTAATGAAGATTTTTTGAGAGAAGTTAAGGTTGATAATTTCTGAAGATGTAAGATAGATGAAAAGATTCACAACAGAAAAGTGTTTATTAAAACAACTTTTAAGAAGCCTTGGGAAATAACAAAAGCTGCTTTAAAGCTTCTTATTAAAGTGAAAACTGGGTGAATTAGAAAATTTTGCCACCTTCAGCCTTAGCAGAACTTTTTGCTCTGCTCTTATTGCAAGGTTTAGCTGACTTTGAAGAACTTTAACAATCATCTTCACAAGGCTTTTTACGAAGATGGTGACTGAATAACTACATGATTCCTATTTTCAATAACTTTAAAAGTGAGATAATAAACTCTCCTGGTTGTGTCAGAGCAATTTATAAGTTACAAACTAGCTTTGTTATCAAGCTAGATAAAAGGCATGAAAGTTATATGAAGGGTTTTCCTAGTTTCTGGAAATGTGTCATTTTGGTTTCTGGTTCATGATACAGCCATTGCTGCATTTAAAGTTCATACTTTGATAAGATGTGAGCATAGGATAGCTTTGTTCTCCCCCATCTTGCCTTTCTTGGACATATGAAGAGTCAACACAACCGACTGAAACAGCTCAAAAAATAAGTGAGAGACAAAAGTTCATTGCCACATTTACTAAAGATTTTACCTTTATATTGGAATGTGAAAGCATTTGCAGGTAAGAGGAAGTCATTGCTGAAATCTGCAATGATTGTTAATTACTGGAATAATGATGGTATCGAAGTCACAGCCTCCAGTCATGTGCCTGCTATACCAGATGTTGGACAAGGGGCAAATGTAATTTCAATATACAAAATACTTTATTCCCACTCTTCCTTTTTGGTTAACAAAGAGGGTACAGAGGAAGATACTTCTTTGTGCCTAGCACCAACTGAAATAGGAGATGTTGTAGAGAATTAGCTGTCTGCAAAGCTGAGTAGCAGGATTAATGGAACCTGGGAAAACAGGTAAAGAACAAGATGAGAAGTTACGGGCATTGGTTGCCACTTTTCACTCAGTTGACCAATGAGCTACCTTTGAGGCTGAGTGTCAGGAACTAGAACATATTAAATTCTCACCAGTGTACTTAAACATTGTATGGGCATGAGCCGGTTTGTGTCCCATCAGTTCAGGTTATGGCTAAAGCTAGCACAATTTTAGGGCCTGTGCTCTTCAACATCTTCATAAACCATTTGGATGCAGGACTGGAAGAGATACTCAGGGGAGGAGCTGTTGACTCCCTCAAGGGCAGAGAGGTCCAGCAGAAAGACCTTGACAAATTAGAGGGCTGAGCAGTTACCAACAATATCAAGTTTAACACAGAAATTGTTGGATTCTGTGCCTGGGATGAGGCAACCCTGAATATACAGACAGACTGAGAATGAGATGCTGGAAAGCAGTGCTGTGGGAAGGGACCTGGGGGTCCTGGTCAACACAAAGTTGAATCTGAGTCAGCAGTGCCCTGGCAGCCAGGAGGGCCAAGCGTGTCCTGGGGCGCATCAGGCACAGCATCACCAGCTGGGCAAGGGAGGGGATTGTCCCGCTCTGCTCTGCACTGGGGCGGCCTCACCTTGAGTGCTGGGGGCATTTTTGGGTGCCACAACATAAAAAAGACATTAAACTGTTAGAGAGTGTCCAAAGGAGGGTAACAAGGATGGGAAAAGGCCTTGAGGGGAAGCCTTATGAGGAGTGGCTGAGGTCACTTGGTCTGTTCAGCCTGGAGAAGAGGAGACTGAGGTGGGACTTCATCACACTCTACAACTTCCCCACAAAAGGAAGAGGAAGGGCAGACACTGATCTCTTCTCTGTGGTGACCCATGACAGACCAGCCTGAAGCTGTGTCAGGGGAGGTTTAGGTTGGATATCAGGAAAATTTTTTCACCCAGAGGGTGGTTGGGCACTGGAATAGGCTCCCCAGGGAAGTGGTCACAGCACCAAGCCTGGCAGAGTTCAAGAATTGTGGACAATACTTTCGGGTCCATGGTGGGATTCTTGGGTATGGTCCTGTGCAGGTCTGGGATTGGAGTTGATGATCCTTGTGGGTCTCTTCCAGCTCAGGATAATCTATGATTCTATGATTAACTGCCTAAGACAATTATATTAAACAATTATCAGCATAACCTTCCTGTAGGTCTCTGGTCAACTGTACATTTTTGGCACAGTCTTTAAAACTGTCATTCAGTCCTTGACTTAAGGGTTCAGCAGCTGCAGTACTCAGTTTTTAAGTCTGCCTCTTAAATTATCTGGACATTCCTACCGGTATAGAGATGATGTCTGAGCTACTTTCTGAGCTACAAAGAGAGATGTATGTTCTTTTAACTCTGCAGGTTTTGCCTGGTGGTTTCTGACAGTAGATTGAGGTATTTGGTTTTCATCTGCAACAACCTCACATTTCTCGGGCCATAAAATAGGGCTTGCTGATATGAAAAACGGATTTTGGATTTTGTTCTCAAGATTGGCAAAGGAAATAGCATATGTATGCTGACCTTTATGACACCATGTGAAGCTTCTGCATTTGAGCTGATGTCTTAGAAAAGCTAAGGTGAAGAGATGGAACAGGAATGGATTTTCACTCTGGCAAAATAAGCTTTGTGGATGGGAAGGTGGAAAATGTGTTTTTGAAAATGTCCATTCATTTGCTTTCTGTGCTTCTGTTAGGCTTCAGTCTAATTATTTTGCCAAAGACAACTAGACCCCAGGACCTTCATCTTAATGTTTAATAGGCTGGCATAAATTTAAAAAATAACAACACTATTTTGTTAATGCTGAATTCTCCACTATTCTCTCAAGAATTTTCATGTCTCCTGGTTTCTACTTTAGCAATCACAGATTATCACCACCTATCATCTTAATTTGCATCACACCTATTGAAGCCACGTAAATGGCGGAGGCGAGAGGGGTAACCTTACAGAGCTTTCAGCATCCCTCACCTTCATTTTACAACTTTATGTAGCTCTCTGTCACTCCTCCCCTGTCAGCTCAGCATCAGTGCAACTAAATATCCCACTGGATAAACATTCATGATTCAAAACATTTAAATGTTTAGATGATTTAAGTTCTGACCTACTTCAGTATATTTTCCAGCAGGTTTATGGGAATCCTATAGTTTTTTGAAGGCCAACCTGGTATGCTATTTGCATGTGTGTTTTAGGAGATGGGATTATAAATGACAATCCAGTGCTGCTGAATTGAGATGCGTGTATATTGTGGGTATAGCTATGGTTCCATTATTCCCACAGTAAAGCTAAAAGCCTTCTTTAGAAATTTAGTTGTCCCATAAACCAAGAAAGTAAATCTGATTTGAATTAATTAGTGAAAGACTAAATTAATTTAAATACATTTTGACACTAAGAAAGTAGGCTAATTGATGGCTAATTTTCTCTAGATATCTTGTTTCATTTCATTTAGATACCCATTGCTAAAAATATATTACTTTTATATTTATTATTGATGCAATTTTGAGGATATTGTGATAGCAACTGAATTTTCTGAGTGGATTAAATCATAAAAAGGGTCCTTGTAGCAGTCAATTGATTCTTACTGTACAATAAATGCCTGTTAACTGAAGTGCAAATTAAATACTTATTTTCAGCACATCATATAAAGCATTAAGTATATTAAAAAAAATTATATTATAGACTCACAATGTGGAGCCAAAAATAGGCAGCTTCAGAGCATGTTAAATATTCTTAGCAAGCTGCTAAAATATGACATGGGAAACAGTTTACACTTGAGCAATTATCTGATAAGAACCAAGCCCAGTGAGCTCATTGCAGTATGTGTACACAGATAGGGTATATATAATTGAGCGTGTGCACAGACACACAGAAAGGCACAGTATATGACTGCTTCTATATGTGCATAATAAAACAAAAGTTCATAATGTGTATCAAAATTCAGCAGGCATGTAAAGATTAGAGATGGCAGATATTAGAGGGTTTGAATAAAGAATGGTTTAGTTTATGGTGATACAGCTTTCTTGTAACTTCGATGGAAGTATACTGAAATGCAGCTGAAGTAGTAGGGTGGTGAACTAAGACAAAGCATTACTGATGATTGGGATTTAGAGCTTTCCACTCATTTAATGCAAATAAAAAATAAACAGACTTCTACATTTAAGCATTTATTCAGCTTGTTTTGGCTGTCTTTTCAGACTAAGAACATTTTCTGTTCCTTTGGCACATTGTGAGAAAGGCTATATGCCTTCCTTTTGAGATGTGTTGAAAATGAAGTGAAAAGTGTATCTGCTATCTGTATTTCTCAGGTAGTAAGAGACTATACAGATGAGGGAGTTGAATGAAAGCTCTTCTAAGTCCCCCTAGATTACATGATCTGCTATTTAAGGAAAGTTTTCAGAGTAGACTGACATCTTTGATTATCCAGCTTTTTGAGCCAAGCCAAGTTCTCAGCTGGCATAAATCAGCTTAGACCCTCAGAAACACAGTGCAGTACTGAATTTCACAGCTGCGGATCTGGACATGTGAGATCTGTGGGTTTCTGCATTTCTTTTTTTCCCCAGCTCTTAATTTAAGTGAAAAAAATGCATGTTTTGTTGCCCTGTTTATCTGTCTGGTTCTTTGTCTCCAAAGAAATTAATATAAGATCTTTTAACAGAAAGAAGTTAAATCATAATTAGACAGGGGGCTACCCACTTTGCTGCTACAATATTTGATATACTTCACTGAAAAAGTGGAAATGATAAGCATTTCTTAAGAAATAATCAGAGGAATTCTGAATGGGTAATTATATTTAGGAAAAGATAACATCCTTTTATAAAAACTGGAACAATTGTAGGTGATCTGATTATGTTAGCTGCCAAAAACCCACAGGGAAGTCCTTTCACTCCATCTGTGCAGCCAGAAAGATGAGAATTGGCATGGGAGCTGTTAGTCTGGCTCAACATCACCTTATACTGAGACAAACCTCTTGTGATTATTCAAGAAGGTTTGAGAATAAACTGGATGGGAAGCTATTTTGTGTTCCCAGTATAATTTAAAGACATAGGGAAATGTTGTCACAGTTGGTTGAGAATTTTAAACCTGGAAATAACAAACTGAAATAATATTTCAACAGTCTGCTAAGTATAGCTAAAAAAGTGGCCCTAATTTATTTCTGTTTGAGTATAAACATACTAATCTACAACTGACAGTAGTGGTAGGTATAAATGACCAACACTTTTCTCTTCCAAATTACATATCCCTTTTTCATTAAATGTCCAAAAGCTTCCAAAAGCAAAGTCAGATGAAGAAATCTTTCATTATGTCATGGTTTCAGCTAGGATAGAGTTAATTCTCTTCCAGTAGCTGGTAAAAGCTGGTATAATTTTCTTCCAGCTCCTGTGTTTCTTGGATTTAGTATGAGGGAAATGTAGAAAACCCACTGATGTTTTAATTGTTGCTTAGTAGTGCTTGCCCTCAGTCAGGGACTTTTCAATTTTCCCTGCTCTGCTAATGAGAAGATGCACAAGAAGCTGTGAGGTAGCATAGCCAGGACAGTTGACACAAATGTCCAAAGGGATATTCCATACCACAGAGTATTGTAAACAGTATATAAGCTGGGAGAACGTTGCCAGGAGGGACCAATTGCTGCTAGGGGACAGACTGGGCATTGGTCAGATGGTGGTGAACAGTTGTATTGTTAATCACTTGTCTTCCTTGGGGTTTATTTCTCTATGTTGCCTCCTTTTTCCTTACAATTACTATTTTTGTTATTATAGTATTACTTGACTTTGTTTAAATTCTTAAACTGTTCTTATCTCAACCCACAGGGTTTACTTTCTCTGTTCTTCCTCCCCATCCCACCACAGGCAGGATGTGGAAGTGAGTGAATGGCTATGTGGTACTTAGTTGCTGTCTGGGGTTAAACCACAATATATTATTGTTTAAATTCAAGATCTTCTCTAATCTCCATGTAGTAGTGAGATGTAGATTGACAAGCTTGAAAGAGGCAGGATGCAGGCCAAGGAGTAGGGCTCTATTGCCATTTATTGAGTAGGTGTTCCTGGTACTTGAGATGAGGAATATCTACGTTTGTATTCAGGAAAATATAGATATTTCTTGTGACACAATACAGAACAACGTGGATAAATATTTATCCTTCCAGAAAATACTGCTTTAAAACATGAAACTTGTTTGTTGTGTTAACAACTCTCTAATACATGATGTTTGTTTGAAATTTCTTTCTGAATATTGAACTTGATCTCACAGATTGCAAATGTCCTACCTGCATTGTTGTGTTTTCCTGACCTAAACAGAAGTTCGGGTTTTTTTTCTGGGACAATTTTCCTAAGGAATAATATTTACTCTTTCCTGTTTAGTACATACATTAGCATCAGCCTTTGAAATTCTCTAGTTTAATGCCATAGACTACTTTCTGGGTGAATGCTACAATAATTGCATCTTTATTTGTATTTGCACAAACATTCTTTCACCTTGTAAAAAAGTCATCCGTAAGGAAGAGAATATGACCATGTATTTCCTTTGCCATTTCTGATTCAGAAAAAATCAAATGAAACATTATTATTCCAAGGGCATAAAAAGAAAGTGCAGTTCAGGTATTAGTTGTGGGTTTAACAGCAGCTGATCTCACCCATGAGGTTATCAGCTTCTGGGTGATCCTACTTAAATCACTTTTGATACCACAGCAGGCCTTATGAAGCATACACTGTCTAGCTTTGCCAGTGAGAATTAATATTATTCACAGCTATCAAATGCATGTTAAAACAATATAGTTTTGTTCATGCAAGTATATTTTCATATTTCTGAGAAGAATTTATATTTATGTTTCAAGAGTGAAAAGACCAAACCCCAAAAATATGCTAATTTGTAAAGGTTGAAAGTTGTAATCCTTGCTCATGGGAGGAATCCATACTCAAATGCTTCAACAGCTTCATTCTAAGTACAATTACCTGAGTTAAATCAGGAGATCCAGTGCTTCAATAAACTAATAAGTAACTGAAACTTATTCAAGCTATAATGACTGTAAAGTTTGAAGTATATTTTGTTCGGCACTGGAATCTTCAGAGACTGAAAAAACCATAATTTAGAAACCTATTGGTTGAGTTTAATTGTGTTTGTAAAAGCACCCATTGGAAGAGGATTTAAACAGCTAGTTAAAATATCACAGAATGGGTAAGGTTGGAAGGGATCACAGTGGATCACCTTGTCCAGTCTCCTTGCTCAAGCAGGGCCATCCCAGAGCACATGGCACAGAATTCTGTCCAGACTGTTCTTGAATATCTCCAGTGAGGGAGACCACAACCTCTCTGGGAAACCCATTGCAGTGCATGGTCACCTGCACAGTAAAGAAGCTCTTCCTTATATTCAGGTGGAACTTCCTGTGTGTGAGTTCCTCCTCAATGCCTCTTGCCCTATTGCTTGGCACCACCAAGCAGAGCCTGGTCCATCCTCTTGGCATCCCCCCTTCAGATACTTACAGACTCTCAGTCACCTCTTGTCAAGGCTGGAGAGGCCCAGCTCCTTCAGCCTTTCCTCATAAGAGAGAGGCTCCAGTCCCTCGATCAACTTTGTAGCCCTCAGCTGAACCCACTCCAGGAGCTCCATGTCTCATACTATGGTGCTACATGTCCTGATCTTCCCTCGAAGAACTGAAAAATGCAACAAGTGGATGTGAATGCTGTGCCTCTTATCTCAGCTCTTCTCCATGGAAACTATGCTAAGGAGTCAGCAGAGCTACTATCCCTGCAGCAGCAGTCACCAGCAGGATAAAAAGAATGCTTCCAGAGGGCTGTGACAAAAGGGGACAGTAAGGATGCAGCTCTTCCCTACTGCACTGTAAACCTGGTACAGGAATTTGTTATTTGGAAAGCAAATAATATCTTTTTACAGTTTGTTTGAAAATTAATTAATTTCTTATTTTAACATTTATTGCTCCCTCATTGGCAAAATTTTATCTATACAGGTTTTGTTTGATGGAAAAGATTATAAAGTAGCATGACATTCTTGAAAAGTGTCCGGAAGTTGGAGCTCTGGCATGATGCTAAATTAAGACTCTCAGGAAAAAATACAGAAGGTTATTAGGTGGAGACATATAAATTTTTTTCTTTAAATGGGATTTAAAAAATATTTCACTTCAAACATTAATGATAACTATAATTTTTGCTTTGACATTTTAATTTTATGTTTAACTTCTAATAAATCTATTTAAGTAAACAATTTTGATTGAAAAAATGCTTTTAAAAAGAACAAGGTATTTTAATTTAAAAGTTTTGACCATGTCAGACGGCATCATTCCAACCATTGTAAAAATAGAACATTTTCAGAATTGTAACTTCTCCCTTTTTCTTTTTTTTTCATTAATATCTCCCACCAAAAAACCACAAAAAACCTATGAGAAGGTTCTGGTTAGTCCTGTTTCAGCTATGTGTGGGTATACATTTTCATGGAGAAAGAAGGAAGCATGATGTAAATCAATGCTGATCATTTGCAGAAATTTGCTCCTTCTAAGTGTCATCTCTGTGCTAATATACCAGAAAGTCATAGTGAGAAATTTCAGAAAACTTAAATGATTAGTCCTTAAGATGCTGGGTAAAAGAAAAGACAAGCTGCTTATCTTGGTTATTGAAACTGCACAGCAGTATGACCTTGCCCACACTGTCAACTTATGACTTCATTGTATTTCATCCTCTAGCTAGGTCTTGTTTCACCAAGAGAGATGATGGATAATTTTTCAACTCCTGTATTTCTGGAACATTTGCTTCTCTGACAACTATTGAAAATGAATATATTGCCTAAAAATCCCTGTGCTCAGAAGTAGTCACATCTCATTTCACTCTTTTCTCTTTTTCATTTATAGATGTTTGTCTACTTTTTTTTTTTTTTTTTTAAATATAGTTCAGTATGCTTACTTTCCACTTTTAGGGACTTAGTGAGTATTTGTGTTACCTTGTGTTAGGGAAATGTTTTTGGGTTTTTTTTTTTTTTTATGCAGAACAAAAGAAAAACATTCTCTTTCTTACTTTATACCCCACTCCTCCACCAAACATTTTCACATAAACATGAAAAAGAAATGGCATTTCAAATTTGTAATTTATCTATTCCATAGAGATACATTTTGCAATGTATCTTTATATGACTAAAAGAAAACTAAAATGTATTATTATGTTTGTTTTGTTATAGATAATAGCACAGTGAATTTTTATGAATGCCATATAGGAAACAGTAATTAAGAATGCCAAGTTAGGCATGTAAGAGTTTAGAAATAACAGATTTAAAGTAACAGGTGCAGAATTTTCATATATTTTTTAGTTGTGATTTTACATGTTTTTTTCTCCAAAAGTCCCCCAGTTTATTCAGTACAGAGGCTGATTCATACCCACGAGGAGGGACTGGTATGACTCTTTACAGTTCCTTCCAACTATAACATTGTGTGCAGCCTTCAGATGCCTTGGTTCAGAACCACTCCTAAGTCCATGCTATGCCATCAAAAATCAACAAAGCCTCTTCTGTACCTTGAAAAGAAACACCAGGGTCAGTTTGGCTGGGAGACTGCAGCAGCAGCAGCTTTCAGAATTACATTGGACTGTTCCAGCAAGATGCTTGAATCCCACACTACACCCCCTACTCTGTGCTATTTATTCTCTGACACTGTATGTAATATATCTGGAGATCCCAACCCTATCTCCCTCCACCATTTTACTCCATAATGTCCTAGTTTTCTCCACCCAGTTTCTATCCCAGCCTTGTTTTTTCTCCTTTCATCCACCCCAAATAGATCCTCTTCATCCTTCAGTAAGTAGGAGAACTGGAGCTCACTGAAAGAATGACTATTGTTTTTCTTCTACATTAGAGACTACAGGTGCTTAATATGAAAGAGATGTCTGCGAGAAATTGCAGGAAGGAAATTCCAAATCTTTTTATTGCCTTAAATTATTACTTTATTTAACTGTTTGAGTTTCCTAATCTGTTAAAGTCCTTTTCTTCTAGTAAGAGATTAAATACAAATATCAGTTGAAGTTTTTATTTTAGTCATTCAGTCTGCCTATAACAACTGCAAAATTGTCAAGCACAGAAACCAAAGACATTCCTTTGCTGAGGTCATACTGATGTTAAAAAAAAGCACAAGACTAGAAAAACCTGAGTCAACTTAAAAAATATATATGCATAGGTAAAATTAGTCATAATTACACAAATATATGTATATATGTTTACATAAATATTGTGTTACAATCTTCACCAGATTTGTGTAGAATCACAACAAAGAATAAGAGCAATCTACTTGTGTACAACCACAGACATACACACACAAACATACTCACACAAGTTTCCCTTTCTAACTTTTTGTACTTTATTTGGGATCACCTTTTCACTTTGGTATTGGTCTTTAGGATTCAAAGGGACATGGTAACACAGCAAAACATGCAAATAAATCAACAATAAAGTAACAAACACCGGGCTGAGATGTACCTGGAAACCTCAAAAAAGTGATACTATAGAGTTGTACCCAGGCATTTTGGTCCCTGACTTATCAAACTCAAAATTTTGTGATACAATAGAAGCAAGAAGTGCCATAAAATGATAAATTGAAAGAAATAATGTATTTGGTGATAGTAATCTCACAACTTTGGTGTTCTTTTAGTGCTTTTGTCTTGAGTAGCTTTCTGTTACCGAGATTGCTGCCAACATCTGCTTCCATGTAATGAAAAAGGTATTGCTTGTTGTAAAGTTCTGACACATTTGTGTTCAGAGTATAAATTCACTTTGATTTACTTTAAATTGTGAGACAGTGATAAATTACTGTGTAATTATCACGTTTAAAATGACAAGCTGAAGCAATGACAAGTCCTTTCAGATTTTTCTTTCCACTTCTACTAATAAGTATACATGCCATAGTTCAAAAATACCGCTTCATTTTGTCTCTGTCACAACATCATTTTTTCATCTGATCTCTTTAATGTTTTTGAATAGCTTCCTCATTCTTTTGCCCCTGAACTGAAAATCTGTAGCTGTTTCATTTTTGGCCTTTGTCTGCATAGTTACACTTAAGAGAATTGTTCTGAACTATTGCAACCAGATTAAGTCCTCCTGCAGACATGCTCAGAAAGATTAGCAATGTTTAATTTGTTGTTAGACTACATAATTTCAAGTAACTTTTTAATTTCTAACTTTAGTTTCTATAGCTGTGTTGCGTCCTCACATTTAAAATCTCTTAGGCTGGGCCCATAGTTGAATTATGTTGCATTTTACTATATAAAATAGCTACACTGCTACACTGCTCAGGAGCTATGTGCAGCTGGACAAAAGATATCCCTAAAAAAAACTTGAATGTAAAACTTTCAGCTTCCACAGCTTCCTGGAGTGAGGATGTCTACAACCTAACAGGGCTGAGTGAAGGCTTTTTAATTTTTGTTCTGTCCTGAATTCCTGCTGCTTCTTTCATACTTACACTTAGTTGAGAACTGTATTTAGGATTTTTTTTAAAAAGGCAAAAACCTGGGTAAAAATATGCCTTACTAGAACATGGTTAACATACACTAGAAGATGAGCATGTATATAAAATGGGTTTTTAGGCTTTTTAGCCATATGCCTGAGGCCAGAGTGGGCACGCTTCCCTCTTTCCACCCCTAAATGAGAGTATTAGTCCTTAAAGAACTCATTCACAAATTAGGAAGCAGAATCCAGAATCTACTGCATTGAAATACCTAGGAGATAATCAGGGTATCTCTGGAGCAAGATATTAACCTTCATCCTTTTTGCTGAAGTGATACCAATGAACAGCACACCATCAGTGTCAAAGAGAATTTTGATTCTGTAATCTGGAGACTTATCTGGGAAGAAACACCCTGATTTGTGGTTGCAGGAATTTTGATCCACACTATCAAATGACTGTTACTGGAATGTCTTAAATAGCAAAAAATCTATGCATTAGTCTGCTTTATTTACAGATACATTCTCTCACACTTAAGTTCTTCTGGTTTGAACTTCACTGTTTTCCCAAGCAAATGACCATTGGTCCCAAGAGTGCTTTTTATAATGGGACACTGCACCTTCAGCTCATATTGGTGACACTTTTTCTTGATCTGCCATACCTTAACAACACTGAAGTAAAAGCCATATAAGCCTTACCATGGTTTAAATCTGGAAAGCTTTACTAAATGTACACTTATCACCATCTTGCTAAGTATATACATATAGTATATGTTTATAAATTATTTTAAAGTTATTTATAAATAATAGTACTCTGCATAAATGTACACTATTTAGAACACATTGAAACATCCTGTTGCACATCCAGTATGCTTCTCTAACAAAAATAAAGGGCTAAACCCAGCCCTAAGATCTCCCTGCCAAGTCATAGGATCTCTTGTTGTCCAAGATGCTGTTTATTTCAAGCACTTAATGCTTGAAAAACAATTGTGAAGCCATGGGAAATGGCTTCACAATGATTAATGACAATCAAATTTTGTTGCATGTCTTGAAGGTCCATTGGTGGGAAAATTCACCTGTACTTGAACACTGTTCAGCATTTCTAGGATTAAGTCTGCAATATAACTATTAGGACATAAAATAGTAGACTCTAGTTGACACAGTCAAGCTCATGTAGTGGATGTGAAAAACAACTGCAAAACATTTCCAGAACT
The DNA here is from genome assembly GCF_020740725.1 of Corvus hawaiiensis. Classification (NCBI taxonomy): domain Eukaryota; kingdom Metazoa; phylum Chordata; class Aves; order Passeriformes; family Corvidae; genus Corvus; species Corvus hawaiiensis. Next base: position 53,314,941 of record NC_063213.1, read on the forward strand.
TACTCTCTCACACAAAATTTACTTCTGTTGTTGCAGTTCTGACACCTACAGAGAACAAAAAAACACCTGCTCATGCTGATAATCTAAGAATATTTAGCAAGAAACTGCTGTGCCTATGGGAGATGGGATAAACTTTCCTGAAAAATGTTCCCCTCCCAAAGGCAGTGTCATAAATTCTCTAATATAGTCTAAAGAAATCTCCAGCCTCTAAGTTTCATATTTAAGGTTACACCTCATTTACTCAGCAATGTGGAAGGCTGTCAAATTATTTTTATGCTGATTGCACTTAGTCTGCATTATAAAACTTTTACATTAACAATCCTGTGTTTAAATATTTGAAGTAACTGAAAGGACATTAAAATATATGGATTATATTTTAATAAAAGAACTCTTGATTTGAGTAAAAGGACAACACATGCTGGATCATTCTTTAAAATACTTAAATTTAAATCCTGAGGCAACATAAGCTGCTCTTCATATCAATTAACAGCTCTGTGAAACAGTTGACTAACAAAGACTTTTTCCAATGGCCAAAAAAAACCCCCCACCACAAATCTGTGTTACTATTAGCAAGTAACAGTGACAATACCTACTTTTTTGAGCCAAACATAATTTTTTAAAAATAAAATAAGTATTTTCTAATGGGGAATATAAAGTTAAATAATTAATAGAAACAACTGCAATGATTGGCTCTCTAGCACAAGCCTGTGGTTATTTTTTCTCTCAGTTTTGCTACATTTGTAAAGATTTTACTGAAGTCAGTGGAGTTACACTAGTAGAAAATTGGTTTGGGAATGTCAGGGCTCTAGATCAGAAGAAATTTAAGTCCAACTCAAGCACTAATTCTGTTTTCTAAATGCTTGGCATCATTTATAAGAATTTAATTCATATCATATACAATGCTGAAAAAATAATCTTATTAAATCAGTGACTAAATAGAGAAAGACAATAATTTATTTCCATTATAGAGACCTGAAAAGTGAGGCTTCAGACACCTCAGAAGCAAAAAGAAAATCTTAAGAGAGAATAACAGCTGGATGAAACACAGTAATTTTATTATGCACTCTGGCTGTTATCACTAAGACATCTTTTTTGGAAGGTGAAATATAGGGAGGTTACAATGAACTTGCTATAAATGAATATTTTCAATGAGAAAATGAGTGCTTAGCAAGAAACAAACAACCCAAAATAGAAATTAAAAGGAGTGAATGAGGAATACTTAGAGATGAGTTCTTGGGTATTATGTGAATCTGAAAACAGCATGAGTGATTAAGTGTGGAAACTGAACCTTATCACTACAGTGAGTGGGATATATCTCTCCTAAATTACATGTCTGAAAGTCAGAAGTCTAGCACTGAACTGCTTGCCCTAGGCTTCCTTTTTAGTCAATAGAGAAATCTAGGCATCTCTAGAGGGTATTTCATCTCTGACTAAAATAGGCACCTGAGATAGGTCAAATGAATTGCCCTCTAGAGGTGCCTGTTTCTCTCCAGTTCAGACTTAGATGTCTAACTTTTTAATGTCTAAAGCTAGGTGAGATGAATTCCACTTCAGATCTTACATTGCTCCTACATTCAACAGTGGAGTGGCCATTAGTAACAGAAAATCCCTAAGGAATGTTGCAATGTGGATAGCCAGTGCTGACCAAGGAGCGAAGAATAATACAGTAGATTGACTCTGCAATTAATGTTTTCAGCCAATAGTTTTAGTGTAGAACTTGGCCAAGACTGTGGCTTGTACAGCCTCTCACATTTCATTCACAAGAGGGCTTCTGAATGAAATGTGCTCTTCTTGATGACTATTAAAGTGTTGTGAGGTCTTGGGTTAGTACTAAATAACCTGTGCTCTGCGTTTGGAATTTGACTATGTTGCTGCCTGCAATGTTACACCATTAGCTGAACCAGTCAAAGTCATTCAGGGTTTCCCTCTTTGGATATTTCTAATTCTTCATTATATATCCAGAGAGGCTATAAAAATCATAATTACAGGTTGCTCCCTTGGAATTTTAACCTCCTTTTCTGGCAAAGGGAAAGCAGAATCTAGTAGGTAAAGTGTTAAGACTGCAACCTCTCTGAGGCTTAATCTTCTCTCTCACTGTAGTCAGAGGGTGAAACGTGATTTGTTTGTTCCTTCCACTGGTCTCTGTATCTACTCAAAAAGTAAGTTCTGTTGTACAGACTATCTACTGTAAAGTTCATGCACAATATGGGAGCCTTGAGTTTGGGAAGAGCCTTTATTATAACACAGTATACTTCATGGTACTCCTAGGATGTAACAAGTATTGTTTACCCTTATAACTAGACCTTCTCTGATTCTTTTGTTACTTTTACAACTTCATGTAGTTTTATTTTCTAACATACAGATTAGTGTGGAATTCCATTATTTACTTGTGATTAATCCCAAAGGAAAACATGCCTTTTCCTTCATGGTTCTAGAGCACAGAACCTAAGCTCTTCATGAGACTGTAATACATAAAACAGTTATCCTTGGAATGCTTTTCTGCCTAATACAATGAACACACAGGTTGCTTTCTACTAGTTTCACAACATCCTGGTGATTCTTCTTCATGAACACAACATGTAACATATTAACCCGAAGTAAACCCCCATTCTCCTCCTCCCCTCTGGCCCCCCACAAAAAAGGGTTAAAAAGGTGTTATCTTTTCCAGTATTTCTTAGAAATTATGCTACATTTATTTATATCTCCTGGGAAACACAATATAATTGATAAAATGACAAAATTAAATAAAAAAAATATTTGCTAGAATAATTCCATAGAAGAAAAAGATGGTTTTTGTAATTTTTAGTAATGTATTAAGGATTTAGAATTGCACACTATATCTTGAATATGCATATCAAATTAAATATCATTAAATTGTATACATAAATTAATTAAACAGTTGGGAAATTGAATTTAGCAATGGGTCACTGGCTCTAAACTACAACACTCTACCTTGGGCTAAATTAAAAAGTAACCACTTGGTGTTTTGACATTTCATTAGCAAAACTGCCTTTACCACAGACTAGTCTGAATGATAGAAAAAAGTGAATGCTAACTGTGTGTGTAAAGGATTTACTGGAAGATAGAATAAACCTAATCCGAAAGGAAAATAATTGGAAAAGATGGGTAGACTCATAATTATTGGAACGAAAAATAAAGAAAAGCTCGGTTTTTCATATTTTTTCTTAGAAACAGTGATGGATCATTTATTCAGGAAATATACTACTGGCAGCTCTCAATAATGCAATGTGGAAAAAGAAATGGAAGAAGGAAAATTAGAATGATGAAGAAAATGTATTCAGTTTTTTTCCTTTTTTCTATTAGACAAAAAATTTAGAGATAAAGAATAAAATCAATTGTTATTTGCTGGCTTATTGGTTCAATATGTGCAAGACATACATTCACATTCTCTTTACCTTGTGGCAAATCCACATGGCCAAGATGCACAGACAGGGAATTTGCATACCTGAATCAAAAAAAAATAAAGTGTATGCAAAGAATACAATAAAAATACTTTACACAAGCTGTAGATGTAGACTCTTGATTTTTCTGAGAATCAGTCCTTAATTTCCACACTCTTTTGTAATGTTTTTCTCTATAGTCTGGCTCCTTCCTTGAGAAGCATCTTGAGTTATTAGTAATGATGTCTTACATCAAATTTAATTTACTTATGTTGTCAAGTCTGATAGACTGTTTTCCACCTATAGCTTCAACTACTTCTCAGTTTATTCTAACACAGTTGATCACATTTTCCTTTTTGACTGTGATTTTTTAACTCTGACCATTTGAACAGGTTTTTATATTCTCCATCTCTGCCCTAACATGAACTAGTGAGTACTGTGGTCAGAGTTCTATGTTGCAGGGTTTCTCCTCACCCTGAGGAGTCTTTGTATGAACTTGTCTGTCAACCATGAACCCATTTCCACTGTTATGTTGCTGAAGTTCCTCTTTGCTCCTGAATGGGGTTTTTTGTTTTTTTTTTCTTTAATCCCAGTTTTGCCTTTTAGATCACCTGAAAGCCCCTGAATGTATCAAATAAGAGGCAATTATAAAGATTCCCATGTCACCTAGATTTTTGAGTGTGTGTGTAAACAATACAATGGATATTGGTATTAAAACCTTCTGTCTATAACCTCAAGACAGTGAAAATCCCAACAAAGTGGAAATACTCCAAGCCAAACATTCTCTGTGTTGTGACCACTAAGACAAATTTTCCTCATATTAAATAAACTTCTCAGTGTTTTTAACCATGTTTTTTATTTACCAAATGACATGCCAACATGTGTTTTGAGATTCATAAGCATACGGTTTTGTAGCTACTCTCCTCACTCAGAAAATGATAAATGCTATGCTGGTGATTCCAGATTCTACCACACATTTTTTATCAGCACAGCTGGAATCATTTGTGGTAGTGACTAATACAAATGTTAGTCCAGTTATGCTGGATATCTATGGTATTATCATGTCCTATCTTGAAGACTCTCATTATGAAGGGCTGTGATCAGTTGTGATCATGCTAGATTAGGTAAATATTCAAAATACATGGTAGAATTCTTTCATCTGGGATTCAGTTTCATGAGCGTTGATCATTCCAAGTGTTTTTAGTGGTTCTATCCCTGACCTTTCCTTGACTAACAGAAAAATAAATAACATTTCAGATATTGATACATAACAAAATGCAAAGAGTATATAGGCTATGATTCAGCATGCTCAATTTCAGCTATTTGCATGATAAATTTATAATCAAGATTTTTTCTTAGTGGTGACAGAAAAGATGAATCATACAATAAGCCTGCTATCAGATTTATATCTCAGTGAGTACATATCAGTGGCGATGCTTCTTTCTTTCCCTCGACTGTCTTGTAAGACTGTATATGTAACTTAGGAGATGCCTGGCGGTATTTAACTGAATTTTCTGAGTAATGTTTAGCAACATGAGACAATTTTTCAAGGTTATGCAGAATAGGAAGTTGCACATAAAGAAAACTCACGTAAATGAGTGCTGAATACAAACATTTGTGTAGGTTCTGATTTTAACTTCTTTAATTTTAGAAATCTGGAAATACCTGCCTAGGGCTCCTATACATAATAATCACCAGGCTATATATTGAAAACACTTTTACAAACCCTGACTACTCATTACACAGGAAAGGGATAAAATATGAGAAATCACTGATAATGCTCTTGACACTTTCAGGCACGTGTGATGAACCAGCTACTTCATTTCATTGTATGTTGATAGTAATATTTACAATTCAAATGACTACCTGGCTCCAATATTTGTGTATCCAGTATAAAAAAAACCCTGGCAAATTAAGGTGTCTGACTAAATATCTGGTAAAGACTGAAGCAAAAAATTCTGAAGATCAATATCTTTCTATGTCTTGCAGCTTGGCCCTGATTTTTATTTGCCCTGAGTGGAATATCTGTACATTCAAGAGTATTGACTAACATCATATAAAACTTCAGAGAGGAGGAATACTTTCAGAAATTGAAGCAATTTAAGATCTGCTTTAAGAATACAATTGCAAAAATTCTCTTTGAAAGAGGAAGCTGTCTGTGCTTTGCTGGTCAGATGCCTTGGTCAATTTTCATTTTATGCTTATTGTTGATAATTATTTGTAGAATTTTTTTCATACCTCAGCTTGATCAGTTTTTATGTTTACCTGTACATAAAGAATGAACATTTAGATTTGAGCATCTTTCTACTCCCTAAGAAAATGTCGGTGTTTATCTGTACATTTAATTGTCCCCCTTCTGTCTTTCATGTAGTGTATATCTCTTTGAATATAAGCTGTATTGGACTTTTCTATGTGAGTGTGTAGTAGCTAGCACATCGAAAATTTTTGCAGTGGTAATAATTAAGTAGTAATAAAAATAACAGTGACAGTGATAATTACAATAATGAAAGGAAAAATCCTTTATTATAGACTGGTTATGTTGTCATTTATATTTACATGAAGTCTTACTATTGATTTGAAGGCCAAAATCAGGATCAATTGACAGCTACTCATTATCTTGATATTAGCATAAAACTGTACTGACATGATGCAAGAATAAAAGGTATCTTGGGGCATACTAAAGCTGGATGGGAAGGACAGTGCTAAATTAGTCTGTGTTTCATTGACCATAAGTAGCCCTTGGTTGTTAAAACCTGGCAAAATTCAGAGCAAGTAAGAAGATTGCATTGTCATGCAATTTTCTACATTGGATAGAAATATTCAGAATTATATGCATAGAATCTGTAGATCCTTTTGAAAGCTAGCTGTATTTTTTCAAGGGCCTAATCAAAGTAGAATGACAACTGAGCATGTATTTAAAAGATATTCTCATGATTAATGTACTGCTGAACATCAAAATAGTTAACGGGCTTTAACTAGAGGTTAGCTTAATTTAGCATGAATTTGGCTGTTTTAAATTCGGAAGACTTGTCAGTGAAGACAGAAGTCAGTGAAGTGATCTGAAAGGTATTTATTACCCTTCTGTGGTCCTATTTTTAGTCATCAAGCTTAGACAGGAATGAGTGCCTGCAAAGGAGATATCTCCTCTCTGAAAATAGGAGAAAGCAAGATTCAACCACCTAAAAATATTGAAAGAAATTTTTTTCCAAATAATCTTAGGCATGTTTTTGGACGATCAGATTTGATCAAACAAATATAATAAATTTTCTTGTCCACAAAACATCCAGTGGATTTAAACCAGTTAAATTATAGAAGCAAAATGTTATATGGGTTATGCTTTCATGCTTTCCTACAGTGAATATTGCCTGGGCAGAGTGGGAGTCATGCTGTGAACTCAATTCTGTTAGGTTAAATAAAAAGCAATCTTAATGAAGTAAGTTGCAAAATGCTAAGGAGTCAGTAGCACTTCTTAATAACTTCGTATTATGCTTGAAGATTTTAAGGTGAAATTGGCAACATTTATTAACTAAATCTTTCATCCATGAACTGGTGAAGCTTGTGAAATCTAAGGTAAACTTTTGGTTGTGCTGAGTAAGAGCAATTAATAGTGGTATATCAAGAAAAAATTCTAAATCAGTGGTAATTGGAATGACAGGCAAGACTGCTCAAACACTTCATTAAACTTCTATTTTTATGGGGATTTCTTCATTTCCACTGGAATGAACAAGTCAGTACGCATGACTTACTCTGCAATGAACTTTGATGAATTTTTCTAAGTACATTAAAATGAGCTGCATCTTCTGTTAATCCAAAGACCCCCCCACCCATACATATGGTGATAAACCCTCTGATGCACAGGCAAGAAGGCAGGAAAATGGGCCTGAAGGACAATCATATGTATGTACGTATATAAATATATTTTTTTGCTTGTCAGTAATAACTCTGAACTGCCTACAGCATTCACAGGGCCTCTTAAAAGTCAGGTATTGTATTGAATTTAAAATTCTCTTATGCAGAGCAGGAAAGGGAAAAAAATCAAACACTTTCTGAATTGGGCCCAAATATCCAAGGTTAATTTTCTGAGAAAGCTGCAGCAGCTAGATAAGGCCATCCCCTGCAAATTAGTTTTGCCTGCCTGGATTACAGCTAAATTTATGCAGCTTGCCTTATCCTTTCAGAAGCGCCTCTGAAGTATCGTAATTAACTGGCACACATAAAGTGAGAAAATTTTCTGCTTGGTGGCAGCCATTCCTCATTTCATCTCAGTTCTAACCCAAATGGAAAGGTAGTTTCTTATTTTTACTGTCAAAAAAATCCCCACAACCCACTAATATCTTACAAGAAGTCTTTGAAAACAAACATGAAACAGCTTCAGAACAGAGTAAGGGTTTTAAAGAGCATAAATACTGCTGAGGGAGCAAAGTGGAGATTTTGCATAATAGTAAATACAAAATAGTGGATGAAGATTGGGTATACATACAAATATATGTGTGTGCATAGGTATATACACACACACATTTAGATTCCAAAATTTTACAATTCACTATAGAATTTCTGTCTCCTTTCTGTTGAGATCCACATCCAAACTATAAGTTAGGACAAAGTAGATATGATGTATGATTGTTTCTATTTTAACACAATAGTAGACTTTTCCCAGCTGTCTCCTCAATCATGTGTGAATTCCTGTGTTTTTTGTCAAGAAACGTCAGGAGTATATTTGTTATTTTTCATGTAATTTTCTTTTCTGCTGATTAGAATATTTTAATATAGTACAATGAAAATCGTATAATTGAAATAAATCAGAGTTGTTTATATTTGAAGTGAGGCTGGTACACATATGTAAACTTGATGAAAGCAGAGTAGACTGGAGAAAATTTAATCCCAGACTATGTTAATTCCCTATCTTTTCTTTATGGATTTTCACCAATCTTTTTGTTGTTGTTGAGATTACCAAGATTTTTCTATGAAAACCTGTGGAAATCAGTGAGAATTGCTGCTGGCTGTCAGTTCTGCTGATGAATTGCTGCTGTGCAGCACCCAATAGTATTTGGATTTTTTACCCATTTTCCCATTAAGAAAAGTAATTTTTAGGTTTTCTATCAAATCATCATGTTATCCATTTAGAGTGTTGCAGACAGAGCATTCAGTGTATTAGAAAGCATTTTGCACTAAACTACCTCCATTTCAACTAGTCTAGCTTGGTGGAAAGCTGTATTTTTCTTCCTGAAAATTGACATTAGAGCTGAGCTGGGAATTTTCTGCAATTTATATTTAGTCAGAAGTTTCAGCTATAAAACTATTACTCTGTAGGTAAGTAGATTGACAACCATGCTGCAGTGTGTTAGTTGTACAGAGCACACCCCATATAGTAAATCTCCCAACAACTGAGTTGCAACAGGAATCAAAGGGCCAAATTCTGCTTTCAGTTAGGATGGATTAAATCCAGAGCAAATCCAGTGACTTCAGTGGAATTACTTGGGATTTAAACTAGTCTAACAGTTAAGCAGAATGTGTCCCTTCCTATTTAAACCATAGTTCTAACAGCTACTTATAACGGGGATTCCCGAGTAGTGAAATGACTGTCAATGGACTTGCACAAGAAGAGAACATGACATGAGCTCATAGAATTTTCATGTACTTAATCTTCGAGTGATAAAGATGAACATTATCACTGTCTTGACCATATTAAAGTATCTTGCCTGAAAGGTCTGCTCTATAGAGAAGACTATCTTGTCAAAACAGGGGAAGCTAAAGAAATGTTAAAAATATATGCAATTGGAAATATTTTTAAAAGAACTGAGTGAAGATGAAGACACCTCAGTTTGAGCAGAATCTGAGACCTCATCAGCAAAAATCTTGTGAATAGAAGCCTAATTATTCATAAGAATTTTACAACGGATTAAGTGGTCTTTAACAATGAAGTCCATCAGAAAACATTAAGAATGAATTTCTATGTACTTCAGGATTCGGAAAAACTGACTCCCTAAAAAAAAGGAGATGGAAAGTATGAGGTTCGTTTGTGCTTGCCTTTTACTCACACCCTTAATATTCCAGTAAAACTGATTGGGTAGGTGTTGCAGTGGGGATCCTGCAACACGCATATATCAAACCAGGAGTCCCGTGGAAAGGAAATATATATGGACAGACAGATTCTTGCTAGCTGTTTCAGAGAGATGTTTATTTCTCCAGCCGCATGGCCGGAGCTCTGCCCAGGAACTGTTCCAGTTACGGGACCAAGGGTCCTTCTGCCCGCGCAGGGAACACAAACCAACCAATGGGAACGAGGCTGAGCAGGGACATGGAAACCCCGTGTCTGTGCCCTCAGGGCCCCTCTCCCAGGGCTACACGGCAGGGGAGGGACCCCAACACCTCACCCGTTTTATTTTAATAAAAGGAGAATGAAAACAACTGGATAAACATAACAAGAACAGTTTCAAGACAAAACAAGCCACCCTCCTGAGTCTTTAAATGTCCAAACAGATTCTGTGGAACATCTTAGGGCTGACAGAAGGGAGACAGGACTCTCTGAGCATGCTTTGTGGGGAAACTGAGGCAGGAGAGGGTTTAACTTCTTCCCTCCCCCTTTTCATCCCCCACTCGGCATTGGAAAGGGATTTTTGGGAAAACAATTGGCAAAAAGCATGGTTTTGTGAGGGAAACCATGGATGAAAAAACGGATTGGGAATACACTGGGGGTAATAGGACATAGGGTAAAAGGGAAAGGTGGGATTAGGAAAGGGAAACTGTAGGGGGGGCTTACAATGGAGATACTGTCTAACATGACTACGATTTTTTGCATATATACTGCCTTTTACAGGAACACCATCAGGCCCAGTGACCTGCGATGCTTGTAACCCTTTTCTCCCTAGTACAATATTAAATTCCACCACCTCTCCATCTCCCAAGCTTGGGATGCATTTTTCAGGGTTATTCTTTTTAATAGCAGTTCTATGCACGAATATGTCTTGCTGGTTGTCACACCTTGTTATAAAACCATAATTTTGCTTAACATTATACCATTTTACTATCCCTAAGATCTTAGTTACTATGATTTTTTCCTTTTTCCGAGTGTCTGCTGTTTTCTGTCTCGCTGCGTCTTTGTTCTCTCTTTCGGTCGCTCCCGTGTTGGAATTGTCGGGGCTGCTCGTGCCTGCGCGCTCTTCCCGGGGTCGCGTTCGAGGCTGCGCGGGCCGGGCCGGGCCACGCCGCTCAGTTCTCCGTGCGTCGCCTCCTCTGGTCGCAGCTTCGCTGCCGCTGTCGGGCGCTGCACCCACGTCTCGGCCGGGCCCCCGAGCGATGACCCCCCCGCACCCTGCTCCAGCGCGTGTTTCGGCTGGGCGCGGCTCCGCTCCACCGCCATCGCCTCCAGCCGCCGCCCGCGTGCCGCCCCTCTCGGTCGGGCGTTCACGGGGCTCGCTCCACCACGCGCTGCACGCGGCCGTGTGGGTCCCGCCGGGTCCCGCCGCTCCCACCGCGCCTCGCTCCGCCACCGACACTGCGGCTCGCGTGGCTCCGCCCGCGCGCGGGAACTGCCTCGCTGCTGCTCGCAGAGCGCTCGGTGCACGTGGCCTGGGCCGCACGGTCCCTGCGCCAGGCTTCCCTTCGCCAGGACACAGCTGACACTGCTCAACAGTCTCGGTAACTAAATAATATTCACGAAAATATTCTTCCATCGGCATATATTTTGACTCCAATATTAACTGTGTCCAAACGGTTTTCCAAAAGCCCTTGGTAAGAATTAAATCCCAAGAAACATAGAAAAAGTTCTTAAACAACCATGCCAGGAAGTGTTTCAGTTCTTTTTGAGCTTGAATCAAGCTAAAATTTACAAATTGTTGTTCAAGAATCATTTTAAGTTTAAGATAAATGTCCATATGCGGCTCTGAGAGCCAAGAGTCTTCCCACGGTTCCTCCATAGTTTAGATACGGAATAGCAAAGCAAAACCAAGAAGAGGAATCCAAAGTTTCCAGGGTTTACTCACACAAATCAGTTGCTTAGGGATCGGGGATCGTTCTGCTCTCAAATCTCCACCATTTGTTGCAGTGGGGATCCTGCAACACGCATATATCAAACCAGGAGTCCCGTGGAAAGGAAATATATACGGACAGACAGATTCTTGATAGCTGTTTCAGAGAGATGTTTATTTCTCCAGCCGCATAGCCGGAGCTCTGCCCAGGAACTGTTCCAGTCACGGGACCAAGGGTCCTTCTGCCCGCGCAGGGGACACAAACCAACCAATGGGAACGAGGCTGAGCAGGGGCAGGGAAGCCCCGTGTCTGTGCCCTCAGGGCCCCTCTCCCAGGGCTACACGGCAGGGGAGGGACCCCAACAGGTAGGTGTCTAAAAGATCTCTCAGTACCATGAAAAGCATTTAGAAACTTTTTGAATCTCAGGTAATATATAGCCAATATCATTGCATTAAGACAAAAATTAAGGGAAAGTACAACTTACAGTAGTCAAATTCCTGTTTCCCTTCCCAGGACGTCACTTGCAGGAGACACCTGTAATGGAGAACATATGATTGAACATAAAAATTTGGACATCTTTCAAATGAAAATTGTGCTCATTTTTATAGGTCAGCAGTGAAAATTTTCTATATATTTCCTAAAATGATTGAATGGGTTTGGAAAAAATGTAGTCTTCAAGATTTTTTGAGTGTTTCTGTTTTTCTGTGTTTTTCTTCAATGTCTCTAATTTTATCAGTTTATGTTAACTTTCCTTCTTTACATGTGTTTTATCTCTCCTATCTTTATTCTTGCCGCTTTAGGCCAATATTTTCTCCAATATTCAAGTGTGCATTTTTTTTCTTTTTTCTCTTGTCTTTCCATAATTTTTACATCTGTCTCTATATTTTGCAATTGCCAGCATTATGTTGTGGCTGTGGGGTTTCTTGTCATCACACATAGATACATATGGTGGAATGGAATCAGTATCTTCTCTTAACATGTTCCCTTATAGGCAGATTTATTGTAAGGGGAACATTTCTTTGTACTGTTTCATTGCAGGAAAGTGATGAGTGGGAAAGGCTGGACAATTTATGTTGCTGTTAATCCATTACAGCAAAAGGTCTTTTCTGCTAATGCATGTGTGCTTTAACAAAAGGCACAGAGAGGGGTACAATCAGAACATCTGTGATTAGAGTCAGAATCTTGCTAAAATACACAGGAAGGTCTTAGAATGTATAAAAGAGATTGTGTCACCTATGCTTTCATCCTTTATTTTCCACTACCCCTTTTATAAATACAGTACAGACAAACCTGAAAAGCCTTGTAAATTAATACCAAAGCGCTGCAGCATTATCTGTGGGTTTTATGGAAATTTGTGGGCTCAGTTCATAGTTCAATATCCCATATCTCTAATAGCAGTACTTCTGTAGCAGGAAATTAACTGATGCTTTGTGAATGGTCATTTATTCCTAGTAATAATTATTCTTTTAAGTTGCTATAGTATTTAAACACTCTTCCATATTCTTTTGTAAAACCATGGAACTAGTTTATACCAATACAATATTTTTTTTCCACTTTCATTTTTAAAATATAAACACATTTTAAAATTGGTATGTTTCTTTTCTCAGATTTGTATGAACTATATGTCAAATTTGAAAAACATTAAATTAAAGGGCTTTTGCATTTCTTTTCATGTTGATACTCAAATCAATAGGATGACCCCTTTAGAAATCTGTATTTTATATAATATTATTACATATGTATGTAAAAGTGATCAGATTTAATAATAGACATCTTTAAGAATACCAAAGGGAAGAAATTGCTGTTCCTCGTCAAGGTTTTTCGCTGCTTTTTTCTATTTTACATATCTCAGCTATCCAGTTGCTTATATTGAATTTAAATTAAACCTTAAATGAGGAACTGATACATGTATAAAACTAATGAATAAAAATCCTGTTTACCAATTAGTTAAATCCAATTAAAGCTTAAGCTGATAATGGTATAAACCTCTGGTATGAAAAAGAAAAATTGTGCTCAGAGCTGTTGTCTATACTACGTGTTAGAAGATATTTTTATTGGGAACTTGTTACTGTACTGAGACATTGAGAAAAATGCTAACTTAACTGTGGTAAATCAGTGATCCTAAAGTCAAGAGTAGAAGCTTCCTATTGTCAAAAACTGTCTATTCCAAAAAAAGAACATCCACAAATATAAGGGGAGAACCAGTGTTCAGAAGTCAGTATGATTACAACTGTTCATATTCAGTATGAAAAACGTGTCACTTTCAGAAGCTGCGATTCTATGCTAGTTATCCAGAAGATATCTGTCCTGAACGGCAGATCAGAACTGTACAGTTTGATGTGTTATAGTACAGTGCAAAACCCACATTTCTTCAGCTGTGATTTGATCCTTCCTCACTTCCAGAACTTGTTTTGACAAAAGAAAAGTTCTCTTCTATTTTCACAAGATACAGAGCCCAGGCAGGTAGCAGGCTTTTCACAGAGCAAAGTTCCTGAGTGTCATTTACAGATGCAGGATATAAGCTCCCTGTTGCTGAATTTCAGACTGATTTTGAAGGCTTTTCTGAATTATACAAAATTAACTCAGAAAAGCATATTATAGGTCTGTTGCTCCACAATATCTTTAACACAGCAATAAATAGACTTTATGCTTGAATTTTACCAGCATATTTGATATATTTTAAAGTAAAAAATTTAATTATCCCATTAATAGAATTATTACAATGACATTAATGAAAAACAGAGAAGCAAAGTAATAAGTTCAATTATTTCCTATCTGCTGCATCCTCTTTTAATTAAGGGATGACTGAATGTAAAATGAAGTGCATTTTGTTACATCTGGACCATAATCACTGAGTTCCTCCTTTAATTTAAATACTGAGTGGAATAACTGCCCGAGAAATGTTACTCAGAATTACTGCTATTCTTATGTAACAGAGTTCACACAGTCATGGCTTCATTAGTGAAACAGAATGATATCACTTTGCTGAATGTATTAACACTGATAAAAGGAGAAATTGGGTGAATGAACATAGAATTCATGATAGTTTTTCAGAAGAGTCCCTTGGACTTAAAATGTCTTTTCCTTATTTCTTTCTGCCATAGAGGGAAGGATTTACTTTTACCCCACTAATTTACTAGTCAACACAGCTTATGTGAAGAAGGAATTGCTGGAAGATGCTAGCTTGCCATGGCTAACTTTAGTGTATAGCAAGTGAATTAAAGCAGTCCTCTTTCTCCACTGAAGGGGAAGGGGGATACTCTGTGGGTAAGATGTGGAGCTGAACAGACAGCAGGTCTGCAGAAGGCCCAGGAATGTCAGTATGGCACAACTCCTCTTTTTGTTCCCATCCTTGTAGGGATTTCCCTGTCTTGCTCCTATCTCCTTTGTCTTTCCACCACATGAGATTTTTCCACACTAGATTTACACTCTGTTGTCTGCTAAAGCCAACCCTATTCAGCTCTCAGTGCTTCATTGTTTTGGTAACCTGTACTTGATCTTTTTGCATCCGTGCTTATATCTCCCAGGAATTGTCCTGTTCTTTTACTTTCATGACCTCAGCTATGATCTTGCTCTTTATTTTGTGACTCCCTGCTACTAAGGGAAACTGATTAGATCACGGTTGCCTGGGAAAAGATTGCTGTACCTGAAGATATTCTGTACCCTGACTGTGGAAAGATGGCTGGGGATAAAGTAAGAGGAAACTGGGAAGTGTTATTCACATTCTAACAGACACTATAACAGTATGGAAGTTATAGGACTAAATGCAGCTGCTACTACCTGGATGAAATGCAATAAGGGAACAATATTTAGGTATATGTTTGTCATTCATTATGACAAAAAGATTATCAGAGAAAGAAATTGGAAATAAATAGTTACTTTTAAGTGTTTTCTTAAATGGGAAGAATGTGAGTAAAAGACATGAAAGAGAAAGAAAAAGACCAGGAACAATGGCACCTCCCTTCCATCCTAGCAAAAGATATAATGCTTTGTATGCTACTGAAATGCAGATATATTAGGCAAAATGCTATTGTCAGAGATGTCAATGTCAAAACACTAATTTCTCTCCTGGAGTCAAGATTTTTCCCACTGTTTGTGAATACTGAATGAAAACAGTAAGAACAAAAAAACTTTCACTGGAGTTATGGTTTTGAAAGTAAGGTGTGTGGTTGGATAATCTAGGGCAGTCTTAATAATATTCTGGTGTGTACAATCCATTCTGATAAATAACTTGTGCTTACAGTATTCATATATATGTAGTCTTGATTATGTCATGTTCCTTCAAGATCAGCCATAAAAATGTTTAATTATGTGACAGAAACATTTACTAAAGCAAAAGGTTTGAGAATGTTCCATCTGAATACTACAAATGAATGCATGCTATCAGTGTGACCGCTGTGTAGAGAAAGGGTTTATTCCATTCTGCCTATTTTTCTAAGATGACAACTTGTGCTGTGCCAGTGTATTCATAAGTATAAAGGCTTTAGCCATTCCAAAGTTTTTCCAAACCTTTAGCCTCTAAGGAGACGGGGCAGAGAAGGTTTAGTTCTTAGACAGAAAGACTGTTGTTATCGAGCTGCAGGAAAACCTTCCAAAAAAAGAGTATTCCAAGGGAAAAGGGGTCCTATCGCTGCATAGCAGCTCTCAAAATTGTTCTGACAGTGGTCAGGAGTTTAAAACAGTTCCCTGCTGTTCCCTCCCTTGCTGAGAAGGAAGTTGGAAGAGTCTGAAACACCTAGATGGCCAGAAGTTCATCTTCTAAATTACACCCTGAGGGTCACAGATCAGATCCTTTTTTCAGGTCCCTAGGTATTCATAATAAGACACTTATGTGTACGGCAGTAGCTAAACTACTGTTATCCAAGAGGAATAGCCACTTGTAAATCACAGTTCATTTGACCTGTTTTAGATGCCCACAAGAGTACAATATTAATTATACTGAGAACTGACTATTTATCTATAGAGACTTAAAGTAATTCAGATGCAGACATCTATATGGTAAATGTCTACAGTTCAGTGAGATGAATCTTACTAAGGATTAAGCACCTAAATCCTATTAGAGATAGCCCTAAAGTTTTCTAATTGTTATCCCTTTATCATCTCTAGACTCAATATCCAGTGGACATCTCCATTGCTTCATAAGCATTACACTACTGCTGGATCATTTCTTGCCATCTAAATCCACTGGAATGTCAAACATTCCTAACAGTCATTACAAAGGTACACCAACAGCTAAATTTCTGAATATTTTAAACAAGTACATTTCTCCCAGAAACAGAAAATCATTAGGAGATCATTATGGGGCCAGAGAACAAGTATATTTGATCTGGTGGATTTTTTCTCTAAGCATGTAATTGAAGAACAAACATCTTTGGAAGCTCACTTTCTGCAGATGAAAAATTCTGTGGTTCAAAATTATGGTCCTTGATGGCACAATGAATGCCCATATTTCCTTTGTAACAAATATTTGCTCACAGGCAAGATGAAGCAGTAAACATAATTAAACAAACTGAGATTATCCTCTCTTCTTTTTACTGTAGAGAAGACAAATGAACTTCCAAAACAAAGACCCGGACCTTTAGCTGTTAAGAAAAAGAAGAGCTTGCCTTTTATTATTAAGCTACAGTGTCACAATCATTGAGGACAAAGATGCATTTGTACTCTTACTATAAAGCCAAACAGTAATTAGAGGTGTGGAAACAATCAATAAAAGGTGCTTTTATGACAATTAGAAATATTTTTTTCTCTTTTGTTTCCTCAAAAACCCAATCTACTCAATCTATATATAAATAAAACCTTTGCACATTTGGAGACAGCCTGCTGTGAAAAGATGGTATGCAACTAAACTATATTGCTTTGGTAACTCTTAAAAAAATGCCCCTCTCACGTACTTTTTGCTTTATCTCTGATTTGTCTTTTCTGCCAAATCCATTAAAAGAAAGTCTGAGTTCCAGATAGGTTAAATGGGACAGTAGAAATTTTCAAAGTACTTTTACAGCAACTTCAGGTCAAGATGAAAAATAAGCCAGCAATTTTCTACATCCAGGGATGTAACACCTTTTTTACATTTCCTGGTCTATATTTTTATTTCAGATTGGGAAAAGAAGTATTAGAAGAGGTATTCTAGGTAATGAATAGGAATTGGGACTTTTATGTCTCACTATCCTTTGTGGTTCAGAAAATATTTCCCCCAGTGTATTTGAGGCTTGATCTAGCTTCCACTGAGATCAGTGAGTATTGATTTTTAGTGAGAGCTGGATCAGGCCCCTTTTACATTAGCTAAATCCTGACTAGCCCAGTATGTGTATGAACTGACAGTGATCACCTGAAGATGAAATGCTAGCTTTAAAATCCACTTTGCTGTCTCTTCTAGAGCAGAAAGCAAAAGCAAAAACAAAAAAAGTGTGCATGTACTGGGGAGAAATAAGGTGCTGCTGGCAGTTCTGAGCCTGCACAATTAGTGTTTTGATCATCACTCCACCAGTCAAGAGAAGATATAAAACCATAGTTAGTGTGTTTCTGCACGTAATGAGATAAGTAGAAGTTTTTAGTTAGCCATTCAGAGCAGACATTTCTACTGACCTCCTGCAGGAAATAGGTTCTTGATGCAATCTCGTATTGATCGAGCTGCCAGCCATTAACTGATGGCCAGACTTTGAAGGATACTGTTTTAAGAAACCTTGCAATTCTGTTTCACAATTCCTTGTCATGTGCTTAGATCTGAAGTATCATTAAGGAGAAAAAATGATGAAAATTGGAGTAGTGTCATACAGATTTCAGCTTCTCATTAGGACCAAAGTGAAACGTGAGATCAGGACACTAACACAGGGCCTTGGTTTGTGAACAGGGAGGGCACTGACTCCGTATTAGGACAAGGAGACATTTATTGTACATTGATCTGCATCTAATCTGTACTGTTTGCAGAGCAGATTGGCCAGACATCAACTCTTATCTCTAGCTATTGACGTTTTACATCTTAAGGACATAGACAAGTTTGGAAATTGGTCTCAATGTTCTGTATTGAAAACATTAAGATATCCTAGTGAATATTCTCTGTAGCAGTTCCTAAAATTAGAAATTGGAAGCAGTAAAAAGTGTAATAGCAAAAAATGACATGAGAGAATATATTCCCCAAATATCTATATCATTTATATCTATATCATCTATATCTATACCTATATCTGTCTGTATCTATCTATATCTACCTCCATCTACCTTTGCACCCACTGTCATTAATGAAAATTTATCATTAGAAAATATTTTGGATCTTAATTAGAAACTATTATACACAGCACAGTACCAACTGATTCTTAGGATAAACAGAGAAAAAACTCTGCCCAGTTTTTAATAGAATAGGCACTAGATCAGAAGTCAGAAATATTGAGTCATGTTTCAAGGTCAGATTTTCAGAAATGGAGTTTGACCAGAGGAACAGTGCATAAGAAATAAAATATTCAAATTCTACTGCAATTTTATACAGAAAATTTGTAGTCATTCTCTAAATGTGCATAAATTTTCAAAACATTTTATTTTATTAAAAGGGTTTAACTACTGAGATATGACCCTGGTACATGCTAAAATCTAAGTGCGGTGATGGTCAAGGAGAGTACAAACAGAACACAAATGCCAATTTTAAATTGAAATGGACTCCTTATAAACTTTTAAAATTGGTCAAAAAACCCCTACTGTGCTTAAAAAAATAATGGGTTTTTTCCTTCACTGATTGTCAGACTGTTGTGTTTTATTACTTAAAAATATTTACAAAGTTATATTACTATATAGTGATTTCTCTCACACTTTGTTTTCTTGATAAACTTCAGAAATTGCTTCTTATTTAGTTATATTAATTCAATTTTTTGAAATTAACTGGATAATCTCCTTGTAATAGAAGTAGTTAATTATCCTGCATATCTTCCAAAGGAAAGGAGGAAGTGGAAACCACTGGCCCATTTACAGTTATTTAGGCAAAGAGGATCTAGGAACCACTCTATTTGAAGGCAGAAATTTTTGATAAAAATAAATGATTAATACACCAGAAGAATATATTAAATATTTGTAGCTGATTTCTAACCCAGAAAGGATCCTGATCCTGGAGCCTGTTCTGTATAGATACTATGTCCATATGGAACAGTTTGCAGTATCAGGTTAAATTTGTAAGACATGTGATATACTTACCAGTTTGAGCAGGCAGCTCTAATTTGGTTTTAGGCCAGAATGAGCAGCGTGCTTTCATGGTATCATTTTTTGCAAGATGGTGATATTAAGAAACACCATGTTGTGGTTTGATGAAATAACTAAAAGAATGAGAGAACTGTTAGAAACAGTAGTAGTTCAGAAGTATTAAGGAAAGGCAATCTGTCCCATTCAATGACAAGCAGTTTCACTTTAAGTAAGTAATAGTTTTCCATTTTGCATTTTGCAGTGAACTATCTAGTGATTGTGCACCATCAGTTAAGATCATCATGGTTATATGTGTTTGCAACACAGAAAAAACTAATTCTAGCTCTTCCAAGCTGCTTTGTAGCTTGTTCTGATTCACACTTTTGCTTTTAAAGAAAGCATGTGGTTCTATTACTGAGTTTTATGTCTGAATAGAGACAGCTACAACAGGGAATTGCAGCCTTTGTATAAGGTAAATGAATTTTTGTTGGATGAAACACTAATGATTGCTGAAGTTCCCTTCAAGACAGAGCAGTAGACAAGGAAGCCCAGTGGAATTTGATGTCATCGATAGCCAGGCTATTCCAGGTGGCATTAATGGAAGACTTAGAAAAATGTAGCATCTGTTTGTTGTCTTCAGATTTCTGAAATAATTCAGGCTTTGAATGAAGATGAAAATTTGACTCAGATGATGAAGAACCCAGTGGAAATTGTTGCTGATCCCAAAATCCAGTGGCCTGATCAATTTCTTCTGAGAATTTGTTAATTATTCATAATTTGGCTTAAGTATCATTCTCTGCCCACAATGTCAGACAGTGCCACAAAATATAATCCTGTGGACTAAACCTGAAAGCCATCCAGAGCTCTTTGTAGCATGCAGATTCTAAAACCATTTACTTCCTACTATGCAAGCACTGAAATTATGACAGAGCCATCTGGACTGCTGAATCTCTGAAGATGATCAGTGGGATCTTTCTTTGTTTAAGAAAAACCCAAACCACCATCACCATGAAATAAGAATTTTAGTATCAGTTTTTGCCCATTAGCTCAAAACAAAGTGTCAGCCAAGAGGCAG
The DNA here is from genome assembly GCF_020740725.1 of Corvus hawaiiensis. NCBI lineage: Eukaryota > Metazoa > Chordata > Aves > Passeriformes > Corvidae > Corvus > Corvus hawaiiensis. The sequence continues at coordinate 53,335,545 of NC_063213.1, forward strand.
GAAACGGATTAATGCATTCAGAATAAGGCAACCCATTGGCATTCTCATATTCTTTGTCTGCTGTGAAAGTAACACTTAGTAGTAACTTCATAACAGTTAAGTGGCATTTGTGACAATCGTCTGTTCTGCTCCCCTGCCTTTTTGAACTGTGAGTTCATTTGCTAGTATATGTCAGTTAATCAATTATTTTATGACTCCATTTTATATTTCCTTTTTACATTACCTTACAAGCAGAGGGAAAAGAAAAGGAAATCTGGTCTATAAATCAGCTTGTCTACCCAACAGTTACAGTGCTACAATATACCTGCAGCAATCGTATCCTTGAACCAGAGGCCGAACAGAAATGTGTTGTGAATTAAAAAGAAATAAAGCAAAATGCAAAGATCCCTACTCAGGAAGACTGGAATTTAGGAGCAGGAATTGGTGTTTACAGCCAGTCATTTAATTAATGACCCACGACCAGGACAGAACACGCTCTGCTCCCTCCCCTTCATGCTGAACATGATTAACAAAAATTTTTTATGTCATGTATATCTACAAAATTAAGTGGTTTCTTTATTATCTCCTTTTCCATCCAGTTTTTTAACAGAACAGTAGGATTATTATAATCTCTCTATTTTCTGTTCTTCTCAGCATTTCAGAACTGACACCATTGGCTGGGAGAAATATCTTTATTTTCAGGTGAGAAAATCTTAAGGTCCAGAAGTGGGCAGGATGCCTTCTGTAACCTGTTCAGTTTTCAGGTGTTACGCAAAGTCCTGGGGAATGCTAAACGAGTCACTGTAGCAGGTGTCAAGAAGGATCTGGAGAGCAGGAATATGTGTCAACTGCAATATGCATTCCTTAAGAGGAAACCCAAAAGGCTGCCAAGTATGAGGAAAAGCCTTGGTTATTGTATTGTGTCCAGATTCTTTGCTGCTAGACTTCGATCTGTACCTACAAATTTTGTTTGGAGAAGCATGCATAGTGATACTCTGTAGGAAAATGCCCTTATGCTACAATCGTGTAACATGTCTTACCTGATGTTATGAAGGCCACTGGTTTCAGATAGGTCAAGACAAGAAATCAAATTCTCTTCAAAATTTCAAGGGTGTAATTCCAAACAGGTTAAAAATAAAAATGACAGCTACATCACTGCAGTTTCATATCAATATAATAGTAACTATATATTTTTTTAAAGTATGGTATTGATCTTCATTCTAATAATTTCCATAGGAACATATTGTTCTGTATTTCTGTTGCACAAATTTTGGCAAATCTATCTGTGGAAACATACGTTAGTGGATTATGTGATGATGAATAACATACTCACTGGATAGATCACGAAAACTTTCATCAGGAAATAATTTTTGGTTTTAATTAGAGACAATGTACTTGTATCTGCACAGGCTGAGCTCTGCTGTGCTATTAGTCTGTGCTGCCCAGGCTGAAGTGACTCTTCTGTTTCAGAGACCGTACTTAGTAGCCATTTGTCATTCTGTGCTTTGTTGTACTGCGCTGTGTACACAAGCTCTATGCAGACTTTATTGTTGGTAAACTCCATATTTTCTCAAAACCTGCAACTGTTTGCTGGCATCTTCTACCAGTTCTACCACTACCAGTTCTACCACTACCTATTTGAATTAAGAACATCACTCATCAGTGCTTTTTCTTGGAAGCATAAGTAAAGCGTGAGAAAATGTATTTATGTATGAAGGTAAACTACAGCAACAATTGTTCTTGCTAGCACGAAACCAAAGCTAAATCCTTAACTGTTTTTCCACCACTCATGAAATAAAGTGCACACATTTACTTCATGATTATTCCTTCTCCCTGGCTAATAATGATTCAGGATGAGAGTTTCCCTGACCTTCTTTTTTTTCTGCACAGCAACAATAATTCGCTTTGCATTGCATCCTCATGAGGCTGAGCAGAACTTGTCTGCCTTGGCTCTGTATTTCTGTGTGTTGCAGCACTCTCATCATAGGAATGACTCTCCACTGACTGTCTTCCCTCTTTTGTTGGTATTGCATTTCCACTGACAAGGCCCAAACCCAGATACAAGGCTCCAGATGTGATCTTCTGAGGGCTGAATTGAAGGAAATAATACCTTAATCCTGGTGATTTTGTTCTTACTAATTAATGCAGGTCAACGTGCTGTTAGCTTTTGGTGTTGCGACTGAACACTGACTTGTGATTTTGTAAGGATGACCAGAACTAGATGGATTTCCCACTGGCTACTCTAGTACTACAAGGGGAATGAGTGAGACATTGTGATTATCCTAAGTAATTACAAGAAATTTGAAAATCAGTTCATTCAGAGGTACCTAGAAGCAATAAGATATCTCCTGCCCTTGTCATGACCTGTCAAAGCTCCAGGCAGAGCTAAAGTACTTGCAGGAAGAAGGAAGTGATGGGGCCCATTTTAATGAGAAACTGCTAAAAGGGCTGAGGCAGTAAACACTTGTTTGAAAAGATCAGATAGTACTGATGTCCTGCCCAGAATAAAAGTGAGGAATCAGAGAAAGCTTGCAGGAGGAACTGCAGTGTTAGCATCCTATTCTTATACAAAGGACTACAGTGCAAAACTAATGATACATTCTGAAGTCTTTTAATTGAATTTATAAAATTAAAGTATATTTAATTTCTTCTAGACAGGCGCAATATATTTTCATAAATCACAAGTATTCAGCAAAATATCCACTGATGATGAATTGTTTTTCTCTTGTATTTTAACAGAGGAAATTGGTCTGACGTTAAAAGCAGCTCTTGGTGGGACTTCGCTGTCAGTACTGGAGGCTCATCTGCACAGTTATCCCATGATAACAGTGATAGTGGGCATAATAGCTAGACTGCTAACAAGTTAATTTTTAAGATAAAAGGATTAATACAAGTTGGAAGTAAGTAGACAGATGCCCAAGAGACACTCAATCAAAAGCTGTTCATCCAATCAGCTCTAGCTTTAGAATATTTAGAAATTATTTTCAAGACCTTCTGTCCATAAAGGTATGCGTCCAGCAACATCAGGATCAGCTACTCTGCAAGGAAAGGAGAGCTGAATGCCAAGGGTGATGACAAGGTATGGTACTGAATATCCTTCTCTCACTATGGCACAAAGCTGTTTGTTACAACTTAGTCCAGCCTTCTTAGTGACACAGCACTACAATCTTTGCTTAATTTTTTATAAATATAAATAAAGTTGAATAAAATAAAAATAATAATAAAACAATAAAAAAAGTTGAATCCTCTTCCTGCTTCCAATTTGGGAAATAAATTGAGCTCACAAGCTGCAGAACAAGCACTTTTTTTTCTCCTTGCAATGTGGTTTATTCAGATACTTAAAAATGAAGCCTATTCCACACACAATCGAAGTGTAAGCTGCATTTCACCCATGTCACTTTGTCAATTCTTCCATTCTAATCTCACCCAAATGGCTTAGAGATTTATACAGTATATGGACACACAGAAGTAAACAAACATAACACTGATAAGGTATGCTCTCTGACTTGCATTGTCTGTCAGGCAATTGAATGAGATAAGAACCTGTTCTGTTGTTACACACAGTATACCACTTACTGCAGAGCTAGACTCCACTGTGTGAGAAAGAACAACATATCCTCATACAAATCATGTGTTTCCATGATCTCCCAGTCTGGGACCACACGCTTTCAGGGGAAAAATATTTCCGGCATAACTAGTAGGACAGTTTTAGAGAAAGTAGACTTAAACTTGGATATAATTTTGCTAATAACTTGGTCTCACATGAAGTTCAACTCTCCCTAATCTATAAATCCATGCCATTTGTAGCCTTATACAAATATGGGAGATATTACTACTGAAAAAGGTACTTGGTACCACATCTGCTGGAACTTAGCAAAAGAGTTTGCCAAGAACTTTGGTTGTCAGCAATACACCTTGTGTTGCAAGTAGTCAGAGGGATGGAAAGACACAAGGATATGGAATTTGCAAGTACAGCTGCAAAACAATATGTGGTAAAGGTGCTCTGCATTATAGAAACTCATCAAGATCTACTTCCAGTCTCATTAGCTGTCTCCAGATCTGTTGGAGAACCTGAATGTCATGAACATAAACAATTTGCATAAGAAATGTTCAAGCTATGAATTGGAAACAAGATTAAAAGAAGAAACAGCTGTGTATAATTGTCCATCCCCTGTGGAGATTAATATAGCACATTATATGAAAAATCAGATTTTAAAATGAGGTTAACAGAAGAATTAACCAGAAGAGGAAGTGAGTAATACCTCCTACATAGTACCATGTTCGTTCACCACCACGTCTTTATCCCTTTTAGAGGTTACTCTGTCTTGAAAAATCTTCCTCTAGAGGACTGCAGGATTTGTTACCTTGCTACATTTAACACATTTGCTAACGACAACAAATTGATTTTTATTTATCTGGCAGAAGCAAACCTTGGTCTTTCCCCGTAATATTTAATCCTCTTTAGCAATGTAAATAATGAGAAAGACACTTGCAGATCTGATTAACCTGCAAGTTTCTTTTTAAGCAATGAGCAATCGATACCATTACCAACTCCATTAAACAATCCTTATCACTGCTTGAGTCAGTGGATGTGAAAACACAAGCGTACGCTTATTTTTATTATGATTCAACAGTGGTCTAGTTCTGAAATAAACAAGGTTAAATAAAAGAAATAATAAAAATCCAGATTCTGTAGACTTTAAAAATTCTTTATTAGCCCAGCCATGCATTAGGTTAGAACTTTTCCCCTCCTGACAACCCAAGGAACATGTTTTGCTCTTAACACTGCACTTAAAATGTAAAACAGCTTTTTAAAAGTACATCTGTAGAACATGGTGTTCTCATAAAGTACTAAAATGTCAGTCACCATCAGATGAATCTCTTCTAATTATCTATAGACTAGGAGGTGAAAGCATACCATTGCTGACCTAACAATGTTTTAAACCTAATCTGAAAAGCAGTATTTCTACAACACAGATTATCTGAGTTTACAAACTAGTGATTTCTCAACTGGAACTACAGCCAAGGAGCTATGGCTCACTGCTAGTCCTTGAGACTGTTGTGAATTCTTAGCTATCAAAATTTTAATTGTAAATATTATAGGTGGACTATTCATGGACTTCTTAGAATAGCATTTCAAGCCATAGCCAACCAACCATTTCTAATATTCTTTTAAACATTGGTTTTTCTTATTAACTGGGGAAAAAAAAGTAGCTAAATTAGGCTGATATGTCCTTTCAAATGGTAAATGGCCACATAGCCTATAATTTTGAGCTATTCTCCAGTATGTGATATTCTTCCATTCTCATCTGAAAGGAGATCCAAGCAACGAAGATTATGTTCCTATAATGACAGTGTCTTCTTATGGAAGCATTGTTCAGATGACATCCCTTAGAAGCTTTGGTAAAGACAGTTAACTTCTTGTGATACAGACTAGTGATGACTTGACTCACTGTATTTACTTGTTTGAGATTTCCAGACTCATGGCAGTGTGGCCTGCTGGATATCTGGAAACTGACAGCTTAATATCTTGTGTAAAATGATGAGAAAATTTGTGTCACATGTCACAGCAGATGATACCAAGATAGGACACAATCCCTTGGTCTCCTGAAGAAAGTTACCATTAAACAGAGCAACTACGCTGAAGTTGTTGGAATACCTCCTAGCTTGCAAGGACAGAACCTGTCTTATGTCCCTGATGACTCAATCCAAAGGTGAGAGGTTCTGTGCTATTCATAGCACAGGGATGAGATCCTTCATTCTCTTAAAGCTACTGTATATCCTGTCTTAGAAAGCAAAACTGTAAATCTGCAGCTAGATGACAGGTACTCAAAACTGATGAAACAAAATTTTTCCCTATTCATACCCATGAAACATATTTAACTTATGCTACTCACAGGAGCACAGTATGTATCTAGTAGGTATCACTGAGATTCACAGACTAGGGTGATATTTAGGAAGTAATAGAACTCTGTATTAAAGTCCCAGTATCCACATTTGTTTTGGCTATACACAGTAGACCATGCTTTTCTTTAGTACTGAGTTTAGTTCTGTAGAATAAATTTCTTCTTATTCCTATAGCATATAAACAAATGAGAATCTAAATATGCCAAGTTTGACCTTATTCTTCTACATCACGTGTGCTCATCTCTGCGCAGTTATCGGCTGACTTCCCGTACATCTGAGTACAAGCCTAAAAGCCTTTTAACTGTAGAACCCTTTAGGTTTAGGCTGAGAAGAGAATTGCAAAGGTGAAGTCAGCAGGTAGGCAAACATCCTCTGTCACCCCCCTCTGTCTCTTAAGTTTAACTTACATCTTATTACTCCCACTCCATTCAACTGTATCCTATTGATTCCTGTCCCTTATAAAACTTCATGCTTTAGGATCTACATCAGTTGTTTACTATTTGCAGTTTGAGAGAACTGTGTTTGCTGTGCAAAAAACACTGAGTCTTATCCATAGTTTCTGAAGAAGCATTTGAAAAATTACATAAAATATCTGGGTTTTGTCTCAGTTGAAAGTCTTTAGCAGTAAAAATGCATTAGAAGGAGGAATTACAAAGCAAGATGTACTAATGATATTAATCCACAAATGGTCAAACTGAGATAATCAAATTTGAAAGTTTAAGCAAAAAGTAAATAAAGGGAGTATTTTTTTTTTTAATTAACTTAATTACTTCCAAGAATCATGTAAGCACTTGGTCACTTACTGCCTCTGAAAATGAGTAAGTTCAAAGAGTTGTTTAGTAGGAAGACACTTTCATAATCAAGTTGAACTGAAAGAAGAAAAACATACTCAGCTTCATAGCAGCCATGTAAATTAGGTGATTATACAAACCAGTTGTCTAGGCCTCTCGACATTCAGTGTGTCTGTCTTTGGTAGAGAGTTACTATTGCTTGCAACAATCTTCATCCCCAATCCCATACAGAAAGCCCCCAAGCAATATATATTGATTTAAATGAAATCTTTTCAGCAATTTGAATCAGAACTGTTCTGCTTCTCTGGTAATGAATACAAGGAGATTTTGGAAAAGGAGTTACATCTGCTGCTTGATTGAATATTCAGGAGAACAACAAAAATGATGTTACACGAGGGACAAACTCGTCTTCAGGTTAGTCCCTGTAAACGGAAGTTAAATTGAAAGTTTGAGATCAGCCCTGCATAGCTTGAGGCTTTTGATCCTTGTAAGATGCTCAGAGAAAGCAAACAGAACAGTTAGGAAAACTTTTCCCCACTATGATCCTTTGAATTGTCTGCATGGACACAGATTATGTCCATCTTGCTGAACATGCCAAAAGGTTTTACACTCTCATTCAGAGAAGGCACAGGCAGAGAGGCCTGTCTTGTAAGTTGTTCCCCATTGCCTGCTAGCAGGAATTCTTTTCCTAGAAAGAGAAGCATGTTTACTGTTGCTTATTTTACCCTACAATATTTCCTGTTGCTACAAAGGGGAAGGGAAGAATTTTGTTTCAGATTTAACAGAAGACATTACAAATAATATACTGGTGTACAATGTGTATGCAAAAGTGAAACTGTGATAAAGCTCTGTCCCTGAGGTTTCCTTTGCTCCTGTTGAAAGATCTATCTATTTTTGATACAAGGGTGGCCCCATGGCCATTTTCAGCCAAAACTAAAGTCTGCTGCTCAGACTGAGGAATGATATTGAGGAACCTTGGATTTGCAGAAACCCAGTATTTCCAGACTCTATGCCATGAAGCTGTGAAAGGCTGAGTCCAAAAATTATCAGGTCTTTAGTCTGACATGGAACTGGGAATCTAGACACCTTGATATGAATTCAATATAATCCACTTAGGTGGGTTCACACTCAGTTCAGCTCACCTAGAAAGTATATTTTCATGTTCTCAAAAGCCTACTTTTGCTCCACTTGAATAAGTGGTTAGTTTGGTGAGGAAACAAAACAACAAGAAGAAAAACTACCTTTTCCATCATTGGGCCTGTTTGGTAATTTGTATTAAATTTTGAGAAACAAATTAGTATTAATTTCTAGACAAATAAAAACATTAGTTGTCCCCTGAAAAATTCTTTAGCTCACATGCACATAAAGAATACTCACCAACGTGCAACTGGTTTTGAGCTTTCACCAAATTTTTTTCTCTCCTCACTTTTAATCAGAGAGATGCTTTGAAACACTCTGACGAGTTAGATTAGCCTTGTGATAATGACTGTGTCGGTCTGCGGCGCCAACTGGGACTTCCCCTACTTCAGGGAAGTTGCTAGGCTACTATCTTAAAGAGACAACTCACTTGATTAATTGCAAATACAGATTGCTTTATGAAAAAGTTAATACATTTATAACAACAAAGTCTGAGGAAATAGCAGACTGATTATCAGAACTGGCAGTATTCCCTGAATGCAGGATTAAGGAAAAAAAGTGCAGCTTTTAATAACACTTGCAAGTCTGCACTAACTCCAGTCCTGCTTTCAGTGGTGTGGTATTACCGTGCTACTGGTAAATCGCCATTTCATGAACATCACAAAACATTTGTTTCTAGAGTGTGATATCCAAAATAAATATTACCTCACTCACTGTGTATTAATGTAACTGGCAAAGAACTGCTGCAATATTCTAGGGTGCCTTTAACCCAATTATGCCTTGGAGGAGAGTATATGTCTGATATGTGTTTGCACTGAATGTCAGACTGCTGATACTTTGGTTTTTCATTTAATATCTTATTACTTGAAACTCTTCAAAGGGCTAAGCAGCTTTCATTCCTCAGATCATGCCGTGATTTTATGAATAAATGTAATATGGTAATACATATGATAATTAAAAATATACATTTTAAAAAAATGTAAGCACCTGGTTTCTTGTGAATAGACCTTCCAGAAATTATTTTAATTCCCATTAAATTGTTGACAAAAACTGGAGAATAAAGTCTTTGAAATTTTCTTTGCCTTTTTTTTCAAGCTCTTTTTTTTGTTTGCCAGGAAACCCAATGAAGCACCCAAACTCTCTTTGATGTTTCAGTATTGCTTAGAAATCTGAGAACATTTAAAAAATACTTTCTGGATTTTTAAAAGCTACTTAAGGCAAATCAAATATTTTCAAGCAGCTTTACATGTAAATCTTTATATAAGCAGCAGACATCTACTCAACCTGCTTCTGATTCTTCTGAAATCTTCATTAATAACTTGTTTTTCCTTTAAAACTCCAAATAGAATGTCCATGTATGATTTGGAAGCAGTTTGGTTGCTTTTTATTTTTTGTGGTTACAGGAATGTGAATACATTAGACTTTCACTGGTAGACATACCCCGGTTTAACCAGGAGATGTTAAGAAATGAGCAACCTGCAATGAACTGAAAGAGCAGGTGAGGGAGTAACAGCACAGCACAAAGCTTCAGTGGGCAAGCTACAGAGTAGAAAACATCGAAAAAGCTCTGGAAGGAATGTGACTTTCAAACTCAAACCTATGGAGCTTGAAATCATTGAGAAGATACAGACACTGTGAAAAGTCTTCCTGTTTAATATGCAGTCTAAGGCTGACTTGAGGATTTCTCCGAGTTGCGTACGTTTATATGTATTGGCAGTAGATGACGGGGCACCTACAGACTCCAGTGTATTAATAGTCTTTATGTGAAAGCCAAGGAATTAAGATGCAGATCCTCTTCTGGTGCTGAAACATGGTGGGGAGAATGCAAGGCCTTGTGCTGCTGATTACTTTAGATCATTTGTGAGAGACTCATCATCTTTATTTGTGATAGTTTTCCACACCACTTTCACTCTCAAACAAATCTGGAGGAAGTTTGTACATAATCTGCAAAGGCTGGGGAATGTAGCATAGTTTGGGGGCTATCTTGCTTAGAATTTTCCTTAGAATGTCTTAAGACAGAGCTGAGCTGTGAGCACTCTGTAAAACAGGGTGTTATGACATAACGCATCAAGGAAAAGGATGCCAGTGGTGGAGAAGAAGGACTCTACTCCTATTCTAGCCTTATGAATGTGAAGATGCTTGGGAGTCATAGCACTTAGGGTCTGGTTTAGTGGAACTAAAATTCCACAGGGATGTGACCAGAGTCTGTGGATTCAACAGATAAATAGCAAAGGAAAGTTTTGTTGAGAGGCTGTTAAGGTATAAAGAAGAATACATGTTAGCAAAGTTCTAAAACAGGTCCAATAAAGGTCCAGGTGTTTTGTATATAAACTGAAAATATATTCTAGGTGAATTTTTTTCAAAAAATCCTTTTCTTTTAAAAGTTAGAATTCACTGATATGGAAAAAACTGTTTGGATTCGTAGTGAGTTTTACTTTGGGCAGGTGAAGGGAGGAATTATTTTCTGGTTTTTGAGATATATTTTCATACCACACTGGGTTAACTTTTTTTTAAATGGGACTTTAAAATCCATCTTCTGCTATTCATGAAATAAGACTCAGCAAACGTACAGGGCCAAAATAATTTGTTTTCTGCACGTAGAAAACAGGTGCTTGCATGTAACTAACAGAGTAACCCTGTTGCAAGCCACCGTAAGATGCAGCTGTAGCACTTCTACTTATTGGCTGAATCTGAATAGACAGTAGCACAAAATTTTTCTTCAGACCGCTAAACATAATGATACACAATAAAAATCCTCTTGCTGTTAATACCCTTTTAGTCTTCCATTTTCAAATACTGGCTATTCTTTCAAATGATTTCTGTCCTTTATAAATAAGACCGAAGTATCGTAGAGGTAAATGTAGTTTTTAACTCTCCTTTTAGTCTTTCAGCTGCTCTTTTTGGAAGTCTTGAGTCAATGCCAACTGACAGCTTTGGTGACTATTACAAATTGTAATGAAAATTTAGATGATTTAAGTCAGAAAAAATAATTCCTGAGTTCAGAAAATAGCATTATTTCTGGTATTTTCACAGCTGGATTTTCCAGTTACTGTTATTTTAGTATATTCAGCTACACTTGTAAATATCCTGAAGAGGCAGGTTTTGGATCCCTACTGAAAACAGTACAAGTAAGATCTGTTTAAGAATGACAACATGAATTTCTTATGCTCAAATACTAAGGAAGGACAAGAATAAGGCAACAAAGACCTAAACTAAAGAGCTCTAAACTAAAGCTCTAAATCCAAATTTTGAGTAACAGTATTTTTTTCCATTCTAGGTGTACGGAAAGTCAAATATTAAAAACAGGTGGATAAGCAATAGAAATCTTTTTATGAGCATTCTCCAAAAACCTGTGAGAAGTATGGAGCTGAAGTGGTAGAGCTAATGCCCCTTCAGCACAAGGGGATGGTGTAGGTGACTTATTTTGCTATGTTTATTTTTGCATTCCAATACATGGTGTTAAGAGAATGTAACTTGGACCAACCTCACCTAATTTTTGAAGCTCCATCTAACTTTCAAGCTTGGAGAGGAAGTGCTGGATCAGATGACCTTATGAGGTTTATCCCAACTGAATGCTTCCATGTTTTTTCCCATGGATTTATGATTATGAATCCAGATATGTAATGCAACATGGTTTTTCCTACTGTTTGCTTACTATCATTTTCATGTCAGATTTTCTGACAGATAATCAGATGTTTTCTATGTATACATATATATACAAGCACACATGAACACATATACAGTACACTCACGTATGCATATATTACAATGTGGCTTTGTATCTTGATTCAAATTAAGAAATCTATCTCTGTACAAATCTTCAGGTTTGTCAAAAGGTTTTTTGATTTAATATTCTGAAAACTGAGAATTTGGTTGTGAATTTCAGAATTTTATAATGGTAATGCAAGAAAGTACGAAAATTTTCAAGACACTCCAAAATATTAATCTTCCAGTGTTTGGGAGACAGCGAGGAAGATGAAAGGAAAAAAATGGCAGTTTTGTAATCATCTCCAGTCTGTAGAAACATATAAACAAAAACTGCTTCTGCCATACTGTGTCACAGTGGAGCTAGTGCTCACTTTGTCTTTTTTCCATCTTTGTTTACTGAGCTGCAATCAGTATAGCAGCATTAAACAAGCCCTAAGAAAAACATCAAAGTCTACCTTTATTTTAAGGAAAAAATAAAGGACTCGTCAAAAATCCAGGAAGTGTTAAGAAATGCCACCAATCCATGTCCAGCCAACCAGCACTGGCAGTTTCTAGCTTGCAAATGTAAATCTATAACTGTTAAAATCTAAAGGACTGTGTCATCAGGTGGCATAAATCAGTGTAACCCCACCAAAGTCAAATTTTAATGAGAATAGAAAGGACTAGCCGTTTTCCTGAATACTGAGATATATTGCCAATACCCTGCTTATTTTTCTGCATACTTGTCACACAGAAGAAAAGCCACAGTAAATATTGTAGCATGTCAGATTACTTGCTTCAGTCTGAACCCCAAATAAATAAGTGTTGCAATCTTCCTGACCTGATGCTTATATTCTTTGTATACCCTGCCAGTATTTCATCCTTGTTCAAGTATTTGGAATTTCCCACAAAAGCATTTGTAGTCACTGTGGAAAAGCCACAGTGAGAGATTTAAATAATGTGTCCACCAAATAAATGCAAAAAACTTATCATTGTGCTGAATAGAAAGAGTGCTTACTGTGCTGCCTCACTGCTGCTAATAAACCCTATTGAGTCAATTTACTCTGTCCATTCAGGAGTCTCGAAGCATCAAACCTGCAGCTTCAGTGCTGATTTCACTGTTAGGCTGAAAAGGTGGCAGCTGCTGCAGTGAGGGAAAAATGCTTTCCCTTTCTGAGCAGTTGCATAAAATACTTCCTTCTGAATTTTTCTGAAGACAAGGGAGAAAACCTTATTTTTCATTGGATCAACAAAATAAAAATAATCTTATTACATTCCTTTGCTTTACTTGTATTTGTGCCTTGCTAGAGAATATTTAAATAAAAAAAAGATGGCCCTTCATTTTTTTGGATTTTTTTCAAAAGAAGTTGCACAAGAAATTGGAAAATATATGTTCTATCTGGAAGACAAATAACAAAGCTGAGACCTGCCAACAAAACAGTGGGGTATCAGTGTTCATGAAATTTTCAGTTACAATTCTTTCATAGGTGTATGTTACCTGCAGTATAATTATTCTGTAAATAGAATATGACTCTAATCTCATATCTGAGATGACATCACCATCGGATGCAACTTGAAGTTTAAAGTAACATATTAATAATTTTGGCTACCCCATTGTTACAGGATGGTTTTAAGGATGCTGTTACACAAACTATATAATTACTGAAATTTAGGTGGAATTGCTCTCCATACTGAAAACCTTCCTACCTTCATCTTGAAAACCTTGTTTAAAAATATTTTGTACTGCTTTTCTTTATCTTTACTTCATTCTAATCAAACTTATAATTAGAGAACTTTAACATTAAGTATATATTTAGATGGTATTTTCAACTCTTGTGCAATTTTTCCTACCAAATATAAGCAGAATGTGGGAGAAGACATTAGCTTCAACTACAGTGGGGAGGATGAAGCATGATAAAGCCATTTGATGTGATTTGCACTTAGAAAACAAATCTTTCTTGTCCTACAATTCAGCATTAAGGAACAGGACAAAAAACAGCAAAAAGTGTCTGCAGACACTAGCTCATTAATTCAAGGATTACTTAGGTTATTAATGATCTTTTTTGATGTTTAAACCATTAATGCATGTTGGCTTTGTTTCAAATTATGGCTTTATAATGTTACTTACATTGAATTACCAATGAAGGTGAAATCAGCCAAGAAGTAAACACCAGCTTCTACTTACTGTAGGAAATAACAGCAACAACAACAAAATATGTTAAAGCAGCCCCAGAAGTGATAGCCATCTTTACTTTTTTACCTCATGGCCTCCTTCAACTTCTTGCCATATGTTAAAAGTTCATTCTCTGATGAGCCTTTGAGCTGTCCGTCTGTCTTCCTAGCTTTTCTCTCCAGTATATATATTCTCTTCAGTATAAATGGCTATTTGCTGGAAATTGTTTTATATCTTGCCTGACCATTTGACTGCAGGGCATAGTTAGATCTCATGTCTTCTATTAGAGCGACAGTGGACACAGCAGGCAAGCTAGGCCAATTAAGTGGCCACTACCATTAAGATTAACCTTTTTAAAAGTCTGAGCATTATGTATTAGAACATACTTGGTTCTAGCATTACTGGATCAGTACCCCAGGGCAAGAAAAGTGCAATTTAATCACCAATTTTCCACTTTTTTCCCTCTGTATAAGGGTGAGGCAAAAGTGTGTTTTGAAGGGCACAGTCATCAGCTTGTGGGTCAGTCACTCATCTATGTCACATCAATAGGAGAAAGTTTAAAAAGCTCCTGATTTGACTGCCACCAGTGCAGCAGTAATATTCTTCTGAAAAGTCTGATGCTGCTTTATATTGACATAAATCTTCTAAACGTTTGTAGCTTTGGGATAAATTTTCACAATTTTAAATATGTATCTGAATAACCAACCTTTTTTTTCTTTAATTCATCTTACTAATAGTCCTGCTTTGGGAATAATACGTTCATTTTTCATTTTCTGCCCTTGTCATGTGCCATTTCATTTGGAGGAAAAAGCATGGTAGGGTTAGTATTCCTGTGTCTGTATTTCTCTAGATGGTGCTCTGTGCCATATTGTTTAATTCTTATTATCCTTGCCTGATAATCTGATTTCATGCAGAAGGAAGAAGTTAACTCTCTGGTGAGTTCCCACTGGTACCTTAGTACTTCCACAGCTGATGAATTTCTGTTCATCCCAATATGATTAGCAAGAAGTGTTGAAAGGAGAGAATCACTTGTAGTGTCATTTGCTGCAATAGAGCAAAGAGCAGTAGACTTAGTATGATGGGTTTCCTCTGGGCTGTGTCTGTGATTGAGTTCCCCAGGTGCACTGGAGGATCAGGAGCTTCTGAAATAATTCACTATTTTCTGCCCTTCCTTCTTTCTCCTGCCAACAGCACCTTTATCTGCTGTTTTTTTCAGGCCTTACATTACTAAAATAAGTTATGCTTCTTTAATGAAGCAAGGCTCTAGCCATATTTTTGATTGTAGCATTAAAAAGTTTTGAGATTCAGATCAGTTTTAACAGTCTTTTGAGCATCTAAGTGTCTTTGCCAGTGATGATATAAATAACCTTTAATTTTGCATACCTCTTCCCCTTGTTAAGTTGTTTTTTTAACTCTGAATCAAGAAATCGTGCAGCAAATGTCAAGTTGAAAACTAATATGGTATGAAAATAAAAGAAGTTGAACAAAGGAAAATAATGTTCAATGAATTTTCAGGTAAATCTATGGTTTTGAACTACTTTTTCTGACACACACTTTTATTTTGTGGGGATCAATTACAACTCTTTACTTCTATTTGTTTCAAGCACATTATTGTGAACAAGTGAACACAGGTGAACACAGTGCTTGTGTGTCTTCTGTTCTCTGGGTCTGTTCCACAAATTAATGGTATAACAAGAACCCTGTATAGGAGAGCTCAGCACACTCTGATCTCCAGGTGAGTCCCGATCTGTCAGAAGCATTTCTATCTCCTTTTATCTGCTATCCCCACTTGGATCTCTCTCGTATCTTAGGACATGTCAGGCAGCACTGTGAACTGAACAACTGAACTGAGAACTTGCTGACTACCTGAGAGTGAACTGACTGTTACCTAGAACTTGGTGAATGTAATTTCTAGATCTCTTTCCTCTGTTATGAAGTTAAAACTACTGGATTACAGGTAGAAACATACTTCTAAGCACATATCCTATGTTGGCTGAAGCCTCCTGTTGAGGAGAACAACTCTCAGGACATGGCCTTTTTAGCAACATTTTTTGATGAAAGGCCTTCCAGAAACTTTGCTCTATTATTTGTGTTTCAATAATATACCCTATGTAAAGTCTGATTTATACAAGATGATTTTCACAGTTGCTAGTTAGTAACGTATGCAAACAAAAAGCTCCAGATAGCTATTTATAAGCATTCCTGCTATAGTAAGTAAACCAAATGAAGAGACCATCTTTACACAGCTTACTCGAGTCCTTAAACAATTTTCCATGAAAGATTTGCAACAGCTGTAGGCACATGGAGCATTTTCCATTACCTTTGGGTAAAATAAATGTGCCTGCTACATTTTTTCTTGACACCATTGCACAGTTGTTTGCACAACGGTGATACCATGGAGAAGGAATTGGTCTTTTGAGTAGCATCCAGTTCATAGCAGATTTAGATGTGGTACTAGAATTGTCAATGTGATGATTTTGTAGGAAGTGAAGTACTGACACACTGCAGAACTTAGTCATCTTGTGCTGGTCCTAGCAAAAAGAATAGCTGTGCAAGTCAGTATGGTGAAAAAAACGGATTTGTATTTACTTTCTTTTTGTCTACAGAAGAAAGACATTTAAAAAAGCAATTTATTAGTAAGCATATAATTCTGATCTGTAGTTAACTCCTTCCCTTCACAGGAATAAGATACTACAAAAAGCCATTTATTAGTGAGAATGTCATTCTGCTTATGTGAGTTTGCAAGGATAAGAATGTATTGAGACTTGGCCAGGAAGAGTGAAGAAAAGAATGGTGTCAGTGTGAGTTGAGCATTCAGTTGTGCTTGTTACAGGTGCATTTTCTAAGAGATAAATCAGGTCAAGAAAGCTTCAGTTGAAATGTGTTTGCTGAATGAGCAGACAACTGCAGTGAAAGGATGTAAAATGAGAGAAATAGAGCAACCCACACTGCTATAAATGTGAACTACAAGCCATGTAAATAGCATAACTCCCACTGAGAATGTGACAAGTCTTTCAGGCACTTACTTTTGTTTCTAAGCTTTGCCCAGCCCCAACTATCAGTGTTACAGATTCTAGTTAGTTCTTAGCAGACATTTTATGAAAATTCACACACATATTTCAGAAGCTAATAAAATGACATTTCATTATTATTCATCAATTGTATGTACCACTAACTGTTTTGAATCCATTGTAATTTGTATCCCATGCACTAAACACTACAGCAGCAGGGTTTGAAATTAGTGGCATTAGGTGGCTTGCCTTGATATGTGTGTGTTAAGAAGCAGCCTTTCATTGAGGGCAAAAAGGTGTATTATTTAGTAAACTAAGTGCTTTTTTACTGTTGCTTTTCGAAGCTGTGTCACTGCTGTTAAGCAGCTCAAACTTGTTGGCACCAACTATGTGCAAACTTAAAAACACCCTTTCTAATGCAATTTTCTCACTTCAGAAACTGGGATGGGTTTTTTCAGTTTTTATTTTTATACCTGTTGGCTCCTGTCTCATCTTTTCTATCTAGTTGCTTTTGAGTGCAGTAAATGACCAGGAAAAAAGTTTTCTCATGAAAAAGATAAAGTTTCTTGTCTTTTCTGCATGGTGCAGAGGTCATGATGAGAGATCAAAGACAGGAAGCAGCTTATCATTTTGTGAACAGGTACAGGGACTCAGAGCTTTGTTACAGTCTAGCAGAAGCCATTAGAGACCTGTAATAAGCTAGGAGCACCAGCATGGGGCTTGATTTTAGGCTGGCAGTGAGGTGTAGTTTTGTTCAGGAATAGCCAGGAAGAATGCACTGGCACCTGTTTGGAATATACATGTGTGTTTTCATACATACATCTGAGTCCATGTGGCTCTTCCTTTTGACATTTGATTCAACACAGAACAAATATAAAAGTTTTGTTGATCTTCACCCCCCCAGACCCACACACCTGTCAAATACAGCAGATCAAAAGATATCTCTCTCTTTTTTTCTCACGCTGCTTAGCTACTTTGTGCCTCATATGAGGTGCAGCACTGACCTGGCCTCTGGTTCCTAAACTTATGGGGGTAGCATAATTTCAAACTTGTTTTTAATTAAAAGATAAATATTTTATTTCACATTTTCTTGAACTCACTCAGGAATGAGATTCTTGTGAATCCTAAAATAATACTACAAATAGTAAATATTTTTTATGATTGATTCTATAGGAATTTATAGTAATTAATACTGATACCAATTAAATGTCTATGGTACCCTGTTATTCTCCTCTACAATTCATACCACTGGATTTTTCTCTGAAAAGCAAAATCCTCTGAAAATATTACCCCTCTATGGTGGACACCTTTTTGGAAATTGCTATGCAAATCCAGATCCTGCAGACTTCAGAGGGAATCTGTGACAAAAGTGAGACAGGCACAGACACCTCCACTCAGGCACTTCTTTTGATTAAGGCTCTCTGCTTTAAAACAGAGTTTAATCAAGGATAGAAAAACCAGAGGAAAACTGCTTTCCAGGTGTGCCTTCTTATGCAGATGGTGTGCTGCCAAAGAGAATCAAAGGAGGCTTAATTACAAGAATGATCAGCAGAGTCAGACAGGATGAGAAATTGTGCGCTCTGATGGAAGTTGTTCATTACAAAACAACGGCACTGCTTGGCACGTAGGGAAGGACAAAGCCACTTCTGATGGATGACAAAGGCTTTTTGAAGTCTGCTGAGACTGAGTAATCCATGCTATAATGTTTGAAGCGTTTAGAGGAGGTGACGATCACTTGTCCTTTTTCTGGACAAGTCCAAACCTGCAGGGGAACCCATGCTGCTCACTTTCCTGGGGAAATGGACAGGCAATAGCCCTTACCAGTCTGCTTCCTGACAGCCTTTAAAATATTTCAAGGAGTGGCACCAG
This sequence comes from Corvus hawaiiensis, assembly GCF_020740725.1. Classification (NCBI taxonomy): domain Eukaryota; kingdom Metazoa; phylum Chordata; class Aves; order Passeriformes; family Corvidae; genus Corvus; species Corvus hawaiiensis. Next base: position 53,354,099 of record NC_063213.1, read on the forward strand.
TTCAATGCGATGCTCGTGTCTGTTTTGCAGGGAGAGGCAATGTTGCTTCTAAATGAATGAAGTCTATTGGCTAAGATAGATCTGAGGCCCTTCCGTGATGCCTGCTGCTGCCACAAGTATGTGGGCATGGTCTCTGAAATTTTGCAGTCTCAGTAACCTTTTGAAACTGCTTTTTGAGGTAGTTGAACACACCTTACCAGGTACCTGTACCAAAAATATCAAATGCTTAGAGTTTAGGCAAAAGCTAGAGGGAGATGTGGAATCCTTCCTCATCAGCAAAGTAATGCATCATTTAACTTTGATATTCACTCCTGGCTTTCTCCAGCAATGATGGTTAAACTACGATTTTTGCAACTGACTATTTGTGACTGCACCCACAAAAAATCCCAGTGGGACTCCATTCAGGTACAGCATCTGGCCACAGGGAGCTGCAGGCAGAACAGCCTCATTAGTATGTGCTGAGAGATAAGCCCTGTCTTACTACCTGTCTTGTCTACTCTGGGACATGTAATCAGTGGTCCATAAACAGTAACGCATTTGTCAAGGTACTTTTGATGAAACAAATTGTAAATTCTGTTAATTGAAATGAGATCAGAGCTCTTCCTCCACGGCCTTGGGACTGGCACAATGCTCTGCACTGGCATTGCAGTTGCATGCCTAGTTTGGTGACAAAAAACCTACATCTTCAATCAGCTCTCCAGCAAACAGTAATGCCAGTTTCTCCTTGGATAGCATTTTATTTCTGTTTTTTTTTTTTTTCAGAGGGTACTACAGGCACTATGCAATTAATTTTAGCAACACCATGGAGTGCACAGGGGCCTAATCCTCTGTAATCAAGGGGTAGATTGCCAGTGACTTCAATGAGCTTTGGATTTGGCCTAGATGAATATGGCCTAGGAAAGAAAAACAGCCCTTCCAGCGAGCAAGTGACAAAGTTGGGACTCAGATGCTAGTGGGTCTAAGTAATAGCATCCGACTTAGCTCCCCAAAAGGGACCATGATGGTATTCTGAGGCAGTAGGTTGAAGAAAAGGGATTAAAATGTTCCAATAAATCTCAGAGAAAAATGGCAAGCAAGAGGAGAAAGGCGGTAGAGAAAAAGTCCGTCTGTAGAGTGAAAGAGGATAGAGGATGAGCTTATCTCTTGTCTCACTATCAGTTTAGTCTTCTTTCCCTTACCGTCCCTCTCTCTGGACTATTTACTTCAATAAGTTTTGTTATTCCAGACTTCCCAGTACAGGTTGCGTATCTGCCAGAGCTCTTTAGTCTGCCTGCCTGTTGGCAATTGGCAAGACACACAGCTTAAGGCAATACTGAGTTGCTAAGAGAAGGGAGCTAGCAGGACACCTAAAAATACGGGGACCTAACAGCAGTTTACAAACATTAGTTAATTAAGTCTTGCAATACCTTTCTTAAAAAGGCAAGACGTATTAGACATCCCTTCTGGGAAAAGAGAACGACTAAAGCCATCTTTCTCTAAAGTGTTAATATCTTTTTATTATTTGTATGTGTAGTATATAGTTATGGAATTATAGGTGGGCTGAATTTCATGCATCTGCCTGCAGACCCTTGTATGAACAACATGAAATCATGGCATGCAGAATTAAAGTACTCTTCTGAAACACTTGAAATGCATAGCCTTGGAAAAATCAGTAAGTCAGAAATAGAGTCAAGAATGTGAATGCTTCAGCCTACTTCCACCAAGAAAGGTGACAACGAATGAAATTAAACCCAGTGGGGTAAACTCTGTATTGATATCAAGCAAGTACGTTGGAAGGCATCAAGTGAAATTAGGAAGGTCTCAAAACACCATTGCTTTATTCTAGTCTCACTTTGGATATTTAGGAAACCAGACACATAACCTCTATCTCAGCAGGAGATCTAAATGCTTACAGTTTTTTGTTTCTGCTACTGTCTGGCTTTTTATTTGCCCAAAGACACAATAACTATTTTAGGGAACTTCACACTGTGACAAGGCCTGCGTTATGCAAATGAAATGAAGACATTCAACACTGAATTAACAGATGATTGTGAGGCAGGACAGTTTTGGAAAAAATGGTGGGGTGATTTTTAGCATCATCTAAAACTTGCTTTGCAATGTTGACACAAGCACAGGCTTGTTTCCTTGTTTATCTGTCTAAATGGACAACTGCTGGACAGTTCACTTTATCGCCTAACACTTGCCTTTTTGCCCCAGTAGTTTGTTCACTCACTCCTGCAAAGACTTCTCCTGTAAAAGGTAAAAGAACAGATCTGAAGTTACATGTAAGGGATAAAGTGTACATTTCAGGCAAGAAACTTTCTGTGTGGAGACACAATCATAGATGGCATTTTTAAGAATGGTATCCTGACAGCCAGCATATGGTATACTCTGGATATTACATAAGAAACAATCCAGTATGCACAAGACCTCTGCATAGAAGACCATTACCTGCAGCAAATATTCAGGGGCCGATCTATTTCAGAGCAATGGAAAGTGTAATGAAAGAGAACAGAAGGCGAGAATACCCTTTTCATAGTGAAGGAAAGGTCCACCTGCCTGAAGCCATGGTCAGCACGAATCTTATGGGGAAAGAATGGCAGCCTATGTAGACATCTTGTAGAGCTGGAGAAGCAGCCAGGGCTTAGGGCAGTAGGTAAAAGAAAAGTCCTTAGGCTAAACTGCAGGTGCTCAGATTTCTGGCCACAAACATCTCATGTGTCATTGGCCATGCCCTTGCACAAGTTGTTGTTGGACAAGGTGTTCGCTGTCTGTCAGTTATTCATCTGTTTTAAATTTATATGTCAAACTTCTGTGCTCCCGTGGCTACAAAAGAATCTCAGTATTTCAGAAGACACTGCTCTGCTTTACATCTTAAGTCTGTGTTTAGGGAAAATGGTGAGAATCATGTCTTTTAAATCCTTACTTTCCCATTTGAATAAGAAGCTAATTTTCCTTCTGCACAATCAAATATTTCGTTAGATTTGTACAGTTTCCCAAGCCCGCAGTGGTGTGGTGGAATCTAATAATTCTACTTACGATGAAAGGCCACAGTTGTGCCCAGAAGTAACTGCCAACCGGCTCTAAGGGATGCAAAGCCTTCCAAATCTCAGATTTGCTCTTCTCGAGGAGGAAAGATAATTAAAGTTAGAACACAAACTCTATTGCTGGAATTCACAGTTTACTTAGGAACATTTACCATAATTATGAAGTAGAAAATACTTCAGTGAAAAAATGCACCAAGGAGACATGCACTGCTATGCAAGATCAGTGTCATACATGTGATTCTGAATACAAATAAAGAGCAACACAATTATAAGCTAACTGGGAAAGTCAGAATTAATAAATGGATTTGCTACAAGTAGCAAAGTAACACATTGCATAATTAATTTTAGTACTTTTTTATTCTTATTGTGTGAATGTTTGATTTTTGCACATTGGCCTGGAGACTAATCCTCTGTATCAACCTGTTAAGCTTCAGCTTTTAAAGTTCAGATGCTTCCTGCATAAACTGAGCATATAACTCCTTTATGCTGAGCATTTTTTAATCCTTGCATAGGTAAAGGAAATGAGCTGACTTTGCTCACATTTATCAAAAATAAAATAAATTAAAAATATTTGCCTTTGGGTGTAGAAAATCTGAGTAAAAAAGCAGAACTTTCCATCTAGGTATATATGTGTGTAAATACAGAATTTTAATAAGAATGTTAATATACTCCTACAGCCCAATTGTGAAATTGAAATATAAACTTCTGTATCAGCATGATGGAATACCTTCAAACCATAACCCATTCGCTACTAACAAGGTTTATGGTTGGCAAACAACTAACAATACTCAAGTCTCTGCCCAGAAATACTGAACATCTTCCTTAGATATTTGCCTTCTTTGTCCAGTTACAATTTTTGAATCTTCACAAGAAACAAGGAAATAATTATTAAGGAGAGGAGTTTGGTAACATATCTCAGAAATGTTCACTAGGAACTGTGTTAAAGCATTGTCTTGACAGTGATTTTGTTGACAGCCTTCTAACTTGGTTCTTGGCCTACTGGTGTTATCTAGCTTGTGCAGGTTTATTTTAGCATTGCTTTCCCTTCTCCTGTTTTTCTAGCTGTAAGAATGAACTGTGGTGGTGGGCAGGCCTGTGTGCCATCTCTTGCAAGTGCTTTTTGGTCCAGTTCAGAGGCTCCATTGTTTAACGTAGCCAGGGAGATTCGAACTTTATTTAACAGGTTTTTACATTCTACCTTGCTCCTCATTTTGTCCTGCTGCTGTCAACCGCAGCATCAAAAACCCCCTCTGTATGTGCTGTCTTGTATACAAGAGTACAGAGGCAGAACAGTAACCTACATTTTCTATGTCCTTTCCAAACTTAACATCTCACCTAAAAGTAGGCCTGCTTTTCAATCCTCTTCAATCTTCTTACAACCTGTTTCTTTCAGATCACTGCTAGTCCAAGTGTTTCTGGTTGTAGTGACTTAAAACCGGCTGGCAACTAAGTACAATGCAGTCACACTCATTGCCCACCTCTGTGAGATGTGGAGGAGAACTGGATTAAAAAAACCCCAAACCTGTGGGTTAAGATAAGAACAGTTTAACAACTGAAATAAAGTAAAATATAATAATAAAAATAAGTATAATGAAAAGTAAGGGAACTAAAAGAGACAGAGAAATAAACCCCAAGAAAGACAATTGATGTAAAATGCAACTCCTCACCGCTTGTTGACCGATGCCCAGCCTGTTCCTCAGCAGGAATCAGTCTCTCACAGCCAGCTGCCCCCAGTTAATATACTGGGCATGATGCTTTCTGGTATGGAATACCCCTTGGGCCAGTTTGGGTCATCTGTACAGGCAGTGCTCCCTCCCAGCTTCTTGTGCACCTGTTGCTCCTGGCAGTCAATAGGAAACTGAAAAGTCCTTGACCTAGGTTAAGCACTAATCAGCAACAACACAATCCAAAATATAGAGCACTGTACCAGTTACTAGAAAGAAAATGAACTCTATCCCAGCTGAAACCAGGATGTGGGTAGAGACTGCATGAAGATATAACTGGAGATACTGCTTTTTAACAGTGGAGATGGACATGTCTGTTTCTTTAGAAGCTCTGTGCTTTGGAGCTTCTGGAGAACTGCGTGAAGTAAATAAAGCACCAATTTTTCTTTTCATTTGTCTGAACAATGGGTTTATTATCTTTTAGTGATTCAATGGGAGGTTTACAAAGGGTTGGATCGGAACATGCAGAAAATGGATATCTGACTGTCCACTTCTAAAAGAAAGATAAATAGTCTCTTCATGAAATGGATCCTAATTATACTCATGTGTTTCACAGAAATACTGATACTTCCAGATCTCAGAATATTGTTAAGCACCCCAGGCGTTACACAAAATATCCAAGACTTTATGGTGGTTATAATGAAATTAGGTACTGTTCATAAAGAGAGGTGATGTGAATGTTGGTGCATCCATATTTAACAGTCAGTACAAACACCTGTGCAATTTTTTTGGGCTAAAGAAATGCACCATCTATATGAAGTCATAAATTAAAGCTTTAGTGGTTAGTCAAAAATATATTTTTAATCTAAATGCAATGGTATTAGCACACACAATCTGAATTATCTCATTTCTATGGTCACTAATGTAGTAATACAGGTAAAACTAATGTACAAAAACTTCCCAGTAATTGTCTCTTTCTCTGGTGTTGTTCTTCCCATGCTCCTTAAGAAAAATAAAAGAAAGTTTAATGATGAGCAATCACTATTTAAAGCTCTTCACCGGGAGAACTAGGTTAATTGCTGGGGGCTCTTCCTCCTCTTTGCCAGGAGGGGAATGATGTTAATGGTGATGATTTCTTTCTGCTCACTCTGGGGTCTGTTTGTATCTATTTTTATACATATTCCAATATGTAGTACTCCTTATTCTGCAATTCCACATTACATCCATATTATTAATAATGATTAATTAATCATTAACATCATCATCATCATCGTAATAAGAACAATAATAACAATAAGAATAATTAATAGCTCATTTTAAAAAAACAGCAGTGTTCTAGAGGAAACACATGTATACAGAACTATAGATACATCTTGTTCTAGTAACCTGTTTTTACCAAATCTAAAAGTTACAGCATTATCATTGGTGCATTATGAAAATTTCTACAACATGCCACATTAAATGTCTTGGTTTGGCAATGTACCTTTACATAATAAGGTGATTCTGAGGAAATATGAAAATTGAAAAAATTTAAGAAGCCAGTATACTATTCTAGTATTATTTATTCTATTATTCTATTATTCTATTAACTTAATATACTTCCTCTTTTCAGGCTTGGGTTTTTTGTCTCTTTGCTTTTTTCTCAGTCTTTTTAGTTGCTTTGGGGTTTTTTTGAAGTTGTTTTTTCAGGGTTTTCTTTGTAACTAGGAATATTAATTATGGAAACACTTAGATACATACCACCTTGCTTTCAATAGGATTTAGGCAATTTATAAGAAATTAAAGGGAAAACTTCAACTCTTGCCCATACAAGCCATAACTTTATATAGAGTAGCAAATAACCTGAACTGAATTTTCAGTTGGTAACACTGAATATGTAGCTTGTACTAAGTTCAGATTTTAAAGTATATATCCTCTTCTTGCACCTAAAAATATAGCCTGAGTGCATTAAGAATACTTTGGTCATTTGTCTGAGAATCTAGAGGTTTTGCAGAAGCAGTAACAGTAGCAAACAGCTCCTTTTTAAATTGTCATGTATTATTCACACCTTGCCTTAGGAAAGAATGGTGGTTTCTCAACAAATTAAAATGACAGATTTTTGCCCTGAAGTACTTAAAATCAAAATTTATGGGTCTGACTAGGCTATTTGGTGTCCGAAAATCCAGGACAAATGGCCTCTTCACATGGCTCATCAGTTCTATGGGACATGCTCATTGGATACATGGGAGTTTTTGAGCATGAACTGTACACAGGGCCTCTGCAACAAATCTAGTGCTTTTTCAATGGAAAGTCAGGAACTTTTGTCTTGTCATGGTTTAAAACAAAAGTTGTCTGGTGAAATATAGTCAGAAGAATAGGAAGAAAGTTTGAAAGAGGCATGTTCATATTGATATGATGCTGAGTAAATTTATTTTAGCAGATTGTTTGAAACACAGATTTGATAAATTAGTGTCCAAGGAGTGTTTAATATGCATCACGTTACCTGTGTAGATGTCACACATTGGCGGATGAACAGATAGAGACCAGCCCTGCCAAGAAGGACTTGGTTGTGCTGGTGGATGAGAGGCTGGACATGACCCAGCAATGTGAACTCACAGCCCAGAGAGCCAAACGTGTCCTGGGCAGCATCAAAAGCAGCGTGGCCAGCAGGGTGAGGGAGGGGATTCTGCTCTGCTCTGCTCTGGTGAGACCCCAACTGCAGTGCTGCATCCAGCTCTGGGGTCCTGAGAACAGGAAGGAAATTGATCTGTCAGACTGAGTCCAGAGCAGGCCACCAAGTTGATCAGAGGGGTAGAGCACGTCCCTTATGAAGAAGGATTGAGAGAAATGGGATTGTTCAGCCTGGAAAAGAGAAGGCTTCAGAGTGATCTAATTGCGGCCTTCCAGTACCTGAAGGCAGCCTACGAGAAAGACGGAGAGAGACTATTTACAAGTACGTGTAGTGACAGGACCAGGGGGAATGGTTTTAGACTGAGAGTAAATTTAGAATAGATATTAGGAAAAAAATTCCTTACTGTGAGGGTGGGGAGGCACTAGAACAGGTTGTGCAGGGAAGTTTTGGATGCCCCATCCCAGGAAGTGTTCAAGACCAGGCTGGATGGAGCTCTGAGCAACCTGGTCTAGTGGAAGGTCTTTCTGCCCATGGCAGTGGACTTGGAATTAGATAATCTTTGAAATCACTTCTAATCCAGACCACTCTCTGATCCTACAATTTCTCCTAGTAAAGGTAAGCAAAAATATTTGCTACCATTCTATTGTTTCTGTTTTCTTTCCAGTTCTGGAGATTCAATGTGACAAATTTTTAGACATTGCTCTGAGGGATGCACTTGCTGGTCTAGTTGTGCTCTAAAGTGCATGCAGGAAGCTCCATGTAAGCTCAGATGGTGCAGCCAGCTTTCCCATCTTTGGAGCAAGTACTTTGCCAAGGGACAGCATCCTCATACCAAATATTTATAAATAAAAAATGTATCTTGGCCATTAAGACCAACCTGTTTAAAAGGTTTATTTAATTTTTCTCGCTTTTCAATTCACTGGCTTGCTGCAAGCCCTCTGACTTGCAAATACCTTCTTTATAAATTACCATATATTATTCATTCAATGCCTTAGGAAAGAATGGTGCTATCTAGACAAATTAAACTGACTTATTTGTGCCCTAAGGTGCTTACAATTTTTATAAGGCATAAAAGTACAAGGGATTGCATCAAAGGAGGGGACCTAGTTAATGGGAGATGAACCTACAGAAAATAGTGATTTTCTCATGGATGGCTGAGAGATTTTCAATAAAAAAGTCTGGAAAGACATTTTGAGTCCTCTGCAAACTCTCACACACTGAATCATGGGAATTGATGCTCTTTTATTCTGGTAATTGACAATTTTTTTATATTTTTATTTTGCATTCATTGCATCAGTAAAATAAATGCTGTTCAAAAAAATCTTATACCTATAAACATGCATTTTTCTCTTGAATTCCAGCACTCTCAAACATTACCTCAACTGGTGCAGAAGTCAGTGAATAAAAGCCTTGACAGAAGTCATCAGTAGGGAAGGAATACTAGGAGGAATTGTGCCCAAAGTTTGGAGTTTAGAGCAGAGCAAGAACTGCCCTCAGCTCCACAGTTCCACAGAAAGGTTGCTATCTAAGAGGGCTTCAGAAAGAGAGGCCTTATCCCAGCACTTTTGTTTCAGATAAGTTATTGACTTTTCCAACCTGACACTCTCTCTTAAACAGCTATTAGGTGTTCAAAAAGACTTTGATTAACTCACTTGTTGCTAATGGAACTGCTAAAATGAAGACATTGCTTGATGTAGCATGAAGTCTTTTTGTGAAATTGTTTTTATTAATATATGAAAAGTTTCTCTTGTTGTACAAACTGCTTTTCTTAGCAAGTGGCAAATCATCTCTGGAGCTCTCCGGTATTCCCACTGAAGTTTATATCTAACTCCAGTCAGTGTTACTAAAATGCTAAGACTAGCTGTCAAAAACCTTGAAACTGCAGCTTCTATGTCAAAATGTCTTGAGGCTTCCATCCTCCATTGTAACACCAGCTAAGGGGGATATTCACTAAATGGAAATGTAATAGTTTCCCAGTCCCAATGCAGAGTAATTGAAGAAGTCTGAACTATTAAATTTAAATACAGGCACTTCAATATTCCAGCATTCTGTAGTATCAGGCTGGGGACAGCATATACAGAACATTCATTTGAGAAGCACTTGAACAGTCACAGACATGCAAGATCTCATAACTGTACTGTTTTAAGTGTGTTAAGCTTTCCAAATTCAGAAAGGATATATGCAGGCTTTCATACTCTATATTATACATATTTCACCCTGTGTTCCACACCGACATATCCTTAGGTTAGACAGTCTGGTGATGTTCTGAATTTGCTGTGTCCTACCAATCTCTAAGTTTTTTGTTACCTCAAAGTAGAACCTGTCAAAGCCAGGAGAGATGTGGCAGGGAGAGATTGAATAACAGTAGTGAATGTCAAGAATAATTTAGGATGGTTGTGTGCCTACGTGTTGTCTGTCATATTATAGTACTAAGTTATGCACGCAGAGTCAGAATACTGCAATACACTTACTATAAAATATTAGCCAGATGAAATTTTTTGTAATGTCATGAAGACATCAAGTTATGGTTCTTTTAAAGTATTTTAGTACTTTTGCATTTTAAGCAAGACTTTCTCCAGTGATCTGCACTCTTCAAATTTAGCACACTTGACCAGTATTTAGACAGATATCATAAAAGAGATTTTTGTATCAGCTCTAGATAAAGTGAATATTTATTCAGAAGTATGTAGTGATTATTGAACTCTTATCTTGAACAAAGGCCAATGTTCACAAATAGAAATCCTGAAATGTATTATTAATATTGTCCTGAGCATCTGTGGCATGAGGAAAACATCCATTCTTTTTGCCAAAAAAAGACAGCAAATCAAAAACAATAGGATATTTATAGATGTTTGAATTCTTTTCTCATAGTTCTACAAGTAGTGAAATTCTTTGAAAACACTGATTGTTCCTAAGAGAAGATGCTCACAAAGAATTTAACCATCATTACTGTGTGATTTCCAGTTAAGAAGGAAAACAAAAGTTCCCTGGTGCAATAGATGTAACAGGAGAGGCTTGGACTAGATTTCAGTTGCATACAGGTGAAACAAAGATTAATAATTTATCCATGTGACTAAACTGCAAGCTTTTTGTGGAAATGTCCTGTTGGCCTGCTGAACTCTTGTAGAATATTTTTTTGTTAAAAAGGTATGACCCACAATTTAGCACTTGATGTGGTTTTGAAGTTCACAAGAACTCAAGAGTTGAAGGGAACTCAAGTAAGAGTTGTGTTAGATTCAGGCAGAAACAGACGCCAGTCTCTGATGAAGAAGGAAAGAGGACTAGGGGACTCTCTAGGCCTACAGGGACCTGAAAAATTCAAAACCCCAGAGGAATCAGCTTCCTCAGAAAGTTCTCTCCTGGACTCAGAGGAAAGTATGCATGTGAAGGAAGTGGCTGAAAAAAAGAAATGTGGCTTCTTGTCTCTACAACTTTTCTCCCATCACTGATAATTGCTCCAAGCTGTGAGGACCCACAACTGGTCCTACAAAGGCTTTGTCAATTCCTTTCATTACACCAATGATGGTTGGTGTAAAGAAAGGAAGTAGCTAATATGAGAGCCACTCATTGGCTAATGACAGCAGGTATATATTTCTATATAACCTCTGTGTATTATCTGAAGAGATTTTAGTCCACAAAGTGATATTAAACAGAAATTGTGAAAATTTATGGAGAAAATTAATGAAGAAAGATAAAGACACTGAAAAAATAGCTTTTATAAATCAAATAGCCACAGTCAAGGTTGAAAATCTATATCAGGAATACAGGGATCCACAGCAATAGCAGGAAAAGAGAGAAGCTGTTCAAGAGGAAGAAACAAACATGTACCCTATTCTTAAAATAAATGACAAAATTACTAGTAAGGAGACAGAGAAGACATAAGTGTTCAATAAATCTAAGTGTTTGTAATGAAACAAGTAAAATATAGCAGACTTTTTTTTCTGGCTCTTTAGTTGAAAAAGAGTATTTTAAAGATTTCTGCACTTCTAAGGATGTCTGAGGACTGACAGTATCAATATTTATTAAATATAGGAATCCTTGTAAGATTTTGACTATCCGAGATTGTTGATACTGTGGGAATGCAAAATTAATGTGTCACCATGTGCAGAAAAATAATGGAAAAGATTAAGTAGGATTGAGTTCAAAAGTGTTTAAAACTAAGAACATAATTAATGGTAGTCAATATTGTGGGTTTAGATAACTGGTCTCATAAAATAAAATTATTTATGTGATAACATTTTAACTGTGTTTGAAAATGGTATATATGTTTATCCTGATAATGTGGACAAGTGTCTACCTCCTTTTATCTAACTAAAGAACCTGACACAATACAAGGTGTCAGTAAGATATGAGTTTAAACTACATGACTGACAGGTCTTCAAAAACCAAGTGTCAGTGTGAAATATCTCTCTGGAAGCAGTGTGCTACTATATTAGTGATAATTGTAAAGGGAATGGTGAGAAGAGAATAATGGTAAGAGCAGTTTATTCAATGACCAGTAAACTGGGTACATTGTTATTCTAGTGAACCCCAAAAATGCGGAATTTTTTTTTTAAAATTACATCTTGAAGGACAAAGAAGTTAGGCGAATCTTGGGAAGTGGTGATCTTGGAGAAGAATATGATTTCTTAATCCCCAAGGGCACTTCCACAGTAAAGAGCTCTGACATGGTTCCAAGATGCATAAACAGCTGGTTAATAGATAGCTCACATGCACTGAGGAAGCTAAGACTGGATGCTTCTAGGCAGCTTTAAAAATTAGCAAGTACTTAAAAAGAGCCACAAAATTGATCTGAAAACTGGAAAAGTCCCCATTATATGAACTTCAGAGCTTTTGCTTATTGACTTATCACAGGAAAGATACTAGAGCAGATAACGCTCTTCCAAGGGAGAAAATATGACATTCAGAAAGGAGATGTGTAACAAGAACCAGTGGCTTGTAGTGCCAGGCAGATGCTGAGAAGTAAAGCACAGAGCATTAATCATGGGAGGAAACTGCCAAGCAGATTTTCCATCTGTAGGTGTATGCTGGTTTTGGCTGGGATAGGGTTCATTTCCTTCAGAGTAGCTACTAGGGGGCTGTGTTTTGGATTTGTGCTGGAAACAGTGTTGATAACCCAGTGATGTTTTTGTTACTGCTGAGCAGTGATTACACAGAGCCAAAGCCTTTTCTGCTCCTCACTCCATCCCACCAGCAGGAAGCCTGGGGATGCACAAGGAGCTGGAAGGAGACACAATCAGGACACCTGACCCCAACAGACCAAGTGGATATTCCATACTACGTGGGTCATGCTTAGCATCTAAACTGTAGGGAAGAAGAAGGGGAGGACATTTGTAGTGATGGTGTCGGTCTTCCCAGCTAATGGCTACGAATAAATGTGCCCTTGTCTCCTGGAGGTGGCGGAACACCTGCCTGCCCACAGGAAGTGGTGAATTAATTTCTTGTTTTGCTTTGCTTGTGCATATGTCTTTTGCTTTACCTATTAAACTGTCTGTATCTCAACCCATGAGTTTTCCCACTTTTGCTCTGGGGATTCTCTTCCCCATACCATTGAAGGGGAGTGGACAAGTGGCTGTGTGGGGTGAGCTGCCCCCTGGGGTTAAGCCATGACAAGATGTCATTCAGTTCAGATTGAGTGTACATTTTTTAGAAGATACATTTTACACAGAAGTTAGATTTTAGCCAAATGCAAATTATTCAAATCAACGTAAGAACAAATTCTGTATATCCAATGACCTTTGATATGCTGCATTTGACTAGATGATCTTATTTTCCTCTTGACTTTAAATTTTATAGCTGAATTTGAAAAAGAAATGTAGAGAATGAAGGATGGTCGAGAACTAGGCTTTTGGTCTTTAAGTGCTGTAGTGTCTATGGGAGTTTCCTAAAGAATATAAAATATAGGCAGAAAGTCTCCACAAGAGACAGTATCTATAGTTCTTCCTAGCATTTCAGCAATGTGGGTTTAATTTATGCATTCTTCAGTCAAGCAAATTATTGATTTCTGATTGTAACAGTTTTGAAAATCAATCTGATTTCTGGAACTTCAAATCTTTTGAAGTTCACTCTGAAGTTGTAAATATGAACTTGGACTGGTTTCAAACTAAAACTGATATTTTTTCCTTGAGATGACATTTCTATTTCTATTAAACTCATAAAGCACTCACTTTTAGCAGAATTTACTTTCATTTGAGCTGTCTGACTTAAAAAAAAGAGAAAAGGAAAAATAATTTTCAAGGCCTGCTGTATCTTTTTACAGAAGTTATGTTGTCCAGGCTATCTGGCTTATGGGAGTATGGGAAAAAAGTGTAGCATGTGTTGAATGAAATGCTTTGCTGAAAGATTTTTCAGCTTTCAATAGCCTTCAGACATGATTAAATATAATGCATAAAATATGTATAATATTCAAGCATAAAGACCAGTTGGGTTTATTTTAGGTGAGCTAGAAAGCTATATTGAAAGAGTTTTTCTGGACTTGTATACATTGAGGGGTGTCTTCAGGTGGCCACAGGTGAAATGATAAAGAGATTATCACTCTCAAATGGACAGAGGCAACTGTGCCCATAAGAGAGGTAAAAATGGAAAACATACACTACTTCTTAAGCCACTCCAAGTTATAGGGGTGCATATCAGCTTTAACTGCAGGGAACAAAGGTGGTAACCTGTGCTAATAGAGCAGGGAAGAGCAGGTCTGTTAAATTTACTGGACATGGATTGTACAGTTATCTGGACTCACTCTAAGGGCCAAGATGAGCTTATGCTTATATTGCTCATGTCACTCAGCAGTTTGGGCGATTGGCACTATATTCAACTATTTCTGCTTCATATAAAAGTGACTAGGGTACAAATTTGGATGCAAAGTCTGTAATCATTGAGGGAAAGGATTCAATGCCTAAATAATTTTTGCAAAACTTCAAATATTGTTGCCTAGATGTGCTAACTGTTGGTCAAAGTGGGAACCACTATAATATTTCACTTATTGGGTATATATATATGAGTAGGTACTGCTTAAAATAAATTGTGTTTTGAAGAAGTACACGTTCAGCCTAAAATATTACCTATCACTTTCTTATATCCCAGTAAGAATTTAGAAACTGAGATTTATTGAGACTCACTATCATTACTATGACACCACCTCACATACCATTCTCCAAAGCATTTATTAGTGCATTTGACATCTGAACAACATACTTTTGAACATTCATTTTCCTAATGACTTTGTAAAAGTGACCTATGCACTAGAAAGGATTCCTTCTTATTCTTTATCTATTTCTAGGCACCAATATTCCCCTTTAATGAGAATAATACTTTAGGTTTGGGTTTTTTCACAACTGATTTTTACTAAGGTGGCAGTAGTATCAAGATAAATAACAGCAATAGTATAATTATGTATTGCTGCAAATAGATGAAAACAAATCACAATTAGAAAATAAATGAATAAAATTCTGGTCTACAAAGTGTTCATTTACTCTGTAGTATCCTATGTGTCTTCCTATGCACGGGTAAAAATTAGTGAAGTCCTCTTGTGTTCATAAATAAACCCAGGAAAACATGTTTTTTTCATTCTACCTGCTAAGATGCCTCAGGGTTTTGCATTAGAAATTTGCATTTGACCCACCGAAGGGGCAAAGCTCTACTGTATATAGACTGTACAAAAAATACATTTTGTCCTCTATTATCTTCACCTTTCCTCTTTTTTTATATTATTTATAATATTATTTTTTTATTTCTATATTTATATAAGGGAACAAAGGTTAGATAAGCATTTGATAAGCAGTGCAAAATTTATGCACAGGAAAGCATATCTACAATGTTGTCAACTAAAGTGGCCACAGCTGTATTTCTATGACACAAAGTGCCACAACTAAAAAAATAGCAGTTAATATTGTGAATGACATTTGATTTACTTTTTTTGTTACACTGTCATCTAGCTCTACTGTTTGAAAATGGTACAGTGATGCTTCCACTTTCTGTCAGTTCTCAGATAGTGAAATCAAGATAATCTGTATGGATAAGGCTTTTCTTGCAAATGAAGGGAAATCTGTCTCCATTCTCTTCCAGTTGCAACCTTTCTCTTTCTTTGTTTCTCAAAAACCTAAATGTCTTTCTACATCCTTTTCATGGTCTCATTTGAATCTTTGATCACAATATCAGAAGGATACTGAACACCATCTCTGATAACTGTACCAGTGTAGTAGGACTTTCAGACTGCCTAATTTTGACTCTTCTCAAGGGCCTAATGCCCAGGTGTCCTGACTAGATGGCAGTGAGGGCTAACAGTGCATACAGGGAGCACAGAGGGCATTCTGCAGTTAGTGCTGACCTACTGAATGGGCTGACAGAGTACGAGCACTGACGCTCCCAGGCTGTTGACTTTGAAAAAGGACAAACAGGGACAGCAGTTGACTGCGAAAGGACCTCATTTCAATTCTTGCATCAGGCCCCAGAACTAGCGTGCTACTACTTTGTTGCACTTTAAATAAGTTTGAGAGATTCTATTTTTTATAAAGGCAAATGTTTCTTAACTTAAAATAATTATTTTTCTAAAAATAAGATCAGCAAAACCAAGGGAAAATAAGAAAAATTAGTCAAAACAGGCTAAAGTTCTCTATGTCTATGCTTAGCTAAGATTGTGTGATAGCAGGATTTGGGAGAGAGTTTTAAATTATGTTAATAAATATGCTTTGAATATACATAAAGTTTTTGGAGCAGCTTTCTAAATTAAATCAAAGGATGTCTTTCCATTGACTCTTTTTGGTTTTTGATCAGGCTGTAAAGACTTGTCACTTCATTTTCAATTAAACAGTCTGAACTCTCTGACTCAGCAGTAGCAGGGAAAGATGAGTAGAAAAACTGCTGAAAAAAAATGATCATTTTAAATCATGCAACCAGACACTGAAAAAAATCTATTAAATTTTAAATTGCAAATCTATCTATATACCCTTGGTTAGTGTGAGATATCTACCAGCACAAAACAGTACTCTGGAAAAACTTAGATTCACTGTCATTTATTTGGAGATTACAGTTGGATTGCTTGGGGATCTTCAGAAGACTAAGCAACACAGAAAAAATAAATTTATAAAATTAGCATATTCTGAAAACTCCCACATTTGGGGTTCTAAAATGCACGGACAACAAAAGAACACAAAAGCCAACATTTGCATTCAGCTTCTTATGTAAGAAGCAAGACAAAGAGTGACCAAAGCATTGTAGAAGAAGAAAACATTTTTGATTTTATGTTAACAAATAGAAAAATGGATTTGAGAAAAGTCCCAGTATCACTTCTATTGTTTTAAATAAAATTAATTAAGATATGGATGGCTTTATCATATAAGACAGTTATTTGTCAGGGGTTTTGCAGCATATAATACTTCTAAAGGGGATTTTCATAGTCAGCTGCAACATGGGGTAACTGAGGAAAGTAAATGAACAACTTTTATGGAGTTTCAGAAGGCATATCTGAAAAAATAACCCTATCACATATTCAGAAGAGCTCTGATATATAATTTTACTGCTGTGGTACAATCTCTATTTTAATTGTCTGACTTACCTGAGACATTCATGCAAACAATGGAAATTACCCTCAAATTACTTCTGAAAGATCGTATCATAACTTAAACATTGTCTTAAAGTTAATTAAGCTGCAACTAGTAGGGACCTTCTAAAATGTCAACAGATGCTTTGAAACAGCCTCTTTTCCTCTTTCAGTGGCAGTTGAAAAAAATAGTTAGAGATGAAGAAATCTGCAATTATCAAGACACAGACAAGAAATTTCATAGCCAGGGATCCCTCAGGGAGACCACTCTGCAAAAGGCCCCCTGTCTTGCTGAGGCATCCTTGAATAGGAGATAAGAACTCCACAGGAGGCTCATTCAGCTCTTCCTAAAACTGAAGAAGGAGACTGGCCCCAAAAACCAGGGAAAGTAAGAGTCTCTCAAATACTGAGATATTCTTTTGCCTCTTTGAAGTGGGTCCTTACCATATTCACAACTTCTATTAACTGGTTTTCAAACATCTTCTTAACACTTCAAAAAACACTAGTGTTGCCTCCTCAGTTTCTGAATTTGTAAAATTTTTTTTATAGTAGGTATAAGAAGTCATACACAGTTGAAGCACTTACAATAATTGCCAATTAATAAATTGGAAAAATACTTTTTTCATATGTCTATGAATGTAAAAATCATGTTTTCCATATAGATCCAAGCATGTAACAATGTAATTATGAAAGTATTTAAAAATATAAAGTCTGTTCTTCAACAATAATAAGTTTTCAACATAAATTGTACATAATTTCATGTCTGGTGGGCAGCCATAGAGATTTCATGATTTATATGCCAACTACCAGAGGAATACATCTGGGAAATTGTATTCCTTATATTTCACTTTTGTCTTACTAAAATTTGCCTTCAGCTTTGATCTCTGATGTGTGTGTGTGTTTGCCCCCCTGCTTGCATGCCAGCTGTGCACCAGGAATAGATTACACAATTCTGTTCTGTACCTAGCCATAATCCGTGTGCAATATTCAAAGGTTACTGCTCAAATTTTAAGTGGCCATTTTATTCCCATTTTGCCAGGCATGATGGGGAGGAGCTTTTCACAACTCACCAGATGTTTGAAATACTCTTTTTGTCTCTTGGTGCTATTGCATCAACATTCTGCACTGGACTCATGTGAATTCCAAGCTCCATTAAGGAGTCCTACAAGAATAAGTAATGTGACTTTCTAGATAATTTTCACATCATGTATGAGGCAAGGGAATATGATATTCTCTCAGCAATGAGATCTCTTCAGGGGTGTTGCCTTGGGAGAGAATGTGGCAGTAGTTCCCCAGAGGAATCTGATGGAAACTGCTTCATTATTCTGGCCTAATTTATGAAAATACTTTGAGAGGAAATCAGATTTTAAATGATAAAATTGCTAATGCATTGCACATAATAGGCAAATTTCCCCTGTGACTCAGCTCTATGGAAGGGGATGACTGGAATAGACTCTTTGCTGCTGTAAGCACCTTCCAAACTCCTCCTTGTGGCACAGTGAGGGAGGGTGCAGGTATTCTGACCTAAGGGGATGCACTGATGCAGAGAACATGCACCAGATGCCAATAGAGCTGTATTAGCTGTATTAGTCTGAGTCCTGAAGGCAACATATCCATGTTCATAGGTTCTGTGTTTCAGAGTCTTACCTCTGAGCAGAATCTACCAGCTTTCTTAATGGCACAATGAGAACTTACCTTGTTTGCTTACAGTTTCAAAGATGATTTCTTCACTCTGTGTTATGGACATAGTTTTAGGTGCAGAAAAAACACTGGCAGATAGGGTAAAATACAGCTTCCCCACTTTTCCTTCCTTTCTTTAACTAAAGCTTCAGATCAATTCTAAAATACAGAAGCATTTAAAAGGACATCTAAATTTATGTCACTGCATAAATATTAAATTTAATAATAAATGTACTACTGGTATTATCTATTTATATTTAAAATTTGCCATATTCAGGGCAATAAATACTTTGACATTGTATATGTGTAAAATAACCTAGCATGCCTTTTTCACCCTAACTTATTTTGTGTAAAACACCATCAGGAACAATCATAACGATAGCCGAATATATCCTGAGGGGTTGGTGAGCACTAGCAGATGCTCACCTTTTACTTACTGACTGATGGAAGTTGAAATTATGGGAACTTTGCCATCCATCACGCAGGTGCTGAGAGACTAAGGTGATAAGTTCAAAGAGCTGATGGTTAATAATTAAATATAATAAGCATCTGCTATTGTTACTACCCAGAGGCTGAAACGTGCTGTTTAGACACAAAGTAGGGTTATGGACGGCATAACTCTGCATTGCCTCTTGGAAGTATAATTCATACAGGTCAGTATCAAGAACTGCTACTGACCTGTATGAAACTAGAGTTTTCCCAAGGATTCCTCTGCAACAATTTTTAAACTCTTCAGCCCAAATTCTGATCTCCTAACTCATTCTGATCAGTACCAATATAATGTCAGTATAATTCCTGTTGGAGCAAAGGGATAATGAGATAGACTGTGCAGTGATGACCCTCAGTTCCATACCTGTACCTGGACTGGAACTCACCTCTCCTACCTCTAAAATTTGCCAAGCTGGACATGTCGTTTAAGCCAGCTGTTCAGGCTGCCTCTATAATCAATCATAGTCAATTCAGAAAGAATTTCTTCTCTGAAAGGATTGTCAAGCATTGGAATGGACTGCCCAGGAAAGTGGTGGAGCCACTATCCCTCAAAGTGTTCAAGAAACAACTGGATGTGGCACTTAGTGCTATGGTTTAGGTGACGATACTGGTGGTTCAAAGGTTGGACTCAGTGGTCTTTTCCAGCCTTAATGATTCCATGATTCAATAGAAAGAGACAGACATCTTCTCAGGGAACTGAATCTGTCTCAAGATATTTTCTCTGAACTGTCCTTTGAAGAAACTGTCTCTTTTTCCTCACCAACTGGGGAAATTAACTTTTAGATTTTTACATTAATGAAACCCAATCTAATACATAGGCCAAATTAATAAAATTGTCAAGGTAAGTCCATACTTACTGACAATGCCATACTTTTCTGAGTGGAGACCTTAAGGGTCTTTGTTTTGTTTTGTTTTGTTTGAAAAACAATGAACAGCTGAAAGGTTCCAAATTAAATGTTTCAAGGTTATTGCACAAGCAAAATAGATTTGGTGACCCTGATGATGCAACTCTAGACATGCCTAGTAGGACTTTACTTTCATTTTCATTTCTTATGAGGTAAGTGATTCTTTCTTTTTTTTTCTTTTTTTTTTTTTTTAAATCACAGATATCTCATTGATAGAGGAGCCTAAATAGAAATACATGCTAAATTGAACAATTATTCAATTCACACTACTGACTTGACGATTCTTCAGGTCATTTCAGTTACCCGATGTTTTTAGAATTATTTGTGCTTAAAATGCGTGGTTACAATACATGGAAGAAGCAGAGGCAATGCAAAATGCTAATGACTTTTATCAACTCTTGCAAACTGACTTAATATAATTTACCTGTGGGTGTAGTGAAAAAAAAAGCCCAATAGCTAGATTTCTACCATCAAAAAAAGCTAGCATTAATTCTAGAAGAGTTTTTTCAGGTGTGTAGAATTACTTAGGCAAATATGTCTAAATCTGTATTGTTTTAATAGACATATACAGAATTCAACATCTTTTCACTGGTATAGCTGATTTTTTTTTAAATTGATTAATTACCTGTTATTCCTGTTCTATGGGAGAGAGGAACCAAACCCAGTTAGGCTCAAGAGAAGTATTTCTCAAAATACTTCATTACTTTGCTAAGCTCTGACATATGGCTTTATATGAAAGACAGCCCAACCTAGCGTGGCAGAGAGGGACAGAAAATCAGTTTGGTTGTACCATGTGGGCATTTCCAGAATAATACTTTCTGGGCTACAAAGTGGTTTCTGCAGACACAAAAAACATACTGTGATTAATGTTGTACAAACTCATGTATTTAAATATGACTCAGTGTCATTGGAGTTAGATCATGCCATAGGAGTGCCAACATGTTTCCATATTTTGAATTCATAGTCATTGGATAAAAGACCAGCTCCTGGGAATAGGTCACAGATCTGGAACTCTTCCTTTTCCCTTACCCATCATCCTAGACTAATATTTGTGTTTGCTTGCCTCATCTCTATCTGACTTTTTATAACTAACTGTTGCTTCTGTGGCTGTTCAACTTGAAGGTGTTAAGAAAATTTTGTGACTCCTTCTCCATCTGCTACCCTTAAATCTTCTGCCTCCTCAAGAGTCTGACATTCCTCTGAGGAGGGCCTGTCCCTAAGACCATAATCATGGCAGTAGACACAAACCCTGGGCTGTTAAGCAAAAATGTTGCTGCCTCTCTGATGTCAATGGAGTGAGTTAGGAGATAGGTACCTAATTCTCCAGCAGGGTATTAATGAAAATGTGGAGTGCCTAAGTTTAGGCACGTGGAGAGCTTTATAATTAACTAAGGAATTTAGAGTCTGGCTTGGGGGTTTAGGTATGTTTGGCCAAGTGTGCTGAATGAGCAATTTTGGCTGCCATTTTAAAAGTTTGCATCTATGACTCACCAAGCTCCAAGGCTGGTGTAAAACACCTATTGCCACGTTCTCCAACGCTTACAAAGAAGTGTTTTGCTTTTGAAAATAGTTTTCTATTTCTGGCTTCTACCAACTTAAAAAACTGACATCTGGAATTTAAAAATTTTGCAGGTCAGAAATCTAAAACATAACTTGTTCCTGGTCAATATTGCCCAGTTTTGATATATTATTTGAATTAGTGAAGAAGAAGGTACCATGACCATGTTACCTCTAACTTTGCAAAACTTAAAATACTTGAATGGAGGGAACAAACATAGAGCTGCTGAGATAGTGACTGTAATAGCAGGAACTCCACTGCCAGATTATGTATGGGCCTGCATGTCTTGCTAATAGACAAAGACTTGATCTTTGGTTAAACTCATAACGATTTTCCAGTTTAAAAACTGTACTTGTCTACTTCATGGGAGCCTTTTTCTATGAAGAACAAAAAAAGAAATTTAAAAATGTAACTTTGCCCAAATCGTATTTGAATATAGTGTCGTGTGACAGAAAAGGAAGATGAACCATAGTGCTGATGCCTTTGCATCTGAAATTAATTAGTACATTCAATTCACACACCCATGGAAGCTGGCAAAATGAATAGGGAATGTGGGCTAGACTACACACTTCAAAATCCCTTGCTGAGCTCTGTGGAATACAGTGAATAACAAGAGTTTGTGAAGTTCAGTGATACAGTGCATGTGGGGTAAATATGCCTTTGTTCTTCAGAAAATATTCATCTGGTGCACGCTACTGTAGCTACTACAGGAGCATTGGTAGAGTGGAGAGCACATCACCAATTCCAAAATCAATTACTTTCTTGTCAAGCTGTAATGGTTGTAGTCTGACAGAGCGATATGGATAAAGTAATGCCCATGCCTCAAAAAACCAAGGACCTTCTAAAAAAAACTTTTAGGATGCTTGGCAAGTCACTTGGATCTGAATTTCAGATTAAAAGCAAATTTGGATATTGTGTCAGAAGTTTGAAGGGCAAGTTAGCCCTTGGAGCAGTCTTTCTTTTGCAGTTACTATGGATAAAATTGAGTGTCCTAGTTCAGGGCCTGTATTAGTTCTCTAAAAATCTGAAGTCTGAATTGCTCAACCAGGCTACAATTTAAATATTATATAAGTAAGGACTAGACCACAAACTAGTGGTCTATGAATGATGATTCATTTAATTTCTTTGTGTTTTATCATATCAGAGCATCTATGAAATTTGCTGCAGTCTGAAAAAACTGAGAATTCAACTAGGAACTATTTATACTAAAACCTATTAGTTCTGTAGTTACAATACCGGAAAAGACAAAGACTTTAACTACTTTAGTTATTCTATTTGTTACAGAGTTTTCATTTCTTCTGTATCAAAAGGTGCAGCGGGAGAACTTCAAGGAATTCTTAGGAATTCTCGCATGGCTGTGGTCAGGTTCTACATTGTTTTTGAATTTTTAACTCTTCTTTTTGTCAAAACTATGTTGGATTGTTAACCCAGTTATTAACAAACTTTGTGCATGATGACATATTTTATATTTCTCTCAATTATTCATATGCACCCAGTACTTGCTTACATTTCTTTTTGTTTTGCTGTCCATTATATTTTGCTAGGTAGCCAATTCTGTAATAGTGCATTGTTCAGGGTTAATTAGATATTGATCTCTAGTGTTATCAAGTTCTTTAAGACATTTATCATGATCTGAATTTATTTCTGAGCCACTTATTTGTCTGAGTAAGTATTCTAAAGGACTGGTGATTGTTTTGATTAATATAGTATAGTCAAGAATTTCTAATTTCTACCTTTTTGTTCTAAAATACAGTTACTAATCAGCAACCTCTGCAATTCAAGACCCCTGTTTTAATTTCATTTGGACAAACACCAGCACTATATTTAAAACAGATAAAAATACCATAAAGTTTGAGAATACAGAGATATGACTTGCAAGATCATAAATGAAACAGGTTAATCTTCTCAAAATGTTCCTGCAAGAAAGCAGTAGATAAGTACCTTCAATCTAGTTTTTATCCTCAGCTTCTATTAAAAAGTTCAGTATGGTCAACAGTTGGTTATGGTGAAACAAGTCAGTGCCAGATATATTTTGAGATGCACAAAGAGCTCAGTGAGGGACTTATGTTCATATAACCACACAGGGTTAAATAATTCTTCTTCAGAGGAAAGCAGAGTTAAAAATATTCCTAAAGGTCACATGCCATCTCTTCAGACCATTTAAGACCTCTGAAATGCCACTCTGAAGTAAAATAACCTCTCCAGTAGAGTCATTCTGTTAGAGAGCCAGCTAAAATCAGTACCAAGATAAATGGGAGTGCAGAAAATTGATTTTGCACGCGTACTGTAAGTGTGGTCAAATGTTGTAGGCTAGTACCTCAAACACAATTCTGAAGTACTGCTGTGCCTTAAAAATAATAACACAGAAGATAAAGTTAAATAAATGTTAATATACCCTCTTTTTTCTTGCTAGCCTTATATTAAAATGTTCACTTTGAAGTTTTATTTGCTATGTGACATAAGCTTAATTTTCTTTGTACTTGCTTCTCTCTGTTGATAATCCTTATAAAGAAACTGACCTTTTTCCTTCATCAATCACTTCTTCTCATTCAAGTCTCTCTTACTGCAAGCCAGCTCCTGCAGTTTGAGGTAAATAAACACATTTGCCTTCATGCAAGACCGAAAAAACTTTAAAAGGAGGTTTAAATGAAGCAAGGTTTTATGATATTTCACTAATTATTTTTCAACATGATTGTTTCACCATTGAAAGACTGTTGAGATTAAATAAAGGCTATATAATATATAACAGATAGAATGTGATTGTACCAGATCTGTTAGCGGTTCTGTTTGAGCTTCTGGCTCCTAGCCCGCTTTTTGTCTCCTCTCTAATTTCAATTTTAGATGCTTCTGATTTGAGAAATCTCATGTCTTTTTTGGCTCCTTGCCTTAGCTCTTACTAGTAAAACTACAGTATTATCCAGCTGGGACCAGTCATATCTTTTCAGGTGTTTCAGACTTCCTCATGGTTGAATAACAGCAAGAAAAATTAATGCAATATTCTATTACTTTCTCCTCCCTGCAGTGTTAAAGTCTCCAGGGTATGTAGGCAACAGGGTGATGACATTTTTGAGAAGCCCTGGTGCATTCCTGACAGCTTAAAAAGAAATCATTGGGCCTTTTTTTCATACATAGAAATGAAGAGGACTCATAACAACCCTAGCACTATTCAACATACATCTTAGGATGTAGTGTTAGTGACAGTAGTCAAATAAGTCCTTTTAACAAACCAAAATCATAAGTAAAAATAAATAAAATAAATAATAAAGATCTACTCAGGCTAAACTGATAATCAGGACTGTCGGTATGACGTCTCTTACTCAACTTGATTCTTGGTGCATATCTTCTTCCAATGATAAGCAGGAAGTCAAAAGAGAATGTGGTATTTCTTGTCTTCTAGTTCTCTGGCAATGTTGAGAATCTTGTTTTGGTCTTTTGTTCTTGAGTATAAAAGGAAAATTATGAAAGTTTTCCATAATGAGCAAAACATACTTTCTCTGTTCCAAGTCTATTATTAATGTTATTTTGTTTCCCCAAACCATTATTTTTGTCATTTTGTAAACATTCATTTTGTACTTTTTGTACTTGTTATTACTTATTGTACTCGCTAAAATTAATAGATCTCTATTATAAAAGCAAAAAAAAGATTTTATGTAAAAAACATTTAAATTCTTTATTTCACATGAAAGTACATTTAGGTACAGTTTCAAAATCATAAAAGCAATCACAATTCCAAAAAAGATAGTTGTCACCCAAAGAGAATTAATGAGAATTAAGGTCCTTTCCAAAACTGCTTCAGCAAGTATCGTATATGTTCATATTCAGTGAAAAGTGATTTCATGCACTACCACAAACAGGTTTACTCAGTAGTTCACACCAGCCAAACCCAAAATGTTACTAAAAAGTGAGGATATTTGCTTCTTTCTCTTTTATTTGCCTAGTCCACAGTGTTTTGAGTTGAAGGCCTCATCCCTAGGCTCTGGTAGCGGTAAATGAGTCCAGAAAATCCAGAAATATCTGTGCTCTTTTACCTTGTTTGTAATAGTGCTGTTTTAATCAACCCTGGGTAAAAGCCATTAAAAAACCCCCAAATAGAACTACAGAGCTACAGTCAAAACAGCTGTTCCACCCCAGTCCAGCCACAGGTATTGTTATTGACTACTTTTAAGAAGTATTAAATCAATACAAATATCAATGTTTAAAGTTTCTTTCAGTGAATGTATTACTTTCACAGTGGAACTAGTTCATGAGAAAATCTGGAAGAAGGGATTATCAGAAAACTTAGGGATACTGAATTAAATAATCTTATTTTAGCTAATTACCTACTGCCGTTTTCCTTTCTGAATTTTCAGCATTCCTCAGCTTGTTATCATTCCTGAAGAAAGTTTACAGCTTTCTCCTTTTATATCCAAAATGCATAGGCCTTTCAGGACCAGAAGAGAAATAGTATCGATAGTTGAGATGTTATTGTGCTAAAGCTGCTCTTCATATCCTATTCCCAGACAGTATTTCCCCTAGTCCCGCAAAAAAAACCAACCAAAAAACCGAAAAAAACCCACCAAACCCAAACCAACCAACCGACCAAAAAAACCCGACAAAAACCAAAACAAATGAAAAAACCTCAACCAACCAACTCGCACACTTTTCTA
The DNA here is from genome assembly GCF_020740725.1 of Corvus hawaiiensis. Lineage (NCBI taxonomy): Eukaryota > Metazoa > Chordata > Aves > Passeriformes > Corvidae > Corvus > Corvus hawaiiensis. Next base: position 53,380,213 of record NC_063213.1, read on the forward strand.
GTTTCTTGATAAACATCCTGCAGGTTTATTGACCTAAAATTATAATGGGATAAAATCCTGCTGAATCCTGAGTCCTGCTGAAGTTTGCAGGTTCTGTTTTACTTAGGCCTACTTGAAATCCCAGTTGGAAGTCAAGGATTACATTGAGTCTGGTTTCATTCTGCACAATTTGTTCACTTTTAGTTTTAGGGGAGATTCCCTGACTCAGCATTTATAATCGCAGAATGTCTTTAGTGATAATTGCTATTTTTAGTTTACTGATGACAGGATACCTTAATACAAAAAATTAGCTTTAGAAACACAGTTAAAATTAATTAACATGTGCATTGCCCTTAAGGTACAATATTCTCGTGCTCTGTCTTGCTTATTTTGTTCCGATTTTAGTTTCATACAAGAATTCCTGACAAATTAAAACTGTTTAGATGAAGTTCATGTATCACTGATAAATGTGGAAGCTAAGCAGAAGTCTTACTGGTTGGTGTCTACTGACACCTCAGTTGTTAAACTCAGGTTAGAGGGCATTCCAACGGAACAATAAACAATGGCCACTTTACGTCTCTTTTAAAGTCTGCTTCACCCACATTGTTTCATTTATCAGCAATGGCTCTGCACTTTTATTTATAGTAATATTACACTGATGTCACATCACAGTCGAGGCTGTTTCTCTCTGAAAACACCCAAAATAAAAGCCTTGAAATGTGCATGCTGGACTGTGCAATTACTGTATTGCAACATCAGCCTAAAAAAAAACCAAACCATGAAATAATGACTTGTTAATTCAGGTCTAGAGCACATTAAAAGGAAAATCTCTGAGAAAAGAGATATCTTTTAACATCCAGCTGAGAAAAAGAATAGCTATAAAAAGTGGCACCAGCTCAGCAATTTATTTATTCACAGATGCTAACCAAATAAGCTAGAACTGTCACAGCAGGCTTTTCTTGTACATTTACCATACCCTTCTTTAGTAAGTTTCCTATAAGATAAATATAAATCAGAATCATATTAGATTGCTTGTAGAACAAGAAAGGTAACAACAATGAGACTACACCCAGTTCCTGGTGTTGATTCTAAGAGATCTTATTTTAGGATTGTGGCCAAATGTCCCACATAATTAATTTAGAAATAGGTTCATACAAAAACATAGAGAAAAGAGCTGCAGCCTTTGAGAAAGTTCAAATGAAACTATTGATCTAAGATAAATTAAATTCTATAGCACAGTGTCCAGTGCAAGACTGATCCAGTACAGACAACATTCCATTTTTTTTTTTTTTTTTTAGTGAATAACGGAACTCAATCTCTGCTTCTGTTTCAAAATCATGTGAATATAAAGATACAGGTTTTGATCAGTTGAAAGTTATTATTGAGATAGAAATGTCTTCTTGTTGCTGGGATTTTTTTGGTTTTTGTTTTCAAATAGACAAACACAGATTTTAAATATGCTTTGTCAGGCTTAAGTCTGTGAAATTTTGCAGCCTGCTATTTCTTTAGCATATCCTCAACTCTATGGAAAAGATTCCCTGGTTATTTTGATATATGCCAAACTATGATAAGGATTTTTGAAAAGGGTGAAGGGAAAGTAATCTCTGCTTCTGGGAAAGCCCATTCTTTTAACTGAAGGTTGACACAACCTGCATCTAATGATAACTTTTATTTCTGACTCATGGAGATGAGATACTTCCTAAGAGCTATTTTTTTCTGAGGTATATTAGATTACAGCAAGTGGCATTTAATTCTAATTCAAGGCATAATAAACACCCGTAGATTCCTTGTAAAACAGAATTTGTGCCATTTGCTGCAAATTTACTACTACAACTGCTAAGACATGATATGTCCAAGGTCTGTGAATATGGGATAGTGTGCTGTTTCTTTTCTTTTTTTTCTCTCTGCAATGAATCAGTCAGCATCAACAACTGGCACAATGAAAGAATATTTAAAATGCATACATCAGCATGCTCTGATCTTTGCTGTTGTGAGATAAAGTATAGGCACGTACTTGGGCTTTTTCTATTACAAATATTTACATTGGTATCTACAAAGCATGACTGTCAATCTATTTTAAATATTCTGCTTGCAAATAAGCAGAGCACAATCTCGCTGTGAAACCCAAAACTGTGTGAGAATGCATGCAAAGTAGCACACAAATTCACATCAGAACTGTGAAATGGTGTTTTCAGTTGTATTTCCCAAGACAACTTTTCTGTTCCTGGACAAATGAAAGTGTTATAATTTTGAATGCATTTGCTTTTGTTGCTCATGTTGAAGTCCTAGAAGTATACACAGAGCTTTCTGAAAGACTGGAAGATGTGGCTCTTCACTACAGGGAAAGAAACTGCAAGAAATAAATAATTATTTCCTGAACTGAGGACAGCTATAGGGAAAAATAGTAAGACATAGGTACTTCTCATGATCTAATTTCAGTACAGGCTATATATTAGATCAATTTTACCTCCATATGTTCTCAGAATATTTTTCTCGTTTACACATAGATTACTTTAATTTTCTTTATCTACTGCTTAAAGAAGGTTCACCTACAAATCCTTTAGAATTCAACAGCTTAACCTCCTATGTAAAGAGAGGTGCTTATGTCATTCTAAACTGATAAGAGACACATACTTCTCTTACTTCAGTTCTTCTATTTTAATAGTCAAAGGTAAATTAGAACTAGCAAGTAACAGATTCAAGGAATCACTGTTCAAAAGCTCTTGTAATCCAATGGTAAACTGAGATCACTGCAAAGAATTCTAGAGTGCCTTAATCAGATATCTGAGACTGCATTACGTCACAGTTTATTACTAATATATCTGCAAACATTAGTTTGAATAGTTCATGAATTATTTAGCATTTTTATTCAGAAACTCCTTAACACTGAAAGGCTTTCCCTGTATAAAGAAGCATTTGTTTCATGAGATCATCTTCATTAACCAACTACATAGCAAATATTTCAGGAAGTAGAAGACAATATCAAAGAAAGCACATATATAGAGAGAAGTATAGGCCTTTTAAAAGGAAAAATAGTAATTTGATACATAATCTTAAGTAATCAGATTTTTCTATAAACACTCATTATAGATTTAGTATCTTTTTGACACATCTTTATTCTCAGAAATGCAACTTTCTGAATCTGAAAATCTGAAACCATTATCCAAAATCTGCATATTTTTACTCAAAACATCTGATTTTTGCACATATTCAAAATCAGATTGCATATTTTTTCCTTCAGTCATCTTTTCCATTCTGTCTTATACAGTCAGGATGATTAAAAGAGGATGAGCGTAATTTTGTTCACAAATCAGAACTGTGAAAATTAATTACTGAATGGGAAATATTGCTGCGTTAGTGCTCTGAGGATACCAGTGATGCATTTTCCTGGTCTTAAAATCAAGAGTCATACACAGTTAGAAGGGGAAAAGGGATTTTACCTCTGTATTTATTTTAAGGATCCTTAGGTGCACATGTCCAGGTCACATGCATCGAAATGCACCCCGCCAAAATGCCCACCCCAAAAGATCTGGTATAACATTACAGGTTTTACTAATTAGCATATCTATCAAAGATTCCCCAATGAGAGGCTCAAGTGAGCCCCCCGTCCCCAAAGAACCTTCCCCTGGATGGTTCTATCTTGGTTTACAGAATGTGTTCTGGAGAGGACCTTTGGGTCTGGGGCACACTGATCCCTAGCTACGAAGCTTCTAAAATATTTAATCTCTTAGCTTGACAAACAAGTCCAAGAATGTAGGCAAAAAGCACTAAGAATACAGAAGTTGTAAAAAGGTATAACAGGGGTATAAAAGAAAAGGCAAAATTCTTCATGGCATCACTAGGGGTTGCTCACTGTTGGCAGGCATAACAATTGAAGATCATTTTAGGGATGAATTATATAGAGCTGCAACATAAGAAAGTACACACCAGCTCAGATCCAGGATCTGTCCAGTTCAGCATCCCAATGGTAGTCTTAAGTAGAACCTGGGGAGAAATAAGAACAGATCAAACATACATGACAGCTTCTCTCTGACACACAGGATTTCCTGAGTCTAGAGATTAGAGCGTTTAGTAATTTTTAAAATACCTGTCTTCCAAATACTAGTTTAGTTTTCCTCTTGAACCATAGTACCACTTTACTCTCTGTTTCATCACTGGCTAAGTTAACTCTATGACGTCATGAAGAGTCCTACCCTACTTCTTTGCATGTAAGAAAACAATTTGGTTTTACAATTTTTATTGCCCTCTGAACATTTCCTAGCATTAGAAATTGAATACCTGTTGGTTGAATTTAAAAAAAAAATAGCATAGTTGAAGTTAAAACTGTGGTGTAGCATGTTAAGGGTGGCTAGAAGCCATTACACGTGCAGTGCACCAGGAGAAAGATCAAACAAAATGTGGGCCTGCTCCTGAATGGTTTTGGTGTTGTAGTGCCAAAGAGAAGTCCATCTACTGCCTTCTTGGTCTTTACTGACAAGGTTTCCTTTCAGGCCTCCCAAGTCTCTGCAGAGTTTGAGGAAAACATACTACTTGCAGTGGTGAAGAAGGTGTCAGGGATTACAGCTGCATGTATACGAGTCCCTGGGATCAAAACGCGTGTACTGGAGTGGGCTGGTAGAGCTGGCTGATGTCACTGTGAGGCTCCTCTTATAACACTGAAGTGTCATGAACATTCAGAGGGTGCCCAAATAATTGGAAAAGCAAGTTTCATATCATCCTTCAGGGAAGGCAAAGAGGAAGATAGAGGGGACACACGGCTGGTCAGCCAAAACCTAGTACTGTAGAAAGTCGCTGAATCATACAGCCTGACAGATGTGAGGCTGCAGCAATTCTGTCACTAGTAGCTCTACATTCAGCTAGTAGCAAAGCTACTTTTGCATCCTCCAAAAGCATGTACATACCCACATCCAACACATGCACACAGAAGCCATGGAGCATAACACAGCCTGAACATTACTTTCACCAGCAAACACATTAATGCCCACAGCACTCACACAAACATGACCACCGTGGAAGGCCTGATCCCTGTACTCCACTCTGATGGATTAGCATTGAAGTGATTAGCAAAATATATAGACTGCTGCTACGTATTACTTCAGTAGATGCTCTTGAAGACTTCAGGTATACTGATTCCTGTGTCTCCTGGTCTTCTCTGGGACCTATGAGACTCTGGAGATTGCAGTCCCACTCTAATTGCTGTTAGTCAGACATCAGATTGTTTCACACAAACTTACACAGTTTAGATCACTCCAACTGATCTGAGATACCCACTGGATAAATGGGTAACTCCTAGATGCTGGTACGTGGATCTACGCGCTACTGAGCTTTGTATTTCCACTTTAGTTGGTTGTAGTCAGGCCAATTATTTTTTTTTCCCATTCAGCTAGAAATTTGCTATCATTCACATTTACTAACTTGGAATACAGAGGACAATCAGAGAAAATGGTTAGAAATATGATTTAATGGGAATATGATAAATGCATGGTTTAGACAGAAAAGCATACTGACAGGCAGCCTGTTCATCCTTGACTGGCGCCTTTATCACCCTTTTTTCCCCTGCTTGTTCCTTCTCAGTCCTCTTGATCCCTCCCTTACCCACCTTTGGGAAACTTCACAGAAGGAGACTTCCACAATCTCCTTAAAATATGCCAGAATCAGCTTTATACAATCTGAAAATACCCTTCTCCCTGCATGTCATAGAAAATCCTAGACCCATTTAAACAATTACAAAAACAACCTGATGAGGTTTTCTTACGTAGTCTGCTCTAATGCTGTGGGTTATGGGTCCCTAGAAGTTTCCTGTGTTATTTAACTCAGAAAACAGTGATCAGTGATTCGAAGTCTGACTGACAGCTGTTTATGAGGGTTCCTCAAAGGTAGGTACCAGGTCACTAGTATCTAACACATGCAGTACTGATGTGGATCATGGGAGGGAATTCAGCATGTCCACAGACATACCACACTGAGGGGAGCCATTGATTGTCTGGAAGGAAAGGCTATCAGATGGCCCTTGACAAGACAGAGGAATGGGCTGGCAGGAACCATACAAGGTTCAGCAAAGACAAATACCACAGGACCCAGTGCCTGGGAAAAAATAAATCCCTTACAGTAACACATGCTTATTACATGTACTTCCCCCCTCTTTTCTGCTGCTTTAGGACATCCTGTTGACTTTGGAACAGCTCATGCCATACTCTGTTGGCATCTGCTACACACAATCATGACGGCTGGGAACTCAGTAGAGAAAAGGGTAGCAAAACCTGGCGACAGGAAGGACAAAGTCTGTCAGTGAACCTGGCCCTTCCTTTCCTCTGAAGGACTAAATATTTTTTTATTAGAGAAATATGGATCAGTTTTCAAAAAATGACACCACTTATCTTCTTAGTAGAGATGCTATTTTTCAATGAGAGATGTATTAGGTTTCTTGTGTCCTTGTTCATTTTGTGAAGGAAAAGGTTTCTCAAACCATAAACTATCCTCCTGGAAGGAAATATAGAGCTGTGCTATACCATGGATGATTGAATGAGTTAATGTGATGTTCTGTGCTTTAAAGATGCTCACGAAAGGAGACCTGATAGAGAAATCTATGTTTTATTCTGATTTTTAATTTATTGATATTAGATCTCAGCTTGAGCATTTCATTTGATAAATTTGTTTTAACAAAATATAAATTGCAAATAGATTTCTTACAGTCAAAATAGAATTTGTGGTCAAGAACAAACCCCATGTAGATCTTGATGAAAACAGCCAGTAGGACAAAGCATGTATAAGATACAGATCTGGGCTTCTGCTTGGGTTGCTGTTAGTCACTGCACTAAGCTGTGGGAAGGTTTCTAAGCTAAATCTATGCTCTGTCTGCTTTAGTTTGGCAACTTCAATTTTTGCCATGACATCTTTTGTACGGTATAATGCTGAGGCTTAGAATAGGCCTCCTTTAGCTTCACTTGCGGTTAAGTTTCTTCTTTTCAGGAGTAAAAAGAAATATTAAACTTTTGAAGGCAAGGAAATACAAGAAGCAGTTGAGACCAAGTTATGACTATAAAATGAAACAAAATAGAATCTAGTACAAGCTGAGACAATTGTTTACAAAAACATATTGTTCTAATAATCCCCACAAAAATAAAAAAAAAACCCTAAACCACAACCGCTTGGCTGTTTGAAAAATTTAGTATGGTTTCCCAATATTTTGTTCTAGTTGTACATCAGTGTATGTCTATCCCCACCTGTGTCACATCAATTCAGTGACGATGTACTTGTGCAACACAGGTTAATTTGGAATGATTTGGTGTATTATCTCAACTACCACTGAGGGACAGAGTATTATGTTCTACTGCAGAGAGGCAGAATGTTTGACAAGATTGTCAGCATTTTCTATTAGAAATGTCATGTTGATATAGTGCAGAGAAGAGCATTTCTTAGCAAGGTACTTGCAATTTGAAGTCCCATTAAAAAGGAATAATTTGGTTTGCAAAGGTTAGTAAGGAAGAGGAGTTGTGAAAAAATGTTATGAGTTTTCTCTTAAAAATTAGAAAATATACATTCCTTTCTGTTCAAAAGTGCGGAAAAGTTTTGTAAAACATTATAGGGCACATGAAAGTACTATTCATAGCTTACCCAGACTGTGCATGAGAATGGATGGAGGCACAGGAAAGTTGGAGAGGAAAAGAAGATAACAAATTTCTAGGGTCATGAAGTCTAGTATCAGCACAACTACATTCCCCTTGGGTGTGAATATCATTAAATGAACAACTGGAAAACAGTATACTTAGTCCTGCTCACACTGATCAGTACGCCTGAGTCAACATGGAAAATTGAACTTGGTGCAACTTTAATTAAAGAGTATAGTGCAGTCTTCCAAAATAATACCACAGAATTAGGGTAAACTCTTGGCTTGCTTCTCTCTAGTGTGCAATTATATAACCAAATAGCCGCAATAAAGCCATTTATTTTAAGTCCTTAATGATATTTATAATTCAGAAAGTGATACAGGCAAACATATCCTTAGCAACAACTCTAGGGATGAGGAAAAATTGGTAACTCAGTAGATCTGGTCTTTAACTAAATGTCTGAGAAAGCTGTATGGTAACCCATGGGATTATTTAAAAGAGTCTGTTTAAGAAAAAAGCTGATTAGCTAAAGTATGCCTTTTACTAGTTTAGTGTGTATTTCAGCCTTATTTGTATTATGACAGAGCTGTGAAACTACACTGAATTTGGGCTAGCTGTTGTTATATAGCATGGAGTAAAGATAATGGATGTCATAAGGAAACGTTTGTGTAGGAACCCAGAGTGCAGAGAATATTTCTCTGCCTGTTTTGAAGGATTTTAACCTCCTGAACAACACTGTTTTTGACCTCTGTCCTTGGAAAAAACTGCGTACTCTTAGAGAAGAACTAGAAACTACACCGGTGTGAATTAGGTGATAGACTACTATGTAAGATTGTCACAGGGTGAAAAATTTAGAGATTTTTGGTTTGTTAATGTAGTAAATAGATAAAAGCAAAAAACATCAAAATGGAGGATTGTTGTTCTCCAAACCTTCTTCTTCTTCTTCTACTATTCCATATTCTACAGTAAAAGTAGTTTGGGATGATTGGACAAAGAATTCCGCAGTTCCTGGCTGTGTTACTAAATAATTGGTAGAAAAGTAAATATAATGTACATTTTTAGTAACCATTGGTTAATTTACCTTTAAAGAGGCTGTGTAATCTTGATAATTTGGCTTTCTCCTGTATTCTCTGCTTTGTACTATGTCTGGGTCATGCTAGTGACTCTGTTTCTCTGATAAGACTTAATAAACAACTATCTAGAAGCAGCGAAGGCTGAGAGTCCCGTTTGTCTCTCGAACTCCTGGCAAGGACTTTAAAAGATCTCTCCCATCAGGAGAGGCATAATTACGGCATGATTTGAGGAATGGAGTTCTGAGTGACAGATACCCCACAAAGCTAACTCTCATGGGTTATTGACTAACCTCTCCTGTTCATATTGTATCATTTAATTCTTTAGATATTTCTAAAACACAAATACTCTATAAAGCTTCTTTGACAATAAGTTGTTAATTAAAAGTCTGGTGATGATTTTACTTGAGAATTATAGGCTGATTTTCAGCTTCTACAGACAGACATAACTTCACTGAAACCAGTTGATGACTTTTCCCTACAGGTCTATAGTAGTTCTACAATAACAGAATCATATAATGGTCTGGGTTGGAAGAGACCTTAAAGACCATTTTGTTCCAAGCCCATTACCATGGACAGGGGCACCTTTCACTAGACCAGGATGCTCAGAGCGCTATCCAACCTGGCCTTGAACGCTTCCACGGATGGGGCATTCATAGCTTCTCTGCACAACCTGTTCCAGTGCCTCATACCCCCAGAGTAAAGAATTTTTTTTTAATATCTAATCTAAACCTACTCTCTTTCAGTTGGAAGCCATCCCCTCTTGTCCTGTCACTACATGTTCTTGTAAATGGTCTCTCTCCATCTTTCTTGTAGGCTCCCTTCAGATACTGGAAGGTAATAGTAGGAAAGTGATCAGAAGATCAGCTTAACTGATTTTAGTGGGAACACTTGACACATTTAAGCAATATGTGGTTTTAATAAATAAGATTTGAATGCATAAAGGGGCTTAGGTGTCACACTACTAATATTGTAGCACTTTTTAAGCATCACTAGAAAGTGCTTAGAGTAGCACTCTAAACCACAAGAGAAGCATTAGTACCACAACCTGCTGATTAAGATGCTTTCCAACAGAAAGGTCTGAAGACGTCTGTGACATAAATTCACCACCAAATAATCACAAAACCAAGAAGATGCAGCAACTTCAGATCTACCAAACCGGCAAAAAGCATACAAATATTAAGCAAGGATGAATTGAAGTAAATGGTATAAAGAGAAAATGATCAGCAATTGATTTGCTTATTTTACGCAACAAGGCAAAAAAAACCCCCAAATCTACCATGCTTTTTCTTTAAAGAAGGCAATTAAAATGAGAGAGACTGGATACAGAGGAATGCTGCAGTTTCCTAAGGTCAACAATATTAAAAAACCTGCCTAGAACTGTATCTTCATAAAAGGAAGAAAACCCTTTTTATGGTAAACCTTCAGTATCATAAACTTCCTAAGGAGACTATTAGCAGTGAGTAAAGACTCTACAAATGGAAAAAAAGTAATAATCATCAAGAAAATTGCATCTTGAAGGTCAAAATTTATCCAACTGACAAAAGTGAGAGTTCAGCATCGCAAGAAAGAGTAAAGAAATATTAAAAGATGTTGTTGCAGTCATATAAATAAAATTAGTCCAAAGAAAGACAGCAATGCTATAATAATGATGCTATTGAGGTAAAAGGGAATTTAATTGTGGTTCTCAACTAGGTATATATTTGTCTCAATATTGGTAAAAACACGATACTGATCAAAACAATATCTTTTAATAGCAAAAGAGAATGACTGCATGGAAATTACTCCATTCAAAATAATTTTTAAAAATTCAAACTGTTTATCATTCTAGTTATGATAAATAAGCCAAATTGCTACTGTACATATTTTAAACAATTAGCAGAGTAATTTATGTGTCTATTAGGAAAGAAATATAAAAAAGTGAAGTTGTATTATGAGTGAAATAGTGAAACAGTGAATACAGTACTTATTTTTAAAAAGAGATTGAAACAATATGGAAATGAAAGATTATTTTTTTCTCAAATAATAATTTTTTGGTATAATTTTTTGTTAAAATAAAGGGGGAAATGAAAACTGGAATAAAATGCAGTGTTGTTTACACACGGTTCACAGATTAAACTAAATAGATCTAATTTGTCATAGAGCTGATTTCTAAGTAAATGAAACTAGCCAGTCACTTTTTTTTTTACTTCCGTAAATATAAATGCATTTATAATGAATCTCATACAAAAACTGAAGTACGCTAATCAAATTTGATTTAAGCAAGACAACAGAAGGAATTGCCTAAAGTCAGGGAATTTTCCTCTGAAAACATGAGGTAGCAAACCTTGATTGGTAATTAGGCACAGGGTGTCAGAGTTGGCAGTACAAGAACGCTGTGAAAAAGGCAGATGCAATACTGCAAAATTATCAGGTGTGATGCTCCTACTAGAGAGGAAAAGTAGTATTTCGAACATACTGAAAAAGTGTAAAATTCATGTTCATATTAAGCAAGATTAATTCAAACTGGAGCAGGTTTACAAAATGACTGAGATGTCAGACAGAATATATATATTTATATTTATATAACATTTCATATATATGCATTATTTATATATATACACATCCAAAGAAAGGAGGAAAGGTCAGCTTATTTAACTGAGCAAACTAGGAGTGGAGGGAAAATACCTCCTTTAAGTTAATGCATCAAGGCAGTATGAGGCAGGCAAAAAATGATTCAAACTAAAGTATAATGTTGCTATGGGAATAAATAATTTTAATTAGTCTAGAATATATTTAGGATGCCTATTAGAAAAAAACCCAAAACTGTACAAATTACTGATGAAGTTGTAACAACTTGGAATATTTAAACATAAGGGACTTACTGAGGTTCCTGTAACCTCAGTTCATTTGTGGGTTCACACATGGGAGAAATACCAACCAGAGGTCAACATTACATAAACGTTTACTGGCAAAATATAGAAAATCACGGAACTTTGGCAAAGGATATTAATACAGCAATCAACTCAACATAAAACACTTATCCATAGCAATAACTTAGTCCATTTAACTTAACAACCTCTAAACCTGTTCGATTTTACATTACCCAAAAAGTTCAATGAAATGAGAATTAAAAGAAGAGAGTCAGAAGGACAGAAAAAATACAGAAAAACACACATACGGCTACCATCTCCTAGGTAGATTCCAAAAGGAGGCAGAACCAGACACATACTCACCTTGGTCAGCCTTTTAAACCCCAGGATCTCCATGGCCTTCCCCCCAGGTGGGACTTCCAGTCACTCGGCCACTCAGGAGCTGGGTAAGGCAAGACTGGGGCAGCCCCCCATGTGCCAATGATTGACAGACACAGCGGGGTTGGGATGCTCCAGCTCTGGGATGGGGGTGGGCATTTCACTGCCTCACCTGGGCAAGGCCTGATCTGCCCCTGCCACCACACACCCCCAAATGTCTCAAGACATCTGTCTTTTCCAGTCTCTGACAGAAGTGGAAGAAGGAAACCCGTGATTTCGAGAAGAAAGTAGATACAGTTTTATAAGATTATACCATGTGTTTGATACAACTTTTTGACAATGCCAAAGGTTTCCTAACGTCCCAGGTTACTGAACGAAAACTCCTAAACCCATGACAGAAACAAATGCTTGCATTGTTATGAAATAGCAATGGTCATAAAACAGAAGCACATGATGGTGATACCAGATACCCTATTAAAAAGTTATTGTTAAACCCCCTAAAGCCTTTTTAGGATATGTTTAAACTGCTTTGAAGTCCTGAACTTTTCTCAAATGGCATCTCTAGGCATATATCAGGAGTGCAAAAGGAGTTGTGTTTACTCAAAGCAATTCTTCATGAGGAAATAAATGAAGTTGACAACACCTTTTTCTGTTTCTTGTTGTTTTTTTCCTGTGGCGTATATGCAGAGTGCCTTCATAAGAGAGGAAGTATTGCTCATTAAAACCATATGCAGAAAATAATCTCAAATTTCTGTTGTGTGGAAGAGAGGAGACTCATTTGATGGTTTTCTTAATTTTAAATGACATTTGACTCTCTCTTCTTAGTACTTTTAGCCACCATAGAAGTATGGGGTAACTGCATTAGATAGTATCTCTTCTCAAGATATCTCATCATTATTGCTTCAATATGGACTACAATTAGGTGGCACAAAAACAACAAGCATCTTGATTATCTTTACCCAGACTAACATGGAATTATATATTGTATTTCAACTGAATCTTATCTTGATTTGATTCACAAATGCTTCCTTCTGTCAAATCACAGAAACACTGGACTGACCGTCCACTGTTAGTCTCTATGGATTTTTCTCTAGCACGAGTCAGAAACCTTCCATATTTTGAGAAAAATAAGGTGAACAACCTCTACACTAGTTTGGAAACATGAGTGTCTTGGTTTGAAAGACAGGTGTCTGCTAAGGAAGGCAGGAGCCCCCCTTGGAATGGCAGATGCAACCCCCCTTCCCTCTGAGTTATTATAATTTTGAAATCAAGGGGCTTTTAGACAAAGATGTGGAAAATAGGAATAACAGTTCTTTACTATTATATATCTATATGTGTATAACCAGTCAAACAAACAATAACTATGTCAGTAACAGCAAACAATCACAAACCCAGTGCCAGCCTTCTCGGCTGTCGGGCCCTTTCCCCTCGGGTGCAGTTCCGCTCGCAGCCGGCAGGGGCGCTGGCGGCTCCTGGTGAGCAGGGCGGGTGCGATGGTTCCCCTGCGGCTGCAGGGGGCGCTCCGGAGCGAGCTCGGGGAGCACGCAGCACCGGTGCCCTGGGATCCCGGGAAACGGATGGAACAAAAAAACTTCACAAATCCCTGGGCAGCCGATCCCGGTGTCCGGCCGGATCTTCGGGAACAGCAGGCTAGAACGGCAGACTGGAACGGCAGGGACGAGCAAAAATCCCGGGTGACAGACGAGGTGTATCCAAACAGAGAACCCCCGGAGGCCTGGGCAGGCAGGTCGAGCAGGGCTAAAATGTAGCGAAGGCTTGAAGCAGTGGCGGGGCAGGGAAGGCAGGCTTTGGGATCCTGGGGCTTCTCCAGCAGAAGGAAAAGCAGCTGAAGAAAGCAGCCTCCTTCTCTGTCCAAACAGCCGGGGACCAACTGCCCACACACCCAGGTGAAACAAAAGAGTAGCCAGCTCTTTTGTTTTTCTCAAATACCCAGCCATTTTTCCCCGTAGCAACATGTATGGGGAAAATTCCTTTAACAGAAAAAAAAACAAACCAGGAGAGCTCCTAAAACCCCAACAATGAGCAGTAAACAGGCAAACCTGCTTATGAGGTTTTATTCACCAAAAGATAAGCCAAACAAATTTAGCTAAAATGGTTTTCTCTAGTAATAGACAACCAGAAGACTTACCAAGCCTTCACACGCTATTTTCTTTAGATGAATGTTGGGGTCCCTCCCCCCTGCCATGCAGCCCTGGGAGAGGGGCCCTGGGGGGGAGGCACGGGGTTTCCCTGCCCCTGCTCAGCCTCGTTCCCACTGGTTGGTTTGTGTTCCCCTGTGCGGGCAAGTACCCTCGGGTCCCGTGACTGTAACAGTTCCTCGGCAGAGCCCCGGCCATGCGGCTGGGGAAATAAACATCTCCCTGAAACATCTATCAAGAATCTGTCTGTCCATATATATATTTCCTTTCCACGGGACTCCTGGTTTGATATATGCGTGTTACAGTATCCCCACTGCAACATAATGGTGGTGAATTGAGAGCAGAACAATCCCCGATCCCTAAGCGACTGATATGTGTGAGTAACTCTGGATTCCTCTTCTTGGTTTTGCTTTGCTATTCCATATCTAAACTATGGAAGAACCGTGGGAAGACTCTTGGCTCTCAGAGCCGCATATGGACATTTATCTTAAACTTAAAATGATTCTTGAACAACGATTTGTAAATTTTAGCTTGATTCAAGCTAAAAAAGAACTGAAACACTTCCTGGCATGGTTGTTTAAGAACTTTTTCTATGTTTCTTGGGATTTAATTCTCACCAAGAACTTTTGGAAGGCCGTTTGGACACAGTTAATATTTGAGTCAAAATACATGCCGATGGAAGAATATTTTCGTGAATATTATTTAATTACCGAGACTGTTGAGCAATGTCAGCTGTGTCCTGGCGAAGGGAAGCCTGGCTCAGGAACCGTGCGGCAGAGGCCACGTGCACCGAGCGCTCTGGGAGCAGCAGCGAGGCAGTTCCTGCGGGCGGGCGGAGCCATGCGAGCCGCAGTGTTGGTGGCGGAGCGAGGCGCGGCGGGAGCGGCGGGACCCGGCGGTGCCCGCCCGGCCCCTCGCAGCGAGCCCCGTGAATGCCCGACCAAGAGGGGCGGCGCGCAGGCGGCGGCTGGCGGCGGTGGCGGTGGAGCGGAGCCGCGCCCAGCTGAAAAGCGCGCTGGAGCAGGGCGTGGGGGGGCTGCCGCTCGGGGGTCCGGCCGAGATGTGGGTGCAGGGCCTGGCAGCGGCAGCGAAGCTGCGACCAGAGGAGGCGATGCACGGAGAACTGAGCGGCGCGGCCCGGCCCCAAACGCAACCCCGGGAAGAGCGCGCAGGCAAGAGAACCCCTGACAATTCCAACACGGGAGCGACCGAAAGAGAGAGCAAAGACGCAGCAAGACAGAAAACAGCAGCCACTCGGAAAAAGGAAAAGATCATAGTAGCTAAGATCTTAGGGATAGTGAAATGGTATAATGTTAAGCAAAATTATGGTTTTATAACAAGGTGTGACAACCAGCAAGACATATTCGTGCATAGAACTGCTATTAAAAAGAATAACCCTGAAAAATGCATCCCAAGCTTGGGAGGTGGAAAGGTGGTAGAATTCAAAATTATACGAGGTAGAAAAGGATTACAAGCATCGCAGGTCACTGGGCCTGATGGTGTTCCTGTAAAAGGCAGTATATATGCAAAAAATCATAGTCATGTTAGACAATATTTCCATTGTAAACCCCCCCTACAGTCTCCCTTTCCTAATCCCACCTTTCCCTTTTACCCTATATCCTATTACCCCCAGTGTATTCCCAATCCGTTTTTTCATCCATGGTTTCCCTCACAAAACCATGCTTTTGCCAATTGTTTCCCCAAAAATCCCTTTCTAATGCCGAGTGGGGGATGAAAAGGGGGAGGGAAGAAATTAAACCCTCTCCTGCCTCAGTTTCCCCACAAAGCATGCTCAGAGAGTTCTGTCTCCCTTCTGTCAGCCCTAAGATGTTCCACAGAATCTGTTTGGACGTTTAAAGACTCAGGTGGGTGGTTTGTTTTGTTTTGAAACTGTTCTTGTTATGTTTATCCAGTTGTTTTCATTCTCCTTTTATTAAAATAAAACGGGTGAGGTGTTGGGGTCTCCTCCCCCGCCGTGTAGCCCTGGGAGAGGGGCCCTGAGGGCACAGACACGGGGCTTCCCTGCCCCTGCTCAGCCTCGTTCCCATTGGTTGGTTTGTGTTCCCTGCGCGGGCAAAGGACCCTTGGTCCCGTGACTGGAACAGTTCCTCAGCAGAGCCCCAGCCATGCGGCTGGGGAAATAAACATCTCTGAAACATCTAGCAAGAATCCGTCCATACATATTTCTTTTCCACGGGACTCCTGGTTTGATATATGCGTGTTACAGTATCCCCACTGCAACAGATGAAGGCTAATTGCATCAACAAGGAAAAGCTGTATCCTTCAGCCATTTCTTTAGAAAGAAACTTAGGTATTTTTTTCATTGATCCCCTCTATTTAAAGCAAAACTGAAGAGAGGAATGCAGTGTTGCATTTCCCCACTGCTTTTCCTATTAAATTGTCTGCCTTCCACATTGTCCCCCGCTTCCCCTGCCCCAAGTCCTGGCCACACCCTCGGGTTCTCCCCACTGGTTCCAGTACCCCAACTCCACCCATGTACTGCCCCTGTGTCCTGAGATTATTTGTCCATGCAATCTCTCCACCCCCCTCATCCCCAGAGAAGACCCCAAGCTCCCTGACCACATGGTCTCTCTGCCTCTGGGAACTGGTTTGTCACCATGTAATAAAAGTTTCTCTGAGGTCTATATGGAGGGACCCTTCTTGCCTTCTTTACTGTCACCATGTTGCGGAGCTGACAGCTAACCAGAGCAGGAGCACGGGGCTGTCCGGAAGGAGTATGGGAGAGCGGAACAGGCATTCTATCCTAAGCAGCCCTACAGCGCTTTCTGGGAAGGTTGCATTTTGCTAAACCAAAACAAACAACACAACTGAAAAATTTTGAGGCTATTGTCTGGTGAGGAAATACAGGTCTTGGCATCCTACATAATTCTAACTTTTGACTTTAGCAGGAGATTATCTCAACAAAACCTGTAAAAAAAGTTGGCATGTGTTTGAAGTAATCATATGATTCATTTTTTCAGTTAATCCAAATTACTCCTTGTCTCCTCTTTATCACAGAATATGGAGGGTTCAGTAGAGAGTTCAGCAGAAGGTGGGAAGAATAGGAGAGAGATGAGGGTGTTTTTGTGTCGGGGTCCCTTTCCCCCTGCCATGTGGTCCTGGGAGAGGGGCCCTGGGGGGAAGACATGGGGTTTCCCTAGCCCCTGGTCAACCTCATTCCCCATTGGTTGTTTTGTGTTCCCCTGTGCGGGCAAGGACCCTCGGGTCCCGTGATTGCAGGAGTTCTTTGGCAGAGGTCCAGCCCCGGCCATGCGGCTGGGGAAACAAACATCTCTGAAACACCTATCAAGAATCGGTCCATATATATTTTTTTTTTTCCATGGGCCTCGTTGTCTGATACACATGTTGCAGTATCTGCACTGCAACAAATGGTGGTAATGCGAGCAGAACAATCCCTGATCCCTAAGGACAGCGACTGTGATTTGTGAGTAAACTCCAGATTTCTCTTCTTGTTTTCATTTTGCTGTTCCATCTTTAAACTATGGAGGAACCGTGGGAAGACTCTTGGGTCTCAGAGCCACATATGGACATTTATCTTAAACTTGAAAAGATTCTTGAACAACAATTTGTAAATTTTAGCTTAATTCAAGCTCAAAAGGAACTCAAACATTTCCTTTCATGGTTGTTTAAGAACTTTTTCTACATTTCTTGGGATTTGATTCTTACCAAAGACTTTTGGAAGACCGTATTGACACAGTTAATTTCTGAGTCAACATATATGCCGATGGAAGAATATTTTCGTGAATATTATTTAATTACCGAGACTGTTGAACAAAGTCAGCTGTGTCCTGGGGAAGTTAAAACTGCTTCAAGGACCGTGTGGCCTCAGCCACATGCACTGAGTGCTCTCCGAGCAGCAGCGAGGCAGTTCCCATGTGCAGGCGGAGCAATGAGAGCTGCAGCGTCAGCAGCAGAGCGAGGTGTGGTGGGGGCCCGCCCGGCCCTGCGCAGCATGTGGTGAAGCAAGCCCTGTGAGAGGAGCGGTGTGCGGGAGGCGGCTGGCGGTGGAGCGGAGCTGCGCCTAGCCGAAACGCGCGCTGGAGCAGGGCGTGGAGGGGTCGTCGCTCAGGGGCCTGGCCGAGATGTGAATGCAGCCCCAGGCAGTGGCAGCGCAGCTGAGAGCAGAGGCAGCGGAGCACAGAGAGCTGAGCGGCGCGGCGCGGCCCACGCAGACCCGAATGCAACCCCAGGAAGAGCGCGCAGGCATGAGTAGCCCCGACGGCCCCAGCAGCCCTCGCGGTTCCAATATGGGAGTGAGCAAAAGCGAAAGAGAAAGCAAAAACGCAGCGAGACAGAAAACAGCAGCCACTCAGAAAAAGGAAAAAATCACTGTAGCTAAGGCTTTAGGAATAGTAAAATGGTATAATGTTAAACAAAATTATGGTTTTATAACGAGATGTGGCAACTAGCAAGACACATTCGTTCATAGAACTGTTATTAAAAAGAATAACCCTGAAAAAAGCTTAGGAGATGGAGAAGTAGTAGAGTTCAAAATTGTGCAAGGTAGAAAAGGGTTACAAGCAGCCGAGGTCACCGGGCCTGATGGTGTTTTTGTGAAAGGCAGTATATATGCTAAAAATCATAGTCATGTTAGACAATATCTCCATTATAAGCCCCCCCTACAGTCTCCCTTTCCTAATCCCACCTTTCCCTTTTACCCTATATCCTATTACCCCCAGTGTATTCCCAATCCCTTTTTTCACCCATAGTTTCCCTCACAAAACCATGTCTTTGCCAATTGTTTCCCCAAAAATCCCTTTCTAATGCCAAGTGGGGGATGAAGAGGGGGAGGGAAGAAATTAACTATTGCTGTTTAGAGTTCCAACAGGTACAAATGGAAGAAACCCTCTCCTGCCTCAGTTTCCCCACAAAGCATGCTCAGAGAGTCTTGTCTCCCTTCTGTCAGCCTTAAGATGTTCCAGAAGATCTGTTTGGACATTTAAAGACTCAGGAGGGTGGCTTGTTTTGTTTTGAAACTGTTCTTGTTATGTTTATCCAGTTGTTTTCAATGTTAAGTTTTAAATCTCTTTTTGTTAAAAATAAACAGGTGAAATGTCGGGGTCCCTTCCCCCCTGCCATGTGGTCCTGGGAGAGGGGCCCTGGGCGGGAGACACGGGGTTTCCCTGGCCCCTGCTCAGCCTCGTTCCCCATTGGTTGTTTTGTGTTCCCCTGTGTGGGCAAGGACCCTCGGGTCCCGTGATTGCCTCAGCTCCTCGGCAGATCCCGGCCATGCAGCTGGAGAAATAAACACCTCTCTGAAACATCTACCATTAATCGGTCCATATATATATATTCTTTCCATGGGCCTCGTTGTCTGATACACGTGTTGCAGTATCCCCACTGTAACATTTTTGGATTTCACCACAGAGGTTAAACAGTTATCAGGGCACTACTGGAGCTGAAACTCCTGAAAATACAGCCTTCAATCTTCAGGTGCTATGCCATGGAACAGCTGGCCTGAGGATTCTGTTAAGTATTTTCTCTAATGAAGTAAATCACTTACACAATGTTTCTGGGTGCTCTTTTTGTGGAAAGCAGTTATTTCAGAGACTAGGTTTTGAGTGAGGACTTTTCTCTGGAATGTTTGAAGATCAATGGTCTTCAGTGAGAAATAGGAGAGTTTTAAGTGAATGAGTTACACTTGTTACTTTTGACCCCAAACTGAAGTGGAAGTCTCCTTGGGCATTCACCAGTGCCAGCAGAGTATTGTACTTAACCTTTACTTTCTCACTGTAAATTTCACATTCAAAAATCTCTTCTGATTACACGTAAGCCGACTATGACTCTATGACTTGCTTTTTAAACATGGCAGTGTACTTGAGAAATTAAAAGAAGTTTTTTAAACTCTTCATATCTCATTCATATATACAAGAAAGTCAATGAAAGACACAAATGCAGGATGCATTCACCTGAAAGTAACTCATCCAAAGAAAAGCTGCTATAAATATACCTGGTTGTCATATTCTGCCTTTTATACTAAATTTCACTCAAATGTTTTTGGAATGGGAAACTCTGGTCAGTTTGTGATGTGATTATATATGAATTTTTAATTTGAAATTTTAAACTCTGTCTATAAGCAGTTAGTTTGTGATGTGATTAGAAATATATTGATACTTAGTTGCTATTCAGAGTAGAAGGTGGGCAGTATGAAAAGTAGATGGATGCATGATCTTATACAGTGGAAGTCAAATACAAATGATCATTGGAGAAACACAGTATAAAAATATTAGTCTGACTTTATTACTGATTTACTTTGAAAACACCCACTGAATGTATTGTGATCCTTCCTTGTCTTTAAATAATTGCAAAAGTATTGCTAAGTTGTTTGTTTTTTTTTTCCTTTTGCATCTGGAGAACAACATGTAGTTTCATACTTATTTAGAAAAAAAGAATCCTTAACATCATATTTGACTTCTATGCACATTTTCAGCTTTGTAATATTCACACTTAAACTGCTTATATAGAGGAGAAGACAGAATGAAAAAAAATCTCATGCCTGCATTACCTATCTGAATGCTAGGTAAGGTCAGATGTGACTCTGGATTGGTTTGCTTCACAAGTGCAGTAAATGCAAGATTTTATCTTATGCTGTCTTCTCATATATAATCATCAGCCCAACTAGGACACTCTTAAAAGTACTACTCCCTAAAAATTTAGAGTTTGGCTAATCTGCACCCTTAGGTAAGAAGAAGTGAAAGGGGGCTGTCTAACAATGTTCTATATGTCTAAGTCTTATGTTCCGCAGTTTTTAATAGCAGTTCTGTAGTTCGGTTTGCCAACCCTTACCGTACTTTTTCTGTGATCTTGGTTATAGAACTCCACTTTTGAATACATATTTTACTGCTTTTGATTTTTTATGTGTTTTGGAGAGGTGGAAGGGGAGAGATGACTATGAAATAATTTAATACACGTATATCCTGGTCATTAGAGATCCCTTCTAAAATTGTGTTTGTACAGATCTGGCTGAAACTCCTTAGTTCACAGAGAAAGTAGAGAAAACTTTCCTTTAAACATGCTATTAGGAAAAAGAGGATACAAATTTGCCACTAGAATATTGACAATTTTTTCTATTTGATTGCAAAAAATATGTTAGCATCCAGGTCATAGTAAAATTATACTTTTATGATTTAGAATAAGGTGTTTATGGGACAGAGAGCACTTGAACAATATCTTTCAGAAGTTTTCCAGAACTATTGCCTCACTTTTGCTTATTGTATTTAAGATTTGATTAATGTCCACTTCTTTTACTGTTGAAAGTGCATTAAAATCAGGATGAGCAGCATAATCTAATATTAGAGCTGCATGATTTTCTCATAAAAATATTTTCAACTGTAATTTTTCATCAGTCTTTAACAATTTAAATTAAATTTTCCCTGTTGATAGGTCCCAATTTACATGAAATATGATAATACTATTAATTATTATAAGACAAGACCCTGTTTTGCACAGTGGTAAACAGCCCACAAAGAAATATGAAAATTCAAGCTGCTAAATCTAAGAGGGTTCTGTTCTTAATGAATCTAGTCCAACCCCTCAGAACATCTGATAATCACAGTAAAAATGATCATTTTCCAGTGCAAGTCTGAAGGGATTAAGCAGGACTTACAGCTGACACTCTAAGGAATTCTGAGTTAAGACTGACCCCAGAGCTGAAGTCTGCCTCATGTATGGTCTTCAGGAGTATCCTGTTACGACCAAATCAAAGAAAGAAGTCACTGATTCAGTTCAAAGATAATTCACATTTATGAGGGTATGCGGTCAGTTCATTTTTGCTGGGATGGCTAAGGCAGTAAGATTGGCAGACATCAGGTCTCTGATAACCAGGGTAAGTCTGACTCATTCCCTTAACACTGGCTCCTTCAATATCCCTCTGCTGAGAGCACTTGTACCATGGGTGGAACTGGCCAAAGACCATGCAGACCTCCTAGATCTGCAAAAGGACAACGTGGTATCATCATGTAGAAGATGATACCACATTGTAGAAGAGCTTCTGTTTGCTTCCTTTTAAAACCCTTTAAAAGTGCAGAAGCTACCATAGAAACAGCTATTTGCCCTACTTCATAAAGGATTGTGTAGTTGCAAAACCAGGCATTGTAAAATCATGAAATGACGTATTACCCTGTAACTTCAGTTCTAAATTCTCTCGTAAATGCACAGACACTTTGATTCAATGGCCGCTTAGGTCATCTTCCTTAGGAGCCCATCCTTTATTGAGAGCATTATCTGGACCTGCTGGGGGTGTGAATCTGAGGTGCTTTCCATATGATCTAATTTTTAATGCTGTTTGAGTTGTGAACAAAACAGATATTTGGATTTTGTCTCTGCTGTAGAAGTCCAGTTTGGTGCTATCATAGAAGCTGCTAAGAACTGGTGTCTCTTTTTCTGATTTCTGTTGGTCTGAGTTCTGTCTATTCTCAGATACAACTGAAGTTTATGTGAATATTGTTTTGAACCTGCTAAGTGTTACTTTATGTAATTTGAGAAATCAGTTGCTAAACCCTCAATCATGTACTGTAAACAAAGTCTCCCACTGTCTCGCTGGTTCAGCTTGTTTTCTGTAATGTGGGGATAACAGTAACCTCTCACATCACACTGCACTTTGTGAAGATAAATTAATGCTTGTGGAGCATCACGGAGCTGACTGCCAGAGAAAAGCCCATGAGGAAATTAATAATTCTGTCTTCATTGCAGCCTCTGAATAGTGTGCAGTAGATAAGGCTTAAGTCCACAAAATGAACAATGAGAATAAAACAAAACACTGAATAGCTGTTCTTTTTTAATTGATCACCATCCATTCTGTTCACTCAATGGGGTAGGGGTCCTGTGCAGAAAAAAACCCAGTGTGTGATTATGTGTTATAATGCACATACTCCAGGGAAAAGAACTAGGGCTGCAAAGACTGTTGAGTTCTCTCATTTTGTACTTGTAAGTATTTGATTTTGCCACTGCAACATCTATCACATGCTTTTATGGATTAATTTCTCCTTTGCTGTAATCTACCCCTTCTTACCTGCACACAGTCAGTCCCTTGAACTCTACTTCAAACAACAGCCCAATATATTGAAAACATTTTTCCACAGATGCTTTTTCCAACAGATGTTTTCCCTATTCCTTCCTTCACTTCTTCTCCTCTCAAGTCTCCTTAACTCTTTTGTGCTATTTATGTCTGTCATTGCTCTGGAAAGGGAAATGTCTTGACTTCTTTAGAAGCCCAAGTAATTCCAATACTTTTTAAAACACAGTAACTCTGTGGTTTTAAAAGTCTAAATTCAACTGTGATAGGCATGCCTTATTGTAGTTTTCTTTTTGAGAGGAAAATCAAAAGTCAGGATCAATCAGACACATTACATGATTTAATACCTCTCAAACTTGTTTGCTTCCTAGATGAATTGTTTCTTTCCTATTTTTTTTTTTTTTTAATAATCTCTTTCAGAATTGTATCTAATTTTTTCTTCCCTTGTCAATAGACCTTTCATTATAGTGAACTTTGCAGTCTGTTCATCTAATAACACTGATTATGTGTTTATTAACATTTATTAAATGATCTGAGCAATGACTCAAGTCTATGCTGAGACAGAAAAAATAAACATGTATCAGGTTGTATTAATTATTTTAGTATGTACTGGTTTATGTGTCTGGAGAAGAAACAATAAAATCCATTAATATTTTTTAAAATTAATCACTTCAAGACAATTAAAATTCTCATGTCCTGCCTAATATAGTTCTTAGTAGAAACAAATAAAATCTATTTGATACTGCTCCATTTTTCTAGTTTTTGTTTACATCTGCACTAACTTGCAGACCCTCAGAACAAAGAGCTATCTATGTTTGACAGGAACTATGAGTGTTATGACTGATCTCGGCCAGCACCCAAATTTTGGCAACCACCAATTACATCTGTTGCAAACAAAGACGCAAGAAGCCTTTCCAAGGACGACTCTGGAATAAACAGGGGGTCACTCTGAAGCCCACCAACTGAATATTGAAGGGCTGGTCCTTGAGCATTTTTCACAATTTGCAGAAAACTGAGCTCATGTGAATTTCATCCAGGAGACTGGGCTTCTTTTCTCTGGGAATTTGCAGTTACAGTAAATTCTGGAAAAAAAAAAAAATGGTTTTAAAAAAAAGCAGTTTTACAAATTTGACCCTCACAGGAAGATGGATCAGAAAACTTCACAGTGTGAATGCATAAAAATAAAAATATTTATGCCGAAATAACCCTTAGGTTAGTTGTAAAAACAGGACACCAGTTGGCAGGCAAGTGATTCAAAGGACATTTGTGTATCAGTTGTCAAAGTAATAGTAAACTCAGATTTTCATCAAGATGCAGCGTATTCAGAGAGTGCAAGTGTCTTGTCTTGGGATAAGATGTGTCTTGGATATGTTTCAATAATTTCAGTTGTTTTTATTCAACATTTAAAGATTTACTCAGTGAAATTTTAAATGACCACTGCATGTTTCTGCCTTAGAAATTAAGCAGATGACCTCACATGGTCCCACATGACCTTCTCTGCAGCAAGATTATGGATTTGTATGATTCACAAATTGGTATTTAAATTATCTAAGTTTAACCAATTAACAACCAATCAATTTTCTTCCCAGATTTGTTTTTATACTTACACATTTTATATCCTTCTTGGTAACTTTTAGAAATTATTAAAAATTTCAAATATGTAGTGGCAAATATGAAAGTGTGATTCCAATGGAGTAAAAATTACCAGGTTTGCTTAAGGGGGTAAATGGACATTTTTATAATAAAAAAAGCCATACCAGTGTTCAGTTTTCATGCTCCATTTCAGGCCTCTGGACACTCATATTGAAATTAGGATCCTCATTTGAGAGCTAGCAAAGTATATGCTCTGCATAATAAACACAACTCAGGCTTCAGACAATCTAGCTGTAAGAAGGTAGGTGCTGATACCCTTGCCACCTGAGGGCAGGAGGCAAGGGAAGGTCGGGAAAATGCTCCTAAATACATGGGCTTTGATATTGTACAAGTGAGCTGGGCTGATCAAAATCCAGCGCCTAATGCAAAATACAATCATAACGCTTGATAAGTATCTGATTTCTGAACAAGGACATGTAAACCCTGCCCAGCAATGTAGAGCCCCCACACATTCACTGTGGGTAAAAGGTTCTGCTTGTGTAGCTGTTTGTAGGACAGGGGCCAGTTGAGATAATATGTCGTGAACAGACTTCCTTTGACAAGGAATTTGTGGATGGGAAGAACCCTCTCTTATAAAGGAAGATGCATTTTTAGTCTTCAGAATTCAATTAATGAAGAACTTTAATTAAACAAGACATTCTTAAGCATATGAAGCCTAAATACAGTAATGGAAGGTCAGATTTTAAATAAACTGCTGAATAGAGACAAGAATTATAGCCATGGAGCCAGCATCGTAACTAGCAGAGCAGAAGTTATGGTCTAGTATATATAGCCAAATGTCAAAAAATCTTATCCATATACATACTTCTACTCTTTCCAGTTCCTTATGTTCTGGAAATATAATATATCATGTAAAAATCTTCACAACTATCTTTGATCACAGGCCCAACATTTCCCTTTGCTGTATATATGTGGGATGTGAGACTACAGAGATTTTGCTAAAAGAGCAAATAGGAAGGAATAAAGATTCAGTGTTTATGTGTCCGGTCTAATTAAGACTCAGTATTCATTCATATAAATTCTAAGATTAACAATGGGAAGATATTTTCCTTTTTAAGAGTACAAGTATAATCAGAGGATCAGGTGTCAAGAATCAGGAAGGAGGCTTAGAGGCCATCCAGTCCAACTCCTCCACTCAAAACAAGGCTTCATCACCTTCTGGGTGCCTGTTCTAATATTTAAGAACCTTTATGATTGACAATTCATTCTTATACCTAACCATAATTTTTCTTGTTGCAACTTGTTTCTGTTACCTCACTTCCTGTCACTGAGCACGTCTAGGAAAGCCTGGTTCTGTCTTCTTTATACTCTCCCTTATTTAACTGGGAAATGCAACAACATATTCTTTTATCCTTCTCAAGGTTTCTGAATATACCCTGTATATACAGGGTATAAACCCTGAAATATGAGGAATTAATTTTTCTAAGGTTAGATAATTGGAAAAATGGGAAAATTTTTATTCAGCACTTTTATTATTACAGTTGTAGAGGAAGGTGGTGGAAAGTGGAATCTTTATTGCAAGCCACTCACCAGCTGTAACCTAAACATGCTTGCTGAGCAAGCTTCATCTTATCTGTCTAACTGCTTATAGAGAGAGTTTAAAATTTCAAATTAAAAATTCATATATACATGTAATTATCTTGTATAAAGATAGACATGTTAAATCTCATTTAATAAATTATATTTTCATCAACCTGTTTATCAAGTCTCATTTCTCACTCCCATTGGGTGATAAATAGAAAAGTGAAAATCTTGAAAAATATTTTATATATAATAAAAAGATAAGACTCCTAGTTCAACTGAACTTC
This sequence comes from Corvus hawaiiensis, assembly GCF_020740725.1. Classification (NCBI taxonomy): domain Eukaryota; kingdom Metazoa; phylum Chordata; class Aves; order Passeriformes; family Corvidae; genus Corvus; species Corvus hawaiiensis. The sequence continues at coordinate 53,406,753 of NC_063213.1, forward strand.
TGAAGTTATGCTGAATAGTGTGATGGATCAAAATTATTTATATTCCCTATTTATGTTCCCATTCAAACTACAGCAAGATTAAATTCTACTTTGAAGGTGTACACAGATTTGCATCAGATATTCAGGTAGTGTCTTAGGCAGTCTGAATAGGAAGGAAATAGGCTTCCCAGACCACAGAGAAAATAAATTTTAAGAATTGATATATTTTTCAATAATTTTTTTTCCCAGGAATATAATTACAAAAAAAGTAGGATGCCTGTTTGAAGTTTAGGTCAGCTGCTACATAGTCAAATAGTCTTGATGTGCGTTTTGTTGAAAATAGATTATAAGAAAGTACCTGTCTTGCTGCCAGTGAATGTACCAATCAGAAGTTTGCTAAGATTATACAAAATGTAGCTAAAACTATAAAAAACGTTAGTTAATTGAATAACATTTTAATACATTGCTCTAATTTTGTAGATGGGAGAAATACAAAAACATTTAAAATCTTATCTGATTCAATTCTCAGGCCCTTAGTATGTGAGTCTTAGTATTTTAAACATAAAAAGTACCAAGAAAGAATACTCTTGATATAATGAACATGTTGATATGTTGATACAATGAACACAAGGGAAACCATTTTCATTTGCATAGATAAGATTCGCACTGCAAGGGTCAAGCTGGTACAATACAAATGTGATTCTTAATGCAATACAGAGCAAAGCATTTTAAATTCTTGTTTATTCTAAGATTAGTGAGATTCCCAGGGGTGCTGTGTATCTCAGTACTTTAGACTTTTATTTTCTGTGGCAGAATCTGTGACTCTGTAGACCAACCAAAGTAGATCAACTTCTCTAGTCAAATCATGTCATAAACAAGAGTTTGATTTCTTGAGTATGTCAGTGACAGTCATATCATTTTTTTTAATATAAATACTCTAGTTAATATTTGACAAATATGCTATTATTTTGGGTCGTAAACTCTTTATGTAAATAACCTTTTAATTTTAGCTTAATTTTTTTACATGCCTGTTGTGGTTTGTTACTGGCCCAAAGCAAGGCACCCACAAGAGTTGCTTGCTCACCCACCCCTGCCACATCTCGGCAGAAGAGAGAAGGAAAAAAAAAAAAATAACGAAGGCTTCATTAATTGAGATAAGGACCAGGAGAAAACTCTTCAAAGGCAAAACAGGCTTAACTTAAAGTTACAAAGTGAATTTATTGCTAACAGAATCAGAGGAGAATAACGAAAAGTAAAATAAACCTTAAAACACCTTTTCCTCTCATCCCCTCCCTCCCTCCCACCGACAGCGCAGGGAGACAGGGCGTGGGGGTTTGGCCAGTCCATCACTGAGATCTCCTGCTGCTGCTCCAGGAGAGGAGTGTTCTCCTGTGAGGCCGTGGGGTCCCTCCCACAGGAGACAGTTCTCCCTGAACTTTCCCGGCGTGGGTCCCCTCTCAGGAGCAGCAGCCCCACCGCCCCTGCTGCAGCGTGAGCCCCTCGCACGGGCACACAGCCCTCCCAAACTGCTGCGCCATGGGTCTCTCTTCTGCAGGGTGCAGTGCTCCAAGGACAGGCTGCTCCAGCCTGGAAGCAGGGCCCTCTCTCCACCGGAGATCAGTGGATCACAGCCTCCTCCAGGCATCCACCCACTCCAGCATGGGCACCTCTCCCACAGGCTGTGGGTGGATCTCTGCATTTCCCATGGACCCATGGGCTGCAGGGGGACAACCTGCTTCCCCATGGGCTGCATCACGGCCTGCAGAGGAATCTCGGCTCCAGCACCTGGAGCACCTCCTGCCCCTCCTTCTCCATTGACCTGGGCGTCACCATGTTGTTCTCACCTCCTCCTCTTCTCTGGCTAGAAGACAAAACTCCCTGACTTTGCTTTTATTTTCTTCTTAAATATGTCATCACAAAGGCATTACCTATCTCACTCATTGGCTCAGTTTTGGCCAGCAGCATGTCCATCTTTCAGAGCCATAAGAGATTGGCTCTGCTGGACGTGGTGGAAGTTTTGAGCTTCTCACAGGAGCCGTCTCTGTGGCCCCCCTGCTACCAAAAATCGGGCTGTGCAAAACCAGTATAGTGCCTCAGATGGATAGTAGGTGGTGTGTTTTCTTTCCCTACTAAGAAAATAGGGAGTTCTTTGGAATTGTCTCTTTCCTCAAACCTCTCCCGTGTATGCATCCTTTGTTTGTATGTTAGACACTGAAATGGTCTGCTGCAGGTTTGTTAAATCAGAAATGAATATATTCACAGTGAGACCGCATCTCACCTTAAAACTACCTACCTACCCTCTGGTCATAAAATGATTCGAGTTGTCAGTGAATGAATTTTGTATCCAGAGAGACAAGCATGAAACTGTTCTTAAATGATGAGTAATCAAGGGTACTAGTAAAAAGAGACTTAGAATGGTCTACTGAGTTTGCCCTCCTGGTGACTCAGTAGATTAGCTTAACCAGATTTAATACACTAGACTTGAAATTTATGCAAGTGTAAAAAAGTGGAATTAGAAACACTATGTTTATGAAGAAAGAATATATTTATATGGTGCAGGAAAACATATAGCAAAGCAAAAATATTTGGACATGTGGGATAGGGACTATACAGAAAACCCTTTGTTTCATTTTCCACCTGTGTGTTTGCAAAGCGGAGAAGTGGAGCTATGATATCAATGGTAGGGTAATGACCTGCCTCCATCAGCTAATTATATGGCAGCATATAATTGAGTTTCGCAATGGTAATTGATACAGCCGGTAACATCACATATGCCTGGTGCTCTATAAACAGGGAGGAAAAGCAAGTCTCTTTTGAAGGGTGTGCAATCTAGCAGCTTTTTCACCAAGGCCAATTCAGTGAATGTAGTTAAGCAGTAGTGAAGTTGATGGCTGGCATTTAGACAAAGCTGAAAGAATCTGTATGTAAGAATGAGAGTTACATTAAAAAGGCTCAAAATCCAAGGATCACGTTTAATCTCTGAAAGGGATCAAATTCTTTATGTTGGACACTTAATAGGTCAGGATTCTGATTGACCTGTCTTGAAGCAACTGTGATTCAGATTAATAACAATAAACATGAAACAGGTCCTTCAGATTTGGAGTAGTCCTTCAGAGCAACGAAAGTAGTGGGGAGGAAAGAAGGCCTGTCATTAATTGTGTATGTCACAAGCGATATAAATTGCACAAGTAGCATCATCTGGCTTCTTGCTGCCAAAGACTAAAACATTCAGCACATGAAGCAGCAGCTGTGGCAGCACTGAAAGCTGGTGAAACCATTTTGAGAGCATTAGTAATGGGAGTAGCAGGTGTGGAGATATCCTTTCCACTGACTTTTTTCCTGGAGTGACTTGATGGATCTACCTGTTACTGCTCCTGCCAAAATAAGAGATGCTGTTTCTCTATCTAACTTGCCACCATCTTTGGGAAATAGGTCAATAATTTTTGTTTACAGTGACAGAATTTAAGTGATCTAAAACTTAGTTTCAAAAGTTATATTTAAGGAGTAAAAGGTTACATTTCATTTTGCTTTTTGTCTGCTCAGCTCTCTCAGCACTACTGACAGCAGCAGCACACTTCCAGTGCTGCATTTGCTGCCTTTGTTATCTTACTTGACCAACAAGCACTGTAATTGAGATCATCAGATACAATGGAATGAGATGGATTCTAGGAAGGTTATCTGGAGATGGAAGTGTGAGAAATAGGTCAACCTTTTGAAGACAGCTACACATCAAAAAGGTTTTAAATAAGTGATGAGCAAAAAATGAACAATTCCCTGATGAAATTACAGAAAGGAGATAAATTTGCCTTCCTTTTGCATGATACCCTGGCCCTACAAAAATGGATACAGCAACTTTGACTCTCTTTTTCTTTCAAAATGGAGACAGTCCAAAAGAAACAAAGTAATGTCAGCACATACCACTGTGAGCCCACAAAAACAGTGGAGCTGGATTTTGTGATGAAAAATTATTTATTAGGATGACTTGAAAAAAAAAGTTACCTGAGACAGAGCAAGTACTTAAGGTCAGAGTGCGATTTCATTTCATCAATCTGGATTGCCTTGATTTGTTTCATGACAGTTGTCTTCAGCAGAGGTACTCCGGATTTACAGCCCTGTAAGACCACCACTAAGTGCACTGGGTACTGGGAAGTGATATGCAGATAGAGCAGTCAGAGCCAAACTGTGCCCCAGGTTATATCCATGCAACTCATCTGAAATCACTAAGTGCTTTCTTTGTCTGCCTAATGCGTTGCAGTATTTCTTGTCTCTTGTCTAATACTTTTCTTTCCCTGACACAACCTTCTGCAGTTCTCTTCAAAAAATGGTGATGAACTAGCAGAGCAGTGACCTTTAGTAATGAGAAATACCACAACACTGTCTACCTCAACATATTTTAACCATCTCCCTTGCTGTACACTGACAACAGAGTGCTGCTTTGCAACTCCTTCTCAGTCTGTCAGTGGCAGCCTACAGGCTTTCCAGTCTATTTGGACTGGTTCATATTTGCATTTGAATGAAAATCAGCCTAATAATTGTTTTCACAAAGGAAAAAACATCTCCTGTGTTAGGTGCATAATGCTGAGTGATCTTAATTGAGGCTTCACACATAATTCTACAGAGAAATGGATTCCATACCTGGTGAAATTGCAGTGGGACAGTAGGTTACTGGGGTTGTTAAAAGGGAAATTAAAAAAATCCAAACTAATAAAACAGCTGTCCTATATCTATATTTTTCTGAAAGGTACAGCGTTAGAGAAAATCTACAGTACTGGGCAGCAGCGCATCTCCTATGTGCTATTTCTAGTTCTGTGGCTCTGAGTGCAGAAGGGGAGGGCATAAAAGGCTATTTGCCTAAATATCAGGGGCACTAATGAATTGCTTTAGGTAGAGTGATGTGTCCCTGTAGAACTGCATTTTCAGCTTTTGTTCTGGCAATGCTGCTTTTTTGTAACCTGTACTGCAGAGTGATATCTCTAGGGCAGCTAAACTGACTGCTCAAGAGACCATTCTTAGTATATTCTTAATATGTTCCACCAGCTTTTTTTCTCCATCTTCATCTAATAACATAATCAAAGGCTCAAGAAGTTGGCCATTGTGATACACTAGATTTTAAAAACTTTTAACCTTCAAAATCTGATTTATTAAAGAAAACTTATCTATTACTTATATACTCTCTCTTTAAAATAAAATTTAGCTGAAGAGTCTTACTGTATTCCTGTACTGTCTATGAAGGAGACTGAAAAAGTAAAAGTATAATTTTATCCTTTCAGAAACATTCATCACATTTCTATAGTATCTGCTTTTTCACCTCATCAAAGTCTAAACTTACTTGACTTTTATTCCACTAACATGAACATCCTCAATTTACTTCAAAAATTGAGTGGCCCCATCCCTAGATACTGGGGTACATTCAAGAAGGGAAAAAGACAGGAATGGCTGAGGGCAGAGTTTCTCAAGGGGAATGAAGATAAAAATGGTTGAGGGGCCAAAGAGCAGACAGGGAGGCGGGAACATAAGGAGGCAGGATTTTCTAAGGCAAAGAGAAAAAGAAATCTTTGGCATTTCAGAGGAGAAACTTAAAGAACAGGACAAAGGTGTGAGTATCAGAATGTGGAGACATACTTTAAGTGTGAACAAAAAGGAAGAATTCAAAGGAAATGAGAAGGGAAAAAAACGGGAAGAGCTGGAGCACTGAAGGTGTTAAAGGAGGGGAAAGGAGGGTGAAGAAGTAGTTTGAAATAACACAGACTGAAACAGAAAGAGAGAGAGGAAGAAAGAGCAAGTAGAGGCAAAGAAAAATTGGGCAAAAAAGTTCTCTGAAATAAGGCTTTTCTAGACATATGAGACATGAAGCAGAAAGGAAAAGCCGAATGCTTTATTGTGAAACCAGGTTTGTAATCCATACACAGACCACTTCTATTTCATGTCTGGATTTTCCTTCCCATTTACTCCTAGTTCATCTCAGATACCAGTTTTCTAACATTAGAATACTTTGTGCACAGTTTCTTTTCCTGTTTACCTTGTTTCCACATATTATCTCAGATTTGCAATCCAAAAACACTCTTAGCTTTGTGGCCTCTTGACTGGTAAACTTTGAGACAGTGTGGATCATTGTCATGCCTATTACATGGAGCTTATTGTGGGAGACAATTTTCACTGATGTGAGTATTGGTCTTTCTTCCCCACCACCTCTCCAGTTTTCACCCTTTGCTTTGTACATCTTAGTTTATACAGCTTTATTCTAGGAAACCAGAATTTAATAGGTAATGTTTGTCAACCATGGTCATTTAAATAACCAACAAGCATTATCTAAAATATACATTTGCGCAGTAATGTTCAGTTATCATGTGCATCATCTGCACTTGATCAAAGTGTGCTCCAGCCAGTGATACTCATGTAATGAGCACAAGTTAGCCATAAGGCAACTGAGCAAATCCTGATGGAACATCATGGCTGTGGTGAAGAAGTACTCAGGGAACCACCTGCTGCGCTGGCGAGGATATCCTGAAGCACACACTTTGGAAATACATATATTTTTTCTTTTTCCAGCTAGAAGATAGGAAGAGTTTTCCACTTCCTTCCTTCCTTCCTTCCTTCCTTTTTTTTTTTTTTCCCCTCTTACTTCACTTTTTTGTTTTCATTTGCCTTTAAGTTGACATATGCCACCAGATATTGAACCACAAATATATTTTGCACACTTAAGTCAGTATCAGTGTATCCGTACTACATTTAAGTCCTTTTTGGTGCTCCTAATCCAAAGACGTAGAGATTGGCTATCCAGATATAGTTCTACTTCCATCCATCTTCTATATTAAATCTTGTTTTAGGGGTTGTCTTTGTAAGCGAATCTGTTTGTAGTACTATGACCATCTTTAATTATTTCCAGATTGTTTTCACAAAATAAATTTAAATATTCATGTAAATATTATTGATGTTTATAGGAGAATATGTGTCTAAACATGGATATTGTGCTTACAATAAAAAATCAGTAAGCATACAGAAATTCACAATCTATACAAGATATTAGAGATTCTATAAAATCCTCAAGGACAACAGCAATAAAAGGGACAAGAGACAATGAAATAACCTCAGTTCTAAATCTCCGTATAATAGGCTTTCCTGAAAAGCAAAGATCAGAGTGTCTTCACAAAGCAGAAGAGTCTCAGCAGATCATTTTCTTAATAAGAATAGAGAGGCAGTAATTGTCTATGATTATATGATATATTTAAGGCATATTTTAGAAAGATATTCTTAAAATATTATTGGTCTAATTTCTGCACTGTGCTTAAACAATAAAACCATGTTTGCTACAGAAAGACTTATTTTAGTAGAACAGAAATGATGGGTAATGAATGAAGGAATTAGTTTAATTAATATATAATTTATTGGGTCATTGAAGGGAGTTACTGGAGAGCAGGAAATGAAGAAAATGTTAGATTCTCCTGTTTTAGATCCACATGTTTCATAGTATCATAGAATCATTAAGGTTGGAAAAAAACACAAAGATCATTGAGTCCAACCTTTGATTTCTTAGATTTTCAGTAGATACTTTACTACACAGTAACAGAGAAAGGTCATACAACTTCGATGACATTTGTAAGTATTCAAAAGTGGACATGATCAAGAATTTAGCTTTACAAATGAATGTAATCAGTAGAACAGAATGGTTTCTATTCCTTTCACAGTCAACACCAAGAACCCACAAATCCTGAAGTTTTTTAATGTGGTCCCCTCTTTATTTCTTTCTCTTACATTTATCTATCTTGTAATTCTGATCTCTAATTTATAATACAGAATTTTTATAAATGTGGTTTATATCCCAAACAAAGGGATGTTGTTTTTACACTATCATCCTACATATTCACTATTAAAAAGCTATATCTGCTTATGTCTCTACAGCCCTCTGCTACTCTCTGCAAACATAAATTCAGGAAATATATTCCCATTAATATTCCATTTAACTAAATTCTTTGGGTAGAGCTTCACTGCAGTTGGTTCAACAGAATCAACAGATATTTAAATAAATTGTATAATCTCTTAATCTGTGATAATGAGTGTATGAATACATGAACAGAAATTGTTGTATACAATTCAATTAGAGAGGTAGAGCAGCTTTCTCTTTCATTTGTTATCTGCTTGTGCTAGCATCTCCTTAGTTCCCTTTGTGCCATCTTAATTATTCAGAATATACAATAGAAATATAATTTGAAGTTTCTGAGCTTATTCTTTGGCTTCTCATTATTTTTTTTTTTCTTTTAAAAATGGGGGTTATGTTTCCCCTTTTCCAGTCAGTGGGAGCTTCATACCAGACTGCCACAACTTCTCAAATACAATGGTGGAGGTGATCCTTGGATATTAACTAGCTTTCTTGAGCTGGTCTTTCCCCCAGGGCTCTATCTCATGGTACTTGATGAAACAGATCCCCTAGGAGGACCAACTGAAGATGAGGGTACTGAGCTTGTTGCATGCTGTCCTTGCTGTCCTTGAGGATATTGGACTCCACCATTTCACGGTCACTGGAGCCAAGGCTGCCCTTGAGCTTCACATTTCTACCAGCCCCTACTTCTTGGCGAGAATAAAGTCCTGCATGGAACCTCTCCTTATTGTCTCTATCTTTTTGGGAAGGAGGTTATCATCAACACATTCCAGGAATCTCCTGGATTGCATATGCTTGGCTGTGTTGTACCTTCAACAGATATCAAGGTGGTTGAGGTTTCCCATGAGAACCATGTCTTGTGAAACGTAGGCCACTCCTATAAGTTTATAGAGGGCTTCATCCACTCAATCTTCCTAGTCAGGTGGCCTGTAGCAGACCTTCACTATAATGTCACCTGTCCCTGCCCTCACTTTAATCCTGACCCATAAGTTCTCTGTTCTCCCCTTCTATCCCCAGACAGATATCCATGCACTCCAGTGGTCACTGACATAGAGGGCAACACTCCCTCCTTGTCTTCGCTGTGTGTCCTTCCCACAGAGGCTGTTTCCTTCTATTCCAACACTCCAGTCATAGAAACCATCCCAGCACATCTCTGTGATTCCAATAAAGTCGTAACCCTACAGGTGTGCACACCTGTCTAAGTCCTATTGTTCTCTGTATTCAAGAATTGTTTGTCTGATATTAATTCCTTTTGCTGCAACTTGAATTTTGTAGTAGATTGCATACTTTTTTGTCCCAGGACACTGTTATCAAATTAAATCAACTTATCTACTAGTAACTAGCAAGGACAAGATTCCCAGCTAGTTCCAACTTCTGAGCTGACTGTACGCTAGTAACACTATTATGGAACGGGATATCTGTAAGCAATCAGTCCACACCACCAATTGAAAATGACATGAAATAGATTAGAAGCTTGAAAAAGAAGTGCTGACCTTTTAGTAGGTAAAACACCAATGAAGTTCTGCCTATTACACAGCTCTGTAGTGATGTATTTCAAGAAATGTTTTTGGAAATGCCAAACACTCAATCGTTACTGCATCAGGCCTTTTCAGGAGAGTCAATAGCATGAGTAGAAAAATAACCAGAGAAATGAACTTGCTTAATATGTGTATTTAATCCTCTTTTTTCTTTGGATGTTACTTTCTGTAGCTCGCCACCTTAGTTTCCAGTTATACCTTCTTAACACACTTCCTCTGTGTAGACTATGTTTTATCAAAGGAAACATCTCCCTGCCATGTGACTTATGACGTTTGAATTTCCCTCTTGCTCTCACCAAAGACATTTCTTCACACAGATTTCCCACAATATTGCTGTGTTGGTTTTGGCTGGGGTAGAGTTAATTTTCTTGACAGTGGCTGGTATAGGGATATATTTTGGATTTGTGCTGAACACAGTGATGATAATACAGGGATGTTTTTGTTATTGCTGAGCAGGGCGTACACAGAGCCAAGGCCCTTTCTGCTTTTTGTACTGCCAGGCTGATGAGGAGGTTGGGGTTGCATGGGAGGTTGGGAGAAGACACAGCCAGGACAGGTGACCCCAACTGACCAAAAGGATATTCTAGACCATAAATTGGCCAGAAGGAGGAGGACAGGGGGGTTGTTTAGGGTGATGGCATTTGTCTTCCCAAGTAATCGTTTCATGTGATCGGGCCCTGCTGTCCTGGAGATGTCTAAACACCTGCTTGACTATGGGAAGCAGTGACTTAATTCCTTCGTTTGTTTTGTTTGCATACACGGCTTTTGATTTCACTATTAAACTATTTATCTCAACCCACAAGTTTTCTAGCTTTTTCCCTTCCCATCCTCTCCCCAGTCGTGCTGGTAGGGGAGTAAGACAGCGTCTTTGTGGACCTGTTGGCTGGCTGGGGTTAAACCATGGCAACTGCAAAAATGTGATGAATGATTTTGTTTCTCTCCCACTTCTGCTTTATAACTCTCTCAACTAGCATATAAACACATGCATTGGATCATCTTTTCAGCTTACTGTGCAAGTTCGTGGATATTTCTGATCCAGAACTTTACATATTAGTAAAGACAGTTTGATTGGTTTCATTTGATGTTACACATTCTCCTTGTTTTCACTTTCTTCCAAATAAGATTGTAAAGCTAGCAATCCTACAATATTGAATACTATACTCTTTTATTTTTTGAGCAAGTTTGTATTTGCAATTTTATTGCTGTTCCAGAAGATTTCAGATGTGGTTGTGGATATTTCAGTTTCTAAGCAAAATTATAAGAGTCGAATAGGATGACCATATTAAGATTGTTATGATTAGAACTTTGGGGTCCAGGGATGGTTTAACAACTGAGAAGTTACCAGGCAATGTAAACTGGACATGTCATACAAATAGCAGGAACCATAATGAGTAAATATACCTTGTAAAGCCTACACGCTCATTCTTCAAACGTCCAGAACACAATGTTTTTATATAATTTCCAGTGCTGGTAGGATAACAAATGTAGTATTACACCGCAATATTTTTTCCAGTTTTGGAAATATGACCACAAAAACCCCATATTTTTGAAAGTGCGTGACCAAAATTCTACACTGGAGAGGGACAGGAAGGAAACTATAAGTGTTTAGTGATGTCTTAAATTGTTTTAGTAATGTCTTAAATTGTTTTATTCAGAATGACTTTAGAAATAAAGCAAAATAGCTCTCCTGACCAATCTCATCCTGCTAAGTGACAACTTAGGCAAAAGAAAAATCAAGAAGCATTTTACTGGAAATGTGTTGATTTTAACTAAAATTTGTTAAGATCTTTTGGAATGGTTCTTCTCATGTGCTCTTAATTTGGAATGAAGATTTAGTGATGAATGTTTCTGTTTAACTTCATACAATCTCCCCCTTCTCCATCTCCAACCCTCCCAATGTTTAGTGGACTATAGAGTGTCTCAGAATTAGAAATTCAGCTAACTGAAATGCTTCTTGATGATGGCAGGTATATGGCATTTACATCTAATCTTATTTTGCCTCATATTTTATCCTGAACAGATTTCAGTGGGAGAGAAAGAGAATTTAAAGAACATTCACAGGGTCAGAAATGTGCTTCTGCCCTTTTCAAATACAGTTTAAAACCAAAATTTAACTGTATTTCTTTCAAATGTGAGCGAAGAGAGATCAGTCACCTCATGAAATGATTACTCCTCCTGTTTTTAACTATACCCTCTCCAGAAAACATATTTAATGTACATGAAGCAGAGAAATTGGTATTTATGCAGTAATATGTTGGCTTGGTACAAATATTTGTCTTTGATAACTCAGTATCTTTTTCCTGCTTGTTAGCAAAATACCTTAAATCTTGGAGTAGAAGCTTTAAATTCACAGGACTTGGACTCAAAATTTAAGACTTTATGATGACACACATTGCAGTCTTTTGTTGACCTACTTGAGAGGAAATTTCTTATCATTCTATTCTCATTGTAACAGGCATTAGTATTTTTAATAGTAGTCAAGAAAATATGAACCATAAATGTATGTATCCAAATTATTAATGTAGTCTCGTATACCAGTAATTTTCTAAATACTACTGAAATACATTTCAAAGATCAGATGAGACTGTAGTTGATTTAGATGGGTTTTCTCTCTTCCATTACTAGTAGTGTAAAAACATACCTGTACTCTGAATGATGGGAAAATGAGATGGTGCATTATGAAAAAAGACTTTTCTAGCTGAAATATGTCCTTTTTTACACTACAGAAGAGATTACAGGTCTTTTTGCAATATGTGACAAGGACCTTTCATCACAAAAATATTATGTAATTTTATTATGTGCAATTTTATTGTGTTATTTGCTCCAAGTTTTGAAGTAATCCACACTAATCACTATTAAAAGTAATAATAAAAGCAAAATAATCTAACATTATCCAGTAGATACATATCTTTATGAGCATGTATTTGATGACTGCTAATATTTCTCTAGTTTCTTTGAACTCCTGGGTGTTTTGAGAAGATATTTCTATTTATCAGATATACCTACTCATGCTACTCCATTGCGAATGCCTTCAGCATGGTGTTTATGAGAAGAACTTTACAAGGATCAATGTCTACATAGGTAAAGTATGATGCCAGTTTTGTCCTGAGACATGAAAAGAGCACAAAACATAGCCATAACGTTTTCCAGTTATGTAAGAACATTTTTCAAAGATGGACCTTGGTTCTCAACCGGCAGGTCAAGGAAGATGTGTCTTCCTCTCTGCTCTGCTCTGGTGAGACCCCCCACCTGGAATACAGCATCCAGCTCTGGAGCCCCCAACACAGGAAGGACATTGACCTGTTGGAGCAGGTCCAGAGGAGGGCCATGAAGGTATCAGAGGGCTGGAGCACCTCTCCTATGAGAAAAGACTGAGATAGTTAAGAGCTGTTCAGCCTGGAGGAGAGAAGGCTCTGAGGAGACCTTAAAGCACCCTCCAGTACATTAAAGGGACCTACAAGAAAGCTGGAGAATGACTTTTTACAAGGGCGGGTAGAAATAGGACGTGGTGTGATGCCTGTGAACTGAAAGAAGGTAGGTTTAGATTAGATTTTGGGAAGAAATTCTTTACTGTGAGGGTGATGAGGCCCTAGAATAAGATGCCCAGAGAAGTTCTGGATCCCCAGTGCCTGGTCAAGGCCAGGTTGGATGCCTCTTTGTGCAACCTGGTCTAATGGAAGGTGTCCCTGCTCATGGCAAGGGGGGTGGAACTAGATGGTCTTTAAGATCCCCTCTAACCCAAACCATTCTATGAATCTGTGATTCTGTGTTGCAGTCAAAAATCTGTCAGTAATTTTCCTTGTTGAGTCAGATGCAAGATTGATCCTCAACAAGGAATCTACTGGGATATTGTAGTGGGTTGACCCTGGCCAGATGCCAGGCACCCACAAAAGCCGCTCACTCACTCCCCTCCACAGCCAGACAGAGGACAGAAAATAAAATGACTCTATTATTCCTCCCTTCAGTATTTCATTCACAACAATGCTTGATTTTGACAGAACTTGGTGCTGTGAGTAAAGGTATCTATTGCTGTTTGGAAAACTTGCGATTTCAAATTTTTGGAAAGGAATATAGTAGAAAACCAAAAATATAAATCACACTCAGATACTAAGATGAAACAAGGTATGTATGCTTTGAAAATACAAGAAAATTGAGTATTGTTTGCAATGAAATGAGATCACACAAAAAATAATAGAACTTTTGAAAAACTAGAAAAGTCAAAAGTGAATATTGAAAGAAATGAGAAAAGGAAGTTATAGTACCTCAAGCAGAAAATAAAAGGCAGTGGTCAAGTTAGACTGAATCCAATCAAATCAAGTGGGCTGATCTTGAATCTAAGGCTTTTTACTGAAATAAAATTGCCTGTAAATATGTTGTTGTCATATGTCATAGTTTAACCTGGGCTGGCAACAGCCACACACAGCTGCTCACTCACTCCTCTGCTGGCAGTGGGATGGGGGGGAGAGATGGAAAAGTGAGAAAACTTATGGGTTGAGACAAAGACAGTCTAATTAATAGAAAGGGAAGAAAATAATGACAATAATAATGATAATATCAGTCAAGACAATAATACTTATAAAAATAATCAGGTTAGAATATACAAAACAAGTGATGCACAGTGCAATTGCTCACCACTCACCAGCTGATGCCCAAACAGTTCCTGAGCATTGGCCCCTGGCCAACTTTGCCCTCAGTTAGCAAAAACTGCCATCCCTGCATTATCAACATTATTCTCATCCTAAATCGTAACAATGGCGCTATACCAGCTATTAGGAAGAAAATAAACTCTATTCCAGCTGAAGCCAGGACAGTATAAATCTACGGATTATGCCAAGATTAAAGGTTTGATAGAAAAGAAGATAATAGTATGGCCAAATGTAACAGGGAATCAACGCAAATTCCCTGAAAAGGGCAGAAAGGAATGATAATGAACTCCTGCTTTTGCTGTGTTGCATTTAAGAAGCTTAAGATGGTCAGGATTATCATCAAGACACTAGTGAAAGATGGACTAAATTCACTTCCAGGAAAAGAAATGGAATGAAGGAATGCATGTAACAACTACCCACCTAGGTCTGAATGGTATAGGATTGTCAAAGACTAATCTACACTTTATCTGAGATGAGGTGGGAGGAGAAAGAACTGCACAGAGTTTTGCCATCTTATGAGTGCTTATACTTTGCTGAGTGAAGTTACTATGTCATTCTTGCCATAGTATTTCAAGGAGCTACTAAGCTTCCTGAATTCCTGCTTTCCATGGAACTGTTCTGTGATTCCTTATCAAATTCTTTTAGCATCAATGAATAATGATTTTACATACCAATTTCTGTTACTTCTATAAAATCATATTCATGATGAATTGATAAATTATGAAAGCACATGACGTAAGGGGAAAGCAAAAAGTTGAGCTACTTAATACAGCTTTATTCCCCGTTCTCCCACTCAGCCCCAGAGCCTACCTTTGATGGTCACCTGATTTTGTACTGTCAGATGGTCGATACCTACTTTCATTTATTCCTTCCTCTCTCCTGTGATTCCCATTCAATCTTGTTGAAGTTACTGGTATTCATACTGGAGAACTCAGCTGTATATAATGTAATGGGAGCTAATAATTGTATTCTGTGATGACAGTATGAGATTTTTCATTCAGGGTTAAAATAAATATTTGGGTTTTTTTCAAATAAAAATGTTTTCTTGCCGCTATTATTTCAGTCAGGATATTTTAGGTTGCATTTTAAAAAAATAGTCCATATACTGATGAGCTTTCATAATTAAATCATTTCCTTCTTACTGATTGTGTCTTCTTAAAGAATATTCAGCTGAACCTGAAGTATGTGTTAGGAATAAAGATGAAAATATAGTCATATGGTGTTACTATGCTTTAACAAGAACAAGGAATTACTCGACTCTGATATGATCTCAATAACTTTTTATTTTATTTTATTTTAATTAGCTGACTGCAGGAAGTTTATTCATGAAGAACTTTGAAATCAAAGGCCATAAATTGAGCTGGTTGCAAGATATGAATTATGAATTATTGAAGTAAGTTTTTTCTAGAGAAGTATGAGGAAAACATACTAAAAATTTTTTCATTTGTATGCAGTATATGTGAAGCATTTAATACCCGATATATTTTTCAATTAAAAGTAAAATTCAAATTTTTAAAAAAAAGAGTGATTAACAAAGGGCATTGATAAAACATAATAAGCATGCTTTTTTTTCTCTGGTTTTGCAGAATGACTGTTTCACCTGTTGTTTATCTGGTGACTTTCCCTCAAACAGATCGACTAAGAAGCTGTTAAATGAAGCAGTGTAACAAAAACTGGGAAATTCATAGAAGACCTCTGGATCAAACATGGATCAGAGTGATAATTCCCAACAGCAGCAACTACCTACAGGAGGGATGGGGGACACGCATAGCTAATTTGTGAGGGCTGTTAAATGAAGACTGTATGAATGAACAGTGCTTGTAATAGTCAGCACTCACTATGTATGAGGACGTGTACAAACTGCGGGGGTTTCTTTGACTCTGATTGGAACTATGTTGCAAGTGGTCCAACTGAAGAAAACCCTTCTTAGAATTAAAAAAACCCTCAACTCTTTTATATCAGAAATTAAGAAAACAAGTCATCATTTTTCTTGTGGGTGTTTCAGGCATGACACCTTGCTAGTTCATAGTCAAAAATCTGAGATTTTTTTTGTTCCATGCAGTGGTCTGTGGGTGCTCTACAAATCCTTACATTTTTAGATTTTTGTCATAGCTGTGTATTACTTCATACCATTGTTGCTTGTGATGACTTTTGTACTGGCTTTGGTGGAGACATTCAGGGCACAGGATATATATATTCATCAATGAAACTGGACAGCTGTGAATTTGCAAGAGCATAAAAGTTTCCAGAGCAATAGTAGAGTTATGAAAATTGAAAAAGAAAGCACAGGAAAAAAATCAAGAGAAAACAGACAAATATTTGAAGATCTGTGAAGGAAATGTATGTCAGAGTAAGGAGATTGTCCAGTAAACTTGTGAAATTAGGCACAAAGAATTGTCCCTAACAAGCACTTTGCTCTCTTCAGCAAGGAAGAGTGTCTCTGTTGGGATTAAGTGATATAAAAGACTCAGCTCCCAAAGACCTATTTTCCTCTTGTTTTTGTGCCAAATAAGGCAAGAAACAGCACAGCATTCATTCTGGCAGCATCATAGAGTCAGTCAATTAGAACTTCTAGTTCAGGTGATCCATGTCATTTGGAGTTTGGAGATGAAGGATCATTTTCTGCTATAGTTCTGCCAGATAGACGATTAAACCATGAGCTTCCAAAGGACATTTTGAAAGGAACTTCAAAATGGGTTCCCAAACTGACAGCTCTCATCTAGCTCTGAAAGTCTGAGCTCGAGTGTGATGCACCAGATGTCATGATAAGGCCTTAGATGTATGAACAAGCAACTAGTGGTGGTTTTCCTCTGCATGAGCTGTTGGTGAGAATTGACAGTGGAAACCTGCACAGTGTCCTGTGCTGTTTAAAAAAAATTGAAAATTTGGATGAAAAAGTGAATAAAGGCATAGTATTACCTTGGAAAATACCTTTCAGTGATGGAGTGAGAGCTGAATTTATCTGTCTTAAGGAAACAGTAATTTCCTGTTTCTTGGAGTTTTTAATTGGCAGAGCATTCCAAAGGGCTCCTTAATCCTAATGTAGAAATTTCAGAGTACAGAGAACCATGGGGTTTAATGCAGGCAATTGAAGGTTTAATCCAGGCAATTGAAGGAAGTTACTCACTTATGTAGCTGTAAGCATAACTGCAAAGTTATGGACTCCATCTCGTGTTGTGTTAATTTCTTGTTTAGGTATTCTTGTAGATATTATGATTTAGTCAAATACAAGTTGCCATCTCAAAGCAGAGAAATAGTAGTAAAATATAATGATTTCTAATATACAAATGTGATTCTTATGACTTTGTTATGGATAGAGTTGGAGCTTCAGACAAGCCCTGCCTTAGGCTCAGATTTTTGGCAGCAGCTTAAATTTAGGTGGCCCGCACCTAAACTGCTCTTGCAAGTTCTAAGAATGGCCGATCAGGTCTATTATAAAGTGAGCTATAATACACAGGAGATAACAGACAAAAGGCCTTAAACAGAGTGACTTACTACACAGTATAAAACAAAAAACTACTAGCAGACTACATAAAACAGTGCATGACATTAAGCTATATATTTCTATATTTCTATATTTATATATTTCTAAATTTCTATATCTATATATTTCTATACTATTTCTTTGCTAGCTATATTAAAGCTGGCAAAGCAATAGTATAGATTAGGAGTCAATATAATCAAAATGACGATAGTGTACACAGAGTCCTTTCACTCAACCCCCAAATGAGTAACCACAAAGCAGGCATTCCAAACTTTGGGGAGAGACCCCCACACATTTCCAGGGAATGTACAGAAGATTTCTGCTTTGTGAAAGTTTGGTGTAGCTTCTATAGTTTGTAAAGTGAAGTTTCTGTCAGTAAGAGATTCTACCTTATCTTTCTACATCTTGCTTCCACAGCAAGATATTTGCTGTCAGCTGAAAGCATCAATCCCATGGCATCAAAATAACTCACTGCAAGGCAAACTGTCTTGATTCTTTCACCAAGGCTCATGTGAGATTCCCTGAGTTATTTCATCAGCTAAGAAGCAACAGAAAAGCTCTTGTAGTGGGGGAAATGCCCTGCTACAGACTTTAACATTCTTTGAAGTCTACTGTTTACTAATAAACAGGGAGGAAACTTACAGTTAGAAGAGATGAGATGTTATCTTTAGAATCTGAGATTCATATCCCATGTGGACGCATGAAATTCAGCTTTTTAATTCTTATTTCTGTTGTCTTTTTCCTTTCATATGTAGAAATAAGATTTTCTAGAATTAGATAATTCTTAACAATTAGGCTGGGTCTAGCATTAACTCGTTCATATTCTAGTCTCCCAAATGTACAAGTGGGAAATCAGGTGGGATATGCAGTGGATCCCAGAGGGGGATTTTATCTGTTTTCTTTTTTCTAGAGCAATGGGCTGAGCTGATATATGTATTTTACAGTATTGAGTCCCTAGATGTCTTTTTGGATGCATTGAGAGTGTTCCCTCTATAACACATAATTTTTAGATATACATAGCTACAAGAGTTGATTTCTCAATCATGTTTCTTTCAGCAGGAGGAAAGTAACAAGTGATTTTCACCAGTCAGCAGCAGCAACAGTATTTATTCTATTGCAGCTCAACTAAATTGACCTAGCATTTTGGGAATGAGGGAGTTAAGGCTCTGCATGTTACTCTCCCACAGGATGTAGGACAGAATAGAAGCAAGCCCACTGCTCTCAGTACTTTGTATGAGAAATAAAGTCATATTTAAACAATATGCAAGAGAGCTCTTCAAACAAAAATGCAATTCTCAAAGAAATTTCATGCCATTTTCTTCTGCTCATAATATTCTGGGAATATGTTTGATTTTATTTACAAAAACTGTTTGAAAGAAAGCTTTTTCTTCATTTCAGTCAATCCTTTTCTACTCTGTTCTAGGAAAACTATTAGCATGTAGTATAGATATATAGTATTCAATGAATACTGAGTTCTTCTCTTTGAACATATAAAAGATACTTGGACATTACATAGCTAACGTTTTTCCATTGCCTTCCAGAAAAGACACTGATTTAGCTAAGAAGTTAAGATGTTACAAAGCTTCTGTAATAATTTTGAGTATATAGTTCATCTTAAAAGAAACAGAAGGCAAGGGCGGTAAGAAGGAGCAATTCATGTTTGTGATCTCCTGAGCATTCAGAAAGTGATTTGTATAACCTTCTTTGTTTATATATTTTTTGTGTAGTGGAATGAAATATTTATCTTGTTTAGAGTAAGCTATCAATCTTATAATAAGGACCAAATTCTCTCCAAATTCAAGAACATGGGAACGCAATTTGCAGATGGTCATTTTCTGTTATAGTGAAGCAAAGTAAACACTAGAGGTAAGTGTTGCTGGATTTTTTTAGTACTGCAAAACATCTATGGGTTGTCTTGTTATTCAGTGCTAGAAAAGGACAGGATTAAATTTTATCACTTTGGCTAAGGAACACCTATCACCTGTAAGGGACTGAAATGCTAAAATATGTTTAAGTCATATAACTTTCAAAAATTATGTACTCCAATTTTAATTTATTGGAGATGTTACATGATTCAATTATTTCTTTTTTGTAAGGAGAGCACAGTGGGAAGTGCGAAGAACTATAAATAGAGATTAGTTAATTGATCAGAAATCAGTAAAAATAAGTGGAAACGTAAAGGCTGATACATTTGTTTTGGAGGCAGCAGAAAGCAAATCTGAAAAGCTTTATAGTCTAAATATTTGCTATCTTAGAGAACTGAAAAATATTTATTAAAGTCTCAATCTTGAAACTTTATGCATGAAAATTTGTCATTTATTAAAGTTATAAGCAGTTTATATAGAAAGAAACTATTAGATGAGGAAAAAAGAAATTAAGGAGAATAATCAAGATATATCTATTTCTTCTTCGCAGGAAAAATTAGGGCAAAGAATTTTCATGAACTCCCTAAGCTATCATAAAACTGTGTTGAGTCAAAGCTATTGTTAGGATGCTGGTGCCTCTGCACAGATAAAGTTCCCCTTGTTAAAAATTATCCCTAATAAAAGTGATTCTTCTCTATCTGTATTTTTGTGACTAGAAGGTGAAAAGTCTTGCCCCTCCTAGGAATCATATGGCTCTTCATAAGCAACAAAGTTCAAAAAGTCTTAAAAAATCTGTACATTTCGGAATATGTTCTCTAATTTTTACTCAGGAGTGAGAGATTCTCGTCTGGAAAGACACACACATACACACACACACACACACACACACACACACACACACACACACACCCTCTTTCAAAAACCTTTCCAGTCGTGTCTCAGCTCATTAAAATTTTCAACCAGCGAGTTAACTCCACAATTTAACAATAATGCATTCACTCTCTCAGTTTGACTTTTTTGTTGGGGGAAAAAAAGAAATCTGCTTCATTGCTAATAATTCCTTGTTATTTTTATAAACATTTTCTCCAGAGGGTTAATTAGTGTCTGCTGAAGTTCCTAATAGGAGAGGCAAAATGAGTGTTTTATAGCACCATAGGGGAAAATGTTCACATTTTACATCAATAGAGGAATAGCAGCCCCAAATAAACCTGACCCTGTGAATGGATAGGAGCAACCAGATTAAGCTGTCTGAAAAGGGGAGTTTTATCTTTGAAGAAAAAATTGTTTGATTTATGAACATTTTTCTTCTGTTCTGCTGCCAGTGGACAAATGTCTACACTACTATGCTTTGATATTTTTCAAGTATTTGAAATCCTAGACATAGGGTCTGGAGACAGATCCATTGCTTTATATTTCTGGCAATGATATAATTTTTTTATTTCAACAGAGAACTCTCTAGGTGTACCAAATATAAGACTGCATGTATAGAGAAAGCCTCAAATATACATACTTAATAAAAAGATATTGTTAAACATGTTTCCAGAGTGGAAAGATTTGAATAAATCCTGGCATCTCTCCTCAAACCAATCTCAAAGGGCTCACCAGGCAATTAATCCTTTACCTTGATCTTACTTACCTGTAGAGTCCTGTGTATACTAAAATTGGGGAGCTTATAAAATTAACATGGTCTCCAGTTTCAGCCCTATGAAGATAACAACCAGCTTTATTTTTCACTATCTGCAGACAGCACCCTCATGCAGCTCTGTGGGCTCTTCAGCAGGTTTAATACCTGTATGAAAAGGATCTGTCTAAAACCTAATCCAAGTAAGATGGAAAGGGTTGTTGTGTGCCCAGAAAATCTTTCTGAAGGTCTTCAACTCAGTGCTGCGCTCATGAGGGAAAGACAAACTGAGTTTCACCAGAAAACTGAGGAAGAGTGTAATAGGGAAAAAATCAATGCTATAATAGACTATAGCTAAATGATCAGACACTTGAGTGGGACACACCTTCATACTCCTTTTGTGTTCAGCCTAAATTTAAACATTGACCATGTGTGGGTTTCTCACAGTTCAGACAAGTTATGTAGCAACCAGATTTTCTGTCATTTAGAATTAGCAGTGTCCTAAGGCTTCCTTTCCTGCAAGTAACTGTCATCCAGGACCTGAGAAAACCCTTCTGGTCTACCAGGATGAGTAATGTTTAAAGGAAACTTTCTTTCTATGTGTGCTGGCTGTGGAGATATGTGTTTAAACTGTTGCCACCTCCTGTGATCTCCACTCTTGAGTTATGCACAAAACCTTGCTTAAAAGAAAGAGCTGTTCTCAGATACGCCTGAATTAAAAGCAAGAATCTGAACCCAGAAACAGGTTTAAACAATTAGTCATTCATCCGTTTCCATGGAATACCATGAGGCAGATTTTCCATGAGTGTTAGCTTCTGTATTTCTCCTCTATCACACCAGTAAGGGAAGATATAAATACATAGACTGATATAACTCTGAACACAAAGATAAGAAAATATTTGCAATACCAACCACAGAAGTAATCTTCTAACTTGTCGTTTCATGAATGCTTAATGTGATTTTCCATTAATATTTGATGTCCTTAATGTGTGGTTATTTTGCTTTTGGTGTTTAGGTCTGCTTTCTTCTGCTCAAAGATGCCTAAGGATAAGAGGTGTTGGCCAAATTTAGTGCAAGGTCTCTCAGAAGAATAGCTTTTGAATATATCAGATTTTAGCATTTTCAGGAAATTCATGTAACCAATTTGAGGCTTATTCTTCCATTTGGTTATGATTCAGAACTTCCATTGACAGGAATATTAGCCCTAGAAGTTTTACAAGAAGTTAATATAAACGTTTTCATATATTAAAAAGAAAATATAAACTACTGTAATCATCATTTACTTAATTCAGCTTTCTTCTAGAAGAGTTTACGTCAGACTTAGGCCAGAAGAACCCAAAAAGTTACATGTCTTTGTGGTGATCACCTCTACAAGCTGTGCACTAGGCCCATAATTATGATTTGAAAAAAAATGTAGTCCAACACAAATTAGACTTGGTTTTGTTTGTTCTAGTCTTATTTATTTCATGACTACAGTAATTCTTAGCCTGAGTCCTTTTACATCTGTTTGCCCTAGACATGTTTTCCGTACTTCATATCTAACTTTATCAAGGGTGGTAGAGCTGGGGTAAATGAGCCATCAAACTTAATATAAAAAAATCGACCCTTTGCTCTTTAGATGAGTACTTACCCCCATTTAGTTTATCTTTCCTTAACAGACTGAATTGTCCCTACAAAACAAACTGATAAATAAAGTTTTACTATGTCAAATGACCAAACATGAAGGAGAAGGATTGTCTCCATACAGACATTTGCTCCAGTGTATCCTTTCAAAGGACTCTACACTCAAGTGTTTTCAGAGATGAATTTGTTTCCATGTCTATACGTGAGGCTAACATATACTTTCCCATTGTTTAAAAGATACTTAAGTAATTTTCCCAGTAGTTGCTGTAAGTTACTTTTCTAAAATTGTTATTCTTTGCATCTCTTATTTTCATAGGTGATGTCTGGCAAACATTATGCACCCCAAATGTTTCAATGTAAAAATTTCCCTTTCAAATGCTTTCAAAAAGAGTAATTCATGTTCTAAAGTTACGGTTTTTAGTAAATATTTTAGTGGGCTATTATACCTAGCTGTTACATATAGGTGTTCAGGCTTGCTAATCCTTTTCAGATTGTCTACAACAAGACGGAAACAAAATCTCTAGGTTGGCTGTTTGTGTGTGTGTGTTTATATAAATGTTGCATTTCAGCTATTTCAGTTATTGTTTAGAATTCTGCATGCTTTATTGTCATGATCTGGGACTATGTTCTCAAAGAACCTAAAAAAATGTTTTGATCTTACCAACTTCTTAGGGGTCAAAGGCTTTCAAGATTTAGATCCTGAAAGGTATCTATGTGCCCAGCTATCATTGATTTATTCAGATGTTAGGCATCAGAACACCATTAAGACCATGGGTTTCAGAGAGTAATTAGTTTAATTCAAAAATATATGTCTGAGATATTGAAGGTGATTCAGCATCTGGAGATGTCTGATTCTCTGTTAACTCTAAATAAAATGCAAATACCTAGAAAGACCAAATGTTAAATTATAGATTGCCAATATTAAGCAAGATTCCTTCACTACATGTTTCACATAGTTACATGAAAGTACATATAATCCTATGTACAGCTAGTTTCTAAATTCATAGAAATAACAGAAGTGGTAGATGTCAATATCCATAGAAAAACTTGGGTTTTAATAGTGTCTAAGAATAAATTTAAAAGAAAATAGTCAATGGTCAGTAGTAATATGAAATACTGGGGCAATCTAAGATTTTTTAGCTGAAAGAAACATATATAGGTCAGTTTCTTTGACATAAGAAGTATCTTTGATATAAGAGGGGTGTAAGAACCTATCCAGTCCATATTCTCATTATCACTTGACATTTACATGTAGTTATTTCAGTATGTAGTAGGTTGGCCCTGGCACCCACCAAAGCCCTTCTATCACTCCCCTCTGCAGCTGGGCAAAGGAGAGAAAATATAACAAAGGATTCATGAGTTGAGATGAGGACAAGGAGAGATCACTCATCAGATACCATCACAGGAAAAACAGGCTTGAATTTAGGCCATTATTTGAATTTATTACTAACAAAATCAGAGTAGAATAATGAGAAGCAAAGTAAGACCTTAAAAACACCTTCCCTCCACCCCTCCCTCTTTCCCAGCTCTATCTCCTACCCCAGTGACACAAGGAGGTAGGGAATGGGGGTTATGGTCAGTTTATCACACGTTGTTTCTCCCTCTGCTCAGGGAGATGGGCCTCTCCCCTGGTCCAACATAGGGTCCAGCCCACAGGAGACAGTCCTCCATGAACTTCTTCAGTGTGAGTCTGTCCCACAGCAGCAGTTCTCCACAGACTGCTCCAGTGTGGGTCACTCTTCCATGGGGGGCTTGTCCTTCAGGCGCAGCCTGCTCCAGCATGGGTCCCCCACAAATCCAACTGGGAAACCTGCTCCAGGGTGGGCTCCTCTCTTCATGGGTCTACAGGTCCTTGCCAGGAGCCTGTTCCAGCATGGGATTCCCACAAGTTCACAGGATGCCTCCTGTTAGGCATCCACCTGCTCTTTATTTTTTTTCCGTCTGAAATATGTTATAACAGAGGCGTTACCACCATTTCTGATGGGCCCAGCCTTGGTCAGGGGCACCTCTGTCTTGGAAACACCTGACATTGGCTCTGCTGGACATGGAGGAAGCTTCTGGCAGCTTCTCACAGAAGTCACTCCCGTAGCCCCCATGCTATGAAAAGCTGTCCATACAAACCCGATAAGCAGTGCTTAAGGAATATTCTTTAAAAAGGAACATCTTAAAGCCCAGATGATCTGAATTTCTTCAAAATACTGTGTCCATAAGGAGTATTCACTCTGTTTTAGTGATACAGACTATAAGAAAAAAAAAGTTAAGCGTTAAATCTTGTCTTCTTATTCTGGAGTGTATGCCCAGAATCCATAGGTCAGAATAATTAAAACAATAAAACTTAAAAACTAAATATAACTTATTTTTAGTTTTCGTGCATAAATAAGTTGTAAGTGGGAAAGGTCAGTGTCATTAATTACGAATTAAATGACAGCTTCAGTATTTCTCATCAGTCCCTTTACAGCAGTAATTAAATATATGAATACAAATTTTGGGGTCCACAATCAATTGCAAATATGGAATTGGACACTGTTTCCCATATATCAACCCTCAGTCAGTGCAGTGCTGAGTGCCTGGTCATCTATTAAACACCTCTATGTCTGCAGCACTTGGCAATTTGTAGATCAGGTCAAAGATGTAATAGGCTGTAAGGCAAAAATATGGCTACAGAAAAGTCATCTGTAAGTAAAGGTTCATGGAATACCTGCTTTGTTTTATCATGACTTCAACAGATTTCTCTATTCAAGCAAGAAACCTAGAATTCAATTCCACATAGCACATTAAATCTGATATTGTACAAACATGGATTCATGAGTTGTGCCTATACAAATAATTTTATTCTCTACTAAAACTGTTCTATGGCTTTTCTGCTTCCTACAACTTAATTACAGTGAGCTCATTAGATTACGGAGATTAGTAACAGGTAGGCAAAGTAGAAGCAGAAATAGGTAGTAATATCCAAACCACTTCAGTAGATCTTCACATCTTCAATAGATTCTCCTTTTTTATATGCCTTTGATGAGGAATGTTCAGAAACACAGCAATTTGTCCAAGGGGAACATAGCAGATGCTGTTAGAGGTTTTATTTAGACATGTTGGGCTCACTCAATTTTGCACACCTCGTGTGCACCTTGGGGGACTAATTGTACCAATGGAAATTCAGGATGAAAGAAAGGGGTGCTATGTTGGACTACAGGCAGGAAAGAAAATCTATTTCTTATCTACTGAATGAAAAACTAGGGACTTTACATCTTCTCTGAGATAAAGAATGGCATGAAAATGATGTATGGGGAATTTACTGACTCTAGAGAAAGTGATAAATATTCATTGAAAATAATCTATGAGGATAAGGAAATGCCTTTTTGGCAAGTAAAATGCCATTTCAATATTTCATGGGGGATTATTTCAGTTACATGTTTTGAATTAATTAAAAAAGACCTTAGAAGTGATCAAAAAACAACACTGTTGTGAATAGACATAGCAAGAAAACAAGATTTCAATTTTGTGGGAGTTTTTGATGTTTTGGAACTTATTTTTGTATGTGTTGGAATTAAACATATTTAGAGCAATTAAGAAAATCATATACATTATTGGAAATACAGGTTCAGGATCCTGATAATGTTTGTTCAGAGACAGCACCTGAAACTCTATGACTTATCTTTTGTCTTTATATATTTTGATAATTTTGTTCTGGAGAAATTTTCTCTGTGAATGGGCATGTCCACTTACAAAAGAAGCTGACTTAAAAAATCCCCACAGCAGCCATTTCTGAAACACAGATGTCTCTCATTACATCTGTCTGTCTATTTCTAAGGTAAATTATTCTTACTTTGGAACTGTTTTGGTAAGACGGGAACCCTTGGAACTTTAAATCCTGGTGTTTGTTCAAGTCAGTAATAATAGTCATGCTTCCAAATGTTTGCAGAGACTGTCAAGCTAACTTTCTGGGAAAATTGAAGCTTCTGTTAAAATGAGTCTGAAAGCTAACCTACCATGGCAGAGAAAGGAGGAATAACTGGTCTGTAGACAGTGAAGCTTGTTTTGAAAACAATCTGCTTAAGAGCTACAACGTCAAACTTTCAAAACACACAGATCCAGAGTCTTGTTGCCATTTCCCTGTGGTGGTATCTTTGTTCCTTGTCCTCTCCAGTATGACCATGCCTGCTGCCTTCACCCTTAAAGGGATTTCCAGCCCCGACTGGCTTTTCATCAGCCTCACTAGAATAACAGTAGTGACTCAGGGAAATGCCTTCAAACCCCAGGAACTATTTTCTATAGGAAGCAATGTCTCCTCTCTTGGTCCTTATTATCCTGCATGAGGCTATGCCCTGTCAGTAATAATTAATTTTTCCAGTGACAGATTATGTTGCTAAGCACTGTAAGTTTAGAAAGTTGTCAATTTATCGGTAAACACAGGAAAGTGCTTGTGGCGGCCCAGCTTTCTCTCATCTCTCCCTCCTCAATGCTTTCATTTGGTTGAAGAACTGATACAACTCTGCTAGAGAGCTGTGAGCTATCCTCCCTCTGAATATAGCTAATTGCTAGCTTGTTGAAGAAGTTTCTTTGCATTATTTACCTTAAATAGATGTCCCTGAACATCTCCTCCTTCTCAAAAAGCAAAACAAACCAACTAAATAAAAACAGCAAAAAGCAAACCAAAGCCAACAAGAAACAGACATATATATGTATATCCATAAAAATAACTAGTAGAGCTTTCTAAGCTCTTTTTTTCAAATAGCTAATTTGGCAACTTATCCTAATGTTTTATAAAAATAGTGTACATGTTTTCCTGGAAAACTGTTATAAGTAGACTTGAAGTTCCAAAGACGAGAGATTCTCTTCAACTGTATTTGATTATACCCTAATACCACTGCTAATGAGAGAGATTTACCATTCCTGTGACTCTAAAGACAGCACTGCTGAGATTGCAAGGATAAGAAATTCTCATTTCATGAAAGCACCAATTTTATTCACTAACTAGGAAGAAAGTACTACCAGATCCATGAGGAACAGGTAGCATCTCATCTGTAAAAAAAAAAAAGCTCAAATTAGAGTCAACAGAGTTGATTCTGTCTCCTAGCAGATGCAAGACACATTACCATGTAATATGTCTTGAAAAATCAAGTTCCAAGCTTCCCTCTAGCAGAAATGAAAAAAACAAAAAAACCCCATGCCTACTGTGGTTCTGTATATACAAGTTGAAGGATTCTGTGACCTCAGTTTATATCTTCTTTTCCTGTTTTATATATGCTCTGTTATAAAAGAAAAAAAAAATAAAAGAAATGTAAAATGTTTGTGTTGGCTGATTACTGGAGATCCTTCTAGCTTCACTTTTTCCTTTGTGAATGTTCTTCAAGAAAATGAAATTCAAGAAGTATTTATTGACACTAGGTAAGTTAACCAGTTGATGCCTACATAAGAGCTAATTTGTAGGTGTTCCAGCAGTTTGTAAAATGGTTACTAGTTCTGATGCTGGATGCATTTACAATAAACTAGCACAGCTGGGATCTTTAGAAATGAGATGAGGAAAAGTCAAGTGAAGGACTGAATGAAAGATAATTGGATTTATGCATCAGTGCCTGGAGAGAAGAGAGAGAGGAGAGAGAGGGAGAGAGACTTTTGTTTATGGCCATGAACCAGGAGCTTTTTACTAACATACATGTATATTTTTGCAGCAAAAAAATTAAAAAAAGCATGAAGAGAATTCACACCACCAAATAACTTTATTACAAGTGAGAAGAAAGCTATGTGCTAGAAAGACCTGGGTCCTTCTCCTTGCAGGCCTGGAGACTGAATACAGATCCTTCTATGCACTGAAGAGGATGATGCAATTGCTCAGCATAGAAGACCTCTATTTTTATGGGTCAGAAGAAAAGGATCAGAGTAACTTAGGTGTAGTGCATTGTGCATGACCACAGGAAGGAACTGAGTAGATGAAAAAGTGCAGCAGTGTCTGAGGGCGTCTAAGGATGGCTCTTGAATAGCAATGGAGCTTTTCCACTTACATTGTGGGCATTGAGCCTTATGCTTGGAGCCAAATGCCTTCATTTTTCATATGAAATACATGACACTCCAGCAGACAAGTGGACCAAAGGAAAAGAGCAACAGTCCATTCTTTGGTCCTGAGGGGAAGTATGAAATGCAACAGTTCTTTCATCACTGGAAAACTAACTTCCCCTTCAAAAGTGGGTGGTTGCATATTTGAAGCAGTCTTTGATTTAAACAATCCTTGAAATGTGTTCAAATACTGTCTGTGGAGGGCAGGTTAGAAAGACTGACATGGAGTTTGGTAGTCTGATCACAATTAAACAGTATTCACACAATAATCACTTAGTAAAGCTCAAGCCCGTACTCTAGCCCTTTATAGGCTACAGCACAGATGTAACAGAACAAATTCCTGGGTGTTCTGTACCAGTTTATTTTATCTGGAAAGAAACTTGGCACTTCCTTGACATACAGCAGTATAAAACTACAGAGAAGTAAAATGGCAGAGCATGGTAGGCTAAGGGGGATCTTAATTCCTCATTACTAGCTGTGAGTCAGTTTTCTCTCTCATGTTCTCTTTGATCTCAATGGACTGTACACGTTGTAGAAGGATCTGTAATTAAAATCACTGCCAAAGATCATGCCATGAAAGACAAATGATTCACACCACTGTCAAATGGATGTTCTGTACAATATCGACAGTTGTAAGTAACCCACCAGCCATAGCAGAAAGGCTACTAAAAGAGCAGGCAAAAAAAGTAATTACACAAGAGACACTTCAGACTCATAGGAATACAAATATTGCACCCTGAGGAAAATGAGCAATGGTGACTAATATACCTTGCTTTGCTGAAATGTGTAGGAGTGGGGCCCGAGGATAAGCAGCTGCTTGCAAATATTTCCTGATATCACAAGGAAGGGAGAAAAGTCACACGACTGTGCCACCGCCTTGTCTTCATCTTGGAATGGTGTGGTCTCTTCACACTTGTTATCTAAGGTGTCTAGCCAAAATCCAACTCTATCCAATGTGACCAGATAAAGTAAGGGAGGCAGGCAACTGCAAGAGTAGGGGCAAACCTTCAGGCAATTTTTCATTGCGGTTATCTGGAAAAGACATCTATACTTAATGCTACATTAATACTGATGAGGTGTTTTGTGAAAATAGCCCAGAAGGCATCGGGAGTGCTTGAAGGCATCCTTTTATGACTTAAATGTTCCCATCAAAACTGCTGTTACAATTGTCACTTGTGATGAATGAGGTTATTGACTGAAGACATCTCTGTCCTAGTCAGATTAAAAGAAAAGGGACACCAGTGAAGATAAGCATAAAAACTGTGACATTAGCCTTCACAGATTTTTCAGAAGAATTATATTTATATATATATATGTATATATATATATATATATTCTGATATATATAGGTATATATATATGCAGACACGACTGTACATATACACAGCCCTCAAAAAAGTTTACTTTGCTTCAAGCTGTAGATGAAAATTGGAGTTGTTTTTTATTTGATAAGCTGATTCATCCTAATGGGTAGTACAGTGCTTTCTTTGCCTTTATCTGCATAGAGGATGTAGTAAATGTCACATAGTTGTTACTTAATATAACATTGAGCTAGTCAGGGGGGAAGACACCCATTTGAGAGAAAGAGAGATCACAGAGCTCATTTTAGAAGTCTGGCTTCCTTTGCAATTCTCCTTTCATCTCCCCTCTTCTGTGTTTTTCCTCCATCCTGCTTCTGCAATGTATGATGATGAAAGAATATTCTGTGTAATCCTTGGCAATCATTTTTTTTCCAGGTAACTTTGTCATGTACCAAACAAAAAACCAATAGTTTGGATAGGTGGTGGCTCAGGTTCCCCAATTACCAGTGAACATTTTGGTATGCATACAGTTGCTCAAGAGAGGTGGATATTTCATTATATGTGAGCTATAAGTACCTGCTTCTCTTGGGTAATCATGTTTATAGAGGGTCTCAGATGCTTTTTATGTGTCTTGGAGGCTTTTTATAAGAAAGAAAATGAAGCTCTCATAAAAATTAATTTTTCCCAAATGCGCTGTTAGACATGAAGGGGCCAGTTGGTAGAATTTGGATCCAAGAAAGTCTTAGAAGCTTGAATGATGATTGTTTGGGGAACTGAAATCTACAGATACAGCAGTAACCTCTCAGTTTACTTCTATTTCTAATTGTTTGTTTGGATTTGATTTCTTTCAATAAATATGGTAATAAGATTTAAGGATTGAAGACCACATGCAATTGAAAAAGTCAAAAAGGGAGTCTTTTAAAAGGCTACAATAAAAAAGTGACATCAAACATTCACTGAAGAAATACAGAAAATCCTCATGAAGTACAGACTGGAATCATAGTGTAATATTTCTGTGCTTTGGAAAGTGTGTTTTCTGAGAAATGGCAGGTGAATATTCACAAACTATTGTACAGTATTTTGCTGTCTCATATAAGGTGTCAGATATTACTGACTGAAGACACTTGCTATCAGTGGATTCTAGGAAAAGCTGAAGAATTCTGCAGATAATTTCACTGAGACAGTGAAAAATGTATCATAATTTTGTCAGTCATATTCTTTAAGGAATCATTAAAACAATCTAATCTAAACTCCTGCATGACACAAGCCATAGAATGTCCTAGAGCAACAAGGAATCACTGCTCATCTTGGCTACAAAAACCTTATCAACCTATTTAGGGCATAGAACATTTTGGGCTTTATAATAACCTTGATGTGGTGATTATACGATTGAATTAAGTTAAGATTACAGTGGGTGTGACATTTTGATCATGAAACACTTATTTTTAGTAGCTTACAGTGGAAAGTAGGTTCTTCATCCTTCAGCTCAGATTCACATTTCACGATTTTTCCTTAAAGTGAAAGTAAGGTATCTATGGTTTTGCTTGCTTTTTTTTTTTTTTTTTTTTTTTTTTTTTTTTTTTTTTTGTGAAAAAAAATAAGGATAAAAGATATTTCATAGTCTTTTTATAAATTTTAAATCAGATGCTTTTTTTTGACAAAAATTTAATTCCTTCAATTACTTAAAAAAAAATAATACTAGAAAAAATTAAATATAATTGTTACTGCTTAATGGTTAATATCAGTTTATCTGGTGTAGAGTGCAGCTTCATGAATGGTTTAGATGCTGCAATTTGCAAGCTGTACATACCTGGTAGTTAAACACTGACCTCAGTTCAGTGCTGGACACTGTAGGCCAAGGCTGCAAAAAGACGGGTCAAGAGAAAGAATAAGAATTCTTTCAAAACGTCCCTAGAAAATAAGGTTTTATTATTTGCTTCACAGTTAGATTGCAAGTGTATTGTATCTAGTTCTGAGATTGGCTGCAGCTTTGCAAAGAGCTTAATTGTTACAAGAAGGTGAGACTTATGAAAAAAACCAGACATGTATAGTACATTTATACATTCCACACAATGTCTGCAATGCATTGCACAAATGGATTCTTTTTTTTTAAGGTCACTAAAAATTTACCAAGAACCCATAGAAATGTGGAGATGTTACTGCTATATGACAGTGATACAAAATTTTCTAAGAAGGCTGAAATCAAGAGCACATAATACAGCAAACACTATTATTGTGAGCAAAGTAATTATTTGTCAGTTATTCAGGGTTTCTGTTTTAACATCAGACTATTTTCCTTGTCATTTTACTGTAAGGACTGTCCTGCTGGTAAAACAATGTATTTGTATATGTCTGATGCCTATTTTATTCCTTTTAAGCATTAATATCCTGGGAAAAATATCTACCCTGTGACATCAGTCTCATACAAAACAGAAATGAATAAATTCAAGACGGCGATCAGAAAAGCCTGGTACTCCCAGTTGTGGGACCCCTTCTAATACTTCACATGAATATTTCAATCATCTAAAATATCACACTGAAAACTGCATGCTAGATCAGTGTCTTTTGGAAGGCTGCAGCAAGCCCTTGTGTAAAGTCATGATTTTGTACATGCATTCTAAGATACCTGTGCCATAAGAACTTGTCTTTATAATATTATTTGCCAAGTTCCTATGAGAATAGATTTCATGTCAGTTGAGAGAAGCAGTAACACTGCAGGAGTGTAATAAAACTATACCTTGGTGAAAGAACCTATGGAAAAGGAAAAAGAACCTCTACAATGTGTGCCTGTTTCCCATGTGATTCTAAGATTTACTTTAACACTTTGTTTCGTATCACTTAGTTATTCATATCACTTAGTTATTCATATCACATTAGTTATGACTCAAATGGCACATAGAAATGGTTGTTTTTCCTGTTGCCATGACTAAAAGAAGGCAGGAGATGATTGAAAATGGTCTTGTACTTAAAAGTAGAAAACCCACAATAGGAAAGCCATATGTTTAACTGTTAACAAGTAGATTGAAAGTGACAGATTTAAGGGAAAAAAAGGTCATTATCAGTGTCACTGGGATGCAACATGAGCTATTACCCTTTTTCTGCATCTCTTTACAAATTCTACAAGTCTATGCACTTCTCCTACTACTTGCATTCTTAAATTATTTTCAAGAGAAAAATAAAATATAAAGATGGATAATGTGGAGCAGTTCATTCACTGTTACTCAAGCCAACAAGAATAAAATGCTAAATGTAAATGTGCAGTTCAAGGTGTAAAATAACACTTATTTGTTTATGTATTACACTCTTAAATTTCAGAACTTCCCTTCCAGATAAAGTTCTTGTTCTACTTTGATTGGAAACAATACTATCATCTCTATAGAAAAGTCACTCACACTGTTGTCTCATTGAAGTTTTTTCTTTGTATGTTTTTTTCCTTGTTGTTTCTCTTAATCTAAATTAATCCAGTGTTGTGTGCCTTATTTGATGGATCAGGGAACGAAATAATTTTTTTCAAAAATAAGATAATATAGAAGTGAATTTCAGCTTCAGATTCCCAGAACAAAAACATAATAAACAGAAGACATCAAAACATCTTGATGTTCATTGGCAAGGGAGAGTAAAAACCCAGTTCTTTTTTCTCATATATAGAAACTTTCTCCTCAAAACAGTGAATGTAGTATTCCTGACACCCTATTTGAAGACTTTCTTTCCAAGTACAAAACAAGACTAACACTTTTTTTGCCTTCAAGTTATAACAAATCTACTTAATTCTATTTTCCTAGGAAGGATAGGTGCGTATATTGGAAAATTATGTAGAACATCCCATTCCATCAACTGCATACTATCCTGAGATACCCTATAAGGATCCTTGCCACAGGTCTGTACTGTCATTTAGGTTTGGGTCTGTCATTGGTTCTGTGATCACACCCATTGCCTGGACTACAGTGCTGGATTTTATTGAGCTGGGCTAACTTCCCCAAGCCATGAGTCATAAAACTGATGACTGATGAGAGTTTGAATTCTGTCTTTTAATATGGTCTGGTAAATAGTAGACTTGGAGTCTTCATATTTAACAAAAGTGCAAATTTAACTTGCACTAGGTTTCACAGTTGCTGTCAACAGCTCATTTGTAGGACTAGCCAATAAATGAATAGTCTTTAACTAAAGAATCTTAGTAAAGTTTTTTGTCTGCAATTCTAATTATTACATAAATCTTTAGCACATGACTTTAGTCTACAGGTTAATTTAATATAATATACAGTCTCTCGTCAGGCACAGTTATACCCTTGCTAAAATATAGTGACAGAACTATATACACCATTCTAAGTAATGTTCAATTTATAGCTTACATGGATATGGTATCAACTACTTTGATTTATACTGTGTGCCCTCTAGCAATACAATCCAATGTTCTTGCCTTTTCTTATTGCAGCAACAGTACTCAGTGCATTAAACTTGTTCATATTTTCTTATACCAAGTTCAAAACTTAAAGGTATTTTATGATGGCTACTCAGTCCTTTCCTGTCTACTCTTACACTAAAATTCTTCAAAGTCATTCTTGGAAAAGCAGTAATCTATGACCCATTTTTCCTTAGGCTAAATTGGGTGTTCTCATTTAATCCTTTGGTATGGGATCTTTAGCAAACCAATGCCTGGAAATTTTAAAAGTACAACCACTACATTAAAGTGTGTGCATTTCTATTCTGCTTTTGCTTTTCCACGTGCTACCTGCACTTTTCTCCAGACTGCATTCACAACTTCACACACAATTTCTTTTCTGATATTTTCAGAGTACAATATCTTATAGCACTGTTTTCTCTCCTTAGTAACTGAATTATACCCTTGATAAACCAGCTGCATGTTTTATCTGATTTCAAGCAAAGAATGTCCAATCACACTGTTTTTTTGTCTGCAGGTCTATCAGTTCTCTTGTCTTTAATCCATTGGACAACTTCCTCAGATGAACAAAAGATGCAAAAACCTTCAGATTATCTCACTACAAATTTTATGATAATATTAGAGTGAATACAGGGGAGACATATGCTTTCAGAGAGATGTAATATTTTGAAGCTCAAAAGGGATTTTAGGGAAGTTTGACAGGTGTATGGTGGGGCACACAAAATCACGACATATCCAAAAGCTGGCTAACATATTCTGATTTTCAGAACTCTGTGTGTCTTATACACATCAATTTCAAGGATATAAGTAAGTGTATTTTTAGAGTTTCTATTGAAGTTATTGAATGTTTCCCCTATATTTTTTTAAAATATTCTCAGAAAGTGTAACTAGGAGGTGAGTATTCAGCAAACATGCTTTTCATGAAATCTGTCATTGCATTCTGTAATACTCTACCCTGCCCAGCAGGGACAGCTTGAACAGAAATTACTCCAGACTTTAGGCCAACCTAGGACAATTTAAGCATCCAGTCTATTCAATTATTTCAAGTGAGATACTCAACAACATATGGGGGGTTTTGTATCTTTTTTAACTGAGAAACTCTTCTGTTCTGAGAAAGAAGAAAAACACCCCTCTTCAAAAAGCAGAATGTTTACATGTATTTTACCATGTTATTATCATCATTCTCTTTTTGTTTTAACCTGACATGTTTTCTATACAAAGAAAGACAACAAAATTAAAATCAAGATTCACAACTGACTTTTCTTCCTTACTAAAATCTGATGTAATGCAATTGCTAATGCAGTTTGTGTTGAAAGCAGATTCTATACTTGTGCCAAAATAAATGCTTCTATCCATTGAAAACATGGATTATAGAATGAGGGGTAGAACAGATTTTCTGGTTAGTTTAAAGGCAAAATCTAATTTCTGCAGATATGTAGTGCATGCCAACGTGGTTTAAACAAGCCCAGCTGTATACACAAAGCAATCAAATGCATCTATGGGGACAATTTCTTATTGACAACTAAAAACTGACCACAGAAAGAACAGATGTAGCCTAGATGTCATAATTTCCTTTATTGCTACCTAGAACCAATGCAACTATGCCTTGAAAGAGAATGCACAACTGCAATTTCTTTTCTTTTTATTTTTTCAATATTGATTTCAGTCAAAAAGGAGGCAGAGCTTCGAAGAACAACAATCTATGTTTCTATAAGACATCAAAAGCTGCCTGTAAGTAAACATTGACTTATGGCAGATGTGTCAGTTTATTGTGAAACACTTTTCCTTTCTAATCACCATAATTCTATAAATCTTCATCTGACATGTTGGTGTGTGCTTTTAGACCAGATGTTTTGCATTTCAGGGAAAGAAAAGAGCACAAAGCAGAAGCAACCTCAAATCTCATGACGAGCATTGTAGAAATCCCATTATTTTTGAAATGAAATATCACTGTGCAACTTTAAAGGTGACAGTTATCATTACCCTTGAGCTGTAGTAACACACAGACCCTCCTTTCCACCTTGATCACTGTTGTCATTTAATTGAATCTGAATATTTTATGAGCAAGAGATAGTAAGAGCATAGCTTTCTGACCTTAATATGATGCCAGCAGGTGCATAATTTAAACCTAAAGAATTATTCCATAGCTCTTAGGAAAACAGTGTTTACTAAAAACCCCAAGTGCACATTGTAAGAGCATGACATAACACAGTAGAAATGAGCAAGGCATCTCCCAAATGAGATTTAAAATGTCACTCCAGCAGATGCAGAACTTGTCAGTCCCAGCACAATTTGTAGGTAAGAAACTACCTAAAAATGTGAAAATCAATCAGATATGAAATGAACCACATACTTTCTAATCTGCACAGCAGCTTCTTTCTTCTAGTCTTCTACAGTTCAGACTGGATTTAAATACACAAGCACAAAAAAAAGAAAAAATAGGAAGTCATGTCACTCAGTGTCCACATTCTCCTGTTGCATCAGACTTAAAGTATCCCTGTCAAGAAAGCAACCTTTAGTCAATATGCTTAAGTGGCATATGCTTTAATTATTTCAACAGGGACTAACTATTTATTTTATAGAGTATGTTGCATTTCTAGAGATTAGCAGCTTCAGAAAATTAAGTCTACATTTTTGTGCACATAAACTTGACATTTTATCCCAAATCTAGATATTCCTGAACAGCAAGAGAATATCACCATTTAAATGTAACTTTATAATCTGTTTGATATTTTCAAAAAGAAATTTATATATCAGGCTATGGACTGGGTGGAGCAAAGTAATATGGAGGCAGATTAATAGTCCCTAGAAGAGAGATAGGAATTAGTGTTCAGTGAGGCAACAGGTATCATTCAGGAGGATTAAAATATGAATAATACTGAAGACAATATTTTGACGTTCAGATGATTCTTAGTTTACAAGTAGGAGAAAGTTAATTGCTAGATGATAAACAGGTCAATATCTGTTCTCCAGGGTATTTGAAGGGTATTCTATTTAATGCCTGTGTAACATCACCTCTAAATTGCTTCCTTAAGAGAAACATTGGTCTTTTCAACTAAAGGGGAACACCTTCAGGATTTCAGGGAGCTCATCTCGCTGCCAGCTCCTGCAGATCTCCAATGGCAGAGCAACCTATGGGAGGTGACAGCTAGCTCAGCAAGTATAGTGCCAAAGACACCTCAGAATCACAAGCCATGTTTGTTTCCCTTAGTTGTTATATGTGGTTATGAGGCATTAACAATGGAACCTGGGGTGCATAAAATCTCACAGATGTAGCTCTGTATTTGTGATCATATTTATTTTTCCTGTCTAGACTCCAAAAGATAATTTTATTTTAATCAGAACTCTGAACTTAGAAGAAATCTGAACTTACTATTAAGCACAAGCTGTGTTCCCAGTAAGTAATTGTTCCTAAGAATAGTTGAACCTATTGGGATTAAAACTTAGTTTGGTTTTACATTGTTAGATCAATTATCTTGCTATATCAGTGCAATCCAGAGATGAAATAAAATATGTGACAGAACCAGAGTGCCACTAGCAACTTTAAAATAATTTTTTAAAATTTCCATTTACTTTTCTGCCTTCAGGATAGGGCCTAACTGGTTGTAATGGATGCAATAGATTTATACCTTGCATGTGAAAGGAACTGAGAAATCCTGCCTTTATTCCACCATGCACAGCAAGCTTGGTTTCTATTCTATGTGTGACTTTATGTACACGCACATTGATGAGATCAGATGCAGCCACAATCCTCAGAATATTTTCTGATTGCATCCAAAATAGGTATTGACATTCACTGTTCATTGACCTTCTTGTCATCCACTTCCAAATAATGTTTTAAATAATCTGTGGGAAGCTCTGCTTCCTTACTGCTCCATTTTAGATCACAAGATATTTTATGAGAAAAATAAAAATGCAGAAAAAAAAAGAAAGCCTTCAATTTTCAGCATCAATAAGAAATTATTCCTTCTGTGGTAAAAAAATTATGCTCCTTTTTTTTGGGTTGTTGTCCTTGTTCAGTTTTCTCAGAAATGCTCTACTAATAGAATTAAAATCAAAGATTGTAAAGGCTTATTCAAACATCTTCTTGATGCATGACTCCTACCAAAGTATTTAAATGTCTTGGGCCATATAGATTTTACCTATACCCAGGACAAGAGCAGAAAGAGAGAATATTTTTCATCAAATAATTCGGATTTGTCAGAAATTGCACTTTTCCCACACATTTACACTTCAGGGTAGGCTTTCTGGTCCAGAACAGTGTGGGATGCCTGCTTCAGAATAGATCACTTATTATAATGGTTATGCTTTGTTATTCATGATTATACTGGGGCCAGAACAGATTTTTCTGTTGCAACTATCATGCCCGTTATGAGTAATAGCACGTTGTTTTAGCTTTAGAAAGGATAGGCCAACTCTATTGACTTAATAGGACAGTTGTGGGTCTTGCTCCAAACCTGCCAAGCTCAATAAAAGAGCAAGAAGCCACAGGCCTGTTTACATCAAGAGAATTACGTTTGCATAGGCTATATGTATTGCTATTGAGCTAATGAGTTCATTCTTTACTCCTCCCATAACCATTTAAAAACTACTTTGTACTTATTTACAAATGAACCTACAACATCATTCTCTGCCAGAGAGAAGTGTATTTGTCCTTATTGATGTCAGTGAAGTCAATGGAAGTGAGGGTCTCTTTGTACCTTATTAGCTACTGGACCATGTCCGAACATTTAATATATATCTTCACCAAAAAACCCTGTCTTGGCACAGATAAAATATCTCATTAATTCTGTGCAACCCTGTGCTAACTTATCAAACTCAATGCAAAAAAAAATGCCATGTCTACTAATATGTTTACAAGTGAGCCACACATTGTCAGAGATGTCTGTGTTTTCCCACTGGAAACTAAACTTGAAGAACAGAATCTTCTGCTTTTCAAAACTTGTTATTTTTCTTAGATAGAATACTGAATTAAGCGCATTTCTATGCCTGTCAAGAAAAGAAGAAATAGCACACTATCTAGAAAAAGTAACAGTAACATATCTGCTTTAGCAAAATTGGCATGGGGTAGGAAGTATTGAAGGTTTTTCTAAAAGCTGAATTTAACAATGTTTTAAGTAGATTGGTACATGGATTTCCAGAGTCCCACAGTACATAATGATGTTTTCTGCAGTAGGATTTTTACCCAAATCTGTATAAGCTCTGAATGTTTGAATGAAGCACAGCAGCAGTGGGGAAACACAACAAGAGGCATATGAAGTCTGACAAATAAAGTCTTGCCTTTGCAGATATGAATTCGAACTACACCTTTTTTTCCCAGTGTGGTGCTGAAGGTAGGCAGCTTTATGTTCTTCCTGGTCACCTAAGTTAACTTCTCTCTGCTCATAGCTCCTCCTGTAAACAGAAGTTTACACTCTGTTTGCCACTACTTTCAGAATTATCAGGATCATTTTAGATACTCTTGTGTGCTTGCTATTCTTTCTCAGTATTCTTCCTAGTTTTTTCTTTGTTTTTATCCAGAGCTGCTTCATTATTGAATCATTCTGCATCGCTCTTGTCATAATCTCTGCATATCTCTGCTGTTGCTACATTTGTCCTTTCAACATAGCAGGCTTACTGCCCAAAACACATAAGCAAATAGACTGTCGCCCCCACCTTTTCAAACACTAATGCAACTGAAGCACAGAACAAACCGGCCTGTAAAATGTAGCTAAAGATACATCAAGGTGACTCTCACAGGTTTCTCCTTCCATTTTGCTAAACAAACATCTGGCCTTAAATTTCCATGTTAAGTGTCTCACTCAGCTGAATTTATGTGACAAGTTTCATTTTCTCTAAGTCTTGCCCATATATAAGCAACAATAACCAATTAATATGACAACAACACTTTAAAACTTTTAATTGAGGTGCATGGGAGATTTGAGTCCTGGGAAGGCACTTGGACAAGAAGCTGGTTGCCTGGGGTTGTCCCTCAGAAGCTTTCCTCATTTCTTACAGTCTGTATGTGGAGAAATGCCTCCCTGTGGCAGGGGCTGTTTGGATTGATTTGTGTTATGGTAGATGTTGGGCAATAGATGTTGTTAGCACTAGGAAAGCACATTGTACTGATGCTGGATAAAGATAAATTACTCTGGATAATTTATTCCATTCTCACCATATTTCTTCCATCTTACTCACCTTTGCTTTTGAAGGTCACATTTCTTCTGTGACCTTAAACTGAAGAGGTACTGATTTGCTCAGAAGTGATATTTACTTGCTTCTGATATGCCTGCCCTGGCACAAACCATGTTTCCAGTTAATTACTTTGA
Source organism: Corvus hawaiiensis (assembly GCF_020740725.1). Taxonomy (NCBI): domain Eukaryota; kingdom Metazoa; phylum Chordata; class Aves; order Passeriformes; family Corvidae; genus Corvus; species Corvus hawaiiensis. The sequence continues at coordinate 53,447,444 of NC_063213.1, forward strand.
CTTCTGAGAACTGTCTGTCAGAGAATGTGGGGCTAGGTGAACAGAGCTGAACCCACTCTTACTGAGCTGGGTTGAGAACTAGAAATAATGCAGCTTGTTGTAGAGCTACATTATCCTTAGCTACTGCAGCCATATTGCCATTGGAACTGGAATTGCTTCTTCATAGTGCCACGTAGCCACATCAGCTTACCTAGGCTTTCTACCAGCGTTGCCAAACCAGGGTTTAGTTCATAACCTCAAGAAGAAAATCCAGCTCTATCTTCCCTGTTCTTTTGCATTTTATTTTCTTTTCATATTTTTATAAAAGGCTGTTTAGTGATGTTGATGCATTTTCCTGGTCTTAAAATCAAGAGTCATACACAGTTAGAAGGGGAAAAGGGATTTTACCTCTGTATTTATTTTAAGGATCCTTAGGTGCACACGTCCAGGTCACATGCATCGAAATGCACCCCGCCAAAATGCCCACCCCAAAAGATCTGGTATAACATTACAGGTTTTACTAATTAGCATATCTATCAAAGATTCCCCAATGAGAGGCTCAAATGAGTCCCCTTCCCCAAGGAGCCTTCCCCTGGATGGTTCTATCTTGGTTTACAGAATGTGTTCTGGAGAGGACCTTGGGGTCTGGGGCACACTGATCCCTAGCTACGAAGCTTCTAAAATGTTTAGTCTCTTAGCTTGACAAACAAGTCCAAGAATGGAGGGAAAAAACACAAGGAATACAGAAGCTGTAAAAAGGTATAACAGGGGTATAAAAGAAAAGGCAAAAATCTTCATGGCATCAATGTGAGCAGATGCACAGTTTAAATGCAAAAGTAACATTAATTCACTTTTTTAACACTCATTTTACCAGGCTTCACCTATCTGCATTTTAAATCTGACCCATAAAACTATTACCATAAATGCTACCCATAAAATATTTACAAGACAATTATTGAAGAAGCTTTTATCGACTTAGGATTCCATTCTCCTTGCCTTTCTGATTTCCAAATAAAATTGTAGTTTTGAACTCAGACAAGGTGGTTACACAAAGAGTTATAGTACTGGACACTTGAACCTTTTTCATGCCTCAGAGATTACTTGCTTCTATTTGCCAAATATTCATCTATTTTCTTTGATAAATTATTAGATTAATAATACGAGTATAGTTAAACTTCTAACTTCTTAAGTGAGTGTAATGAATGAATATCAGAAAATAATTGCACATAGATATCTGTGAATAAAACACTTGATTAGTTGATTTCTTTTTTCTTTGTCTCTCCCATGGTTTCAAACTGAAGGAGAGTAGGGTTCGATTAGGCAATAGGATGAAGCTCCTTACTGTGAAGGTGGTGAGGCACTGGAACAGGTTTCCCAGAGAAGTTGTGGATGCCCCATCCTTAGAAGTGTTCAAGGCCAGGTTGGATGAGGCTGGAACCTGTTTTAGTGGAAGGTGTGCCTGGTCATGGCAGGGAGGTTGGAACTAGATGACCTTTAAGGTCCCCTCCAACTTAAGGCATTCTATAGTTCTATGATTCTATGATTCTTCTATGTATTCTCCAGGTTTGCCACTGTTTTCTTTGCTATAGCTTTCCAGAAAAGAGACAAAATATGAGTGGCCTCTGATGTTCACTGAGATTTTTACTACTAACGAAAGCTGGTCTGTATTAGAAAGCTTCTAAATCATAAGAAAATATAAAATGCAAAAGGCAAAAAGACAATTTGAACAAATTTGGTTGCATGGCTTCACGTTTAGCCATTTTATGGCTTCAAATTAGCAAAATAAATTCTTCTAGCCTTTGAAATTGTATAAAACTGATTTAGCATTTTCTCTTAAATATGAAAGACCAAACATTAACAGATTAATTGGATTAGCTACCAGGAATGAGCGGGTAACTTAATGTAAAACTAAAAGATTTTCAGGTTCCTAAATTTGATTTTTTCATGCTTTGTAGCTTGTTAGTTTTACAACTGCCTATGAACTAGAAATATTTATTAAAATAAATTATTGTATTCTATTTAATGTAACTGAGATGTCATTAAAATTGCATGAAAACATATTTCGCATACTTGTTAGTTATTCCTTACTTTTGAAGATGCCATTTTGCATTAAAAAAAAAAAAAAAAGGCTGCTGTGCCTCAATTATAGGGTGTTTTTAAGAGGAAGAGTGGTCACGGATGCTCCTGAATGGGTTTGTGATCACTAGAATACTGAGATTTCAGCAGCTGGAGGATTTTTTCAAGCAAAGGAAAAGAACTGTGCTGGAGTATGAAACATTTTTCAGGCATAGAGACAATTTTTAGTGACTAATTATAGCTACAGCTAGGTAGGTAAAAACAGCAGTGTAAAAAAAATCCATGTGTGAAATTAATTTGGAGCTGAAGTTCAGTTTGAAAGAGTCTGGTGAATGATCATAAACTTACTAATTCCTCAAAACAATCTAGACAATGGCTTGATTATAGATAAGATAAAAGGCACATTTTGTAAGGATATTTTGTGTATAGGTGTCTTATCAAGGATGAGAACCAAAGTTGATGTGGAATGCTATAAGGAGCCATTAACTACCAGAATTGAAAGGCTTGATTTTAAAAACATGATGTTATAAGTGTATTCCTCCCAAGGAGAGTCTTATTTTCTTTCTCTTCAGGTTTTTAAAATTGTTTGGTAAGGCAGGAGAACAAAATAAATTCTGTGGTGTGATGGTTTTGGCTGCAGTAGAGTTACTTCTCTTCAGAGCAACTGGTATAGGACTAAGTTTTGGATGTGTGCTGAACACAGGGTTGATAATAGAGATATTTTTGTTATTGTGGAGCAGGGCTGTGCCAGTTTGGCCAAATTTACAAATATATCCTCTGAGAGAAGGCAGGTTACAACCGTCCCTTCCCCACCAGGTTCAGGACAAAAGAAACTTTTTCCTCAAAGGAAGGTGAAAGAGATAAAAACTATTTATTGAACAAACACATGGGAAAAGGATAATGATGCTAAATAATAAAAACTCTCGCTCTGCTGGGAAAACTTCAGAGTCCTTCCATAGATCTCTCTCTCCCCCTCCTTGGAGCTGGGACGGGGTGGTGGGCCCGCCTCCAGGGCCAAGGCCTTGGTGGAAATTCTTCCCGATGTATTCTGATGTTGAAACAGTCCAGCAGAGGAAAAAAAAACCAAAGTCCCAGGAAAACAAAAGTTCAACTCTCCGTCTCTTTCTGGAGAAAGAAAAAGGAGCTGAAAAACTGGCTGAAAGCAAGCAGGGTGCTTTCCCTCCTCTTGTTCCGCTGCCACAGCTGAACACAGAGCCGTCTCTATCTCTGTGTCCTTGAAAACATGAAAAGAAACTGCTTAGAAAGTTCCCTCAGTTTTGTCTCTCCCCCCTCTCAGGCTCAGTTTAAAGGCACAGAAAGGCACAAAATTATTTTCTGGGCATGGAGTAGCGATAGGGGATACACATCACAAAGTCACCCCAAGACAAGGGCTTACACAGCCAAGGCCTTTTCTGAAATAAACTGACCAAAAGGATGTTCCATACCCTAAGGCATCATGCTCAGTATACAAATTTGGGGGAAGGACGGTATGTTTGGAGTGATGATGTTTGTTTTCCCAAGTAACCATTACATGTGATGGAGTACTGCTTTCCTGGGGATGGCTGAACACCTGCCTGCTCATGGGAAGTGGTGAATGAATTCTTTGTTTTGCTCTGCTTGCATGCATGGGTATTATTTTACTATTAAACTGTCTTTATCTCAATCCATGAGTTTTCCAGCTTTTATACTTCTGATTCTTTCCCCAATCTCACTGGTGGTGGAGTGGTGAGTGGCTGTGCAGGGCTTGTTGGCTGTCTGGGGTTAAACCACTACATGTGAGAAAAATATTTTGGCTACAACAATAATTTTGGGTAATGGGAATCTAAGTTAAATTTCTTATGCCAAAGTTAGTGCAGGCATATCAGTCTCTTGGATTCTCAATGGAATACAAGCTGCTTGACAACAGGTTTTTTTTGTTTTCAGAGGCTACATTAATGAAAGGCATTAGTAGTTGCCTACTACTAGTTTTCCAACATTTATCTTTGAGGCCTGTAGCATCAGATGGAGTGAACATCCCATACCCACTGTAATACTATGGGCAAATTAGTTACCTCAAAATGAGGGTCATGTCTGCTGAAGGATTCTGCAGATCAGCTGAAAGACTCAACAGGGAAGAAATAGACTGATTTCAAATGCCACACATTCCAGGCAAAAAAATCCCCAGTTTACCTGGAAAGTGGCCTTGATCTATGCTTGGGATATGCTACCCTCACCTTTGTCTTGAACATTTCTATCAAATGATGAAAAGTTTTTTTATTTCTATTAAAAGTTTGCTTACTCACCCTTTCCACTTGGCATTTTGTCCAAAGAGGGGGAGATTTTAGTTCAGTGTCATCAACTGCCTAAGGCACTCCAATCCTCATAGCCCATTCTTGTGAAAGAATTCTCATATTCGTAAAGACTGGGCCAGAAAGGAAACAAAACTTTTAACTGCTCTTGATAGTTAGGAGAGGGCGAAGGGCAACAGGTACAAGTTGCACTAGGAGAGGTTTCATCTTGATATAAGAAGGAAAGTTTTTTACTGTGAAAACAATCAATCACTGGAATGACCTTCCACAAGACCATGGTGGAGTCTCCCCATCACTGGAGGTTTTCAGGTGGCTGGACAGGGTGCTAGATAATGTCATCTAGGCTCCCTTTCCTACAAAAGGTTGGATCAGATCATCTTTTGAGATCGCTTCCAACCTGGGCTGTTCTGTGTTATGTCTTTTAACTCCAAAATAAATTATATTGATGCTTGATGAGGTCTGACTTCTGGGATGAAGAGAAGTATGTTTCCCAAAGAAAAGGAAGTTAGCTGAGGACTCTCCTATCTTGAGTGAATGCCTGAACTGCAAGATTATTGTGCAAAACATGTTCTGCTTCCTTCCCCTCTCTTCAGTGCTGCCTTTCAGAACAGAAGTGTTACTCAGCAAGTGGCTGACCACATGAAACTTCATGTCAGATTCTCCTCAAACACATTACCCAGTGACATAGATAAGAGAGAGAGCAAGTCATTTCTAGAAGACAACTCAGATACGGAAATGCTAATTTTTCTCTGTCGTCTGTAAGAAAACTAGGTTTCACTTACAATCTGTAAATGTAGACTCAGTATTTTTAGGTCTTACAGTGCCTAACACTTCTGAGTATAACTCAATCCTTTTTCTGGGTCAGGACCTTCATTTCTCTGCAGCTGAATATCCCTGACAATGTGGGATGATGCTGCCTTGCTATCCCATGTATTCTTTTAAAGACAAATATCAAAAATTATAAGCTTCTGAAAAGGTAAATTTATAATGGGCCAAAAAAGAACCACCAACAAACATATGACTTATGCAGGGATACACTACACAGGGAGAACTCCAAAGCGTTCACAACCCTAAAGGAGGAACATGGTCATAGAAGAAGTTTTCATAGGAAAAGCAATTTTCCTTCAATAATATTGCTGCTAGAGTAGCATGAAGATTATTAAATTTCTCATCCACAAACTTTGTTAAAGAAAAGAGTAATAACTGCGATAAAGTCTCCATTTTTATTCTCATTCCCAATTAAGTACAGCAGGTTTTAATAACTGGATATTTGAGAAGCATTTCAAAGCTAGGTGCAAAATTTTAAATGACATTGGTATGTATAATACATTTTAGAAAGAAAGGGGCTTATATATTTTACACTCTGTCCTGTAATACCTATTAATTTTAAGGGAAGTTACAAACAAAGTATGCATTAGAAAGATCATATAGTCCAGAAAGATTACTTTAAAATCTGTGCTCTTTTAAATTTTAAAATAAAATTCATAAAATATCATACTGGAAAAGAAATGAAGCAGTAAAAAACACGTGGAACAGGCTCAGAAGTTAAATAAGGGTGCTACAGAAATATTAGTCTGTTTTCATTCTCATACTGTGAGTGTAATGTACTGGAATTATAACTGTATGACTATCTTCTTTACTTGCTTTTCTCATTTTCTATGGTCAACATTATATTGAAATTACTGTAAGGGCAAACACCATTGTACAGTTACAAGTACTTTCAATAGGTAAAGTATACAGTATAAAGTCTCTACTGTTGCTAAGTAAATGTCATCTTCCCAAAACCCACTTGCAAATATTGATCAAGAATCTCAAGCTTTTCAACGAGCTCCTAAGTCAGAGTGAATTAGTTTATGCAGTTTCAGAACATTTATAGCTCCACTTATTACTATATGTTTTTAGGCTAACTAAGGATGTTGAATGATTTTTCATAATTTTCAGAATTGTAGAAGATGGCTACCCAACAGGCTGCAGGAACAAATTTCTGGGAGGTGAGGTGGTTTGCATTTCCTTCATGGAAAAGGTTTAACAAAGGTAGCCCATAAGTACTGAGGAAGCTGGCTGAGGTCATTCTATGGTGGCTCTCAACAATCTTCAGTGACTGGGATAGGTGCCTCAGGATTGGAAGAAAGCAAATCTTGCTTCTCTCTTTAAAAAGAGCAAGAAGATCCAGAGAACTATGAGTTTGTCATGCTCACGTCAGTCCCTGGGAAGATGATGGAACAACTAATCCTGGAAACCATTTCCAGGCACATGAAAGACAAGAAAGTGAACACGAGTAGTCAGCATGAATTCACCATGATGATGTTTGACTAACCTGAGAACCTTCTATGATTATATCATTCTCTGAACTTCATAGGTTCACATATTAAGAGGCACTGTTAATTTTGAAACTTGATTCTGAAGGAAAATATAGTTCACATTTCTTTAATTATTATTTCTCCATCTTTCCATTCTCCTTTTTCTTTCTAGATCTTTTTAGTCCCAAGGAACAGATATCACCAAGAATATCTCAGTTTCCGTTGTTTGCAATCACAATTTTTCAAAGTGTGTCATTTGTGGGTCAATAGATGATTAGCCTATCATTTTGTGAAGTGAGCCAAACTGTTGGAGATTCCTCCACTAATTTTCTGTAATCAAAATGACACCAAAGGAAAAAAAACCCCACCAACACTGTGGAAATAATCTAGTATTCCTCTCTTCACTTTACCAATCTATCTGAAAATCTGTGATAGCAGAGGGCAAGTATCAGGAGCAGAGTGGAGGTGTTATAGGATGTGTATACTTCCAGTCCTGTATCATTACGTTTCCACCCAATCTGTCACAAACCATAATGTACTTCGTACTAACAGCAAAAATGGAATTTTTACTCTGCAAAAATGGTGCTGAGTGTTGGAAGGTAAGTTTTCTGAAGTTCCCAAAAGCTATCATTCTCTACTTAAAGGAGGATACACTCCTGTAAATCAAAGGTATGTGTAGTCAAGAATTATGTTTCCAAGAGGGATCCAGAAAGAACGTTTTAGAAATACAGTGTAAGCATCCTTTACCATGAAACTCTCCCAGCCTCCACAACTCTTTTGAAATCTTGGGATTTTTTTCATAATTTTTAGTGACCTTTTGTAGATCTTTATTGCACAAATTTGCTTGCTTTCTGAACACTTTTTACACTTTAACGTTCATATTGTTTTGTAGTAGGAGAGTTCAAAGCCTAATTATGAAGATGTGAAAAATTTTTCTTTTAGGAAAAGCTTACTTCTTTTTGTTTTGCCACCTGACCTTTTATGCTGTGCAGTTCTTGTACCATTTAACAATCATTCCCTATTTCCCCTTTCTATAACCACTCTGATTTTATAGACTTCTGTTTTAACAGTTCCCTTTTTTTTTTTTTTTTTTTTCTTTCAGGAACCTGCTAGTTTGCTTTACCCTTCTGCATCCATTTGTCCCAGCCCAGGGAGAGACTCAAAGCCAGAATGCCTCAGCTCAACAAGGCATCTGCTTGTCTAACCATTTTTTCTTAGATATTATCTAAGCTTTGGACTTAAAGACAACTAAGATATTGTCTGATATACCATGCATAGCCATAGGTGCATAATTATAACTGGCAGATTATGATTCATAAAGAAGTTGTAAGATGTAGTTTGGATGTATCTTTTCCTCTTTATAAAAGCAGCTAGTTGTATCTCAAAGACTAGGCCTCTGTGGAAATTATAGTGCAGAGGCTTTTCCCTAAGACACTGAAACCATCACAGTCCATTGGGGGTGGGTGGCAGATGTCTCAACAGCTTTAACGAATGATAGCAGTGGTCACCACAACCATGGTTGAAAGAACTGGGAGAGCAAAGGCTCAGACTGATAGAGAAGGCATTCTGAGCAATGTCATGAAGCGCTGCTCCTGGGATAACAGCCAGGATGGAGGTAATAATTCCTGACAGAAAACGGGGGATGAATTCAGTCCAAAGGGCATTCATTCATAATGCAAAAGACTTTAGAGCAAGCAAAAGAAAAGTTTCAGATATAATGAGCAAGGTAATACCTTATGAATTCTCATATCATGTGCAATTTTGGAATGTGGACAGAGCCAGCCAATAAAAAAACCCCATACTTTCTGTAATGAAGAAAAGGTATGTATGGAACTGTGCCTATATTTAAGCCTTCAGAGGTGTTAAGGTATTTTCTGACTATTAGGAGATTCAGAAGTTTTGAAACAAATTGGTTTGGTTTGGTTAAATACAGATTTTTGGATTTTAGCTATACATTTATCTGACAAAAAATTTTGGGCTTCTCTTAGTCTTTTTAGATATGTTGGACTATCTCATAGAGTGCCTGGAGAGATAAAAGCCTTTCCGTGCAAGTAAATGTGAAAAATGTATTGTGGAACAAAGTATCAGCTATGAATTTCTTACAATTTAAGTAGAAATGATGCATGGAGAGTAGAGTAAAAAAGGGAAAAAGCAAGCAATAAGACAAGTTTCCCACAACTGTCAGGTTCAATAGCCAGCGTACTTAGAAACAGTGTCAGAATATACACTGCCTATCTGAGGTTAGTAACTTGTCTCATGGATCTTTTTGCACAGCACGTGACTTTGGCTTTCTAAATAAACTGGGTACTGCCTTATCATTACTCTGTTTGTCTAATTTTATATTAATTTTTATAGATACACTTCTAGAAACAGAATTTCAGCGTGTGAAAATATTTCTGGAAATTTAATTAGAAGTTGCTGTGGATTTTCATTGAAGGCTTTTCCATTTTTTGCATCTCTGGAAAGCTCAGCCATGTAACAATTGTCTTCTACGAATAGTTGCAAGTAGCATGATAGTACCTAGGTAAAGCTACTGAACTAAAATACTTATACATTATAAAACATGCCAAATAACAAAAACCCTTTACAATAATTTGGATAATATAGCAGACTACTTACATATATTTAATAGCTAGTGAAAAAAAATCTAAATTCACTGAATAAAAGTTATATTTTGGTCAATGTTGAGCTGTACTAAATCGGTCATTCTGAGTATATTCCAAGGAGAACCTGAAAGGTCAAAAAAGTCAGTGCTTAAAAATATTTGTTCAGTGTGATGAAACTCTTGACCAAAAAAAGTTAAGTCACTGATTTCATACCTGCCTGGAAGATTATATTCTTCCCAAGCTCAAACTGAAGATTTGCCTCTGATACTTGAAACATGATTGTTTTTGAGAACATATGTCTGCATACATCTGGGACTTTCAGATTATCTTTTGGCACTAAAATTAATCAAAACAAATCAAAGCAAGTATTGTATGTATGAATTCACAGTGAAAAGAAAGGTTGAAAAAAGCTTTGTTGTAACTACCAGGTGGCTGTGCCATATCAGCCTTTGGCTCCTTTTCTAGCAACAGTGAAGAAACTAGTGATCAATATCTTGTCAAAATTGTAACTATGCCAGGACATTTTGGATGCATGAGGAATGTTAACTTTTTACTTATACAGGTGCGGTCAATACAGGTTGTATTTTCCTTGAAAATGAGGTTCTGTGATTACAAAACTGAATGTGAAGTTCTGGTGAAGGGCCTAGAATGCAGGTCTTATGAGAAATAGTTGAGAGGACTGGGGTTGTGTAGCGGGAGAAAAGGAGGCTCACAGGAAACCTGATTGTTCTCTACAACTGTCTGAAAGGAGGCTGCAAGGAGATGGAGGTCTGTCTATTCTCCCTGGTAACAAGAGTCAGGATGAGATGAAATGGCCTCAGCTTGAGCCAGGGAAGATTTCATTTGGATATTAGGAAACTTTTCTTCACTGTAAAGCTGGTCAGGCTTTGGTACAGGGTGCCCAGAGAAGTGGCAGAGTCATCATCCCTGGAGGTATTTCAGAGACATGTAGATGTGACACTTAGGGACAGGGTTTAGTGCTCAACTTGGCAGTGGTGGGTTTATGGTTGGAATCAATGATTTTAAAGATCTTTTCCAACCCAAATGATTCTATGACTCTGATTATTTTTAATGCTGACTTTGTGGGCTACAAAATAAAAATCCATGCACAACTAATCTAGAACAGGTATAAGCATGCAACCTCAGTTCTGTTTAATTAGCCAAAATATACAAAACAATATTAATGCAAGTTTCGTCTTAATGAGAAGATACATTATATTTTATAATTTTTATATTTTTAATTTTCTTCTGTTGCAGTAAAAGCAAAGTAATGAATTGTCAGAATCTAGAATAAATGAGGTAAGCGTTTTTTTGAGTGTGTATTTTTAAGATTTTTGGTATAGTGGACTGGATGAAGGATTAACCTTGGCACTGATCTTCTTGTTATTCTTAGGATATTGGGAACAGGTAAAGGGATTCTCCTTTTCTTTGTATTAACTTGCCAGGAAGGATGATGTATGGTGAATACACACAGCCATGGCAAATGCTGCAAAAACCATTTCCCTGGATAAAGTAATTTTACCTTATCTTCCTCTGCCGTAATGCTAGATGCATAAAAATTATTATCATCATCACCATAAGCCTTCTGCTGTAGAAATGAGAATCCTGGAAGTCCTGAGAAAGCAGCAGGTAGAGAAAGGTAGGAAGTGAGGAGGTCAAAAAGCATAAAATTGTTACCCGAGTATCTGTAATAGTGCTTTAGCCATAGCTGGACAATCTCTGCAGATTACCACCATGTAATATCTTTGGTCCAAAGACTATCTGTAGTGAAATAGAAAAAACTTCTTGGAAATACATTTTTAATGCATCACACCTGAAGGATATTTCTATTTGCTGTTTTATTCATCAAGCGAATATTATATAAGCATTTTTTAATATAAGGAAAACACACAATAGATTAACTTTGACACCTGGCTCTTCTACTATAGGTGCAGAACTGGGCTGAAATAAAGGTGTGCTCAGAACAGCAGTTCTGGAAATACCCTAGAGAAAAATAGATTTTTATCACTACATATCCATTTTCAAAAAAAAACCTGCCAGAACAAGTTTCATCAAAACCCTTTCTACCAGAACTTCATCTCTAGTGGTGGCCAATAGGGGTTGCTAAAGAAACAGAATAGGGATAAAGTAGGATCATTTTCACAAAATATTATTCAATCTGTATGTAGTTTAATGACCTCCCCTGCCTGTAGTTGCATCCAAGTCATTGTGTTTAATAGCTATTGATACCCCCTATCCTGCACAAATTTGTCTAATTCAGCTAAATTTGTCTAATTCACCTTTAAAACAGCCTGTAGCAAGAAGTTACACGATTTCATTGTGTTGTGTGAAAATGGTGTTTATTTTCAAAATACTGCTAATTCCACTGTGTGCTCCTTCTTGCTTTTTGCAACACTGAATAAACATTGTTTATTCACTTCAGTTATGCTCTTTATTTGCTCATAGATGTCTGTACAGTTGCCTAATCTATTTTCTCCTAAATCATTTATACATAGATCCGTTTGCTAAGTTTTTACTTCTGGTAAAGGAAGTAAAAGTCCCTCACCTTGTATGTTGGTACAGAATTTTTTGCCAGGAAAACCCATTTTCTGCGAAACCCTGAGCTTGATATTCTCTATAAAATGGAAGAAACTACAAAGTTCAGGACTTTTCCCATTGTTTCCATCTGGATACACAGTCCAGAAGCAGCTGCTTTTGCAGAGTACACACAAAACATCAACCAGGTGGACCCTGGTAATGGCAGAGTCATCTCAAATTGCAGTTTACAGTCTGTCTGTAGAACCACCCACTTTCATGAGATAGTTTAGCTGCTAGTCTGGACTGTTGCTAGTCTAAAAAATTAACATAAAGTAGCAGTATCATATTAGTAGCACAATAACAACATAGTCAAGTTCTTTAGTGTTCTGTACCTTTAACTGAAGCTTTTCCAAGAACAAAAAAATGGCTTCAGATCTTTATTGTACTGAATCATTAAAATAAATATAGCAAAAAATTCTTTAAACATATCTAAAGGTTGTATCTTTCGGTCTCCATGCAATCCTGAAATACACTATTTTTCTCCTATTTTATCTATCAGGTTGGAAATATAATTGACTAGTTCTAAGAAATATGTCTCTGTCTCTGTGTTTTTCTTTTGTTAAATTTGTTTTATTGTCCATTCCACTGACTTCCTCTGTGATGCTGAGTATCCCACATGAAAGTATGTCCTTTCATCTTGTTTTTTTCCCAGATGGCTGAGGAATTCAAAGGAATTCAATTTGGAAACACTTTACTATCTACATATGAAGTACAATCTACATCTAAAAATATGAAATGTGTTTCTTTCTGAAATGTAGATGATAGGAGTCTTGTTTTCTCATTTTGGCCCAATGGGACAGTGTTAACTCCCAACGGGAGTTCTTGGCTGGTATGGTAGCTTTTTAAGGCACTATGGTTAGACTTATAGAAGATGAAACTTGGGACTAGAATCTACCTTCCCAATTTAGAAGTCTAGTTTGTCTTAAATTGGTCCTCAGGGCAGGCCTGGCCTTGTGCTCCATGCTGGACTTTCTGCATTTCACATTGAAATCTCACTGCAGAAAAAGCAAAAACAGGCCTGGTGAGAAGAATCATAAATTCAGGTGTCCTGCTATCAACACGGCAGGAGTCTGCTCCAAACAGCAGAACAGACACATGGCCCTTCCTGCCTGTGACCCTCCTGTCCTGGCCAGCTGAGCTCCTGGATTTCTCATGGCTCATCTGGAGGAGGAGAGTGGGGCACGTCATCCCTCGCTGTACTCGTTGTTATTTTGGACTGTGCCTCTTGCGGGTGTTGCATAAAATAAACCTGGAGTCTACTTTGCTCTGTGGCCATTACAGAAACATTGTATACTATGTTAGATGAGAGCTGTTTTCCAGTTACCATGACTAGTTCGTGAAATGAGTCTGGACCATCAAAATGATTAGAGTGATGGAGCCCCCCTCCTACAAGGAAAGGCTGAAAGAATTGAGTTTCTAAAGGAAGCCTGAAGGAAAGATTGAGATACTATTGCAAGAACATGTGGTGACAGGACAAGGAGAAATGGATTCAAGCTAAAAGAAAGATTTAGATTAGATATTAAGAAGAAATTCTTTACTGTGAGGATGGTTAGGCACTGGAACAAGTTGCCCAGAGAAGCTGTGCATGCCCCATACCTGGAAGTGTTTAAGGCTACACTGGATGAAGATCTGACCAGCCTGGTCTGCTGGTTGGTATCCCTGCTCATAGCACAGGTCTTGGAACATGATCTTGAAGGTTCCTTCCAATCCAGGCCATTCTAATTTTCTGTGATTCTCTTTGAAGACGTCTAGGCAGATTTTTCCTTAAGGGTGTGGAGCTTGGGCAGGAGGCATAAGTATAGCTGCCCAAACTCACCATTTTCAGAGCATGCACAAGAAAACATATTTAAAGGGGTAAGAAAATTTTGAAGATATGAATAAATTTACAAAACTCAGTGCTGAAAAGGTCTGTAAAGCAGGCAGACTGGAAAAGCCATCTGTGACACCATTAAGTTTTGGTGCCCACCTTGCAGATAAAGGAGGACTTTGTCAGACTAAATCTCAAAAGGAAGGTTTTTTACACAATGTCACACTTTTCCAATAAAGTCAGTGACAAAATGGAGCTGCAGAATAAGTAATGTAACACTATAAATTTAACTAGACAACTGCTTTCTTGTTTACTCTTGCAAGCCTCTGTCTGGATAATTAATGGTTGTACAATCAATGCAATTAAAGATAAAAAATTTTCACTAAAATTTTCAAAACAAGTTTTTAACCAGTGTTCATATAACTGCTTCTCTTGGATCATTATTGGTATTAGATAGCCTAAAACATGCAATGCAAGTAAAATACTGAGAGATCAGTTGCTCTACCAATGCCTTGAGAGGCCTCCTAGAAACAGAGACTAGACAGGAGTAAGGTAATAAAGGTAGGTATTGATTTGAAAGGCCTTCAAAGGTACCCCCTGGGGAGCCAGAGGCCAAGATGGACCCCAAGATGGACGACAGGTCACGAGTTCTTCACACTTTTATAGGTTTGGTTCATTTGCATATCAGGGTTAATTCTCCAATTAAAGCTTCAGTTTAATGATGTAATTCCCCTCAGCTTGCCCCCCTTTCAGAGACTTTTGGTTTACACATTTTGGGCCTAGGACAGTCTGAGTGTCCTTGGAGAGCAGCCCTGGAGAGGCTTTGTTATATCTACCTAGCACGAGAGAGCAGAAGTTAACAGGCTACAAGAAACTTCAGAGTTACACACTAGGCAGTACAGGATTTCAAAAATATGAAAGTTAAAACCTGAGGCAACACTACAAGAAAACATAGGCAGTACATGGAGAATGTCCTGTCCTGTCTCAGCTGCTTTGCTTCAGAAATAACGTGCCTTTGAAAGAAGTTTTAAACTTTGGTGGTGGATTATCTTGGGAGTTTGGACCAACACAGCAACAGTCATTTACAAAGGCTTTGGAGACTTGGTAAAATTAATACCAGATATTTTAATAAGGGACATATAATAGAAGTAGAAGATGATTTTTTTTCTTCCCTTTGGATAAAATCTCTGCCATTGTAGTGAGGTAAGTAAAGATTTGAGAGAAAAAATAGTGAAAGAGAGTTTTAATAAATTCACTTCTTGGCACATTAAATTCTTTAATATGTATAAAAAGTGATTATTTTTTCTGTATTTTGAATACTTCCAGTTCAAATTCTTGTTAAAAAGGAACCTATTATAGAAAAAACCTTCATTCTTCAATCTGTTTTTCTATATTTAATAAACACTGATAAAGGCTCAATAAAAAAGAACTTAATCAAAAGCTTGCAAGGGAAGACACATTCTCCTAAAACACAAAAGCATAGTATAACCTAAAAGAAGCTGCAGTTAATCAAGTGTGTAATATGAGGCAAATAATCTGTACTCAGGCAGCAACGTATATTTACAGTGTTTACTTCTTGATGATGTTGTAGAATAAGTAAAAAAAAGGCCAGACATTCAATGCTATATCTGAATTTTATCTGATCCTAGATTTATTTTTCCTTTAGATCTGAAGGCCTGAAAGTCATTTTAGTCTAAGTGATATTTGTTGTTATCACTAAACAAATCAGATTTGATTTTCTTGTTACAAATACAAACTTATCTCTCTCATAGAGTTGTCTGCAAATGTTTAAAGCTCTTGCACCAAACTGCAGGAATTTTAAACAGGCAAACACAGACTACCTTGTGAATCTTCTGGGTTGCTTCTTTAGGCTTTCATTACTTTTAAATAAGGATTTGAACTTGTCACTGTTCATTCTGTAAATAACAGACTAATATTCCTTAATGATTTTTAGAGAGAAAACATAATTCACATGCAATCAGATAAGAGAGTTTTCACTAACTTATTCAAGATGTGATGTGTAATGTTCTTGAAATGAATTGCCAACACAAAGTTTTTCTATTAAAATAAACCTCTGGGAACTTAGGTTGTTGAAACTTTCTGTATTATGATCAGTAATACCTTGCCTAAGAAGTGTACGCAATTTAACTTTGAGATAGTTAATTTAATTTCCAAAGTGTCTCTAGGAAAGAGTTTCTTCCAGTTATCAAAAAGACAAAAATTGTAAATAAAGTACTGAGGGAGATGTTTCACTGAGAAGAGTTTGGCTTTGAATCATCTCTGCACTTCATTATCCTCCAATCAAGCAATCAAATTTCTTCACTTCTGGAATTCACATTCTGCTGATTATCATTTATGTCCTTTAATTGGTTACACTGTAATTTCTGGCTAGACCCTTATGAACAAAAGGATTGTTACTGATGGCTCATTCACAGTTTTAGTCCCCTTTTTGTAGTTGGCTAGCAGATTCCCTCCAGATTTCTCTATCATCACCTACACAGCTCTCCCACTGGCTATAAAATACTGCAGCAGCTTGTAGGTAATTGATCAGACAAGTGAACTGTAAAATATTCATTTTCTACTTCAACAGCTAGATAAATCTCTTGGGAAGTGGATGAAAATATTGCTTATGCACATCAGGGTTGGTTTAGTAATAGCAAGGTTGCTGATAAGCAGGGGTCTGCTACAGAGTTAATGCTTAATTCTGTTCCACGCCAGAGGTGGGGAAGTGTGCGGTCTCCCTTTGCCTGCAGCTAGGAGTCTCATTACACACAAAACCCCAGGCATCAACACCAGTGCACCAGCCATGGTGCTTCAGGGATGGTGCTTCCTGTTTTAATTAATCAGGTTCATCTCAGTGTAATATGCCAGGGAACAAATTAACACTTAGTTACTGTAACCAACATACTTAAAACCAAAACATTAATGAACTGGAGAGCAGGAGTGAAAAGGGTCTGACAGAAGAGGGAGAGGAAAAATAAAACCTGCTTTTTACCTTTTTCATTAACAGTAATTTTTACAATCTCACTTTATGAGGTTTTTTTTTTTTTTGCACCAAGTTTTCAAAAATCTGTCAAAGTGCTTTAATTAAAAGCATTCAAAAGTGACTGCGAGAGGATCAGCAGAAGATAGTGAATTATTTTCATCTTTATCTTGCTGGGTTGCCATAGTAAGAGAATCTGAAGGGAAT
Source organism: Corvus hawaiiensis (assembly GCF_020740725.1). NCBI lineage: Eukaryota > Metazoa > Chordata > Aves > Passeriformes > Corvidae > Corvus > Corvus hawaiiensis. The sequence goes on from NC_063213.1 coordinate 53,464,267, forward strand.
TAGCAATAGCTTTGTTTCTGACTTGTACTAAATGTGTATTAGACAACCTTCCTCAAGCCCAGACTATATTAATCAGAAAATGCATGCAGTCCCTTCACCTGCTTTCTTCTCACACAAGAAGGAGAAGTCTAAGCTTTAACTATTGGAATATTAACAGCAGTTTTTAATCTGAGTGGTTTGTTTTTGAAGCAGCAGAGAACATACATTAGTTTTCCATGTCCTTGGAGTGTGGTGTCAGTCAGCTTAAGATGAGACATTTGAAATAAAAAATAATCAAGGCTATGTATACCACAGCAGTTGTGACCACCTGGGGAAGGCAAACAGAACACTACAATTTTGCAGTAAAAAAGCAAGTGTATTATAGGTGCTGCAGCATCTAATCTAGAGATGTTAACAAGTAAACCAACCTTTCTTGGATCAGAATAGTCATTTGTTTTAAGAACAGAAGGTGGATCCATGTTGCTTTCCATATCAGCTAACCTCCGATGATTTAAATTCAGTGCCAGAGAAAATTATGGTAATAAATCAGTCAATCAGAAAATTTGGAGAGCCCCCTAACACCGGGCAGCATTATCCAAACATACTTTTCCCCCATTATACTAGTAAACAGATTTGTTCACACATAATCATGGTTTTGAGGTGAACCAACCCCAGGCTGGAATCAGTTCCATTAAAAATGCATGCCATGGCATTCAAGGACTCTCTCAGGTATTGTCTAGTTCCTTGACAACCCAAATATACTGAAATGTGTTCCATCACACCCACAGACAAAGCAGGCTGTGCATCTTCTGCCTTCAGCTAGACTCACATTTTTTTGTATGCTTTCTATAATTTTTGATGCAACTAAAGCAAATAACTTCCTTCATAAGCATTCTGAAAAACATATTCTGGGTTTGTAGTATCCCAGGTGCAGAGTGCTGTATCTCACTGGTGGAGATGAAAGTACCTATTTATAATGAGAAAACTATTCAAAACAAAGAAACATTAGAAAGCACTACAAAGCAAAGAAACACAAATGAAAACAAATACTGGAAGTAGTACACAGTAGTCCCTTTTGTGGTCCTTGATACAATAAATCATGCTATTTAACACGTCCTAAATTCTCATTCAGTTAAAAAAGATAATTAAAAACAAAAGTAAAGTTCTGCTAATAATGAACTGATAATGAAGTGTCTAATAACTGTGTGCAACCTTTGCTCTTTGAATGCCATTTGTGATGATGACAATGCATTTAAAGGAAAACAAATGGATCAGAAAGTCTTTTCTAGCTAGGATTGAAATTATATTATTTCCTCTAATTCCTCTAATATGTATTTAAAGTAAAACAACTCCTTTCCCTTCCCTTCCCTTCCCTTCCCTTCCCTTCCCTTCCCTTCCCTTCCCTTCCCTTCCCTTCCCTTCCCTTCCCTTCCCTTCCCTTCCCTTCCCTTCCCTTCCCTTCCCTTCCCTTCCCTTCCCTTCCCTTCCCTTCCCTCAAAAATAGCTTTTGTCACTAGCGTGATAAGAGTCAATAGGAAAAGCCTTCACAAAATTTTTTTTTCCTCTGAAAATATTGTGTTATCCAGTTCTGTCCTTGCCTTCTCCTCCAAGTTTCTATTCATACTTCACTGAGCTCTACAAATTTTGTTTTGGTGAGTTCCTATATAACTCTTTATTATGAGCCTCTCTTCCCTGAAAATAGGAATGCCTTTTTTTTCAGAGTCTATCTTTGCATGATTTTATCATTTCCTTTTTAAATCCAGCTAGCTATTGAAATCAGTACCAGCCTAGATAAGTGCGTACCGTTTTACAGATTTCACCCACTAGTAAGTCCTATGCCTTCCATGAAGTTTAGTGAAGGACCAGCTCTCCTTTATGGGTCAGAGCTGCTTGGAAACATTCAAGCACTACTGAGCCTTAATCACTCTGGGTACCTTTCAATCACCTTTATGTCGAGATCATCTCTCTTTTCTATCTATATGACACAGAAAATGTATTTAATAAATATTGTATTGCTGAGAAGCATGAAGAGGACACTGATCTATGTGCCTGTGGAGAAGTTACTAGAGGGGTGATGTCCAAATGTTTGTTACTGTCCCTCAAGCTCGGACCATTTTGCAGAGCACTGGTGGTGGGTTGAAAAAGACTTGAATGTGAAGAAAAAAAAACCAAAGAGAGGCTCTAATGTAAGTAGAAATATCTGCAGAATAAAACAGGAGGGACATCAGTTTTAGAGTTAAGGAAGAGAAAAGAAAGGGAAAGAAGAAGGAGAAACAAACACAAGGAAAGGCATCGGTAAGGGAATGCAGTTTTCTTTCCTCTTTCTTTGCCCTGGAATTGCAGATTTCATTGATTGTTGCTTTGATGAGTTCCTTTACCTTAAGGGTTACATTAAAATAAAAATACTTTTTAAGAGAAATTCACATGATTATAATCACACTATGGTTTCTTGCTTTGAAGTCACTCTACTCTCCCAGCTCTTTCTGCCTCTTTTTATTAGAGAAATTCTTCAGGCACTTGTAAATCTACTTCAAAACAGTATTGTCCCAGTCTGAGCACCTTGGTACTTACAGTATCCTAAGTTCAAGAAAGTTCTGGAAGTTAAGCACAATCCTTGGAGTAGTTATTTTAACAATGCATTGAGTCTGCATGGCAAGGTTTTGATAGTGGAGGAGATGCAGGAGTGGCTTCTGTGAAACCAGCAGCTGCCACCATCCAGACAGAAACAGTTCCAGCTGCCTCCGAGACAGACCCACCACTGGCCAAAGCAGAGCCAAGAAATAATGCTGGTAGTACCTCTGTGATGTTTAAGAAAGGGTAAAATTCACTATGCAGCACCTGTGAGGGAGGAGTGAGAATATGAGAGAAACAACCCTGCAGACATCAAGGTCAGTGGAGAAGAAGGGGGAGTAAATGCTCCAGATGCTGGAGCTGGGATTCCTATGCAGCCTGTGGTGCAGACCATGGTGAAACAGGATGTCCACCTGCAGCCCCTGAAGGTTCACAGTAGAGCAGAGATCCACCTGCAGACTGTGGAGGACCCCACGTTGGAACAGGTGGATTCTTGAAGAAGGCTGTGACCCCTTGGGAAGCCCACACAGGAGCAGACTCCTGGAAGAAGCTGTGGACCTGCGGAGAGAAGAGCCCACGCTGGAACAAGTTTGCTGGCAGGACTTGTGACCCTGTGGGGAACTGCAACAATCCGCTCCTGAGAGACTGTACCCTGTGGAAGGGACAGTTTGTGTAAAACTGCAGCCCATGGGAAGGGCACTTGTGGCAGATTTTCTGAAGGAGTATCTCCTGTGGGTGGGATCCAATGTTGGAGCGGGTGAAGAGCATGAGGAGGAAGGAGCAGCAAAGAGAAAGCATTGTGGTCAAAATCATCATTTCCTATCTCCCTGAGCCATGCACTGGGAGGAGGTAGAGAAATCCAAAGTGCAGCTGAATCTGGGAAGACGGGAGGGGTACGGGGAAGGTGATTTTATTTCTCACGATTCTAGTCTATTACAATTAATTACTCATAAATTAAAATATTTTTCCCCAAGTAAAACCTATTTTGCCCTAGATGGTAATTGGTAAATGATTTCTCTGTCCTTATCTTGATCCATGAGCTTTTCATCGTATTTTCTCTGCCTGTTCTGCTAAGAAGACAGAAAGATAAGAGGGGCTTCTTGGGAACATTGTGCCAGTCAAAGTCAACTCACCACAAACAGGCAGCCAGGGACAGGGCTTGTTCCATAGTTTGAGGTGTAAGAAATTACAGATGGATTTTTTGATTTTTTTTTTTTTTAAGGAAGGAAGATAAAATGATGATAATTCTACATAAAAGAAACCATGATTAAAAAATAGATTTTCTTCCATATAACCCTTCTATTTCGGGTTTGTCAGATGCAAACCTCTCAGTTCCCAGGAAATGCCCTAGTTCACGAGCCTTGTTCTGTACTGGCTGGTATAGGAGGAATGGCCTTGGTGGAAGGAGGCATTTCAGTGCTTAGGGCTTGAAAATGTGAGGGATGGATATTCTGGTCCTTGTCTTAAACAATGTGTTCTGTATCTTAAATTTTATGGTGGCTGAATAGAATAATGTCATGTCAGGGATAGACAACTTTGTGTGCAATAAAGATATTGTCCCAGTGGAAGAAAAACGATATCTCCTGCTTAATAAGTGAGTGCTCTAGCTTTAGGCCATTGTAGAAGATGACCTTCATGTCCCAGGTCCCATGTGTTAAAGAACACACAGAAATAGAAGTTGCATTCCCTCTCTCCAATTAAATGTTATGCTTTTCTGTGTGCAACTAATGGTGAAGCAAAGACTTTTCTGTAAGGTATTACATACAGCAATAGTCGAAATTTTTACAGCAATATTTCAATTGGAAATAGTAGTAAAACCTCACAAATAACATATAAAAATTTATTATACCTTGTATATATGTACAAGCAGAAGAAAACTCTCAATGTTTGAATAGACTTCTACTGCTTTCCTGTTTTCTCTGAATGCCTTATCTGGCAGAACTTGGCCATTTTTAGGCTCTTAATCTTATGACTATTTTTCCTTTAAGCACTGTAGTTTTTCCAAGCATTAACAATCATCTTTATATAATTCATTTAGAAGCTGATAAACCCTTTCCTTTTGTTGTAAAAATTTGATGCGTCAGTTTTCCCTTCAGTGCTGAAATTCAGGGCTCTATGCAAGGCGGTTCTTTTGTTCATTTAATAATCTACCTGCCTTTCCATAAAGAGCTCTACCCCACTTTCAACACCAATATTTCGAAAGTTCTTTTCACCATTTTACTTTCTATTTTCCAGTTCTGGATGGTTATCAGAGGTTTAACTGAATAGCTGTAGTCAGTGCCTTTGCAGTGAAAAAGTTCTATTAATCTAGTTTCTGTCATGAATCTAGATAATTTACAAAGATTCCTCTTCCCAGTTCATTCACTTCCTTTTCAGCAGAACTCTCCCAGGTACTGTGTACATATACCAGCTATGATTTGCTGGAATACCACATTTCCAGCAGGTTTTGGAATAAAGAACCAAAGACAGAGGACAATATATATGGACCAGATTAAAATACTTAAATTGCTTTAGATTTGTCACATTTCCTTATTTGGGTTTTATTATATCATCTTATTATAACAATTCAAAGTTGAAATAATATTTTTTGTTTATTTTCACAATATTGTTTTTCTTAGTCCAGTCTTTTCTATAGAGAACAAGAACTGGACTGCAGTCCCCTTTTCAAGCAGCTGAGAAAATTTGGTAAATTTCAGTGCAAACAGCACAGTTGGAGATGGAAAGGAGATGGCTTGACAAGAAACAATCTGGAGTATACAATGGAGAGAAAAGGAAAGCATTCCACGGGAAATGGAAAATAAGTTACTCCTTCCTGTAGACAAGAGAAGACAAGTGGAAAAAAAAAAATGCTCACCCAGACAACTGTGGTTCGTAAGGACATTGGAATCATACTTTCTCCTAGAACAATTCCTCAGTGGCACAGTTAACTTTAAGACTATACCTGACTTTGTGAATTTGCTGGAGGGAATTGTTGGGAAGGAGATTGCTTCCTGCACTAACCGTTGTAATTTGATTCAGTTAAAGATTTCAGTACAATGCTTATTTATTCCACTCTCACTTCTAGATGTTCGTCCCCATCTCCTAATTCTTTCTTCCCTTTTGAAAACATTTATGGACTTTGCTCTGTTTGTTGCCAAAAACATCCTCCAATAAATCAGGATTAATTTACTGGTTTGCATGTAGATACTTGGGAATCGTATGGCCAACTGTTCATGTTTGGAATGCATCACACACAATCCACTGTCTGATAGCCTAACTGAATACATTGAATCCATGCCCAAAGCTGTGTTTGCACATTAATAAAACAACAACTATGATATTGCTGTCTTGGAAAAGTATATCTACACTAAAAACTATCAGAAATACCGATTCAATACAAGGTTGTTAAACAGTAATTCAAAAGTGATTTAGACGTAGCTTGGGGGCCATCTGAAATCCAGTGTATCTGAGATTGAAGCATAATCCACAGAAACATATAGAAAACATACCAAACATTCTACATGTGAACATAAATTAACACCTTTATTTTAGTTCTACCATTTTTTTAGATATTTTGAAACAGAGATCATACAGTTTAAAAGCTGTAATAATGAAATTATAACATTAAATAAATGTTTTTATTACTAATAAAAATTAAAACACCATGAAAGGAAAACCAGATTAAGATAAAATATGTAAATCTTTAGGCTATAATTCAGCCTAAAGAAGCAACAATCTAATTTTCACTGGCCATTTCATATAAAACCAAAGGGTAAAGAGATAATTCAAATGAATGTTTTTCTATTTGTCTATCCTATGTTGCCCCTTTTAGAATTATTAAAGTTATTATATTACTATTTAAATATTTTTATCTATTCCTGTTTGCTTGTGTTACAGTAATAACTAAGGATCTTTGTCTCTAAAAAGGACACAGAATGTCTAGGTATATACTTACCCAGTAAACATCTCACAAAGCCATCTATTTAAAGTGCAAGTCTTCTGAGACCTTTTGCCATTCAGTCAGAATTAATTGATCTGTTCAGAGCACAATTAACTGTCTTCAGATATGCTGTTCCCTTTTGTACCAACTGTTCTGCAGAAGGCAGTTTATGCACAATATAAGAAGAAGAGCATTTGAAAAGAGCCAACAGCAACTTGTAATACAATAAAGCATTGAGAAAAGGCTTGTTTTTACTCAGTGAAGAATAGAGTCATGTGAAGTAAAAGATTTCAGAGAGCCTAGAGAAAATAGAAAGAATTATCTTCCGTGTATTTTAAAAAGATCTTAAATGGAAACTAATATAAATTATTGTGTTTTTCTTCTTTCCAGTGTTAGAAGAGGGTGGAAAGTTTTAACTTAAATTTTAACTGTGTAAATCTCAAAAAATCTTCATAATCTTGGGCTTGATAAATATACAAAAACTCTAAGAATGAGCATATGCCTTCTTTCCAAATGAGATTAACCATTTTCTTTGGATTTTTTTTTATGGTACCTGTGTTAACAAAACTTTGTAGCAGTCCCAGTATATTTTGAAATCCCATGGATGTATACCATTAGAAGCAGAGAATTTTATGTCTTGTTGCCCTGAGATGGGACAAGTGTAAATGTAAGAACAGATCTTCTACCAGTTAAATAAAACCTCCAAGCCAGTCCTCTTACGAAAGCATTGTATAAATGTGCCTGGAATATCTGTTCCAATAATAATTCAGTTTACTCAGCCCTGAGAAGAAATGTTAATGATGAATATTTCTTAATTTAACCAGTCCACCTCTCTAGTTAAATTTCTCTTTTCCTTCATAGTAAGAATGCAGTATGACAAAATATCCACAGTAAGTAAATTGGAAATGGTGCCGGATAGGAGTTAAAAGGCCCCAAAAACTCTGGTGGGAAAAATTTCATGTCCATAAAGAAAAGGGAAAAGAGCATGTTTGTAGAGCAATTGACAGAATATCCAGCAGAAAAGATTATTTATTATTAAATTACAACAGTCTTACATTAGGTTTTGTTTTTATTAGTAATGTACTCTTCCCAGCATGTGTTACTGGCAGCACAAGGGTCCATTTGATCTGTCGTTACTGTGAAAAAAATTTCTTTGCCAACATTCCTTATCCTGGTCTTCTGCAAGCCTTGCACATACAAAAATTTTGGTGTGAGATGGAGTAGGGTGATCCAAACTCTTCAAAAATTCCACTTAGGGGATCATGCAGAGTAAAGGAAGGTTTTCTTTGGAAAATCCAAGATGAGAATACCTTGAATGGCTTCCAGACTTCACCTTGGTGGTTATAAATTCTTGCCTTGTAAACTCAGGATAATCCCTTTTCTGAAGGATATTTTTGCTGTTGTTTTGGCTTTTGGAGGGTATCAGGGCAGTGGCGTGGTTGGTTTTTTGGGTGGAATGACTTTTTTGGTTGGTTTTGTTGCTTTCTTTTAATAGGTATTGACATTGTAGTATTAACTAATACATTCAGAGAATAGACCATAGAAAAGACAATATTCAAATACAGATAGGCAACATAATAATTCACTGAGACTACAGTTGATTCCTCCTTGTACAGTTCCTCCCCTATTGAAAGAACAGAATTCTCTGATGTTGAGCCTTTTAATATCAGCCTTTGTGTATGTACCATTAATTGTGGCCTTTTAATCTTTTCAGTTTTGTCTGCTTCTGGTGCAGAGTGCCTCCTGTTTCTGTCCTTGCTTTCCTTAGTTTCTGAGATAACTCTGGACGCTCAAGACCTTGCCGTGGGTAAAATGTTTTTCCTTTCTGTACCTGCCTCGGCTCTCAATTCCAGCACCTTCGTGCAGGTACACTGAAATTGCAGCCCTCTCAGCACATGCTGCTTATTTACTGAAGTGCCAGGAAATCTCAAATAAAGCAGGACCCCAGTGTGCTGGACAATGCCCATAGTGAATGGCAGCCCTGGTCTCAAAGATTATCTTCCTCTGTGATGTGGGAGAAAAAGCAAGTGATAAACTAAATGAGATAGAATGAAAATGAAGGCCAGATAACACTCAGTCAATGAAGACTCACTTCTGTCCTGTTGCAGTAACTGTTCTTGGTAATAGAAATTGTATTTTATTCTTTGCAACTAAACTGAGTCTTTGGGAAATGAATTCTCTTGACTAAGATGATCTAATTAAAAACATCATGTTGGAGATATTAAAAAAATATTTCTGGAAGACCTGTGGCTTCTAGGATGGACAAGATAGTATCATTAGTCCAGTTCATCCTAGAATGCTAATATTATCTGGCAAGCACCAAAAATAAGGCTTGGAAAAAAATTAACATGCCTCTTCTCTTTAAATAGATGCCCTGATGATATTATATTATTCTGATATAAATATAGCAGGAGTTCCTGTTTTTATAATTAATAGACCATACGATGAGTTATGTTTAAATTAGACAAAATAAGTGAAATCAGATTCAGGCTTCAGGCATCTGAGCAGAAATCTCAGGTATCCAAATAGAAGTCTATGGTTGACAATTGTGGAAAACACTTTGTTGTTTCTTAACCTCGTATAACACCACTAGTGCCAGGGAAGACTTATAAATAGTGTTATTGAATGTTTTTGAAGTTACACACATGTATAACAATGAATAAAATTAAATATTAGGAAACTAATAATTTAACCATTTTGAATTATAATAATGTTATCTACAGTCTGAAAAGTTCTTAGTTTAGCAAAATTCTGGAAAATAAATACGTTTTGTTTATGTTCCCACTACCTCTTTAAAGGAAAGTTACTATTAGCTATTAATAATAAATTATAAGTTTTCTTTCCTGAGAACATTCTTTTTTTTTCAGGGAAAATACATACCCTTTGGGATTCAGACATTTTTTCTGGTAATGAGCCACTTTCTCTCTGCAACATTTCAACCTTCTCATTGTAAAATCTGACTCCTATTAGAACCAGCTTTTTTAGCTCTGTAGATTCCTCTTCTCCAATTAAGGCTTCCTGTCGAGTAGACCAGATTCCTTCAGGAAGGAAATGTTAAAAGTCAGTGAATTATGGAATATCATAAAGCACACAAAAGCCTAAAAATTGTTCCTAACAGCTAACAAATTAAAATACTTTCTTGCATAATAATTGGTTGTGATTTTAGTTGAATACTCTGTAAAGTAATACCAAAATATACTGCTCCTTATCATTATGAAAGGTGGTGGGCAGCAATGAAGGAAGAGAAATGCCAAGGAGAATTTAGAGTATGGAAGAAAAAGGAAATCAAAATTTAGCTTGGACAAATTCAGTATAATACATCCACAGGAAGATAATTCAAACACATAGATAGTCAATAGAGAAGAGATTTTAGTAGGCAGGCATGATGGAAGAGATTTAGAGATAAGATGGATCATAGATTAGCTATGACATTGCAATGTAGTTTGAAAAAACCCCAAATATATCAATCAGTTTTTGTCAGCAAAGGCATTGGGCTGTAGAGCAGCAAAATAATGTGTCTGTTGGCTTGACCCTGTCACACATCAGTCTTGCAGATGATTTCTGTGACAGAACAATCAACCTCTCTAAGGGCCTAATTCACATAAAATTCTCTGAAATCAATGGGTCCATGCAATGACTTTAGATATCTGTGAATGACATTTTACACTGTTATAGGCCATTTGTTAGCAGCAAGGTATGATATGATGTACCTATATTGAGAATAAACTCCCTTCCAGAATTACAGAGCCACTAAGAATGGTTGTATATTGTATGATTAAATAATATCATAAATAAGACAGTCAAGAGAAAAAGAATAAATTTCTGTTTATAAAGAGGAAAAATAGGATTAACTTCTGACTGTAAAGTACATTCAGTGGTGGAATAATCGCCTTACAAGGAAAGTTTGATGCCCAGGCACACTGAAAGTTTGAATTAGCAAACTAGAAAGCTCATTAGGCAAAATGACTGCAAACTGGCAGGAAGGTGGTCTTGTCTCAGCTTCACCATCAGTATACACAGTGCTCTGAAGCTCCTTCCTCATTGTGCCAGCAATGCTCTTAAGTGTTGTTCCAAGAGCAAGCAGGGATGCACCTGTGGCTATCCCGTGCAAATACATCCTTCTGTGACAACCAAACCTGCACCTGTCACAATCTGCCGAAGCTGCAAAGTGCAACTCCTGGTGCAAACTTGCAATGCCATGAGAGCAACTGCAGCAGGAAATCATTAGCGAGATGTTGCTTCAAAACAACAGAGTGAAATACCTGAAGGGAAAGCTTTTAACTTTGTTTATTTTTCCCCTTTAGAGTGAAATGTGTGTGCTAACTGAAGACACCTCTGTGACAGCCTCAGGTAAGAGGGGTCCTACACAGTGAGGAAGGTAGGTAGTGAAAAAACACAGCCTCACTAAGACAACCTTTTTTTGCCAATATTTACCTCCTCAAAAAAGCTGTGAATTCCTGAAATTCTTTTCCTTTTGTGCTGGTGCATTTAAAAGAGCCAGCTATGATAGTACTTTTTATTGAAGATCGCAAAACAAGCTCAGTTTAGTAATATTTTGTAAATGGCAGCATATCCAATTTTCCTTTAGTTTACTCTTCTGAGAAACAAGTTACACTTGAATAGAACTGACCCATAGGGTTGGATTTAGTTTCTTCAGGGTATTAGTAGCTTGGACTAGGTTCAAACTTCTGACCTGAAGGAATAAACTTCTGTAGACACCTTATTAACAGAGGGGATTTGGATTGGTAGGATAGGATACCAGACTCTGCATCAGGACACATGGGAGCTATTTCTATCTGAGCAGCTGAATTGATGTGTGACTTTGGGAGTTGCAGAGTAATGGTGAGAAATGCACACATTTAACAACAAGCTCTCTCCTTTCTGCAGTTCAAATGATAAACACTTTTTATCAAGAGAAAAAACTTCAGTCTTTTATACACTCTTTCTTACATTCTCAAAATATATATCTATTTGAAATAGCTTTTACTATAATTTAAATTAGAACTTAACACTTTTAACACATTTTGACTTTGATTTGAATGTTTTCCCATACTTTAAAACTTATTTTGTTCTCTTGATTATTGTTTGGAACTAAGAGATCTATATGATGTGTGCATAGCTGGGGTGACAACACACTCTTCCACCTTGATGTGAAGGCAACTACCCCAACTAGCACAGCCCAGATGTGCTCAGGTCAGACCAGCTTGTTGTGTGCAGGAGGACGAATGAAATCCCTAGGGAGGTTGAGGCAGCAGTGAGGTTGGCAGCATGATTTAGCAAGGGTACGTCCTCCTCGCTGGAAGATGCCAGATTTGCTCCTCTCTGCTCTTCCATTAAACAGAGTTTCACCAGAAAAACATTTTACAGCAGAGTCAGTCCAACCTTTGAAACAGAAGGCTTGTTTTCTAGTGAAGAGTAGGGAACAACCTGAGGATTTTTTAAACCACCTGTGCAATTGCTGTCACCAATCGGTGATCTTATTGTCGAAGTCAAGCTACAAGTTTTGTTAGGCTACATAAACATTTCAGGAAAGCACATGAATAACAAATCTTTTAAAGACAATTGTGCAGCTTCCTTTCCAGAAGTGTTTGGGTTCTTTACACTCAGGATAATAAAAGTGCTAATGATTTCTCACTTTCTACAGAAAATTAAATGCTTAATAAGCTGCACAAGTTTCAGCTAAATTTCTCTAATTACCAACTTCAGTTTATTTTTTATTTGCTAGCCTCCCTGTGGAAAATGGTACACAGGATTTCTAGCATTGCAATAAAACACTGGAAAATCTGCTTCCCTGTACTGTTTTTCATGGACTTACAAGTAATTGCTTCTTTTTTTTTTTTTTAAATGACTATGAAACACATACTCTGGAAAAGTAATGACATAAATATAGAGGTATTTTAATCGTGATTTTGCATATCTCATATCTCATATCTCCCAGGCTCATATCTTCCAGGACAAATGGAATAGTATTCCAGGCTGTCAAAAAAGTGTGTGAAATCTTCAGGACTAGGTCCATTAAATGTGAGGTTTTTTAATAAATATAAAGAAATTAACTCAAGCAAGGTCTGCATCAGAAAGATGTTTTCTGGTAAAAAGGTTTTGTTTTAATCTCAAAAGAAATGGCTCATGTTACAGAAAAAAAAAAACAGGAAAGAAGTTAAAAAGACTCTTTCTAAAATAGTGATTTTGTGAAAAAAAAAAAAAAAGAAATAACTAAAGGGAGGAGGAATAGACTGTGTTGCAATGACCACTTCATGCATATACTGAATAGAGGCAAGGCCTTTCTACCAGAATCTTTACACACATCTGTAATTGAGAAAATATTCCAGTTGATGACTGACAATCAAACTACTAACAAGAATCTGATGATTCTTGGTTATTTTGATTCCAATTATTATGGCAATAAAATGGGTTAACAAAATCTGAAATAAAACAGTACTATGAAAATTACCTTAGAGAAATAGCATGATAGAGAGACAATAGAAAATCATGACTGAGAAATACTGCACGATTACTTTAAAATCTAGAAGTAAGGAAAAAAATTCATGATACTAATTAAAGTTCTCATTAGAATCCCATTATAAGAAATAAGAGAAAAAAGCCTCTTTATTTCTCCAGAGACAGCTTTAGCAATATGAAATGAAGAAAAAAGGCTTAGTGCCAAATCATTTGTGTCTCTTTCCCTTTCAAGCACATGCACAATGAATTGGGTTGCATTTTATATGTTAAAAAGACATTAGCTAAATCACAACAAATGCTTAAGTATCCACAGTTTGCAACAAAGCAGAGAGCTGGTGGGTGTGAGCATATGCATTTCTGTGTTAGTGGAGAAGACTTTGTAATCTTCTGTACACTGGATTGAATGTTTTTATTGAACATTTAAAAGTGATAATTAGAGATAAACTTTCAGATTCTACTTTTAATTTCTTCTGAGTACAGTACTTTAGGTGGGAGAGCACAGATCCTCTTCACATAGTATATTTGCTTTCCAATACCTGATAAAAAAACCGGTCTGTCCTCCAACTTTGAGGAATCATTAACTGATAAGAGCAGCATGTTAGCTTCACTATTTAAAAAATAGAACATTGCATAGAAATATTTAGAAAATTTCAGGCAGAACAATGGTGCTTTTTGATCCAAGATAAAAATGCCTACAATAAGCTCTTGACCAGACTCCTGTTTCCTATTTCATCACTCATTTAGTGTACAAATTATAGGTATATAAACTGTTAAGTACCTCCTGACTATTTACTGACATGATTATCAAAATTTAGATTACTACATTACTGAATCAGAAAAAAATAATTTAAATTAATTCAGTTTAGTAATTTTTAAGAAAATACTACTACATACTTAAGCCTTACAGCTCCAGCTTTGCAGAAAACTTTTGAGTCTGTGGATTTTTAACAATCCATGCAGATGTGAATGAATTGATCTTAAAGAAAAAGTGAGTGAAAAACTAATTGCAAAACTGGTACAGTTCAGAATATAGGAGTGCCTTACAGACTTAATTTTCCAAAAGGCTTGGCTGTCAGATTGGCTTTTCATGTATTAACTAAAACAAAAATCTCAGGATGTAGAAGAAAGAATTGTACTTTCAAAGTTCTTATCTGGAAAGAAGGTTCCTGTAGGTGGAATATGATCATGTGCTCTTGGATGTAAAGACTGTTTTTCTTATAACAACAGCAGTGGAGTTTAGGTAGTTTTGGATTAGGACTTAGTACATTAAAGTTTATTTTTGAATATGTGAGGTTTGAATGCTATGAAAAATAATGACATATGCAAAAACGTATGCTATACAGTCTGCCACAATTAAATGTCAACTGGATAAAATTGATATTTTTCCTTATGAGCCTGATAAGTTCCAGCTCTGTTCTCATACATAATTTGTCACACTTCAAGTCCGCTCTTCTTCATGATGAAAGACACTAACTTTCATGTGCTCTGTAAAAGAGGAACTACCTTCCCTTCAGTAAAATGACAGATACTACTGTTCAGTATAAATATATTTCTGCTGTATTTTCTATCTCATCTTTCTGATTTTCCTCTCCATCAGTTTTTATTTATATGTGGGCAATGAAACACCGGAATGTAGGAATGACCATGAAAGGTCATATATGTCTCCTATTGTGGCTGACTCAAGGTACTTGAGAGAAATTTAAAATACCTCTGAGGTAATCTGAAGAAATCTCCTTTTCTTACTGATCTCTAAGAATTACAGCCTGAATTAAAACATGACAGTAACAATAAATATCCCTTTAAAAACTGCTAGCATTAAGTAGTCTTAATTGTCACATTTCCTATACTTTTTAATTTTTCTGAGAATTAATTATTTCCATTAGCAAAGCATTTTATGGTTTTGCTCATAGTATATAAAAAACTGTTTTACTTTTTCAGATTCAGATTTTTTCACTTGCGAACTGAGTGCCTCATTCTTGATTATAACAGAAAAAACAAAGGTTTTCAATTTAACATTACTATTCATGACATATATATCTAAATCTATTTGTTGTTTTATGCTGATTCTTTCTGCTCTTCAACTGCTTTTCACATCCTCTTTTAAAGTATACTTTTGTTATGGATAGTATTCTGGAAAAACATTGATTTCAATAAAGGTGTTACATTGTCCATTCTGTCATAATTCAAGTTGTTGTCACATATTGCAACGTGACACACTACTTTTTATGTTTTCACTAGCACATTAATGATGACCTCTGCTAAGGAATCTGTAGCATGGTTAGGACTCCATTGGTTACTTTAGACACAGTTAATTTAGACAGCTGCATATTTCAGGTGGTTCCCTCCAACATGATCAACACTGATCAGTTTTGCTGTCCTGGTATTCGTTCACCCAGTTCATCTTCTCCCCCTTAAAATCTTCATGGTTCTCCTTATAGCTGAATAACAGAATTTTTTTCCTGCACTTCTCGGATTTCTGTTTCATTGCCCTCCCTTCCAGTTCACTAGTAAGAATAAGTGAAGCTATAATGAGAAAGTTCAGTCAATCATTTTGTCCCTTTTTCTATAATGAGAGTAGTCTGTATTATCCTAAACTTCCTTTTTTTCTCTTAGGTGCTTTTTGATCCTGCTTTCTCCCACACATGCAGGAAACTATTAAGTATCCTTTCCTGAGGACTCAGAATTTCTGAAATTCTAAAGAAATTATGTAGTTGGGGGTTTTTTAATTTTATTAAAATTGTTACCAAGTGATTGGCTTATGAAGCTTTTTTTTTCACTCTTAAAAGATGACAATCTGGTAACTCTTATATTGTGAAAACATTCAAATTTTTTGGTGATACGTTAATGATCCAGAAAACAGTCTTGAAATAGACAATAAAATTCATGATCATTAGTTCATTTTTTTTTAATATATGAGGGACAGCTTTTTTTTCTCCTCTCTTTCTATGCAGTAAGGAAAAATTTGGGGGGGATATAATTTTGAGGTTTCATACATCTTGTTTGTTATGCATAAAGTTACTGGAAACTTTTTGTAGCATATAGGGCTTTAGTAGAATCACATTGTTATATATCAGAAAACAGCAGGTTTCACAGTAATCTTCCAAAAATTCTTGAATAAAAACTAATGTAAAAAGTCATTTAACTTCTCAGCAGTATTCTTATCTTCCCTCACCTCTTTGTAAGGATTTAGAAGATCTGTTGGTTCTATTACAGTCATCTTCAAAATGTATTTTCATGGCTTCTGGGTATTGGTTTTAAAACTCTTTAATTCTTTTCTTGAAAATCCATTTTTACCCTTCTAATTTCCCTCTTTGTTCATTGCTGCTATGTCCTTGATTATTGATAGGCTTTGCTAAGGTCAGTCTTCTTAAAGGCAGAGAATCTGCATGGTTGAACCAACATCTTTCTAACTATTCTCACTCTCCAGACTTCAACATGCCACTTTTTGGCCACCTGCCCCTGTGGTGTTAAGTGATAGAATCCTCTATCATGATGAGACTTGGTAAAAAACCATAAAAAGTTTAAAATTTTTATGTTGTCATGGACAAACACGGCTTAATTTCATGCTATGCTGCTGAATGTTGCACTGTTCTTACACCGATCAGATTCAATATAATTTTTACCATCTGCAGCAAGTTAATGTTGTCAGAAAAGTTCATATTGATGAATTCCTTCAAATACCTAATATGTTTCAATTTATTTAGCTAGAGTTTGAAAATACTTTGCCAAACACTAGCTCTAAAATATTGCCAGCATTTCAGGAAAATTTGTCTACAGAATTTCTTCTTTTAGGTTAAACAACATTTTTCTTCTTATAAGAAGCTTAAATCATGCTTATCTATTGGTATTAATAATCTTAAATGTCAGTCCTACTTACCTTTTTTGAAGTCAGAAGAGAAAATTAATTTTTAAAAGTTGTACTGCATTCAATGTCACTGTTAGGCTCAGCTGCAGACAATTGAGGCATTTAGCAACCTAACTGAAAGAGGAAGAAATAAGCTTCAGATAGAAGGATATCCATAATGTAGTGCTCCTCTTCTCCTAATGTCCCAAAAATATTAGAGTAAGAGAAAATACTTCCATACTCAGCATTTTTTGAAAAATCACCAAAATATTAAGAAAAAGCTCTTTTTCATCAGTTAAAGTTCACACTTCCATTGTCAATTAATTCAGCTATTTGGTTTAATTCTCTCTGCCCCTCTAAAATTTTCATTTATTATTATTATTATTAATAATAATAATAATAAATTATTAAAATCCCTCCTTTTAAACAGCTGAATTGATGGAAAATCTGAGACCAGTAAGTTATTGAGATTTTAAAGCTGAAAAGTGGTTGTTTTACAAACTTATCTTCTCTCAAAGTTTCACAACAATATTTTGTGCTCAAGATGGCATGTATTGTGAACTTACCAGAGAAGTTGAAAGAAATTCCTGAAGGATAATCACAGAAGATCATACTTCTCAGTGCTATGAGGTTTTGGAACCACACAATGTGATTTTTTTTTTTTTTTTTTTTTTTTGTGGTAACCGATATCAAAGTAACAGGAACAAAGTAGATGAGATAAAGATGTATCAAGGATTGAGCCAAAATCACATGGTCCCAAACTAGTTAACTATTTAGGCTTTTTGAAACTGTTTGAGTTAGAAACCATAGTTCTAATAACTTAGGTTTAACAAGATGGCTAGACTTCTACTTATTAAAAGTTCTGCAGAATTTCTGACAAGCATTTTGAATCTTAAGTGTTTGCACTGTTTACAGCACTGATCTTACTTTTTTTTCTTAATCTTCATCTCTGTTATTTCATTCTGTGTAAAACCTTAATTTAATTCTTGATCCCTCATTTCAGCACCTAGAAACGAAGCCGTTTGATAGGAAGCAGTACTCAGCCACATAAGTTTCTGTGACACGAGCTATAACCTGCTAATTTGCATCCTGTGAAGGGCTGCCTGTTTACAGAGACCTGAGACAGCCTTGGAAAGCAGGGAGAGAATTAACAATAACTAGCTTTTTAAGCGTGCAGCTGTGAACTGCAACATGCCTTTTTATAATGGCTTCCCTAATGAGAATGTTCTTTTTGTTATTGAGGGTTCTTAACTCTTTTGTTTGTTTCTGTCTTGGTTTTTAAATGTTACTGATCATTACTGTAACAGCTTGTTCATCATACTGAGATCTCTCTGAATTCCTATATAAATATCAGCCTTATTTCTTCTTTCTGGCATTAAGGGAGCTGGAAATGGCAAATAGATGTTCTTTGCTTTAGTATTTTGCTTGTTATCCAAAACCAGCAGGTGAAAGAATAAATTATAGGCAAAGTATACTTTCAAATCATTTAAGCAGTGATGACTCTGAAAAAAGAGATTCAGTTCCAGTCTAAAATTAATATTGGAATTGTTTCTTTATCCAAATTAATTTCTCCATATTTAAGAGTTCTAGATTTATCTGAGCATGCTTAAAAGAGATTATTTATAATGTAATAAAATAATAAACAAAAGCACTGAAGAAATAGTAAGTATCAGCTCCGGGAATTCCCGCCTGGGCACAGCCAGTCGCTCTCTACTCAATAACTGCCTGCTCTTTACAAGGTTCCTATGATAAGCTACCACAGATGATTTTATTTAATCAGAGGCTTTTTCAATGTTCAGTGTGTCCTTCCTCCGAAGGAAAACTGTAGAGTTTCCACTCTTCCCATGACTTCACCTCCCAGGTGCCCACTACTTTTAGGGCAACCTGCATGTTTAGGTATAAGTGGATGTAGTCAGTATTGCACATCATTGAAGTTTACTTGTAAATTATCAGAATACTTTAATTTTGGAAAGCAAAGGATCCTGCTTTCTTTGAGATGATTGAACTTATTTTTTCTTATTGACTGTTTTCATCCTGAATGGCATTTAGTCATTTTCTTCAGCATACTTGTTCAGGCAGCTAACTTTTGTTCTGTAATTTTAATAAAAGGTACAAATATGGTTAGGGAAAGGTTATATGTCACTAACTAAGAGGCTATAAAATGTGATTGAATATGGCAAACACTTTTCACCATGCCAGGGATGCTTTGTTCAGACCTACCCAATGGCAAAGACACATCTTCTCATATATTAATGTAAGCTGAAATTCATACTGTATATTGATATTATATAGTAAAGGTCACTTTCAGTGAAAAATGGGGAAAGAGATTTTGGAAGGAAAGGAATTAAGAAAAATCATGATACTCACTGCCCACCACAGAGACAAGTTCATGTGACCACTTATGGAGCTGAAAAAAAAGATGCAGAAAGCAGAATGCTTAGCCACAGAATAATTCATTTTCAAAATTAGGAAAAGAACCAGAAACCCCGGGCTTAAAATGAAGATTTAATATGAATCCTGGCTGCCTCAGCTGAAAAAAACACATCCAGACTGTTTTAACAGCAGGCATGCCTGGCTTTATTTTCTTTTATGTTCCTGTGACATATACAACTTATCCAGGTTGCCAATTCAACATCAAGAAGTGGCCATTACCTTGAAAAAAAAATTTATTTTTACCTTTCTCATAAATATAAATACTTCTACAAGAGGGCTAAAGTACTAAGCTGTGACTTTGATGCTGAAAATGTTGAGCAGCAAGCTATGCTGGTGAGTCTGAAGGGTACTTGAACTGGCTGTCTGCAGCACTTTGCAAGGGAAGGTTTTATAAATTAGTTTAAAATTCCTTGGTTGTTGATAGGCGGGAATAGTCACTGTGATAGCCATAACTGAATCTTCCAAGTGGCTACAACATTAATTGATCTGTGTAATATTCATTTGAGGTAGATTATATCATTCTTTTAATCAAAGAAACTGTTGCAGGAGCTCAGGAATGTTAATAATGGAATTTCCACTGACTTCATGTTGCTCACCAATGGCATTCCTAAATGCCTGGTTGCTAATTTTCATGGTACTAATGGCCTGTAACTCAGATCAAGGTCAATGAGAAGTCAGCTACAGTGTGTGAAAATGAGGTCACAGGAATAGAAAGCTGAGCACAGAAAGGCTCTGGGATGGCAGGAAACTAGGCAATCAGGTCTTAAAATGACATATCTAA
Source organism: Corvus hawaiiensis (assembly GCF_020740725.1). NCBI lineage: Eukaryota > Metazoa > Chordata > Aves > Passeriformes > Corvidae > Corvus > Corvus hawaiiensis. Next base: position 53,484,253 of record NC_063213.1, read on the forward strand.
AGCTGAAAGGGAGATTCGGAGGCATATAAAAGATTCAAGAACTGAGGATCTCCAGTTCGTTGCCTTTAGCTATTGGTGTACACCACTCTATTACCAATTCTAAAATGAGACAACATTGCTCAGGGAAGCTTTAGCAGCCCTCTATGGTGTCTTCTACTTGTGGGGCTTTTCATTATCCAGAGCTTGGACTTGCAGGAAAGGGAAGTCAATAAAGTGTGAAAATATTTAGAGCCATTTGCCAGAAATATCTGCATGCTTAAGCGACACAACTATGTAAATTAAATCCCCTACCAGCTGGTTTGCACAGTATAATAGCAAACACTGGTGAAGGAAGATGCAAATACATATAAAAAACTGTGTGAATTTGGTAATGTCCTTAATTTTTTTTAAATTTATTTTTATTAATGCAATGGCAGTTTTCACAAATATGTATGATAAATAGCAAAGGAAGCCCAAACAGGTCATCTAAAATAATTTTCTGGGCATTATACTTCCAGTTAAGGTAGTTATTCCTGTCTGAAATGCAAATGGGAAGACATGCAGTGGTTAATATTATGGGCATGCTAATAACAGCAGGCAGTTATTGCTCACAGGAACTATACCATACCTGCTGGGGAATTCACCTGGTTTAATTTATGGGGAAAAAAGCGATCCTCTGGGTTTCAAGCAGGGAAATAGAAAATGAACTGTCTGAAATTAAGAATGGCAGCAAATATGGTTGCTCACTGATTTGGGGAAAGGACTGCCAGCTGCATACAAAATGTGAAACCATGAGGCATTGGTAATAGGACTAGAAGGGAGAATCAGAAATCTGTGACAGACTTGCAGAGCATAAACAATGAATCTAGGATATATTTTTGATCATAGATGGCTGAATTGGGTACTGAAATCTTTCACTGTCCTACAGAACCCAAAGTAAGTGAAATTTTGGGTTGTTACTTTTATAGGAAGTCCTGTCTCCTGAGGCCACAGACCAACAGGATGTGTGCACTATGGCACTGCTGAAAGTTCAAGCCCAGGACAACTTCAGATGACAGAAGTAGAGGTATTTGGCTAAGTTCTTATGCTTGGAAATTACAAGTACTTCCACAGGATTACCTCCTACAGGTTTTCTCTCATTGTCTGGCATGGAATCCCACTACATTTATTGGCTGACAAGTCCCGAGTTATCACTGTATTTGAAAACTCTCGAGAGTAGGATGCAAAACTGAAAGTTTTGCAAAATCAGAACCAACATACAAGCAAAGTATCTGATTTCCTTTGCTACCTTGCACCATATTTATGAGGTTGTAATTCGGCTGGCTTCACTGCAGTGTCTCCTGATTTACCACACTGTCACTGGGATCAGAATTGTGCCCACAGTCTCCATGTTGGAAAGACAGAATAAAGTCTGCTAAGTGTTTTAGTGGCAGGACAGGTCACCGAGGTTGTAATTATCTCTAATTGACACTTAACACAAGCTGTAATATTCTTTATGTGCTGCTGAATGGCAGCTCAGAAGGGTGTGAAAGTCTTTTCTATCGAGCAACAAAGTGGAAAAAAACTCCAAATAACTTATTTTAACTCTTGTCCTTTGAACTGAGTGTTCACACTGCTCTGTACAAATGAGAACAAGTGTACAAACACCTATGGGAAATGACTCTTGGAACGTAATTTTTTTCTGTATAAGTGATTATTCTATTGTATTTCACTGAAACATAAAAATCTCTCTCACTACCAGCACAATTCAACATACTCTCTCTTAACAAATGAATTCACGTTCCATCTTTTTTCTGCAATGAACTATCAAGTGACAAATGCTAGTGTCTCCCTGACAATACAAGAATGTCTATGTCAACATTTACAGAAAAGAGGTGTTTCTCTATAAATATGTAATATTTTCAAATGCTTCTTCCAGAATTGTTGAAAGGATTATACTGTCCCATTGACACCTGAACAGTCCAGGTTCCTGATATCATCTTCTAGTACCTCTTCTGTAAAATAAGAAAAAAATATTTTCATTTCATCAATCATAGCTTCAAGGTAACTCTGGCTACAAAATATTTGCTATTGTGTTTATTTTAAATATACTTTCCAGTGAAAAATTATTCTGTAAGTAGCTGCAAGTGAATAAAAATTTCAAATACCTGTAAAAGATGAGTTGCTGACTCAACATGAGTATTAAAGGCTCTTTTCTCAAAAGGTTATGATAAACATTCAGAATACTCCAGCTCACTTCTTCAAAATGAGGCACTTAGATAATTGCTTGACATTTTATGAAGGAGTACTCCATTTCAAGAGAGCAGCCTATATCATGTCTCAGATGAGAAACCCAATCGGCCATTATTTTGGAAATAGGCTGTTTTCACTGTTTAAATAATATCACTGCAAGAAGGTCCAGCTTGTGATTTTGAAAAGAAATAATCTTTCTACCTTTCTGAATAACAGTTTAAATAAAGCATTTTGCTGTCTTTATATGGGCAGCAGAGAATCAATTAATGCAGTGGAAAAAAAAAAAAAAAGAAAAAAGGAATGTAGAAGATGTGATGGGACATTTTCCAGTACACTTAACCTCTGATTTTGGGAAGAAAAATGGTCAACATGTATAACCAGCCATACTTACCTCTTTCAAAGATATTTTAACAGATCTTCATTGAAAGGGATGTGTTATCTACTGTACAGTTCAACTGGATGTTTTCTAGGTTCCAGGTTTTGGGTTTTATTTTTGCTAATAAATATCTCTTATAAATTTTGACTGTTTTCAAAGGGATCTTAATGATTATAGCTTTCTCTGAGTGTTATCTTCTCATCAGCAAATTCTGAAGTGATTTTAACTTAGTTTGATACCTTTGAAAGCCTATGGTTTTTTTAATTTCTTGTAAAAAAATACACTTTTCTATACAGTTACATTAGTTGTGACTGTGGTGCTTAAAGCAAAAGGTAATAGCACCAGCCTAGAATGAAAATCAGCTTTCCTAGATGACGTAATGATGAGGCATTTCACCACTGAGTAAATTTGCAGGACAAATGGACAGTAGTATGTATTGTTCAGAAGTTTTCATTAATGTTTCTTATAGTGTTGAGAGTAGTGGCAAGGAAGTGAAGGCAGAAACAAGAGGTTGTCAAGCAGAAAGAGAGTTGTGTGTGAAGCCTTATGCATTTGTGAATTATTTCTATTCCTATGTTGTCTTGAATGAACTGGAAAAATAACTGTAATATCCCTTCTTAGGTAACAGTTTGAAGATCTTAATGTACTCATAATGTTAGTATTCCTCATTTTCTCACACCTTATTGAAAATTGTTATTGAAAATTGTTTCATAATTTGGGTTAATTTTTTTTTTTTAATCTTCATACATCAACTTTTAAAATGTGTTAACATCAGACTTACTTCATGAATATGTCCATCAAAATATTTTGTTAAAAGAGTAAGGAATGGTCACATTTTCGAATCAAAAAATGAGAATTTATGAAAATTTTCTCACTTTAAGAAGTACTATTAAAATAGTTTTCTGCTTGAAAGTACTTTATGACTTTTTGTGCAATTTATTTGTTTAAATAAGGCAGGATAATAATAGAAGCAAGATTATGTTAAGCACCCAAAATTAACTACTTAAACATTGGATTTTCTGGATTTTATTGTCCCTTCAGCTTGTAGTTTTGGCAGATAATGCAATATATGTGATTCTTGGCAATTTAAGACTGGGGTGCTGTACAATATGTAGAAATTCATTCTTATTCAGTATGATATAAATGGCAAAATTCTCAATCTGCTTAGACTTTGTTCTAAAGCTCAGACCTCACAGCAAGTGGTCCCTGCCTTGTCTTTGACAACCCAGTGCATATTGGCTCCAAGTGTATCAGAAGAAGAAGATCACATTACTACTGACGCTTTTGATTATGCTTCAGCCCAAAAATCAGCATGAAGAAAACAGAGAATGCATTCTACCTCTCCCTTATGGAAAACGTGGTGAGTTGGTATGCATTAATGATGATACTTTCAAATGTATAGGCAAATTCTACCACCTCAGAGCCTGCTGTCTCACAGTGAGGCTGGAAATGAAATCACACAGACAACATGGAAAGTTGCTTCAGATTTAGAAAGAAAGGAATAATGTGTCTGGAAAGAAAAAGGAATTAGACCTGAAGGCTTAACTATATCAGTTCAAATATTTCATGTGCATATAAGGCCACAGATTGCCTCAAAATGAGGTCTAGTTAACATATAGTTTCTGGGAAATATTAGAAAAAAAAGCTGAAGTTAAATATGCTTTTATGTGCCACTGATTTCACAGCGAGAAATTAGTGGCAAGACTGTCTGCAGTGGCAATAAAATCTAGCAATGCCTTCAAAGCAGTAGGTAAGCTGGACTGAACAAACACAAAATAAAAGATTGCCCAAGCACAGTAAGAATAACAAAATTAAAAAGTTATGTCTAAGATTTCCACATTAAAAAACCTCTAACTAATCAACTGATCTGTGCAATGCCAGTTATATCAGTAATAGGCCAAAAGAAGAAAAAAGATCTCTGAAAAGAGTAGAAACCAAATTCTGATTTGTTGTTGCTACATGTCTTGAAAAATTGGACTAAAACTGGTCATACAAAATAATTGGACTAATTTCTCACTAAGAAGGTTCTCCTGCATAGGTTTTAACAATGAGATATGAGGACAGAGAAGTTATTTCTCAATTTAAAACACATCTCTCTCATGTACATATATATATATATATATATACACATCTATCCATATACTGGAAAGATACACATATGAAGCATAAAACATACATATATTTATTACTTACACAGTCAGGAACATAAGAATTAGCCTTGATTTTAGACACCTATGCCAAAAATTCAGATCACCACATGAAAGAAACAGTATTTTAAAAACTGTAGTGTCAGCTAGCACCCTGGAACAAGTTTAAATAGAACTTTGGAAAGCAAGTAATTTTTTCAGAGCAGCTGTTTGTCTACCAAATTATTTTAAATTTCTCTAAATATTTATGAAAATGAAAATCATCATAGATATGCAACAAATCATAGCTGTTCAAAGGTTATGACATGCTCTAGTGAACCATTTTCTGTATGCTTTTGTTAGGGATAAATTCTCAGTATTGTAAGATCACTGTATAAGCTTAGCAGCTTGTTAACTTACTATTATTTTAAAAGATATTAAAAGTATTACAGAAACCAACAATACTTGGGGAAATGGAAATTCAAAGTTCTGTCTTTCAATAATTTAGTGGCTTATTTAAATGAGTACAAAAGGAGCAGATTACTTTTAAAATATTTAGCTGGGCTCTTACATACAGAAATGATCCCTCTAAAAAAAATGTACAATTCTGTATGATCTAGCCCTTACAGGATATAGTCAAAAAAGAATGGGAATAAATCACCCTCATTAAACCTGATAGGCCATTATGTCATCAGATATTACAAACTCTCTGCCATTGCTATGGAGGCATCACTTATGGTTCTGTGAACATATCTGAAGCTTAATTGCTGCCCAAAAGCACTGAGCTTAGCATTAAGAACTTTAATAAGCAACAGAGTCAAATTTGCTTTTTCTATGCTTAGTTACAAATAGATTCTATATTCTGCAAGCTAAGGCAGATTGCAGAAATTCAGGGCTCCTATAAACTCCAATTGAACTAAAAAATGTAAGAAGAAGGGGTAGGGGAATAATACTGAATTATTCAGGCTACATCCTGAAGAAGTTCTGGGATCTTACTTTGAATTTGTAGAGTGCCTGAGAGAATGGGACCACCACCTGAGTGAAAAATCTAGAGTGAAAATGGCATTATAGAAAAATTTAAAAGTCAGCCGGAAAGGGTTTCTTTGTGCTCTCTAATTTTGAGGTCCTCACTGGAGAAAAATACATGCACAAGTATTTGTTTTAGTAAAGAGAAATACTAATAAGGATAAAAAGTAAATGGTGTGAAAAGTTAGTGAAGAACAGTACCAATTACAAGGTTGAGGCATCTGATTTTGTAATGCATGGAAGTACTTAAAAAGAGAATATGATCAGAATAAAAATTGTAAGCAGCAACATACTGTAAATTAATATACTGTACATAGCCACATGTTACAGAATTACTGATAATTAGATATTCAGTACCAGTAATCACTCAAATGAATATTTTGTGCTAGGTATTTCTGAAATTAAGCTGAAAGTTTCAGTCCTTTCCTGGCTGGCAGTCACAGTAGTTTTCTTCTCTTTTGCTGGAGCACACAAAACACCAATTTTTATCTCTAGCAATATCTTTTCTTAATCTCCTTTCCAACAGACTGCCTGTCTTGAATTGAGACCAGAGTGATTCAGAGTTAAAAGAATGTGTATAATAGAGATGTGACATGTTTAAATCCACTCCTTAGGAGCATAAAACTCAATTAGCAGTATGGTCTGGCAGACAGTGTGAAAAATGACTGTGAGGGAATTTATGTCTAGTAAATCATCCAGAACATCATCAAAATGCAAAGTTTAGTTTAACTGTGAATATGGTTTTAAAAAATTGTGAAGATGAAAGTTTATTTGGGGTAGGAATTTTTTTCTGGACATGGGAAGCTGGTATACTGTATAGAATAGATAAAACAAGAGTGGAAATCTTGTTTGATCTTGAAAAGTATGACTTGGTGAAAAACATCAGCTGTGCTACACAGGTATTCCTCAGCCCAAATTCTCATGTATTGAGAAAAACAGGAGAAAAAAAAGCAAAACAGATTTGAGAAAATTATTTTTGGAAGGCACAGACTATTTATTTTTAAATCAATACAGTGTTTTAATGACCTAGCTTTAATGTTAAAATATTCCATTGCAATCCAGAAGATATCTAGAAATACTGAAAAAAAAATCTTTCAGTGAAGAATGTGTTGTTAAAAGGGTCTGGCTCTTGAAAAGTGCTACAGCACTTTGTTCCGCTACCTTATTCTTTTGTGAGGCAATCCTCAAATATTCCCTAACCTTTAGAAGATAACAACAGCTTTAAAATGTCACCATGCTTGTGAAGAGTCAGAAAGACACAGTGATGCTGAGAGCAAAGCTTCCTTCCGCCACTCCCTCCCCTGGCTGTCAGATTCTTCTCAGGCAGGCTACACCACCCCTCATTTTAGGACAAACCATCTCTGTGGTGTCTGTACCTGCCTCTAGAGTGGAGGGATTCTGCAATTGACTTCAAAACCTCTCAGCAGTGATATCAAGGGAGAGCACAGGCCCAGTGGAGCTTCATAGCATTTTTGCTAAGAGCAAAATGGGGCATCTGGAACATTGTCTTGCTCTCTGCATATGCCTAAGAACAGAGAAGGGAGAAGGACAGGGACTTGAACTGTAGCTGAATGAAGTGTGTCTATATGGAGACTTTTTTCACTGTCTACACCTCATGTTTACCATCTCCAAATTTCTCATGAACATAGTTTCTGTGATTATGTAGGAAAAAACCCAGATTAGTTTCTGTGATTATGTAGGAAAAGACCCAGATTACTTAATTATTATTATTTCTTCAAAGGACTTAAATCTTACACAAGAAATATGAGGAAGTAGTGGTGAATGGAAAAAAGTTATTTATCAAATATAAGAAAATAAGAAGTGTACTATGATTCCCTGAAGACGGCTGAAAAAAGTGAGTCTGGTAGTCTGAAGGAAAATTCAGAGGAAGGTTTTCTACAACTGCCAATGGAAATTGAGCTGCTGCCACGCAGAAGATCTTTCTTGGTGAGACTTCTTTTTTCTCCTCTTATTTTTCCTTCATTTGCACTTTGTCATGAAAAGAATTTGCCCTCATACTGTATTAATAGACAAAATGGCAAATAGTCAAAACTCATGCGTACAGGGCTAAATGTGACAACCAACATTTTAGATAACTGAGATGAACTCCATTTTTGGTAAAACAACAGTTGCACCAAAATACATCTATTTAGGTTGAGGGAAACTATTGGCTAGCTGCATCAAAGCCCAGTTAAATTCCTTTATAGCAAAGTCCCCAGAATGACACTGAAAACAGAGCAATCCCTGCTATTCCTATACATGGGGATCAGGGTGCATGAGAAATCGTATGATAACTGTTTGCTTTTAGGACAGATTAAATTTTTCTTAAAGTAAAAAGTGAAAACAAAGATACTAATCTGTATCTTCACAGAAATGAAAAGACTACTTTTTAAAAGGTACACTGGAATGATTTAGAGGCAATTCTGTGTGCTGCTGCCTTCTCCACAACTTTTGCATCTTGAACTCCTCAGCTGAATGAAGCACTTCTGACTGACCAAACTGAATCTGTAAACCTGAACTCGGTCTCAGATTTTGGCAGTAGATATAATAATAATTGAATTAGATTTAGTGGTTTGTGGACAAACAGAAGAGCACGTTATTTGAGCAGATTACTCTTGCCTTAAATATGCAGTTCTGTTATATAGCCAGTGGTTGAAAAAGATCCAACTGCGTCCAGACAAGGCACATACATATATATGTATAGAGACCTGTTTCATTAACAATATCTATTAGTTGCTTATGGATCCAATGAAGGCACACAGGGAAGCAGGAAGGATTCCATTTATCAAAGATAGAAGTCCATATGGTAGAGGGGTCCCCACCTGCCTTTTTGTAGGCACATAATGATAAACATCTAGTGTGCCTCTGCTGATTTAAATCTGGAAAATTGTTTGTTTATTTACATATTTTGGCACAAGGTGTCTGACCATTAGAAATTTTAGACTATTAATCCATTCTGATAGCATTGCTCTCTGTTCATAATTATCCTTCATTTTGGGGAGACTTTTGAAATCCCATTAGAATCAGTCTTCATTTTTTAAACATTAAAATACTCCTTTAGAGCTTGAGGACTTACTAGAGCTGCAGTACTAAATGAAACAATATGTAATTGCATTACAAAAAAAAATGAACTTGTGATTCTAAATTTCAGGTTCCTATAGTGGAATATTCTCTTATTTAATGAAGTGCTAAAAACATAAATTCATGTTTATGAGACACAGAGTTTTACTACTGTCACTAGTTTTGCATAATGAATTACACGTGAAACAACAGGTTGACTTACTGAGAAAATAAACTGAAGTGAGAACTTCAAAACCCCCAGACTATTTGATCACACTAGTGTGTATGCAAAAAAACAAGCCTTGCTAGCACAAACATGACAGGACTCTAGAATAAAACAGCAGAATTTTCTTCCAATACACTAGTTTAAATACTCAGAAGAATTACTGTTCTTTACTCAAATAGGAATTAGAACACAATTTTTGCAGGTTTTTTTTCTTAAAAGCACCTATATATGCTCTGTTTTAGAAAATGTTTTTCTTCTATGAATAAACTGCTTTTTCCTCCTGCTAGGACTCTTATCAGAACACCCCCAGAAGAGGATCCACCCCACTGCTCCCCAGAAGGGCAGGGTGCATGAAAGGCAGTCGAGAACTTGTGCCTGTGGTACCACTACTCAGCTCTTTGGCATTGCAGGAACATTCTGAAAATAGAGCAAGGCAATTTGAGATCTGGAAACAGACACAACTGATGCAGCTTTTTCTCTTTCTACCTGGTATGTGGGTGTTCAGGATATGTGCAGTGCTAGGAGGCAACAGCTTATTAAAAGTTAACTGGAAAAGGAAACAGCCTTAGCATTGTATATTGGAAATCAAAATAATGCATTCTCTGAAAGATTCGACACTCACAGCATGAAGTATATGTGCTCCATGGTAGCAAAAAATAAATATCTATAATTTTTTAATTAGTAATCATTTTTTCTCTATCTTTGGCTTCTTTTCAACCAATCCAGTCTTATTGTTATAACAGAACCACTGTCTGCCTGCACCACTGGCTTAGCCTCTATGACCGCTTTTCAAGAGCACACATATTTTTTGTACAGTCTCTGCAAACATATGAAGTGGGTGGCTAATGACCTACATTTTGGCTGGTCTGTTGGTTTTCACATGGGGGATATTTGCTTTTTACTAATATGAATTTAGATCCTGTGTTACCAAATTTTGTTCTCCATACACAGCTACAAATAACACCGTGGAGCAAGTCCATGCTGGTTCTCATGCTGACAGGTATTCTGACTACTGTTCACATACTGCAAGCAATTTAATTCTTCCCACAGGTCAGTTAGAAACAGCCATACAGACCCTTTTCCATGGATTGTATGCACCTTTGAACAGACATTTATATACCATAAATTGTATATGTGAAGAGTACAGTGATTTTCAGCCTCCTCTCTCGTAGGTGTAGTCCTTGTAATTAACTACTTATACCATGAGCATGTATCACAGGGTAATGGGCTTAAGGCCGACACAAGGCTATCAATAACCTTGGCAAAACAGACAGTATTGCCAGCTGTATATACACATTCCTCAGAAAAAACTCAATGCTGCTTCCATTGGAGTAACTCTTGTGTTTAATAGTGGCAGTAGACTACTTTAGAGCACTCTGTGCCCTACAATGTGTGAAACTCTTGGCTGGTATCTCTCCTGGTTGGACATTTTGCTAACTTATATTTTTAGCCTGAGCCACCCAGTCTAGTCCTTTCCAGAATCAAGCCCAGCTTTCACACCTCTTGTTCCAGTCCAGCCATTCTTCTAGTGCTCAGAAAACAGACTACAGCAATACTTCTCTAGCTTATCCCTCTTGAGGACACTACACTAATCTAAAGCATCCAATGTCAGCTTATCTTCCTTTCTTGGTTTTGAAGTGCTGACAGCACTCTGCAGCGAAATGCTTTCAAAGACCCCGCAAGCATTTTTCTTGGAAATAAGAATTCTCTTCCATGTAAAAAAAAGTCAGTCCACACAATCTTATGGCTGTTTTTTTTCCCAGAAATGTGGAATGAGGGAAGGACGGGGAAGCTCCCAGTAGAAGCTTCAAAGAGTGAGGATGGAGAGCGCATATGGTGGTGTTGAAAAACTGGTTGCAGAGATGATTAGAGATTTTCTGTGGAGACAAGGAGGTGGGCAGAAAAAGAAAGGGATCTGTGTGCTTGTAGAGTGTTTTGGTATTTACTGTGAGCATAAATAATCATTCATATTTTCAGTGCAGTTCTTTCTCATCAGACAATTGCTAGTATTCAAAACACTGGATTAGAATTGGCAGGTTGAAACAGTCATACTTTCTTAGTTTCCATTGAGATTTATTTCTTCCAACAAGTAAAATGAAACAAGAATGTGCTTCAAAATATTACTTTCTCTTTGTTACAAAACAATTTTTTTAAAGCAAATGGTATTTTGTTTATTAATTGTTTATTAATGTTTTACTTGAAAATGAAATTGTGCGACAACCGTTTTGTGATGTGATTTAAAAATGAAAAATAACTGCACTCCAAGGAGTTATCAATGGCAAAATTTGAAGTTTTGTAAAAATAAAGGGAAAATAGTGTTGATTCTTGCTTCTTGTTAAAGCATTCCAAGCATGTACTCTAGCTAACTCCCAGGTTACACTTTCTAATGTCAGATGACAGCTAATGAAGTTCATGTTTTCTGAGAGAAAAAAGGTTGAAGAATAAAAGCATGTTTCCTTTTCACTGGTAAAGCTTTACTTCAAGTTTACAAATCCTTTCTCTTTTCCAGAGAAAGACGTATTTCATAGTGCGTTTCCCATTTTATGTACTGTGAGAGAGAGACACACACCATTTACATTTAATAGAGGTTGTCACGTTTATTTTCCCATTGAAAATATAAGGCTTTCATAGAAGAACCCCAAAACCTCATGGAGTTTTCAACAGAGCACAATTCATTTTCTATGAGATCCTACATGGTTTATATTGAATATCCTCCAAAACCCCCAGATTATTTTTTCATTATTATTATTTTTTTGGTAACAATATTAGTCCATTAAAATTTTGACCTGAAAAGCTTTTTAACCAGGTATTTTTATATCCTCTGTGCTATTATTTTTCTGTTCCACCTACACAGTCTGGCTATTTGGCTCAAAACTCATATTTTTTAGTTAATTTTGTATTCTCAAATTGCAGCTGATTTGGATTCCACACAGGTATTCCTCTAACTAATTCAAAGCCATACGTCCAAGACACATGAAAAATATCTTTGACAGGAAGCCCAATAAAATGCATTTTAAATTGTAAAGATAGCAGTAGTTAGTACTTTTTTTTCAATAGGAACATCTCCTAGAAGCCAAATTTATAGCACCGTGCTCATCAAAAAGTACAATGGTCAAGCAGCAAGTTTTCAAGACTTCGAGTTTTCTAAAGGCTGTTGACAGCATCTTTTGTTATCCCCTCAGACATCATGTTGCTGGATACCTATGAATACCACAGCAGAATCAGGGGAAGATATACCAAAGTTTTCAAGAAGATAAAGGGTAAGAACGATAGCAGAATTGTCAAAACAGCAGAACTTCAGGTTTTTAATAGGAAGACATAAAGATTAACACAGTAAATGCAGAAATTCATTTTAATAGAAGCAATGTAATTACCAGGCTTTTGTTTTCCCTAAATAAAATTACATTTAAGAACATGTGAAGTATTCTTCTTGTCTCCTAGGAAAACGGTGTAAGCACAGTTTTAACATTTATGCATTTTTCCTTATTAAAATCCATGAACAAAGGACTTCACCACTCTAAAGGTTACACAGAATTTCAACAATAGATTTAGTTGATTTGAATAGCCTTTTGGCATGTTGATTCATGCTATAAGAGTGGCCAAGGGCTTTAACAGTTTAAACAGGATAATGGAGTAGAGAAAGCATGCTGAGCAAATGCGTTCCAAGATTTAAGGACTTAAAATGTCTGAATTAAACTAAACTGACACGCATTCATTCTTAGCAAATTTGCTATAATTATATTGGGAATGTCTGAAACAAGCCCAAGATCACCTGCCAGCTGATCTGAGGGGGATACTGGTTCCCATTATAGGAACTACATTTCAAGCTGTTGGCCACATACCTAGACATTAAGTAAATGGTGCAATATCTCAGTTAGTATAAAAGCATTACAGAACTAAGGTCACTTCAGCTTTTGCCAATCTTTGTTGAAGATACAAATGGAAATATAATAAAAAAACCCAAACAAAATCATCCAAAATAACATAAAAAATATATTAGTGAATTGATCTATAATCAGTACAATAGGATGGCACAATCATGCACTAGAAAGTCAATCAAATATCTGAGGTCTCAGAATTCTGAGAGAAGGATGATTAGTTTAATGGATAAATAGAAATGGCTATAAAATCAATGCATTCGTATTTTAATAAGTATTTTATTGCACTCTGAATTAAACAATCTGTGAAGTTCAGTAAAGCTCAATTAGATCTGGGTCATCCAGAGAGCTATTTCTCTCCACAGTCTCATACCATGTCTTCTCTTAACATTCTCCCTCATCTCTGTTGTCTTCCTTTTCAGGGAAATTTGGTGATCCCCAAAATTCTTTACACTGCAGTGTGCTTCAGCAACCACCCCACAAGGGTTTCAGATCTGGTGTAACAAGATGTTTCACTCCTCTCTTCTGACACAGGACCTGGGGGACATGCTAACATTTATAATCCAGATGGTAACCCAAGATATTTTGAGGGACATCTTTTCAGGAAATGAGTTGGAATTTCTGAGGTTTCTCAATACGACCCACATTTCCTTTTTTCTTCTAATTGTGTGTATAAAGTGTATGACTCTCAGGTGAGTCAAAGCTGTACGATCTATATGATAATCTGTGACATGCTACCTATGCATGGGTGGTTTGCTTCTTCTCCTCTTCCTATGATCCCTGGCTGTTTCAATGGAAGCAGAGATTCCCTGGCGTTTAACAGACTTGATTTATTCCTCTGTAATGTATACAGTTCTACATCTAAATTGTTCCAGTTTTTGAGGATGGGAGCTGTAAATTGCTGAGAATTTGCATATGATGCAGGATTTGGCAGCAAGGGCACTGAAAAATATTCTTATGTTTGACACTTCCAATATTAGACACCTAAATCCTCAGTTAGACTCTGAAGTATATGGTCTGTTTGTCAAGCAGCTGATGTTCTAGCAGGCATCAATTGACACTGTGGGTGAAAAGCACTTGAGATATTCGAATCTCTAAATATAGAGGGACAAAAATAAAAAGTAAATAAAGGTGCATTTTTAATTAGTACAAAACATTGCAATTAGCACTAATTAAAAGGAAACAAACTTGCAGATTTTTTTTAAATTAAGTAGTTGAATTTTCAATTTTTATGAGGATGCATCTCTCCTGACTTTATTCACAATGAAAGCCTGATTGACAGGCCATACCTATTAGGCTAACCTGATATATGAAGAAAGAATTTGGTACTGTGCCTCCAACAGGTGAGATAAAGTTTCATGATTGGGTGGTGAGATAAAAACAAATTCCAAATCCCTACCATTTACTGCATGAGTCTTGAGAAGACTGGAAACAGACGAACCCTCAGACTTAAAAATGTCAATAATAAAATATCAATATGGAACCTCCTAGCAATTTCATTTTCTCTGTTTTCACACTCCTTTTTTGTTTGTTCGTTTGTTTTTGGTTGGTTGGTTGGTTGTTTTTTTTGGTGTGAAATCCCTCACAGTGTCCACAACTTTTGTACAATTAATGGCTTCCTCTTAACCAGCCAGGAAACTGTGACAGCTCCACTTGGAGTCTGCTGAGGGCTGCCTGGTCAGGGATCCCAACCAGGATCTCCTTTCCAGCGGAGCCCCATTTTCCAGAAAATATTCCAACTAGTACTCATCACAAGTCAGTATCCTGCAGACTTGGACAGCTTTGTTCTTTACAGGAAGTATTTTATTTTATTTATTTATGCATGGAATGTGACATTTTGGTTCAAGATGAACCTGGGTCACATCTCTCCTTTCTGATAAAGTATCAAACCTGTTCTGAGCAGCTTTCCTGTGCACCTACTGGCCAGTGTCAGAGACTAGGTAGGTGCATGGGGCTAAGTGGGATTGATGTGGTTGCCCTTATCCCCTTGGCTGGCAGAGTGACTGAGGAGAAGAGTTTGAACAAATCCACTAGGGCACGCGTGTGCATCTTTGCAGGAAACAGCAAATGCAATAAGAATTTCCTATAATCTTCGTTCACATACATAAAAAACTGCAGTTTATATCATTGCCTCTTTCTCAGACATTTAGGCAACTAACCTGGTGGATTCAAGTTGGGTTACAACAGCTCCCTTTAGATAATTCTGAGTACTGCAATTGTTGCACCAGAGAAATCCAGCAGAGCTGAATGGCCAATATGTTGTTATTCAGACGTGGAATACAGCCCTAACCATGCATATTTTTATATCCAGCTCCTCTAGTATTAAGCATATCTTCTACAGCCATTGCTAACACATCTTCTAATACCCTTTAAGTTAAGAAGTATATCAATATATATCTGTATTTGTAGGGTTATTTTTCCTTTTGCCATGACCACATATGTCTTACTTAGAGAAACACTTTTTCTTTTGTGCTTTACCAGTTCTCACATACCATTTTCCTACTTTATGTTTCTGAATAGCAACAAGACCTGGAAAGAATTTCACACTGTGATGCATTTTCAAAACAATTTTGTTACTTTGAATGTAAATTTTGTAGGTGCAAGGAGCACTGACATAGCTGCTGTACAAATTGGAAAGCTTTAAGCAGGTGCAAATAAATTCACTTTTTTCTTACATACACCTGATGGAGAGCTCTCCTTGCCTGCATCTCATGCAACCTGCATGAGATGGAGCAGCTTCCTTCCAAACTGAGACAAGTACTTGTGATGAGTTATTGAGGGTGAGTTCTGCTGTAGGACCCTCTTAACTCTGCTAATCAAATGTAGAAGTATGAACTGATGGGTTTGGGGAATACAAGTCTCCTAAAGACAAGTCCTGTAACTCTTGAGAAATATTGGTTTTGGTTCTCTTTTTCTGTATTATAGAAACTATATGTATGTGTACATCAGGGATAAAAGTAATGTGAGAAAATCCTAAAATTGGAAGTTATTTACAGTGGACTTTTTAAAATTAAAAACCAGCTGTATGTCTCTGATATGGCTTAGAAACATGTATATTTTCATGATGTTGCTTGATTTGCTAATCCTGAAAAATGCAAAAAAAATTGCCTTGACTACTTCATTCCAAATGAGTAAAATAAATGTTCTGAATTTCAGAAGTCCTTACTTACAGATTTATCGTTGCCAAGCAACTTTGTTTTCGTTAGTTTTTTAAATGTGTTGTTTCTTTTCTACTGACATGTTCCAGAGTCCTTTCCTATTTCTGCTCCTCTTTTTCATTTCTTCCGTCCTCTCCTATTTGCTATTTGTTTACTGTTTGCTTCCCTCTAATATCTCCTTTATTTTTATTTTGGCGGCTATGTCTTATTCACCCTTTATTCTAGAGGTGGGTTTCTTTATGCTGTCAGAGAAAAGCCATAGAGTATCTGCCCCTCCCTTAACACAGAGGTGCTCAAATGCACTGGGTGCTAAGCTTGCTGCAGCTCCTCCACCACTGCTCTTCTTTGTCTAATAGAATACTGGCTTTTTTTTTTCCTACTCAGCTCCCTGTACAGAAATCAATGTTCTGCTACACTGAGTGGAGTGACAGTAATGCAGGAGACACCAGCCCAACAACCTGATGCGCAAAGGACTGCTCTACAAAAACTCCCCTCTGCTAAAAAAGAAGGAGGAGGAAGCCACACTTTGTTTCCTCCATGGACAGAGTGGCAATACCATTTTTTTACTAGCTCCTCTGCCTTCTCTCCTCCCCCCTCACCCACTCCCAAATCCAGAACTGAATACCTTAGGCTTACAGGATACTAGTTCAAGGAAAGGACTTACAAACTGTTCCTCTTTTATTATATCATAATCTGATACAAGAGCCCAAAACATAAATGCTGCTCTCTTAAACGTAAAGAGAGGCTATTACTTGGGCCAGCAAAATCTTTGTGGGGGATTAGTGTTTTGTTCCCTCAGAATAGGAGACCATAAAAAAAATTTCTTGAATCCCTTACAGTATTTCCCTGAGTTAATCTCCTCTAGTGGCTGTTGGTATTTGCAGCGTCTACCAGTGTCAGTCACTTCTAGTTATGCTATGCAACTGGATATATTGTGGAACAACCCACACACTGACTGTGCAGGAGAGTAAAATTATGCTCCAGTGCTAGACAAGAGGTGACAATGGACTTCATTTTCAGCTGGTCAGGCTTGAGAAATAATATAGAGAGGTTCAATATGTTTCCAGTGAATTCGATATATTTGTCTTCACAAATTATCCTTCAGTAGTTCCTGCTTTTCATTTCTTGGTGGCTTTTTCCCCCATCATTATTCAACATCTGATATTTTTCCCCCTGTGAAATAAAACATAAAGAGTAAAATCACTGTTTTCTGGGCTGTTTGTATGGGCATTGTTGATACTGAAAATCTGAGACTGTTTTGATTCATTTTTCATGCTGAAGTATCCTTGGATTTGTTTCCTGATGGAGTGAATAAAACTACTGGGCTCAGACTCAATGCTGGGGCGTGTAGCTGGAATTGCATTGAGGAGACCAGTCAGGAGTGTGTTTAGGCAATCACAGGCTCTGACCTGCAGAATTAAGGTTTTCAGAGCCTAGTAGATTTTCAAATGGCTTCTGTTAGAAAATTGGCTGATTATTATGTGGGGTTGGGTAAAGGGAGATTTTGTTTTGCTTATTGAAGTGATTCAACTAACCCTATGCAAGACTAGTGCTTCACACTTGGCTGTTCTCTCCCAGCTTTTCAATAAATGTATTTCATTCGAGAAGATGAAAGACAGAGGGAAAAGTAGACACTGTTAGAGGCTTACTGGCAAATCTTTTAAGGCACAGGAAGGTTAGACAGCTACCTGTGGTATATTTTTTTGCTAATGTGACCCACTGAACTATTTCAAAGTGATCTGTAACATGGAAATTTGATCTGAAAATATTTACCACTGGGGTTCTCTTTTTTCTTGGAACTATACTTGCTGTAATAGTACTTCAACATGGACAAATACAGAACTCCACTTGTACCAGGAAAAATATAGAAATTAAGGATGATTTTAACTGCCTTCAGCATTTTTCTATATGGTTTCTGAATGTAAATGCAAGCTTGAATATTTTGGAGATTATTTTTTTTCCCCAGTCTTATTTTCCTTGTGTTTGAAAAACACTTATTGTAACAATGTTGGGCAATAGGAGTGCTTTTTATTCTCAAAGCATTAAACAAGGAATGACTAATTGCATCAGCTGTTTGGCACAGGCATGACACAGCCTTCATCCTTCATTCAATTAGAGCTTGCTTTGAATTTGGTGAGGTCAGATTGCATCCCAGTTAGGTGTTAGGACTCAGATCTTGTCCTACCCATATTTTTTACAATTACTGAAGTAACACTAAGAACTGTTGACAAATGAGGTACATTTCATTAGGTCTGTTTAGCAGATAGGGAAAGCAAGTAATGAAAAAAAGAAATAACTTAATAGCAAATGGCAAAACCAGTCATTAGTCCTCGTGAAGCTTGAAATTGTAAGTGTTTTGATATAGGCGGGGGCAAAAATGGAAAGAAAGGATTTCATCTCCCTTGTTCGAGTACATTTCTCATCTTGTTTGAAGTGAGGAGGTATCACAAACTGATGTACCCTAATTTGGTATATGTGGCATAAGGAATTCTGATGGGAGCCCTTTCTTTTTCTGTGTTTACAGATGCACACACACATGGATGAACATCCCGTCCATATCCACAGGAAAAACTGCAGTGGATTACACAAATTACAGACATCCTCCTCTCAGCAGAGGACTAGAAAATTTTTTAGTAATCCCAACCAAAACAACCACCGCCTCATCGTGAAGACCACTCCCTATAGTTCATTTATAATGACAGTCACACTTCAATGCCTTACCCAGTGCTTCCAGTCAGCCCAGCTGCGTATTCTAGTTCCTGCGTCTCATGCATTAAACCTGAGTCTGCCCTCTGACATAAGGCCCTTCACGTTCCAGTTAGATATGAGCCTACCTAAAATCAAATCCGAAACCTCTTTTTCTGCTCCGATTCAGCACCCGCCTCTGAGAGCGCAGCTGCTGACAGCCCGGAGGCTGGTGGTGGCCCCGCGCCCTGCGCTGTTGTCGGCTCTCCAGAGGGGACAGCATCGTGGAAGCATTTGGGAACACACACGGATAAAATGAACCATATCGGACTGCAACAACCTTGTGTGCTGCTGAGGGTTATTAATCTTTAAGCGGAGTCTGGTTTCAGTGCTCGGAGCGCACACGCCAGCTGTGCCAGCGCCAGCCGGGAGAGGAGCGGGGCGGGGCGCCGGGAGCCCGGTGGCCGGGGTGGCAGTGCCGCCCTCGCCCGCGCGATGGCAGCATGTGGGAGCGATGGTGCCTGAGGGATGCCTGAGCCGTGCCGGAGCGATGGTGCCTGAGGGATGCCTGAGCCGTGTCGGAGCGATGGTGCCTGAGGGATGCCTGAGCCGTGTCGGAGCGATGGTGCCTGAGGGATGCCTGAGCCGTGTCGGAACGATGGTGCCTGAGGGATGCCTGAGCCGTGTCGGAGCGATGGTGCCTGAGGGTCGTCTGAGCGATGTCGGAGCGATGCCTGAGCCATGTCTGAGCGATGTCTGAGCGATGCCTGAGCGATGATGTCTGAGCCATGCCGCCTGAGCGATGTGTGAGCGATGCCGCCGGCGGGCCGGAGCAGGGGAGGCACCGTGCTCCGCCAGGCTGGGCCTGGGCGAGATGGGCCGGGCAGAACGGCGGGAGCGTGGGCCCTGGCCCAAGGACAAGCTGCTTTGGTCTGCCCGGCTCCGAAGTGTAGTGTCTGCCCCCCCTCGGGGCAGGGCTGCCCTCTGGGGCCTTTGGGGAACTGCACCGAGTGTGCCCCGGCATCTCCCGAAGGCCCCCTTCGCGCAGAGTTTCGCCGCTGCGGTTCCCATCTAAAGGGTCTGCTGCCCGCGGAAAGGGCGGAGGGACGGGGTCAGCTCTTCCGAAATTGGCCCCTTCCCAAACAGAACCTGTCAATGTCTTTCCGAGATGGGAACTGGGAAGGGAAAGCAGGACCGCAGCGCGTTGCAGGGCAGGGATCTTTCCAGACCTCCAAGAGCAAGTTAAGCTTTGAGAGATATGCATGATTCTCCTGACCCATTCCACATCTCTGGGTTTTTTCTTACCTGAGGACTCTGCCAGAGTTCCACTTATGACGTGCCTGAAGTACATCTGTCCCTGATGACTTCACAATTAGTCTGCAGCTTCTTTTGAAATCAGAAGTGCACAGAAACTCTTCTAAAAAGTGATCTATTATTTTTCAACTTTTTTCCTCTTCAAGTTTTCAAGACCAAAGGTATTTTTACTGAGTTGATGTACAGGGCTTTCATGATACTGAAGTAATTTATGAAGATGGAACTGAACTAAAGTCTTTTATACCCGTCTTGAAGAGTGGGGTAACTGCCTTTTGCTGGAATACAGTTTTATGATGTGCAATAAAATACTCTATAACCTATTTGATAGAGTGGAAAAATAAATTTTCTTCAGCATCACCTTTATGTTGCTACAATGTACCATTTTGTGTATTATCTGACTCCTTATGCTTCACATTCAGCAAGGGAATACTCCTTTTGCAAAGCTCTACTATACCTACATACAGATATTTTCAACATGGTTGGGGCAACAAGTTGCAAATAGTAAATTATTGTTACTATTTATAAAGTCTAAGCTTTCAGAAATCATCAGGGTAGCAACATATCCTACACAAACTCCCTGTTTTTGTCTAAAGCAATCTTTATGAAGAAAATTGGATATCAGAAGAAATTGTTATGGGGATGTGCAAATAAGCTTTTGCCTAGAGTCTTGATTTTAAAGCTGTATTTTTAAAATAAGGTTAAAAACAAAGGCTTGACACATGCAGCAGTTGCACAATGGATTCAGAGAACCCAAATATTTTTTTACCAAAGACCTGAAGTTAGGGTATTTGACTCATTATTACTGAGACTGAACACTACGGAAGCATCTTAGGAGAAAGCAGTGAGTTGTTCTGCCTTTTGTCTCTGACCACATCTGGGTTTTATACATAATGACCAATGCAAAGTTTGGAACCAGGGCATGAACACCAGATCCTCCAGTCTGTTGTTATTATTTTTATTTTAATAGGACCAATGAATAATGGAGAGACTTCTGCTAAATGAATAGCTCTGAGAAAAGAAGAAACCTTTCAACAGCCTCTTGGTTTAGGTATTCCATTCAGAAATATGAAAACCATTTCCAAATTCACTTGTGAGGAGATTTGAATTTCCTTTTCTGACATCCCGAGAGAGACTCTAAGACATCAGATTCTTGTTTAGGAGGAGGTCAGGACCCTTCTCTGACTTTTCGCCAAAATACATACATTTGTTCTTTTGGCTGTTTCACAGATGTAAAATTACTTTACAGAATTTTGTGGCAGAAATCACAAGAATGACACAATATTAAATATCTTATAGAAAATGACTGACCGGTTAAAGACTCTGGCCTAGAGTTCCCTAAACTTAGTACACAGGACTTTCATGGCTAGTAGATAAATTCTGAAGCTTCAGAGTTACTCCCAGGTGTGCCAATGTTGTCTTCATATATTATGCCTTAAATACTTCTTTCATCTTCTCTGTGCCTTAATATTTCCCTTGGAAAAGTGAATCTAATGCTTCTGACCCTCTTGTCATTACTTTGTTTTCTAGCAAATGAAGAGAGTATTTATTATTATAAATCATTACTGATGGGTTATTTTATCAGTCTCCAAAGTAGGGGTAGCTTCAACCAGAATGAAAACAAATTTTGTCTCTTTCCCTAAATGAATAGAAGTATTCAGTATGACACTGGCAGGACATACAGAAATTAGACTTTGCTTTTTTTCCTCTAGTATTATAAATCCAAAGATATTAATGACCTTGGCCCAGCATGTCTTGCTGAGAATTAGTGACTGGATGAAAACACTTCGCCAAAAGGGACAGTGATTAATTCTCAGGAAAATTCGCTAGGGATCAATCAGTCCAACAAAACCATTCAATAATGTTGTGGAAGAAATTGAAAAGAAATCTTTTATGAATCGGAAAGGTTTTTTTTTTTTAAAGTAACAGACTTGCAAAAAGAAACTGTTGGGTAACATATACTGTTTAATTAGAAACTATGTAAATATGTACCTCAAGGGACATTATGATTATCAGCTTCCCTCTGTGTAATGAGAACATAATATAATATTATTGCATTCAGCTTGTGTGGAACATGGGACAGAGCATCTGTGACTACATGGTAAACAATGGAATAAAGCAGTGAGCTTTGTGGTAGTGCCTGGAGTGTAAACACGGAAGGACAGGCATCATGGTTTACCTTTTATGAATAAAAAGATGACACACTCCTTAGCAGTTTTCCATTTCTGCTGTGAATTGGCCCTGGCCTGAACCTCCCAAAGCTGGCCTTCTTCTTGACAATGAAATGTACTCTGTGTGGAAAACTTCAAGACACTATTAATCTCTTCAATCTACTTGGGCTTCTGAAGTTTCAAAATTCACTGATGAGAGTATAGCTAGAACTGACCAAAATGTTTGTGAGGTCTGTCTTTGTGCTGATTACAGTTCAATATGTTATATATGGACATATATGCATGAATATATTACATGTTGGTTGTTCAGTTAGTGATGTAGCAGTCTCTTTGAAATAAAATCATCTTTGATTTTAGTGAAAGAATAATATCAGGTTTAATCTACGATACCCTGTAGAAGATTGTTACATAAAACTAACAACATGGCCAATACAGGGTCAAAAGGTCATAGTAACAGATATGTTTAAATTCACCAATATTTAATCCTTGCAGCCTTGAAGTACTTTGGACCATCATAGAAAATAATACATTTCGTTATCTTTTATCTCTCCAGAAGAGACACAATTAAAAAGAGAAGGTGAGACAATTAAAAAGGGAAGGTGAAACATTTGTGTGTGTGGAGGGAGCATGAGATTCTTTTATGAAGTAAGCTATAAAAATGATGTCTCTCTACTCTAAACGCCTGTTTCTCTTAAGGTAGGTTGTAATCCCAGTCTTCATATATCACCTACAAAGGTCTTTGTTACAGGAAAACCTTTCTATTCTCTGCAATTCAAAGCAATCTATTAAAGCCTATCTTTTTAGCCTACCAAGCCCTGCAAGAGGTTATATGGATATATGAATTGTACTTTGTAGTAGCAGAACTGAGCTTTTAAAGGCAATGGGGTTTGACAAGCTGCAAAGGTGGTCTTAACGGTAATGCAAAGAGCTACTGTGTGCTAGATTATTTAGAATTTATTATTTTGAATGTGTCCCAAGTATATGGGTCCTGCTTCAGAGCAGAGCTGCAAGCTATGGCCAAGTTCAGTGACATTAGCTATTGCTCATGAGCTAGGGATGATTCTGAGCTAGGAAATGCCAGTCTTAAGGTGCAGTGTGCTGTCTAGGCCATTCAAAGTTTGAACTTGTTCAGTGTGACTTTGGTGCGCTGTCAAGTTTAAAGGCAGAGTAGTATCTGTATTACATGAAGGAGCTTTATTTTGCCAGCAAATCTTAAAGGAATACCAATTTTAGTCCTTTCAAGACCAGAATTCTTTTGAACTCCTGTTGGATACAGGGATCTCAGGGATCAATCACAGTACTGCAGGCAGGATGTGTTTATTCAGTAGCAGCAGCTTTGGCACCAAAAGAGGATTGTTGAAACTATTTTCCTTTTAGCAGCAGGAGTAAGTACTGTAAGGAAATAGGACTCAGTGAAATTGCATGATGCATAAACAGTGTGTAATCCTTTGAATGTGCAGGGAATTATATACAAATGAGGAACAAGAACAAAAATCCAGTTGTTGCTGCTGTACAAATCCAGTTGTTGCTGCTGTACATGCTTGGTGCTAAATATGCAAATTTGAATTGTTAGTCAGGAACATCTGCCTTCAGAGAAGAACTCTGAAATCATATAGCACTTTCTAGCTCATCCCTTGGGATTTAATGGATCTGCATTCAATGGTTTCAGCTTCACAGGTTCGTGTTTTGTAAATCAGATAAAATGCATACCTTTTTATAGGGAAAAAGGATTTATTGGATAGGTTTCTAAAAACAAACATGGAATAAAACCTAGGACTTCAGTTAACTAGAAGCCAGAAGAGAAGGAAAATAAAAACCAAAACCTAAAATGATCTGATACACATTTTCCTGTAAATTACGCTACAGAATACCAAATAGCACACAATCAGAAAATGGAAAGAAATAAGATCTGTTGCAAAGACCAGGTTATAACAATATTCTCTTTTCTTTTTTTACCAGGTTATAACAATATTCTTTTTTTCCTCCTTACTTGAGAATGCATGTATATACAGAAAGAAAAATGAGACATGTTTAAAAATATCAACGGTCAGATGCATTTTTTTCTACCTTTTTAAAAAAAAAATTATATTCACAGAGACACTTTTGGTAAAATATTCAAATGCTATAATAACGGGATTAAAAAATGTCTGCGCACAGGAATGCCTGTGCACCCATATGCATATTCCCATATTATATCTTGGGCTGAAAATTTAATTATTTTGAGGAAATAAATTAAACATAGAAACAAAAAGATCAGTAACAGAAGGATTTTGAGAAACAAAATACCTGCAGCTGCATTTCTGTTTCTATGAGAGATTTGATTTGACATCCACTCATGTTAGCATTTGGAAGAGAATAAGGCTTGGCATATGCTACTATGTGTTTTCCTCCTACAGAGGAGAGAAGTGGCAGGCACCCTGCTATACCTTTTAAATTGTTCCCTTATTGCACAAATTAAAAGGGAAATATTTAAACATATTTCAGAGTCTAATTTATAACAATTAGTTACTCCTTTAAAAGCACATTTGTTTCCTATTATTTGAAATCCATAAAAATACAAATCACAAGAGATCTGGAAACGTTTCTAATTTCATTAAAAAACCTAAAAGTTTTCTGAAGGAACAGACTGTACCCAGTGCCTGAAAGTGTAAATCATATCTCTATGCCTTTTCCTTCTCAGAGACATGGAACCACTCCATCTCCATGTTAAGATGTGAATTCCAACTTGCAGGAATTGCTGAAAATGGAAGTTTTATTCCAGTTATTACTCCAAGTTTATAGAATACTGATGGCACTGAGTGCAGAGGCTGTTGAGGTTATGCATACTTACTAGTTATAAAGCTGCTGTCAATGACATCCAGCAACAAGCACCAGAGCAAGATTTGGCAACTGAAGCTGGACAACAGAAAACAGGGTGGGCTTTTCTACCAGCGAGGGGCAGTTATTTGACAGCGGTACAGAGCTATTTGGAGTCCAAACCAAGTTTGCTTATCTGTTGAAATAATGCTTTCTATCTCAGCAAGAGATTTTAGGGCTTAGTACAGGATTGATGTAGGGATTCCAGTGTTGCAGTGGGGATACTGCAACACGCATATATCAAACCAGGAGTCCCGTGGAAAGGAAATATATACGGACAGACAGATTCTTGATAGCTGTTTCAGAGAGATGTTTATTTCTCCAGCCGCATGGCCGGAGCTCTGCTGAGGAACTGTCCCAGTCACGGGACCAAGGGTCCTTCTGCCCGCGCAGGGAGCACAAACCAACCAATGGGAACGAGGCTGAGCAGGGACAGGGAAGCCCCGTGTCTGTGCCCTCAGGGCCCCTCTCCCAGGGCTCCATGGCAGGGGAGGGACCCCAACACCTCACCCGTTTTATTTTAATAAAAGGAGAATGAAAACAACTGGATAAACATAACAAGAACAGTTTCAAAACAAAACAAGCCACCCTCCTGAGCCTTTAAATGTCCAAACAGATTCTGTGGAACATCTTAGGGCTGACAGAAGGGAGACAGAATTCTCTGAGCATGCTTTGTGGGGAGACTGAGGCAGGAGAGGGTTTAACATCTTCCCTCCCCCTTTTCATCCCCCACTCGGCATTGGAAAGGGATTTTTGGGGAAACAATTGGCAAAAGCATGGTTTTGTGAGGGAAACCATGGGTGAAAAAACGGATTGGGAATACACTGGGGGTAATAGGACATAGGGTAAAAGGGAAAGGTGGGATTAGGAAAGGGAAACTGTAGGGGGGGCTTACAATGGAGATATTGTCTAACATGACTACGATTTTTTGCATATATACTGCCTTTTACAGAAACACCATCAGGCCCAGTGACCTGCGATGCTTGTAACCCTTTTCTCCCTAGTACAATATTAAATTCCACCACCTCTCCATCTCCCAAGCTTGGGATGCATTTTTCAGGGTTATTCTTTTTAATAGCAGTTCTATGCACAAATATGTCTTGCTGGTTGTCACACCTTGTTATAAAACCATAATTTTGCTTAACATTATACCATTTTACTATCCCTAAGGTCTTAGTTGCTATGATCTTTTCCTTTTTCCGAGTGGCTGCTGTTTTCTGTCTCGCTGCGTCTTTGCTCTCTCCTTCGGTCGCTCCCGTGTTGGAATTGTCGGGGCTGCTCGTGCCTGCGCGCTCTTCCCGGGGTCGCGTTCGGGGCTGTGCGGGCCGGGCCGGGCCACGCCGCTCAGTTCTCCGTGTGTCGCCTCCTCTGGTCGCAGCTTCGCTGCCGCTGCCGGGCGCTGCACTCACGTCTCGGCCAGGCCCCCGAGCGATGACCCCCCCGCGCTCCGCTCCAGCGCGCGTCTCGGCTGGGCGCGGCTCCGTTCCACCGCCACCGCCTCCAGCCGCCGCCCGCGTGCCGCCCCTCTCGGTCGGGCGTTCACGGGGCTCGCTCCACCACGCGCTGCACGCGGCCGTGCGGGTCCTGCCGGGTCCCGCCGCTCCCACCGCGCCTCGCTCCGCCACCGACACTGCGGCTCGCGTGGCTCCGCCCGCGCGCGGGAACTGCCTCGCTGCTGCTCTCAGAGCGCTCGGTGCACGTGGCCTGGGCCGCACGGTCCCTGCGCCAGGCTTCCCTTCGCCAGGACACAGCTGACATTGCTCAACAGTCTCGGTAACTAAATAATATTCACGAAAATATTCTTCCATCGGCATATATTTTGACTCCAGTATTAACTGTGTCCAAACGGTTTTCCAAAAGCCCTTGGTAAGAATTAAATCCCAAGAAACATAGAAAAAGTTCTTAAACAACCATGCCAGGAAGTGTTTCAGTTCTTTTTGAGCTTGAATCAAGCTAAAATTCACAAATCGTTGTTCAAGAATCATTTTAAGTTTAAGATAAATGTCCATATGCGGCTCTGAGAGCCAAGAGTCTTCCCACGGTTCCTCCATAGTTTAGATACGGAATAGCAAAGCAAAACCAAGAAGAGGAATCCAAAGTTTCCAGGGTTTACTCACACAAATCAGTCGCTTAGGGATCGGGGATCGTTCTGCTCACAAATCTCCACCATTTGTTGCAGTGGGGATCCTGCAACACGCATATCTCAAACCAGGAGTCCCGTGGAAAGGAAATATATATGGACAGACAGATTCTTGCTAGCTGTTTCAGAGATGTTTATTTCTCCAGCCGCATGGCCGGAGCTCTGCCGAGGAACTGTCCCAGTCACGGGACCAAGGGTCCTTCTGCCCGCGCAGGGAACACAAACCAACCAATGGGAACGAGGCTGAGCAGGGACAGGGAAGCCCCGTGTCTGTGCCCTCAGGGCCCCTCTCCCAGGGCTACACGGCAGGGGAGGGACCCCAACATTCCAGTGGTCTTTTTTTACAGGTCAGATGAGCTTATGTAACTGTCTTGTCTGGTCCTCAGCCCTGTGAATCTTTCCAACACATAAACACAGGGTTAGATATGCATCCATCAATGATGCCTCTCATTCTCCTTTCGGCAATGCAAAGTTGTACTCCAGTGTGCCAGTGTTTGGTCATGTGAAACAGGTGTCTGTGGCACTTGGCTTTTAAGCACTGTGATGCTGCATGTGAGAAGATGGCAGGCTTTCCATTTGGTAGTTAGACTTAGTGGTGAAAAGTTGTGCCACACCTCACCACCTCAAGCAACGTAAAGCAAGCACTGTAATGTAGTGGTTATACATATATACATATATTATTCTGAATCCCGGTCTCAGATCAGCCAGAGTTCACCAGCACTTACCTGGACAGATGACTGATTTGCTGCAGACCTATTCTGTCTACAGGATACTTAGACAAAAAGTCAAACCCTGAGTGAGAAACCAATTCATGTGTTTCAGAGAAAGAGGAATCATAATCTTGCAGTGTACTCAGTGATCTTACCAACAGAAGTGTGTTCTGAGATTGGATTATGTAATACATTATTGTTTCTATTATCTAATTTTTTTTTATCCAGTGCAGCTTTGACACTATACAGAACAATGATCTCCATCTAAATAAAATTCAGGAACCTGATTTAAAAGTGGTTGAAAAATTCCCCTGTTGAGTTCAAGGAACTTTGGATATGCACCATTTGATTTGTCAGCATTTAGTGTAATTTTTCCTGTACAAGAATTCCTGTATGGAACAGGCCAGGAAAGAATGTATGAAATTTCTGAGAGCTCATCCCTCAAATCTCCGTAGATCATGGCTAGAAGGATATAATGGAATAAGCAAAAATAGCTGAATTCTCATGTAAATGTGCAGAATATTTTGCAAAGTGCTGTGTGTCTGCAGATTGGAAGCAGAAAGAATCAACAATGGTTGACTATATGTTAGGCACTCAGAACACATGGAATAATGGAGACAGGCTTTTCCATGATGAGCTCAGCTAGCACAACAATGATGGAAAATTCAGTCTTTGGATAGACAGAGAATGGAAGATTTTTAAGTGGTGTAAGAGTCCTGTTACCAGATTAAGAAATCAGGTTATGCATGCTCAGGCCTGAAGAGTCAGTTTTCAGGATTTATTTTTCTACAGAGATTCATTCTGTCTTCACTGAGGCCAGGCATTTACTGTTATTGTTATTTGACCTAGGAGATTACCTGCACTCTCAAGTTTCTGTCTCTGGTTGGACATTAGTTTTGCCTACTCTTTTTCATTCAGAATCACCAGTGACTTGTGTTTTCCAGCTCTTAACGTGACAGATAACAAGGACAATGGAAAGCACTCTGCGACAGATGTAACCTTGTTGGCATCTGAAGGTGCAAACATATTTTCAGTTTAGCATGCTAAAGGGCATCAGTTCAGAGCCTTAGGTGGTTAGGAGCATATGCTGCTGCTGAAAATAATAAGAAATAAGACTCTTTGGAACACAGTTGTAGGAGCAAGTGTGTGGAGCATTTAAATCTCTGAACACTGAGAAGAAATGTCTAGACTCAAACTAATGAAATACCTGTTATGATAAAAATAAGCCTGCTAGAAGTCCTCTAACTGCATTAGTGCTCTTGCATACTGCCACAGCACTTAATGTTTTCTGTTGCAGCTTTTGCAGAAGACAATTGCCTTTGATATCACGGTGATATTTCAACTCTTCTTTATATCCAGACCCTTATTCTTAAGCATTTTTTCTTCATTAATAATTGATGCCTGTGTTTAAGTCTTCTATTTGAAAATATCTCTCAAATCTACTTTATTAGATTTTGAGTAAATGTTCTCCAAATCTCCTCAGCATTTTGTTAAAAATGAATGTCATATATCTTTTGATAAAGCCTACAGAGTTAAGTGCCTAATAAAATAGTACATGACTAAAATGACTATTAATATTTTCACATTATGCTGAAGTATGAGTATTCTCCCAGCAAAGGTATGAATCACTGGTTTTTCATTTCTTTAATTCTTTATTAATTGGTACTTGAGGCAATAAACCATAACATATAACTTTGGCTTCAGATAAGGTTTAATGAGTGCCTGACCTTTGCTTGGATAATTTTCTGTCAGTGAACCAATTCAGGATAACCCTTTGAAGCTTGAATTCCAGTGTTGAGTGCTACTTGCTTTTCACTGCCCTTGTCTTAAATGGGTGGTACTGAAAGTTGGCTTTTTACAAAGAAGTCTTCCATAAGAAAGCTTTCTTTTAAATACTTAATTTAGTGGAAATTTAATTTTTTTGTGTCTCTCTGTTTCATTAATTATTCTGCAATAGAACAGAAGCCTGATTATAGCTGGACCTGAGAACCACCTCTCCTAACATAACTGAGTTATATGGCCTACTAAGATGTCATAATCTGCATGATGGCACTTCCACCTAAACGTACATCATGCTTATAGATATACCATAAAAACTCCAGCAGAGTAAGTCCTAATTCTTTTAGAGTCCCACAGAGTATAGCTAGAGAAATCAGAAAGTTATTATCTAAATGAAACCGTATATTAGATAGGGAATCTGAAGAGGTTTGACACCTTTCAGGTAATTAAAAAAAAATTGCAGATATCCAACTGGTACAAGTTCAGATCTTGACTGAAATCTCCTGAGAACTGGCTTCCCCAGGGGGATCTCCAGTACTTTCTACTTCTGTCTGGATTTGAAATACTATGAGAACAATCACTCAAGCTTTAAATTGGGATTTATGTTTTCTATTCCTCTCTGAATCCCAAAGTGCAGCTAGGCATGAAAAAATGTGAAAATGATCGAACTTATTCTCACTCTAAAAATATTTCATGATTTTAGACATTACTGAAAGATTAGGCAATGCATTCTCTACCTTAAAATATCTTATTTCTGGAGTTTCTGACTACCATGTCCAGTAGTATCACCTCTAATTTGTTTTTCCATAAAAAGGTAGAACCTGATTTAAAAAGATAATTTAAAAAATAAAGAAAGCAGCCAAATGCAGAAGAAAACATATATTTGGCACTGAGTATACATGAGGAAGACTAAATGAAATGCTTTCTCAAATCTTTGTCAAGTATATAAGTTAAGGCTGGAGATGCCTTGTAAGAGTGCCTAACATAGTGGCTGGCCTCACCTGTGTGTACATTACATTCACTATTTAAAAACTGTATATATAAAATATGTAATATTCACTGGAGCAGGGTTTAGAACTTGAGCCTTAGGATTTGGAGCCATTTCAACCCTCAGCAAACACTGAGTGATTGAATGCAAAATATAGCAGCTTCAATTCAAAATGCCTTTATATTAGCAGTGTTTTAAACATATTCAGGGGTTGAATTCCAGTTTTGAATCAGAAAACCTGAAACAACAATCAAGGATAAACAGACATGGAAGAGTTTATCCCCGTCCTTTTGTGAAAGCACAGAATTAACATGTATTAAAACAATATAACCATGTTTGTATCATATCGGATTGTATCAGGAGATCAAGCTTGGATAAAATAATATTTCTATTTATCAGATTCCAAACAACTTTTGGGCTTTGTTTTAGTGGTTTGCTTTTGTTTTTAATTCTATACTTAGCTAATACAATTTGTTGCAAATAATTTCCATCTTTGGTCATTCACAATTAATTTAATGAATTGCATTCTTCGCTAAAACACTGAAAAGAATGTAGCTAGTCACAATAATATGCTTAAATAAGCATGTGCTTCAGTACTTTGGTAACACTTGTGCCTCAGGACCTGGTCTTACCATTTGCATACGTTGATTCAAAAGATTTTAGAATTTTTACCTGCTCAGTCTGCCAGGTTCCTTGTGGAAAGTCAGTTCTGTATGAAGATTTGCACTCACTCTTCACACTGAACATGCCATTTGCAAAGACAAGATATCAGGGCTACCAGGAGCAACATAGAAAGGAAAAACAGATCCAGCTGCTTAAGAGCTAACGGCGTAAACCTATGGAAACAAGCTGCCTTCCTATGGTTAAGAGACTCCACTCCAGTGAACCGAATTAATTAAATTCATTTCCATTCAGGACAGCCCTTGGTCCACAGAGAGTCAAAGGGCAGTTGAAGAGCATAATTACTTGTGTTAAAGAGAAATGGCAATGGGAGCTAGCCCAGTGTCGCAATGTGTTTTAAAAGAACAGCATGCCTTTATTGTATTTTTAGTTTGATGTGGGTGAATTACAAAGCAGGGGGAAAAAGCTCTATGTGAAACAGTACTTACCAGATATAAATGGAAACAGTCATTCAAATGCTTCATTCAAAGTAGTGAAGAAGGAGAAAAAGAAAAAAAAAGCTAGTTGTTCTGATAATATGGCCAGCAGTGGGAACAAACACCATAAATTATGGTTTGCTTGAGATTATCATGAGAATAAAAAACAACTGCCAGGACTACTAATTTTCAACCTTATTAGAAAATATTAGCTTTTGTGTATAGTCATTCCCTTTGATCCTGTATGCATTAATTTTTTTCATTTTTCACCTGCTCTGTACAGTACCATTCACCAAAGTGCTACAGGTATTTTAACAGCCTAACTTTGACTAGACTCTGCATCACTCTAGGCCTTTTTCAAAGCTTGTGCAGCAACATATATTTTGTTGCAATCTTCCAGATGATTGCCAAGTTTCTGGTTTTATTTTTTTTTCCCTACTGTCAGTGATATTTGGAGCAATTTAACACAATTTGGGATTACATTTTCACCTCAACCAAATGATATATATGTTGTGAAATCAGCTATTCTACTTTTATTGGAACCAGTCAATTAAACCAGGCACATGGGAAGGAAGGTTGTGGTACCCATCCTACTTCAACAACCCATTCCTCTTTTTCCCCCCATCACATACTGGGAGGATTCAGCTAGATGGGATTTTGTCAGAGACTGGTATAATGCCACTGTTCCTTTTATTGATAACTACATTATACCATTACAGCCCAATAGTATTTCAGTGTCACAAGAAACTCTAAGAAACATTATCTCTTCTTGTAAAGTTTTGTTCTGGCTTGAGCAGATCTCACTGTATTGTAGTGCCAGAAACTGATAGCTGGATGTAGGGGAGGCTGTACCTCTGTATTACAAGACTAGTAAAGCTGCAATACCCTACCAAGCTTAGAAAAAAGAACATGGTGACCTTTATCTCATAGAGACAAGAGCATAATATACAGGGATTATTTTAGATGCCTGAAGAAGTTTCTCTAATTCATATTTCTAAGATACAGTTGAGAATAATCATAAAAGATTATGCAGAATATACAGAAGAAGCTCTGAAATTTTTCCAATATGCTGAAAATAAATAAGGCAATTTTTTTTCCCCTGGACCTCCAGGTATCTCAGTTACTTACACCCTTTTTATATAGTTCATCTGACTATTTTTCAATCTAATAATATCCAGTTGCAATTCAAATCTATTCAAAATATATTGGCCAGCTTGAAAGTACGGACAGAGAAGTTAAGGAATCATGTAGTTTTGGTATTTCCACTGACTGCCTCAAAAGCAGGTCTGCCCTGAGAAACTGTATTTTAACAGCTGTCCAAAATGTTTATCTGGATCTCTTTTAGCTTGTTACTCTTGTTTCTTTTTGTTTATCACTTCCAAAATGGTATTCATTCCATAAGATGAAAACGGCAAAAACCCTGAAATAAAAGTTGTACCAGTATATGACCTCCTGTGGTCCTGCAGTTGTCGTGGAGCTGCCAAGAGTAAGGATTATGGTTATGAACTGTTGATGTAGTGCAAAAAAATAAAATGTAATTGAAGGACTGAAATTCACCTGACTGGTTGAAGGTCTGGCAGTTATAAACTGAAATAGTGATCTACAGCCCCTTGCGTTACCACTTTAATGCAAATATGTGTGGGTAGAGCTCTGTCCTAACTCAGAATTCAAATTCAGAAACTTTTCTTTGAGAATAAGTCTTACCTAAATTAGGTACTCTATTAATTTTGTACAAGACTGTGTAATTATAACTCCCTAAAGTGCCTTTGTTTTTTCCTTACTCTTTCAGGAGATACATTTCTGTTAGATGTTGCTCGGTGAAAATGAGTTGACAAAGCTGATTTTTAGTATAAAATGAGAAGTGTGGTAAAAGAACAAGTCTGCAGGATTATATTTTAAATTGAATTCCAGTTTGTTGAGATACATATGTTAAAAGAAAAAATAGCACATTGACAATCCCTCCCAGCTCTCCCCAAAAAAAAGAAAGTACATCAAGATGTCATTTCAGGACACGGGAAGGGAAGGGAAGGAAATGAGGAAGGAAATGGGGAAGGGAAGGAAACAGGGAAAGGAAGGAAACAGGGAAGGGAAGGGAAGGGAAGGGAAGGGAAGGGAAGGGAAGGGAAGGGAAGGGAAGGGAAGGGAAGGGAAGGGAAGGGAAGGGAAGGGAAGGGAAGGGAAGGGAAGGGAAGGGAAGGGAAGGGAAGGGAAGGGAAGGGAAGGGAAGGGAAGGGAAGGAAAAAACTATGAATAGCGGTTGCTATGCTAACTGACTTTGACTGAACTTGTGCTATTTCAGTTGTAAATGCTTCATCATGAAAACTTAGATGGTTTGGAAGCAACATTAATTGCTGATTCAGCTGTGTAGTAAAAAACCAGTGATCTCAGAGCAAATTTTCAAAAACAGTGATCTAAAAATATTGAAAAAAGGAGGTAGAGCAATAAATGAAACATGAAACTTTCTCTTTGAAATGCAGATCCATAAGAAAAAGTGTAGCAACAGTGTGTGATATGTAATTATGTGACAATATTCATAGACTAGAGCACTATAAAGCAAAATTGATGAGACAATTCACAAACATAAACCACAGATATTCTATTTATTTGTACCTGGTCCTCTCTGTAGTCAGGAAGAAAGGAAGGAAGGAAGGAATTTGAAAAGATTTTCATGATTGGAAAAAGACAGGATTGTTTATCCAATTGCTTATATTGTTCTAGATAAAGGCTGAAGTGCTTCTGTGATTTATTGTATTTGGATCCCAGATGCTAAGAAACATGATAAGGAGAACACAGAGTTGCCAGGTGTAGGAAATTCTTAGAGATTTCAATGTCAGCATTGCAGTTTAACAGGCTTGGACATTGGATCCCATTTCACCTGGAGTGGCAATTGGAATTTCAACAATATTGCAGGTAAGCAGAAGAAAACTTCCTGTACTTCAGAAAAATTTCTAGTTCTCTTCAATGAATCTGGGTATGTTTATTACAATAACTGTGAAGAGTAAACTACTATCTACTCCTGGATTTGTCATACCTACCAGATTTGTCATTTAGGAACACAGTTAACATTAGTGCCTGATAATATCATCAGAGAAAGCTCTGGAGGAATCTCCAGACAAATAAGATCTATTTTACAGGCCAGATAATCCTCTTCAGGGATCCATCTCTTATCCCTGTCTGTCCAGGGAAGCCATGTGCAGCTGGAGTTCTGACTTTGACAGCTCAAGACAGATGACATTAGTCTTACTCATGCTGGGTAAGCATAGTTTAATGTGGATAAAAAAATGCTGTTAGCAAGAAATTTTCCTGCTTCTTTCTAAGCCCATGAAATACTTTTCTCTCTCATGAAGATAGTAGCAGAATTCTATAAGCTATGAACACCTGTGACCTCACAAAGCCTTGTTTATGGTACAGTAGAAAAATATTTTGACAGTGGATGTTTTAGGATTTTAGCCAATCACCCCAGGGGGTGGCTGATCCTTTGTCCAATTAGACTGTGAAGAAAAAAGTCTATAAAAGAGTTTGTAAAATAATTAAACAAATCAATCTTGCTGCACAATTCCTGTTTGCTGGATCTCTCTCCTCTCCTCCCTATGGCTGCGAGATACAGTAATAGTTTAACGCAGAACTTTCTGCAGTGAAGAAAAGCTACAAACTAATGAAAAAGCCCTCTCCATTTAGAACTGTCAGGTAATCCATACCAGGTATTTTCCTTGTGTGATATTCTACATACAATCACTGTGTTTCACCTCTTCAGTTTAGGACCTGTTTTGGCAGCATTTGCCTGTGTGAAAAGTTCTGTTGTTCTAACTTGCTGCTGGCTACATTCCTTATATGAGTCCTGGTTGGCCCAAGCTGGGTTGAGCCCTTGACAGCCTCAAGACTGGAAATTCCTGTCTGTTGGCAGGAATTGGCTTTCAGCATGGAAGCATGATCTATGGTCTTGCATGTCTTCACTGCCCTTTCACTACCAGTGTGAGTGATGACTTTCTAGTACCAGGATGACCTTCTGAGGGGCGTTCACTTTGCACACCTGATATATTTAGGGAGCGACTTTGCCTGGGCTATGTGTATAGATAATGGAAGGAGCCTTTGGAAAGATATTCAGAGCAGGAAAGCCTGAAGTTTCCTCCTAGAAGCTATAAAGAAACCACAGGGATAGTAACTCTCTACTTTAGGCCCAAAAGTTGCCTGCTCAGCAGATACAGCACAATCACATTCTAACCTGGCAACTAAACGATAAGAATTATCCCATGGAACCAACTTTATTTATTTGATCTTTTGAGGTCTGTGGAGATGTTAGCAGGTGGTTTTTGTTTAACCATTAGCAATATAACTAACAAATTTAGTAAATAACAAAGCCAAATAAAGAACTGAGATTAATTATCAGTGCTTAGAAGCAGCAGTCATTTCAGTCCACTAAGGTAAGACCACTTTCCTGATACAATATATTGCTGAGTAAATACTGAAAGCATAGCTCCAAGAGTGGTTAATAGCAACATATACAGATGGATACCAAAAGTGGCTGAACTGTGTCTGGCAGTTTAGTTTCATCTGGAAGGAGTCTAGTTCTCAAGGAATTGGGTAAGGGGTTCAGAATCCTTCAAAAGCCCATACTAGGTTCAAATACAAAAGATGTATGGTAACTCTATGTTAAAAAAGCATCTTCTGCCTTTCAGGCCTCCAGACAAACTGTCTAGAGACAAAGTCCTAATTTT
Organism: Corvus hawaiiensis; assembly: GCF_020740725.1. Classification (NCBI taxonomy): domain Eukaryota; kingdom Metazoa; phylum Chordata; class Aves; order Passeriformes; family Corvidae; genus Corvus; species Corvus hawaiiensis. Next base: position 53,520,766 of record NC_063213.1, read on the forward strand.
GTCCCTCAACAGCCCTCCTGTACCTGACATGATATTAATTCTATCCACAGCAGTAGGGTATTACTGGATGTTGTTGCTTCATAAGATGCAGTACATTTAATACATGTGACAGCAAATTTGTAGAATGAGCAGATGTATTTATTCATCACTTGCTATGAGTTTATAAATTTTTCTGTTACCTCCAGTGTGGGATCAATGTTCTGTTTCTTGCTGTGGCTGCTGCTGTATTTCAGTTACTGCTATTGTGTATGAAAACTGCCCATCTTCTTTCACCCTGATGTCTGTGACTCCTGGTTATCAACTGCTCCTGCGAAGTATAAATATTTTTTCTATGTTTTTTTCTAATTTTCATAATTTTTGTAAAATACAAAGATAACTGAGCAGTATATATAAACTGTCAAAATTTCTTTCTATTTCCTTTTGGAATTAGGTGCTAGGAAAAAAAGAGTATAAACATTAGGTAATAAGATAGTATCTCTTGAGATTAAAAAGAAATACTGGTGCACTTGTGTAACACCTGAGATTTCTTATACCATGAAAGATTTCATTTTTTAAAGTTGAAATCCTGGAGAGAAATAGATACCAAAAGAAAGCATTTGTGTTCATCATTTCAGTTTGTTTATCTACCTATATCAAGATGAATTTTGCTGTAGATTTCTACTTTTTCTTTGACAGTAGCTGTATCACTTCTTTTCATCTGAGAGTTTCTTCAGGATGAAGTCTGTAGTGGAAAATAGAACGATATTTTTGTGTTAATACTATCTGAACAAGATGTCTTTACAACCTATTTCCTAATCTTAAAGATACCAGGAACCTCAGATCCATTTTATATCTCACCCCTCCTAAACTCTTACATCAAGTATATGAAGTTCAGAATTGAAACTTCACAGTTAGAGATAAGAGACATTTTGCCTAGAAGGTATGTCAGCTCAGTGCAAGTTTTCACATACCTGATTTGTCTTTGTATGAGAAAATGTTTCAGATACACCCTCCTGAAGGCTGATGAGCTATTCACTGTTATTTCCATCAGGATTTCAGACTATGTTTTGAAATGTATCTTACAAAAAAAAAAAAAATCCCTAGTGATTACAACTCATTTTTTGAAATTGGGCCATTCTATCTTTCCATGCCTTGGGATAACCAATTAAAAAGAGTAAAGCTAAGGAACTAGAAGAAATCCCCCAAACTCTGAGATCACCAGCCTGTCATCTGTCTTCAACAGCATCAATTTAATTTTTCATGGTGAAAACTGAGTATCTTGGGACACTTCATAATACACTTGACACAGTTTTTAAAATCAACAGCTCTAGTTGCTCACTGTGTATTTAACAATATGGTGATTGCCACCAGAAGACCTTAGGACAGATGTAAAAAAAGACATTACAGTGGGAAAAGATCCACCTTTTTTAATGAGAGCTGAGTCAACCTATAACTGAATTTCATTGTTTAGTCCTGGATTTCTTAAAAAATTATAATTATGGTGGAACTATGTCTGAATCAGATGAAACCATTTTCTCAGAAGGATGATATTTTGTTGAAAATCATTCATGCATAGATTGGAAATTACTTTTCAATACTTCATTTTGATAAAAAATAATAAAAATTGTTTTGCAACAAAGTTATTAGGTACTATTTTCACCAATTTTCCCCCTACATAAACATCGAGTATTTCAAAATTATGGCATTCTATCTTGGATTTCACAATATGTTATTTCTGTTGTTACAATGTAGTAGTATAAAAGGGCAGATGCGAACTGTAATGTTTTGCTTTGGGAAATTTTATATCAATAACTACATTATTCAACCCAAAGTGGTAAAAGAATTAGTTTGAAAGATATTATCTATTGATTATTTTGAAAATGATGTCTATTAACTACAAGTAGGTTTTAGTACACCAAGAGAACTCAAAAAATATGAGAGAAGTTTTAGAGTGTGCCAGTGTGCAAAGGAATGAACAGGATCATCTGGATAACCACAAAGCAGTTTGTCTGCTGTGAGTTGTGGGTGAAATAATGGACAAGGTGACAAGGGATTGAGTTTTTAAAGGACTAAAGGATAAATGCATAATTTCCATTGGTGAACAGGATTTCTAGTAGTCATATACATAGAAGTTATAATGGGGAAGGCAGCATATGTTGTAGGGAGGTATTAGGAATTGTGAATGTTGGAAGGGATGTACATGCAAATATTTTGTGTACCTGGGTTGACAAACTGGCCTTTACTGGGCAAGCAATTTACAAGTACAATTAACTTCAGGCTCAATTTAGCTAATTTAAACATCTAAGTAGCAATTGTGTATTTGTGTCAGATCCCTTGACATCTAAATAGCTTAAATTGGGGTGCAAATAATTGTGGAAGGAAAAAAAAGTGCCTGTTATTTAGAAAAATTAAAACTCCAAGAAAATAAATAACCTCAAACAAGCCACGTTATATGTTTCTTATGTTTAGATAATTATAGAAAAACTTTCCTCACAAATTTTCCCCTGTATCCAGATAACTTTCCATATTTCTTGCGCTGTTGATCTGAAAGTAATTATACTCCTCCTGTCTGAATGGTGAGCTAGCTTTCAAATATGCACCATCAACAAAATACAAATACCTTCACCTGTATCACTTTGTCAATGGTTGAGGCTATTTAACTGGAATGCAGATATCATTGGCTAGACACAGAAAGAATTAACCCCACCAGCAGCTTAATTCCTTACTCTAAATTGGTTTTGACTAATTGCCAGATTAAATGCAGAAAAAAAAAAAGAAAATGGAGACAAAAGCCCCAACCACCTCTGAATTTTTTTTTTTTGCCACAAGTCCACAACCTCATATTCATTTTGTGTTATATTTTTAGGATTGATTTTTTTTGTTATTTAACAGACAATTGATTTTACAGAAGAATGAATTATGGAAAAATGATCTCTTTTTTTTTCTAATTAAAAATACTTATGAATCATGTTTGCCATACAGGACAGAAGACCGTAATTCAGGGTTTTTTTTTTCCTTTTCCTCAGCTCCTTGAGAATTCTCACAGCAAACATTGACCAAAACTGCCTTGGCTCAGTTATCTGAGTAACTCAAAAAAAATGAGAACAATCATTAATATGATCTTTGGATAAGTCTCTTTTCAGTAGCATATAGTAAAGGTGTAACTGTATTTATTGTTTTCATATTTAGGTAATCTGGGAATAACATTTTTGTCAAGCTTTATGTAAGTGGCCTGTCATGGATATGAAATGGCCTCCCTCTCCCCTCTCCCAATTAATAGGAAATAATATAGCTGTTACAGGAAACTTAGTTAAGAAATTTTAAAAAAAGAAACATCTACAGCAGTACCTAAATAATGGAAATCTTCTACCCACATACTTTCTATCCTTTGTTCCTTTTACCAATACTTTTGATTACTGTTTTTCTTTGTTTACCTTACTCATTTTGTAACTTCTATCCGGCTGCAATTTTGAGCAACAAGGACTATTTTCATTTTGGTAGTTTTTTAAATTGATTTTGGAAGTTTGATGGATTTGAGTTTTGTGTTCTCTTTAAGGGCATTTAACAGGTATTCAGCAATCAGTGACCAGATGATGCAAAAAGTCCTCTCTATAGTTCTGGTAACTTTCTTCTATGCAAATCATTAAAAAAAATATTTCTTTTGGAATTTCTTGCAGACTAAGCTTGCATAGACTAAACCAAATCAGGATAAAAGTGATTTAATTTGTTAGCATCATGTAATTTAGCAGCAATTAGTGATCTGTGCGTTTAGGACCTCAACAAGAACCAATACCAAGAACTCAACAGATAGACCACTGTGATTGTCACTTACTAATCTGCACATTTCTGAACAGTTTTCTGTGGTTGATTCTAGAAAGTTGAAACTTCATCCACATCCCCTTCCCCAAGTTTAATGTACTCCCATCCCAGAGGGCAAAATGTCAGTGACAAGTACCACCCTTCCAAGCTGCACATCCCTTCTGTGGGAAGTTTTAAGTGCATCTATGCTGCCCTCTTCAACTGCTACACCCATGCAGCAAGGATCATACCTGCACTTATGTGGCAGGACCTTGGACACTGTACCTCATACTGTCATCCACCCCACAGGCTGCTCATGACATACAACAGAGAGGCTGCTCTGTCTGGCCTTGGGAGTGGTTGTGATACCCCAGGACAATTTCTGGCAGTGGTGAGCCCGGCATTGACTGCTGTCATTCCCACTGCAAGGTTTCTCTGCACTGCTACTGATATTACCGATATTTTCCCTTATATTTCTTTCAATCTGACTCCTTCTCTGTTTAAAAAATCCTCTTTGCAATTCCCAGGTCTAACCTGGGTGGTGGCCATCTTTCTCTTCAGTGTGATAATTTTTCTTCAATCTTTATTTTGGACCAACAGCCTCATGGACAGTTTTGGGTGTCCCATTGGGATCTACAGTGCACACTCAAGTTCCTGTCTCAGCAACTGTGGCTGTCCAGGATATTTTGCTAAAGATGCTGTGAGCATCCCCCAGATCCCAGAGGGACACTGGCTGTCAGAGCAGGGAAAGGCAGAGTGCCAGCACCTTGAAAGAAAAAGGAAGATAAACTAACTGAGAAGATATCCAAAAAAGGTCAATGAAGATGGTGAAAGGTCTTAAACACAAGTCTTACAAGGTGCAGCTTAGGGCAATGGTGTTGTTTAGCCTGGAGAAAAGGAAGCTCAGGGGAGACCTTATCACTCTCTACAACCACCTGAAAGGAGATTGTATTGGTTTATATTGGTAGCTAGCGAGGAATTGAAAACACACCAGTGTTTTGGCTACTGCTGAGCAGTGCCACCAGAGCATCAGCACATTCCTCTCTCACCAGTAGGCTGAGGATGCTCAAGAACCTGGGAGGCAACATAGCCAGAACAGCTGACCCAAGCAGTCCAAAGGGGTATTCCATACCATATGATGTCTGCTGAACAATAAAAGCTAACAGACAGTTTGTTTTCCGGTGCAACCTTTGCATGTGCTGGAGCCCTGCTCCCTGGGAAGTGCCTGGAAATTGCTGCTGATGGGAAGGAGAGAATAAATTTTTTTTTTTCCTTTGCTTCTGTGCATGTATTTTGCTTTTTTTTTTATTAAATTGCCTTTATCTTGACCCAGTCTTTTGTTTTTTTTATCACCTTATTTTCCCTCACCCTGTCCTGCTGAGGACAGGAATGATAAAGCAGCATATAGGCACCGGTGTCCAGCCAAGGCCAGCCTACCACAAAAGTGTTGGAACAGGCTGCCTAGAGAAGAGGTGGAATCACAATCCCAGGATATATTTAAATGATGTGTAGATGTGGGACTCGGGGATATAGTTTAGTGGTAGACTTGGTTGTGCTGGATTAAAAGCTGGACCTGATGTTAAGCATGACACTGAAGATTCTGAAGATATGAGAAATGCGTCCAAGAAGTACTAAGATGTTATTGCAAGACTTGCTGCTTTCCATACTCACTTACTGCGTTTCAGTGTAATTTCTCAAAGAAGACCTTGAAGTCTCATTGCCAACCATTGCTTTGAATCTAGCATTTTTTTTCCATGGTCTATTCTAGGACTGAGTTGTTAATGTAATTACCCCTCACCAGAAAGTTCAAATAATTTGATCAGTTTTGAATAAAAAATTATCTCACTGACTCTGTTTATTCCTCGTGCTAACTCTAATCCTCTATGCTGGGATATCTCAGAAACTTTTATTTAAATTTATTTATTTATTATTTCTTTATTATATATTTATAAATATATAACAGTTCATTAGAGCTAATAACAAAGATAATAAGCAATAATCCTGTCCAAATATAAATATTAGGATCCTAATTTTGATCATTTATTTTCTTTGCCTTTCTAATTTGCTGGAAGTTAAGCAGATCAAAGCATCTCTTGGCTAAACTGGTGTCACTGTAAACAGCAGTATCTATTCCAGTAGATTTTACCACAAAAATGATTATCCTTGTTACTGTTCCCCGGATTTGAAGGACAATGTGGAAAGATATGTTACTGTTTCCATGATTTGGTTATCACAGTAAGGGGTGATATTATCTTATTGGGGTAAGAATCTAAAGGAAAAATGAATGAGGAATTAAATAAAATGAAACTGTTTGAAGTCTTAATTAAATGTTTAAAAGTTCACAGTGTACCTGCATCCAGACCAAATTCTAACTCTGTGCACATTCCCTTAGAATAGATAGAGATAACAATCTTTTTCTCACTTTATTGGAGGTGGAACTAAAGCTCTAAAGGACTAGGTTGTGGATGGTTAGGCTCAATGATTAAAGCAAGGATGGAGTCAAGTGTGGGGAACAGAGATAGATACTATGGTCAGGGAAAGCCAAAAACATGCGTTAAAGTTATACCTGGTGCAGAGTGAGGGATTAAAAAAATAACAGGGCTGGAGGATGAACAAAACTAACGAGAAATAGGGTCAGATGGTGTCCAAAATTTCTAAGGTAACTAAGGAGTCTATGTTGAAAAGTATGATTCAAAATAAGGAACAGGTTTTGATCAATTCTAAATAAAAATAGGTTATTTGGACTACTTAAATTAAAAATAAAATTGAAAGTAAAAACCCTAAAAGCAAGCAGTTTGCCACAGGCATAAAATATTTTTGGGACACTTGATGTCCCAAAACAAAGGCAAGACAAATATATAAAAGGTTGGTGGAGATAATATTCCTCTCTTAACTAGTAAAAGCCCAAAGTAAGGAATCTATGTTCAGTTGTTTTTCTCATTTGAAAGCACTTCAACCTACATAGCCACAGTGCTGTATCTTACTGTATATTCTGGGGGAACAAAAAAGAGGTAACCCCTTCCCTGGGGATTCTGTTCTAGTGCCCGACCACTATTCAGGTGAAGAACCTTTTCCTAATATCCTTGATATATAACTTGAACCTCCCCTGGCACAACTTCAGGCCATTCCCTTGGTCCTGTCACTGGTCACCACAGAGAAGAGATCAGTGCCTTCCCCTCCTCTTCCCCTCATGAGGAAGCTGTAGACTGCAAGGAGGTCTCCCCTCAGTCTCTTCTAGGCTGAACAGACCAAGTGACCTCAGCTTCTCCCCATACAGTGTCCCCTCTAGATCTTTCACCATCCTTGTAGCTCTCCTTCGGACATTTTCAAATAGTTTAATGTCTTTTTTATATTGTGGCACCCAAAACTGCACACAGGACTTGAGGTGAGGCCGCCCCAGTGCAGAGCAGAGCGGGACAATCCCCTCCCTTGCCCGGGTGGCGATGCTGTGCCTGATGCCTCCCAGGACACCATTGGCCCTCCTGGCAGGGCACTGCTGACTCATGTTCAATTCACGATCGGCCAGGAGCCCCAGGTCCCTTTCTGTGGGACTGGCCTCCAGCTTCTTGCTCCGCACTCTCTCCATATATCCAGAGCTGCCTCATCTCAGGTGCAGAACCTGGCACTTTCTGTGTTAAAGTTCATACAGTTGGTGATTCCTCGGTCATCTAATTTGCCATGATCTCCCTGCAGGGCCTCCCTGCCCTCGAGGGAATTAACAGCTCCTCCCAATTTAGTATCACTGGCAAACTTACTAAACCTTCAAGTCCTGTGTCCAAGCTGTTTATGATGTTGGAGAGAACTTGGCTTAAAATGGAGCCCTGTGGAACCCCACTAGGAGCTGGAGAAATTACCAAGGAGATATTGTTTTATTTATTATCACTGAAATACATAAATGGTTCCTTGTTAAAGCATAAGGTGTATTACAAAGCAATTCAATAGAAAAAATTCAGCATCTGCTAATTAGAAAAAATGACACCCCTAGCACCATAGAAAGTTATGTCTTTAGAAAGAAAATTTAACCTTTTTTAATCTTATATTAGCACTTAAAACAACAAAAGAACCTATTAATATCACAATATCTTAAAAATTGTATCAAATGCTGATAATGCAGGATGTATGTTCAGACAAAACTTTGGTAGTCTATTAAAGTAGGAACACAAAAGAGTTAGTAAGGAAGTAGATTGAGTCTATTGGGTTTTTTACATTCTTCTCACAAATGGAAAGAACGTCATGTTTTTATATTATACAAGCAGAAACTCAAACACTTTATAAGAAATCAACCTAGGGCTTCAGTTCTTCTGTACTTGGCCAAAACCAGTGCACTTTGTGCATACATCAGGTAAGGATGTAGTTTAAAGAAAAGGGGTATAGAGGTGGCTAACAAGGATGAGAAACAGAAGGAAACTGTGTTGGGAAGTTGTTCAACTGTCTGATTGTGAGTGGTGACTGAAAAGTTTAGCACATGGATCATGCCAAGACGTGACCTAAAAAAGGCTACAAGCCAGAAAGATTGTTCTTTGGAGCTTGCTTGTTGGTAAACTTGCTATTAATGAGGGTGACAGGAGTGATAAATAGTGAACTTAATTTAACTTGATTCTTTGGAAACAGAACAGTTTGACTTTTTTAAAATGCAAGTTGATTTTAAATGGGAAATATTCTTTGGAATGGAAAAGCTGGGATTTTTGGAAGAGTACATGTCATGTAAAAATATTGGACTCTTTTATAAAATGATTTTCAGTGAGGATCCTCTCTAAGACATTTATCTCTTTTTTTTTTTTTTAATTTTCCCAAAATTCCACATGAAGCTTTTCCTACAGTTGCTGCAGTAGCAAAGGGAAGGATTTGACTTCTTGCAAGCATTGCTGGAGAAGTATGGATGAAGAAAGAAAGGATGTTTGCCTCCGGGTAATTGTGTGGGAATGAGAGGGAATTGGAAGGGTGGAGGTTAAGTCCTTGAACACGTGGAAGAAGAGATACATGCCAAGTTTAGAGAAAATATTCTGGGTAGATAGAGCAAGGAAGTCAAAAAAGTGATGAGATTCAGCAGGCAGAGAAGAACCTTTATCAAGTTCCATCCTCTCCATGAATGATATCTGGGCTAGCTCTTCACAAGACACTTTTTTTGTATTTGCATTGACAAATGGATCAAGCTGGTAATTGTTTTATGTATGGGTCCACTGACAAAGGAGCAATTCTATTAATTGACTTCAGTGATGTTAAGTACATTTGTATGTAATCTAATATATGATGTAAAATGCAGAAAAATCACAAGAATTCTCTAAGAATATGGAATATTCAGTGAGGAAAGAATATTTCATTATCTTGCTTTATCTTGTAGAAGTAGCAACCCTGTTTCTGTTACCAAACTCAAAAATTTGAGAATATTATGACATCATCAATATTAAGAGACATATAATATTAAAAACTTTAATAGGAAAGATTTTTTAAAATACATTTTATTAAAGATTTTTTACCATATGTTTAAATTTAGATTTTAGATATTTAAATATTAAAGCAATAATGGAAGATTAATCGTCCAATGATTGTAACCACAGTAACTGCTGCTTAAAGGATTTTGGAACAGCCCCAATACATTTGCAGTAGCTGAAATTTGCACATGCAAATAAGATGCATTCTAAATTTTCTAATTAGTTGTTGATTTAGAAGCTGCTGACTGAGATATTCCCTGATTCCGTCTACGCTGACATTTAGTAAGTCATTACACTGTAAGGAAGACACTGAATAAAAAGACAAAGTAGTTTCTTAAGACCTAAATGAAATATAACTTTGGGCTTTAGCACAGATTTGCACATTAACTAATACCTTGTTTATGACTAGAGCAATGTTTTTGAAACCATTTAAAATAAACATTCAAAAAAAGGTTATAATCTGGATTTTTAATTATTTCTGTTTTCCATTTATCTGCTTGGTTTGTAAACCAAATTTTGAGGCCATTGGATTGACATCTATGAAAGCTGCTGTAAAACAAAGAATGTAAAACAATGTTTTAAAAATAGTTTTAAAATAATACTACTGGAATTTATAATGGATAGACAGAAAAAAAATTCGCATTACAGGGTATCACTGAGCCAAATGGCTTAAAGGGCAACATGGAAGTTTAAACTCTTAGCAAAAACGATTTTTCCTATTGGACCAGAAAAATGTAAGGCAGAAAAGCCTCTTTATAGACACTGCACCAGTAAACTGTGTCTTCAGAAGAAAATTTTATTGGGTTAGAGTCTAATCTTTCATCCAGAGTTTGAGTCAAATGCTGTTCTGAGTTGAGTCACTGTGTAGTAAACCATAAAGAAGAAGAGATAAGCATCTGCTGGTAGAACATGAACAGCTGAACCGTAAGAAGCTGTTTCCCCGTGTTCATCTCACTGAATGTGCGGCTGGACTTTGTTGTGTGACTTTCAGCTTTTCACTACATTTTCTTTTATTATGCTTTAGCTACTTTTAGGCTGTAACTTTTGCAAGGCACCTAAGTTTTTTTTGTTTGACCTGTTACTTATAAGCTGCTAACCAGACCGTTATTAAAAGGGTATAGACTCCATTTGCCTATAGTACACCTGGGCAAATCCCCTTGATGCCAGTTTATCACTTGCTTAGGAGCTCACCAGACTGCTGAAGCTGTAGGAAGGAGCTGCTGGTAGTCAATCAGCTTTGTCAGGACATGCCAGTTAATCTTCTCAACTCCATACCAGTTTCTTAAAGCTAAATAAAAACTCACTGTTTATTTCTTGATTTTTACTCCTTAAATTATTTTAAAGATATAGAAGAGTACCCTGTGTCCAACAATTTTTGTAGTCAAGCATATTGCAGAGTTTTAGTACCGGCATGTATAAAACCTTTTGAACTTATTTTCAAAATGTGCCAAAGAAACAGTCTCTTAAGTATCTCCACCAGCCCTAGAAGAATAGCTTTGCTGTTTAAAAGATCACACATGAATATAGCTTTCATGTTTTCAAATACCTTGGTATTCCTGGGTAACTCAGATACTTTTTTCCTCATTTCCATTTTTCAGCATTTCAGCAGAAGTAGCAGCTGAAAAAGCTGCCAAAGGAGAGTCTCTATTGCTCTCATTTACAGTGGGTTTTCTTTGCTGAGCAATGGCAAAGAGTCAGATGTGCTGCACGTACTTCTATTAAAACAACCTTGCTGGTGCTTCATTTTCTCTGCAAGATTAGACACATTTGGTATTGTGTAGCAACCTCCTCCTTTTGCTGTTCTGAATAGCTCTATACATAAAAATTGAGCTCTATCTTAACCCCTCATAAATACACCATGGCAGTGTTAAGGGCTCTCCAAAGAAGCACGGAAGATGGGGGTTTTGCTGTGAAATGACATCCAGACTCTGACTCCTTATGTCTCCTCTCCACCAGAAACTCTTTCAGTGTTGGTGAAATCTGTATTTTTGAAAATAAGCAGAACTGCAGTGGCACAGCAGATTGGAGGCTTTGTTTATGGTGAAGAATTACATCTTGGGAGGGCTCTGGAACACAGGTTTTCCCATAAAGAGAAACAGAAATACTTTGAAAGATATTTTTTACTGTAGTTTTGTTGAGATATAGTGCCCAACAGTACAACACAGCATTTTTCCCCTCCTCAAAAGCAATGCAGGTGGGTCAGGTAATACAGAGATGATTTATCATTTTGGCTGAGCCCTCTGAAATGTTGACACAGAAATCTCTCCTTGAATGAAGAATGAGGAAATGGGCACTAATGAGATCCTGATGCAAGTCATTGGTAGTCTACTTGGTAATTCATAGAAGTAACTTTGCAGTGAATGATCATGATGCTACAAATCACAGAAAAGGCTATCGGATCTTTCCTCACTGTATAAACAGCAGCAGGCCTAAAGACAACAAGTCTGTATGTGTTCAGCTGCAGCCTGACAGCCTTCTGCTGAGCTCAGAACTATCCCTATCTTTACTCCCATGAAAATCAATCTAGCATTTCTTATGCAGAAAGACAGAAAATGCATTTGCATGTAGGGGTTTGGCACTCTCCATTTGCATGGATCTTTCAATTTGGACACTGGTACACTAACAAATTACTAGAAAGAAAAAAACCCCAAACAACCAAACAAAAACCCAAACTCTGCCACCAAAAACCCAAACCCCTAAATTGTTGTGGGGCTCTGCATAGATTTGAGGCCTAATTTAAGAAGAGACTTGTCTAAAAATCACAAAGGAGAGGAAAACAGGAAAACAGATGAATGCATCGGCAACAAAAAATCTTTAAATTAACTGCCTGTCTATATAACCTGCTAGCTTCAAATATGTTTATTAGCTTATAAATATGAATATATTTTAAAAAAATGTAAATAAATATATGCTTGTAACATTCCTCTGCAGTCTTTTATCAAACCTTAGCTATTTTCAATACTCTCTAAGGAAAGTGAATATAAATTAGGGATAGAAATTACATTTTATTAAGGAAGAATTAAATAAATTGTTGAGATTCATTGCTCTCCTCCTCCATTTGATTTAATTCCTTCTGGGTTTCTTGAGAAATTGCCACTGTCTCTAGAAAAAGCTTTTGCAATAGCTCCCATTACCAGGTTTTTCCAAAGCCTTAATTTCATGATCTCATTTTCTGAGAATAGTTACATGTCCTCAGACAGAAATTCCCCTTCCCTTCCCTTCCCTTCCCTTCCCTTCCCTTCCCTTCCCTTCCCTTCCCTTCCCTTCCCTTCCCTTCCCTTCCCTTCCCTTCCCTTCCCTTCCCTTCCCTTCCCTTCCCTTCCCTTCCCTTCCCTTCCCTTCCCTTCCCTTCCCTTCCCTTCCCTTCCCCATTTCCTCTTTCTTTCCTGCTTCCCTTTTCTTTTATTTCCCTTCTTTTTCCTTTTAATTTTTTTCTTTTTTTTTTCCTTTTCCCTCCTTTTATTTTTCACTACTGTATTATTATAAAATTGTCATCCTACCAAGGCACAATTCATCTTTCCCTTTTTGCCCACTTACACGGATGCAGTGTGTGAAACAGTGTTATTTTGATTTGGTCACAGTTCATATCTGTGAGACACAGGTGTGATCAGCTGCAGTACTGTGAGACAATGATGAATTGGCCCTTTAGAGCTTAGCTTTACATTTCAAGAAACAGCAAAAGAGATTAAAGGAGAGAGAAACTAAATATGTGCCAGTGCTTGTCCCTCAAAAAGCAAGAACACTAAATCCATGTACAGACACTTGCTTCAGCAACCACAAGAAGTGAAATCCAGGGAATACAAACCAGCTTGTATTTTAACAAGGTAGTAGGTGAATTTGAGATTCAAGATGGAGTAACATATGGTTTGTGCTCTAAAACATATCACAGGTGTCCCAGTAATCTCATTTTTACTATTTACATTCGTGTTCAAGGGCTTGATTTCCTCTTCAGGGAAGAACAATTTTCCCTAAAGATTTATGAATAAACAGAATAGGTTCTTAAAGGACAAGTAACTGGAAGTTGGTTGCAATGTAGCACCTCAGTCCCACTTATGCAGATATCTCCTGTGTTGGTTTATGTCCAGAGGTTTCCATTCGTAACTTCTGGTCCAAGTCTTATTGATTCAATTCCTGCTTATGCATGATTTTTTCACAAAAGTAGGTTATGTAGAAAACCTGAATATTCCCTCCCCAGACTAAATATCAAAGAGTACAGAAGGACATTTAATATGAAAAGATTATGCTCTAAGTATACAAATCACAATGGACAAACTGTGTTGCTGTGTTGTAATCCAAAATTTCAATCAAAAATCATTCTTTGTACAATATTGTTAAGGCTGGTATTAGAAAAGGATTTGTTAAATACTAAATAGAGAATCAATCAAACATTTTACTGTAAAATGACATTTTAAGTAGAGCTTCTTCTAAAACACTAGACATTTTATTTTATATAGTTTTTATTTTTCTGTTTTCTCTTATGTGGTAGAGACATTATTTAAACATCACTGTGCTAAACAGAAAAATACCTTAACTTTGAAGCTCCATCTGGAAGTAAAATTGTATTTGTAAATGCTTCACTGAACAAAATTTTTCAAATATAATTCAAGTATAGTAATCACATTTAAAATACAATTTTTCGTAGTTATGTCCCATCTGCTCAATACTGATAAGGAGTTAAAAAAACAAGCTATAAAAATCAATGCCACTAAATGCTTATTAATTATAAAAGAACTTGCTTAGCCTACTGAGCACATTTAATAACAGGAATGTATATTCCCAGGTATAGACGCAAATTTTAGATGATTCCTTAAAAGTTTAAAAAGTTTATAAGCATCATACTCATTTCATTTAATCTGATTCTACACTGAGTGGATCATTCTACTACTGATAGAGCACACAATTTCTTCCTGGGTTAAAAAAGGTCATTGCATGTTAAAGGTCAGTGAGCCACAGTGGATAAAGTCGCATACAACATACTTTTCACCATCTTTGCAAAATTATCAGTAAATTTAAGACTTACTACTTATTTTCTCAGACGTTATATGTAAGTCCAGTAGCATCATGAGCTGATTTAACCAGTTGGTGGTGCATGAGGCATTCAGGTCAATCAGATTGGCACAAGAATGTTTCAAGTTTTTTCTCAGACCCAGCCTCACAAAAGACACTGGAGAGAAATAAAACATATTAATGATAATTTTTTTAACATCAATATACATGGCTGCAAAAAAGAGTAGTCAAAAAACCAAACCTTATGATATTGAAACAGCAAGTTGTAGACTAGTAGAAGTTGCAGAGTAGGAATGACTTAATTAGAGGCTTTATGAGCACCTTATTGGGAGGTGTGTGTTAAGTTTTCATAACTGTATATCTGGTTCTGGCAGAAGCAAGCACACCTGAGAATAAAAGCAGTCAGTACTGCAGACAGTACAAAGTGATAGAACATAAATTAATTTGTACCTTCAACAGCGCAGCCAGAGCTTGACACCGCCACCCCACATTCATAAAAAATTTTGGATATCTCTGTACCATAAAGGTACAGAGTGTTGCTTTTCAGAGCAGATCTGTGAGAAGTACATCCATCTTCTTCCTCCTTTTCTTTTACTTCGCCATTTTTAAATGATCAAATATGTGGGAGACATGTTTTGACACATGGAGAACTGTCTTCAAGCACAGTAGGCATAGGCCATGTATCCTACTGATCTATGCAGCTTGAGACCAAGCAAAATTTCATCAGTTCAACAATGAATAGAAAGGTTTCACTTTGTTCAAAACTATTCAAGCTTTTTTTACCTGAACCTTTGAAAGCAAAAATTGAACAATCCTGTCCAGAATGGTTCCTCATGGCAGATTCTATTCATGATTTTAAAACTCCACTGATTTTCTTTTAATTTTTACTATTTTCATACAAAACCATACTGTTCAATAGTATATTTTTTGTGAAACATTTTGTATTACATTGCTATCTTTATGGATTAAAGTGTTTTGACACCCATATAAGAATGAAAACCGTTAGCTTTGTTTTAGAGCAATGCGCTGTAGCCACTGTATTTCACCAGCTAAACTTCAGTAATAGAGGTTAGCACTGTTTAATGAATGGCAAAAAAGCCTTTATGGAAGAAAGAAATCTGAAAAAAATCAAAACAATGTAGACTTTGAAGCCACATTAAATCATTTATATCATACATCTATGAGACAGCAGTGATCTACTGAGATTTGCTGACACGTACCACATATCAACCCTTATTTAAAGCTGTGAAGCTGTGTGACACTGGGATAATAGTGCCTGGCCAGATGATTGTATGCTTTTTCATTTAAGCATTTATGGGAAGTACCATAACATGGCCAAACTTCCTTTGCATGCAAACGAACAGTGTCTTTGCTATTTTATTTGCTTAAATATAAAAATCCATTCCGGTCTGAAAATGTCAGTATAACCTTTGATAAAGGATTAAGACTCTGCAATTTATGTCTAACCTAAACTCCAAGTAACTTCCAAATTCCATTTTTTGACTCTTAAAGCTTTTTTCTTAGGAGTTCACATATTCCCCAAATTTGAAGGTTATGTTTCTTTCACAGGTATTTGTGAAAATGGCCTTGCAATGGTGACAGAGTGGTAGTGATTCTCAAAAGCTATTTTTAAAAGAAAGGAAAATAGAGTGCTGGTTAGGTAACAGAAGAGAAGAGAGGAAGAACAGAGCTCACATATATAATTTTTGCTATGTAAGTTTGTACTATATTTTGGTGTTCTCAGTAGTGTATCTTTACCCATCATTTCTGATTACTTTTGATCTTAAGAAGTTTTGTGGCTACTACTTCCTGTTATGCAACAAAAAAAACCATTAGACTCCTTACTTCTGTCACCAAAGCAAGAACAGTGCTGCTTTAGCCATAATGAATTCAACTGGAGAGACTGAAATAGCAAACACGTAAAAAAAGAAAAAAAGTCTCATTTTTATCCCTAGAAACAAAATTTTAAGATGCTTGTGTCTGGTAACCCACAGGCAAATGGTACTTCAGCCGGAATTGCAGGGAAACAGAAAGTAAACGCAAAACGATAACCTGGTGCCTCAGGTAAAAAGGGTAGAGTTTCTTGTGCATTTTATATTCTATTCCTTGCAAGGCTATCAATGCATTGATGCGTCCTCTTCTGGAGAAGTCACATTGCTCTTTCTTCAAACTCAATTTTTAACACATAAGACCTTTCACTGAGTAGATGGTAAGCAGAGCAGATTGTGATTCCCCTGCTAGTTGAAGAGCAGACTAGCCACAGAGAAAAACCCCAACACCACGAGATATTTGGGTTCCAGGGTAAAGTGCTCTTTTCAAGAACCAATTTGATCCTCACCACTTAAAGAGAACTTTCAAAATTAAAATTTCCTTTTCTGGTCCCAAACCTAACTTATTAATTGTTAAATGGAAGACAAATGAAAAAGAGATACTGGGCTTTCTATGTTAAACCAGATTTAGTCTGTTCACTATTTCGGCCAAATGCTGAATTAAAACTTAGCGTCCTAATAAAATGGTGCAGGTCCTCCCAAGCCATCCCTTCTCCAGGCCATGTCTACTCTAATGAGTGTTGAGTAGGAGTTTCCTGGAGTTTCAATGCTGCCGGATAGCTGTTTATTAAGTCTTATCAGAGGAACAGAGCCACTAGCGTGATCCAGGTACAGCATAGAGCACAGAAAGCAGGAGTGAAGTCTCTAATTATCAAGATTTACACAGCCTTTTAAAGATAATTTAACCAATGGTTACTAAAAACATATATTATTTTCACTTTCCTACCAATTATTCAGTAACACAGGCAGGAACTGCGGAATTCTCTATCCAATCATTCCAAACTACTTTTACTGCAGAACATGGAGTAGTAGAAGGAGGAGAAGAAGGTTTAGAGAACAACAACAATCCTCCATTTTGATATTTTTTACTCTTATCTATTTACTACAAAAAGAAGCCCAAAACCTCTAAATTTTTCACCCTGTGACAATCTTACATAGTAGTCTATCACTTAATTCACACCACTGTATTTTCTAGTTCTTGTCTGATCATTGGTAATTTTTTCCAAGGTTGGAGGCTAAAACAGTGTTGTTCAGGGGGGTAAGAACCCTTAAAAACAGACAGAGAAATCCTCTCGGCACTCTGGGTTCCTACAATATGGCAGTAATCTCAGTCTTCAAGCTCTTAATGTGAGCTGGGAAGGAGCAAATAAAGCCAAATGAGATGAGGCTTGTGAAAAAACACGTGTAGCAGGTCAAAAGCAGGAAAAAAGGACAGCAGTGTGCTTCCTCAAAACTCTAAATTTTTTTCCTGCTCACTTGCTATATGTAATCAAAACCCTCTGCATCTCTTAGCAAACCTTCCTGTTTCAATGGTTGTGGCATATGCTCTGTTAATATGAGTGCTAGGTATTAAAGCATTTTTGTCTTCACAGCTTCCTAGGAACCACCTTTATGGTTATGTATGGGTTTTTTTCTTGGTCTTACATTGTAGTAATTTTGAAAGTTTATTGGTCATGGTTCACACAGGTATCCAGAAAATTTTTTTGCATTTCTAAAAGTAATATTCTTAAAATATCTTTCTGTTTTCTGTAATGCTGGCTTTCAGATTGAGTTCCCTCATCATTCACAATACAGTCTTTATGGAATCAGCAATACTTTCTTTTGAAAGGCAAATTGATATATGGCCTGGTGTGACTTAGGTTTATATTCCTGAGAACTCCTTTGCTGCTCAATCACTATCCTTCCCATTTTATTTCATTATTTCATACAAGGATGCTTAAAAAACCAAAATAAAATATTTTAAAATTCAAAAATGACAGCTTCATGGGGTTTTTTGGTAAATTTTATTGGTTTTCTATTAACCCTGAAAATTAAAATATTATTTAAAGTCTCGAATTTCCTGGTTTTCCCATCTTATTTACTGAAGATTTTGATTCTGCTAAATTCTTTTCAGCATGCTTCTTTTTTAGCAAGGAAAGAGGCCTGGAAAGATGCATATGCAGAATACAGTATTTAGTATAGTCCTCGAATCTTTGGAGCAGTTGTCAGAATTCCAGCTTGTTTCTGGCTTCATGGCTGTGAGAAAGGGTTTGGAAATGTGGGGACAATGCATTGATGTTGCCTAAGACTTTGGAACTTAGTATGTTGAATATTAAAATATTATATAGTCTATTTTTTTTCAGCTGTAGCTACTTCCTATAAACTGGTTTGCATTAAAGCCTTTTTATGCAACTACATAAATTATTAATTGATGAATATAATAATATGTTCTTGTTTAAAAAAAAGGAGGATTTAAAAAATCCTACCTATATTACTTAATCAGTTATTGCATGTTTCAATGACAAAAATATGTTTCACACAAACATACATTTTTTCCAGACTTTTGTCATGATTAGATAGAAAAATTAGGAAAATAGGATTACAGTATTTATACATACCCAGAATTTTATGGAGAAAACACTAAAATCTAGATTAAGTTTTTTAAAAGTCAGGGCAATATATAAACTCAGAAAACTTTTTGGGACTTACTTTTCCTTTTCCTTTAAAGAACAATTGCCTCATTTAGGAATAATTGGTATTCACAAGGGAAATGCACATGTTCTGAAACCTAGTAATTTCCAATTGCCAAGATACCTAATGAGTTGTCTTAACAAGATTACCAAACATATAAAAGGAACTAATTGCATTGCATTTAATTCTGAAATCACAACTAGATGCAAAATAGGTTTTGCAGCTGGCATTTTGCTGGCAGTGCAAGATGAAAATGAGGAGGTAACTAGAGATCAAGGGATCTTCCTGCTCAGTTTTTAGGAAGAGTCACTCCTTCCTCCTCAAATGGCACCAAAATTACACACCATTATTTCTCGAAGAGAGAAACATTTGAACAATCTGTGAAATCACAAAGGATTAGTCAAACACATCAATTCTCAAAAAATGTGTTTAATTAACTGTTTTTCATTTATTTGTTCACATTGTGATCTGCTATTCAAATAGCAATGGACAGGTATTATTTCGTAACATAATTTGGGGGTTATATTTTTCATTCAAATTTTTACTGATGGTTTATTGTACTGTTTGCACATTCATGGATACAAACTCTTGCTTATTAATTACTGATTAAAATAATAATTTCATTATTTTTGAAAATATGAATACAAAATATTGCTACCTTCCAAAACAGATAAGAAAGTTTATTATCCTTACTAACAACACACTCATTGTGATATCACATGACTTCTATAATTGTATTGCTGTTGTATTTTCAGAGAATACTCCATCTAGAGATCCATACATCCACTCTGACATCAAATGATGGATTGGTTTTCTTTTCTTATCTGTGCACTGTGGTAATTATTATCAATCTTCCTATGTTCAATGTATTACATGGGTTTTTTTCCAATAAATCAAAACACAAGAAATAGATTTTTTTTCTTTTTAGATATTTGTAAATTCCAGATATGATCTCAGTGATATGAGATTTGCTTTAAACTCCTCAGAAATATCTGTATGGTCTGGTTAGCCTTAAATTTTCCTGAAAAATTACTTGTTTAAAATTATTTTCATTTTGAAGAAAATGCCTGTGCTAAAACACTATCATAATTTCTAACTGGTTGTATTTTCTTGTTATTTAGTCATCATTTGAACCTTGGCATTTTTTAAATTCTAAGTGGTTATAAAGGACTATTTTAATGGACAGCAGCTGTTGATAGGCTCATGCAACAATAAGACAGAAGTTCAAGACTGAGGAATAAGAGGCGATGTAATTAAATCCCATTTCTGTTTCTTTCACTTTTTTAACTGATCTCGATATTGAGGCTGGCATGAGGTTCATGTAAGGGTTCATCATAATTTTGTTGCTGATCTGAACCATTTGAAATATTCATCACAGATGTTCACCACAGTGTAGTCACCTTCTTCCAGAATGTCTGAAGCAGCTATATTCTTCTTCAAAAATATGAATTGTTCAAGGCCATCTACAAGAGAATAAGTACATAATTTGGAGACACTTATATCTTTTTAGCACAATATTCCACTGTTCATTTGTGTCATGTGATTATCTACCTGGATCACTAAGCATTCCTTCTGTTTCTTTTTATTTAACTAAAAACTGGCAAGTGTAAAATTAGAGAAAAATAATCACATTTGGTTGTTGTATCTTCTACTGAAAGACTATCAAACAAAGCCAGTAGGAAACAGGTTCCAAAAAAACCAAGAAGAATGGGGTTCCTTTACCTTCATAGCCAAGCAGTGAAAGTTCAAGTAGAAACAAAGAAAGATCCTTGAATCTTTCAGGATCTTGAGGTGTGTAGAAGAAACAAACAAGTCACAAAATACCCAATCCCAAAATAGAATTCAAACAGTAGCAGACAAAAGCATCATATAGGGTTGGTTCATTTTCATGTTTCCTCTGATGCCTTAGGTTTTAACTTTTATATTTTTCAAATCCTGTACTGCCTAGTGTGTAACTCTGAAGTTTCTTGTAGCCTGTTAACTTCTGCTCTCTCGTGCTAGGTAGAGATAACAAAGCCTCTCCAGGCCTGCTCTTCAAGGACACTCAGATTGTCCTAGGCCCAAAGAGTAAAAACCAAAAGCCTCTAAGGGGGGCAAACGGAGGGGAAATTACATCATTAACTGAAGCTTTAATTGGAGAATTAACCCTGATATGCAAATGAACCAAACCTATGAAAGTGTGAAGATCTCGTGACCTGTCGTCCATCTTGGGGTCCATCTTGGCCTCTGGCTCCCCAGGGGGTACCTTTGAAGGCCTTTCAAATCAATACCTACCTTTATTACCTTACTCCTGTCTAGTCTCTGTTTCTAGGAGGCCTCTCAAGGCATCACCTCAGATACATGCTTACTGTTTCTTATGCTTAAATAAAGGGTACATGGTTAGCCTGACCTTGACCTCACTCAACATGGCCCTTCTGTTTTTCCAGTGATGCCAGTGAAGTCTTTGAGGTCCATAAACATTTTCACCAGTGTATTGTATGTACATGTCTAATCTTTGAAATCATTCAGGGCATGACCACAGGAGTCACAGGAAATCTAACTCAGCCCTTTTATTTACAAATGGGATTTCTGCTATTCAGCCAGCTCTAAGCGCTTCTATTGTTAAGGGCATATATCAATTTCCCTTTCAATTTCTCTTCCAAATAGGTACCAGGAGAAAATACTGTTGAAGAGGAATAACCAACAGCAGATTTTTGACTTGATAATATCTTTCTTTATCTCATAGTCTCATTAAAAGATATTCTGTATGAATGACCTTAAATACTGTAGCTGTTGTGAACTGAGATGGGCAAATTGTGAAGTCTATGCATAATCCTTCTTCAAGCAAAACAGAATGCCTTTTTATACTCCTTGACAAGATGTGTGTCATATTTTCTGTAAATACACAAGACTTTTCTTCATCTAAAAATTGCAAAACAAAAATGAATCATGCTTGTAAAATTTTACTATCATATTATTGCTCTGCACATCTGCTTGAGACTGTGCTATGATTGACTGAAAGGCTTGAGTAAAAATAGGAAAACAGACACAGCTGCAAGTAAAAGGAAAGGAAAAAAAAGCAACAAACAGTAGAAGACAAATGACGTAATGTACAAACTGTTGTTTCCTCCTCTATCTTATCTTTACATACTCTAACTCTTGTATTGAATTTTTCTAGTTCAGCAATATTTCCCCCATTCACTCATCATTGTGATTCCTTCCGTCTCTGTTGGATTGACTCGTTGCATATGACAAAGGGGGAATGTTGCAGAGGCCCTGAACTGAACAGAATTCCCTTTACCTTGAAAGTTTCTGAAGACAGGACATTCCTTTCCTCATCATTTTGAGGTAGTTAGAAGAGCTATTCTGTTCTCTTTTCCTTATGTTGCCATTCATAACTCTGCTTTTTAAAATGTGACTTGTCCATTTTAGACAATACTAGTGATCATGCCTAGACATTGTCTTAGCAGTGCAATAATACAGCAAAAAAGAGGCAAATGAAACAGAACTTACATTCATCCATTTGCAGGATCTTTCAGTACAACAATAATCTTGGCAAAGGAAGGCTCACAAGTACACCCATTCACACAGTAGCCAGGAGACTCTCAGGGACAGTATTATGCAGAATTAGAACGGAAGAGACAAAAAAAAAAAAGATTAAAAAGCATTTTTAAAGTCTTAGTTAGACAGTTTTTTTCTTAGTCACCTTATCTTCAAACTTGTTTTCATTGATTCTGAGGCAGCATAATTGGATCCCTGCTCCAGAGTGGTGAAGCAGCCATGTGCTCTCTGTTACCTCTAAAGTGTCTGACAAGTGAGGCTGTAAGGCTGCACAGTGGAACTAACAATGTCAAAACTCTTGATCAGAATTTGATTCTTATGAGCTGATAACTACATTTTATGATTATAGAAATTGAAGAGATATAAGAATACACTATTGCAATTAAAACCTATCTCCAAGCAACAACATTGCATTAAAATCCATTGGCATTATCTCTTTCAATCGCAACAAATCTTTTGAGTTATTATTTAATTTTGTTATTATGTGATTTTCTCAAAACAGTTGGTCTTAGCCTTTACACAGCCCCAATAAAACAATGTCTTAAAACTGGAAAAACAATAATACTGTAGAATTTCTGGAAGACAAAAAACATTTGACTTTTCAAACAACCTCCAGCACACAGAAGTACCATAACGAAAACCCCTGTGCACAATAAAAGGACATCTACTCCTACAGTTGAAATGCAGGAGAAAATGTGGTAACCTATACTCCTAAAAATTCCTAGGCTAAACAATTTGGAAACAACCAATAAAAAATGTTGTAACACAATGAGCTCTTACTAGTGTATATCTAGCTATAACATTGAAAAAATAATCCCCTCTTCTCTGTACAGGGAAAGAAATTAAATGCAAACATGTTTAATGCGAGCATAGAGCCACTGGATACTTTTCATGCTAGCACTCCCCCAGTGTACATTGTCAGATGGTTAGTGAGAGGATGATGAGAAAATGAGAGGAGCAAAGCAAAGCATATTTCTTTTTTCTCTTTTCAGACTGGATAGAAGGAACACATATACGATATGTACAGGATAATATTAAGTAACTTATAAGTTAAAAAGTAGTAAAAGATATGGCCAAAGAAAAAATCTGTTTTCTTACACATGAAGATTCT
This sequence comes from Corvus hawaiiensis, assembly GCF_020740725.1. Lineage (NCBI taxonomy): Eukaryota > Metazoa > Chordata > Aves > Passeriformes > Corvidae > Corvus > Corvus hawaiiensis. The sequence continues at coordinate 53,544,132 of NC_063213.1, forward strand.
AGTCACTGTCCTTTTTGTGGTTAAAAGTGCAATGATATCTTGTTAGCTCTTTCTGCAAAGCCCTTTCAACTGTAATTAGTACAAATGTTAATGAACTGGGGATTTTCAGATAAATATGAACATCTTTTTTTAGATGCTTCTTGGTATTACACAAATTCTTCATTTCTAGCAGCTTTTCCCAGTAACTATATCTACTTTGAATAGAATAAAAATTCAGTTAATTTTCCAATTTATGTTGCAGTCCAGATAGTGAAGTGATATGATTACAACTTAATCAAATGCTGCAACAAAGTATCTGTGAACACTTTTTGAATACAATAATGAATTTGTCTTGGAGCAGGCTAGTCTTGGGGCACCCCAAATGATTTCTTTTCCTTCTAAGATGCTGTCGAAATTAAAGTATGCATTCTAAAAGCTTGTCTAGAAAAGCAAGATGGCTTCTAGTCTCTAGTCTGCTAACCTGCACTGAACTACAAGTTATGTATTTCAAGACTGTAATAAAATGTGTTTTCTGAATCATCTATAAAAAAAAACACAAAAGATTTTTTAAAAACCCCAATGCTTTATTGCTTATTTTAGAAGAAAAGAACTTACTCCTCAGAACGTGATCTTTTAATGTGGCTATTTTTGCTCCTAAAACATTGATGCACATAAACATGAATGGACACTGGCATGTTGTGGCAGAGTGAAAAAGTTTATACCATGTGACTTCTAGCAAAAAGAACAATACATCATATAGGTAGAGGAGTTTACACCTGAGCACAGGTTCATGCTATTCATATCACCTCTGAGTAAATTTTATTTCCTCCAGATGTTTGTCTTTTTTTGCTGCAACATCTACAGTTTACTGCATGTCACAGGTTAGCAAGCATAGTCCCGGAAGGGACGTCCTTGCTAAGGGGTGCTTACAGTTTCCTCTGGGAACTGATAGAACCTATCAGCTGGCCAGTTTGAATATGGACAATTCTCTAAGCCACTTAAAGTTGTGATCACCTCTGTTATCCACATTTAAGAATAGGAAAACTCCCCCTCCAAGCTCTCTCTCGTTTCCGGCACTGGGACAGGTGGCTGCAGGGCCCGAGCAGGGCCCAGTGGGCCCGGCCAGGCCCTGCTTGGGCCAGGCCAGGCCAGGCCACGGCCATCCTGGAGCCGATGGACCTGTTCCAGCCGTGGAACCCCCCCACTGCCTTGCTGTGGGCAGCCGGAGCGGCTCGGCTCTCCCCCCTCTCCACTGCAGTAAGAAAAATTCAACATTCCAGCTGCAAAGCTGCAAGGCCAAGGTGAGATTAACCCTTTTTATTGCTGTGAAGAGCTGAAAACCTGAGGGAAGAGAGAGAGGAGATGCTTAAAGCTGAAATTCTGTTCTGAAGCTATGATATATCAGAGTATCCTGTTGTAAATTTCATGAAGATATGGGGGGTGGAGTGTTCAACTCGTAAGCAAAAGCACCTGCGCTGAGATAGGCAGATGCTGACGCAGCTGTAATTTCATGAGAAGTTTGGACAGGGAGAGATGAACCAGATGAGGACTTTTGCTCCAAAGGGGAAAGGAGAAAACCTCAGTTCCTAGAGATGCTCCCAGAGATAGTCCTAACGATGAAGATGAGGAAGACCCTTTGCTCCCAGGGAAGGAGAAGGGCCTCTGTTTTTGTTTCTGAACGGCTCAACCTTAAAATTGTACCCCAAAAAACTTCAAGAGTGGACCCTCGAAAGCAGTTGCGGGAAAAGCTGCAAGTCGGGGGAAAGGACTCACACGCAGGCAGAGAGACTCCTCTTCCTAAATGGACTGAACAATATTTGGAAGTGGGCGGCTGTCTCGTTGTGATAATGTTTTCATAGCATGAGCAAGAAGAGACTTCTCTTTTTAAATGGACTGAACAAGGTTATTATGGAAGTGGTAAACAGACTGAACATCTTAAGGGTTGTCTTTTTACATTGTCAGTGGGAGAAGGGAGGAAGGTGGGGGGAGGAGGAGAGTTCTGAAGGTAGTATAATTTTTTTTTCCCCTCTTTTAGGTCTGTTAATAAACTTCTTTATATTCTTTCAAGTTTGGTGCCTGCTTTGCATTTCTCCTAATTCTTATCTCACAGCAGATAAACAGTAATGAGTATTTTGGACCAAACCACTACACTAAATTGGTGTTTCTGCCTGGTTACAAACCGAACCCGCGACACTGCAGTAAGTTATGAATGTCTCTAGCTGGGTTTGCATCAGTGTGCAAATTAAACCTGACTATGTCCTAAAGTTGATGTCAATCTGCTTATGTACTGCAACACCTTTTCCTGAGAATAGTGACAGAAACCCTTTTGGTGGATGAGGATTCCAGATTAGGGTCAACATGCAGCAATTGTGGAATGAAAGTACACATATAGCAAAGTTCTGAGAAAAAGCAAGACAAAACCTAAACATGCTCTTTATCCTGAAAAGGAAAGGGGAACCTGTAGTTTGCTTTGTATTCAAAGTGTGGGACCAAACCATAGACCACACAGTCATCTAGCAAAATGATATAAAAATGTGACACCTGCTGCAGTGTTTTATGCCATTAGAAATGGTAATTAGTAATAAAGTCTTTGTCTATTCTTTGTAACAACATCTGGCTGAACATCCATTGTACTATGTAATGTAAATTATGTTTAGAGGCATACAGCACCTGTAATGCTTACATGGGGAAAGTGATTTCTCAAGACTTTTTGACATGTTTAGATATGAGTTCTGAAGCCTTTTAGATGAGTTTGTAATTTATCTCTGGTTGGAAACCAAGCTGATCTGATTGCAAATGTGCACACAAGTTACAATACACTTGGACAAATTAAAACTACAGGTGCACACCTTTTGATTTCTCATACATTTACAAGATGAACTTATAGTTCTTAAAAACTAATAATTGTAGAATATGTTACTATGAATATATCTAGATGTATATGTGATATGAATATATCTAGATGTATATGCATCTCTATATATGGTTGTATAAATATATTCTGTGTACATATGTATCTACATATGAATATATATGCATATATGCATACCCATTTCTAGCTACATGCATATATATCTACATACGTAGACATATATGTGGAATATATGTTGACTATAACAAGGTTTTGGTTTCAATGGAAGTGATGCCAAGGTTAAATCCCTCTGTTAAGTTTTAAAGTAATGCACAGCAGAATTTAATTATTCCAAGAGAAACAAAAGAAAAACCTGCTTAGTGTGATTATTTGTTGTCACTGCTTTAGTAGAAGCCAGAGACTCATGCTAGTATTCCGCTAGGGCTCATCCAGATGCAATTATTTTGCTACTGTTTTTGTTAGGTGAGTAATACTCTCCTTAAGAACTGAACTGGAAGGAGATTTTTAGGTGGAGTGCAAAAGTACAGAGAAAAATAAGAAGTCCAAACCAGACATTTTTGTACATCTTTGTAGATGCCATAAGTAATATTTTGGATCTGAATTTTAACTTGCAACCTGGCAATAACTGGAGTGTGTATTTGCATCCAGAAATTACATCCAAATCTTGTGCACAGAACTGTTTTCTCTCATTTGTGTCAAATGCAGTTGCAGTGTATCACTGCTACATTTTTTGCTGTACAGTTATTTGAAAGAAAGCGAAAGACCTGTGGAAGGAGTTAAGAAGGTGTAGTATTGTGTATAAGCAAAGCTGTTTCACCACCTGACAACACTTCTCCTTTAAGTCTTGACTGCTTCATACCATTACCTCCAATATTATTCATAAAGTAATGATCATATATTCCAGCTATCATGAATTGTGTCAAACAAGACTTCTCAGAGATTCTAGTAGTAGCATTAGATTTACCATATTAAAATATTTCCCCTTAATTCCTCTTGACTAAGTGATGCATACAGAAATTAAACTCCTTTGAGAAGTTTCCCTGATACTTTTGGAAAATAAATGAAAAAAAAAAAATAGCTGGACACCCATAACAATATTCCTATCACATTTGGCTTATCTGGTTTATTTTCTTTTGTAAATTCTGATAATTGGAGTTGGCCAGCATTTTCAGGGAAAGAAAAATATTTCTGTAGTAACTTCTACTGGAGAATACTTTGCACAAAGAATAAATCTAAAAAAGAAAAGGTCATGTTCATCCTTTTCTCCAGTCAGAAAATATTCCAAAATGAGTCAGAATTCCAGTATCATAACAATAATAATATTCCCTCTCGCTTTCAGAAACAATTTTCCTTTGGGAACTCCTTGCCACACAAGCATAGCTATCAAGTTCACATGTGAAGGGATGTTGTATTCAGAAAAGAGAAGCTCTTTCAGATTAGAGAAGTTTTCAGTTAAATTAATTCCACATCACAGCAAGAGAGAGTGATACTGTTGACCTTTGTTGCATAAGAGTTGTAAAACTGTAAGCGTTAGTGCTTCACAGAAAACAACACAAAAGCTGTAGAACACTCATTAATGGACTTCTGCAGAGATTAAAGGGAGCATGACTGAGCACTCTGACAAAAGTAAGGTGAAGGGAAGGGAACTATTGATCATCACATTGTTTAATACCTGTTGCATTAAATGGGTGAAAGTAGTATACTGTAGCTTGATCTTTTTGGCAGATGCGTGAGAAAAAATATTCAACATATAACTGATATGAATGAAACATTTGGGAGTCCTTGGAGAAAATATAAATGTGAAAGGATAATAATGCTTATTCTGTTCTATGAATAGATAAAAATGCATATTCTGCTCTTCTGTTGGAAGTCTGTATCCTTTTGCCACCGTGTGTTGTTTGGTTCTATGAGACAGGAATTGAATTTCCATAAAATACAAGCTTTCTAACTGGTGCCATTTAATAGACTTTGGTCACTTAAGCAGATATGTAGAGAGACCTTTGAAATGGGGGACTCATATGAGACTTCAGAAATAATATGTGACTTTTCAGAAATGTACACTATTAGACTCTCTAGAGTTTGTAGGAAAAGTTCTGTTTTTCTGAAATGGAAGTGCTCTTGCTTGAGACAGAAAATTTCTGAAGTGATTTAGTTTGAGGGCCAAGCTATCTTTTGAAGAGAACCAGAAGCATCTTCAGCTCAATAATCTTAAAGCCCAGCATGAATAAATGTTTTTTCTGTACAGGACTCCTCTTTTCCCAGTAGGGCCATCTAAAGGCTTCCCCTGCAGCTCTGAGATGCCTAAGGAAATCTTTAAGATTTTGCCTTACACTTCTGACATTCCAAAACATAGAGGAATATTTTATTTTTGTTTGGTTGGTTTGGTTTTTTATTATTAGTTTTGTCTCCTCAAAATTCCAGTGGGCAAAAAAGTTCTTCCTGGGTAAGTCAAAATCTATTCATGGTTCTTTCTCCCTTTCATTAGTGAAGCTCTGGACAAATATTCTCTAACTGCTGAAGACTGAGCAACACTAGCAGATCTACTTTTCTGAGAATTTTCCAGTTTTTCTCTAGAAATGCTTTGTAAACCAGAGATTAATTCCTCCATATTTTGAAAATTTATGTGTGAAAGTCTGGAAACCCAGAACCTCAAGTTAAGGTAGAAACCTTAATCCCCAAACAGGAACATTCTAATTTATAGTTATCAAAAAGGGTTATTTGCCCAAATTGAATAATAAAAAATATGTCTCTAGTTTATTTTCCTTGATCACTGAATGTACAATTTTCTTGATTTAAAATTTCACTTTTCAGTTTTTCTTTCCATTTAGCTCTATTGCCCTTTGATCGCTGACCAATCTTGCTCTACTAATTCATATGCTACTGAAATCAATGGGGCATTTCTCTACATAGGGAATTTAGCCCTATTGAAAAATACTGAATTATACCTTTTTCAGTAAATAGTAGTCCATACATTTAGCATTAGTATTACACCCTTAAAAGGCACACTATGTTAGATTTGTGGCTTCACTCAAACAATATTATTTTTTACAGCTCTCTGTATGTATCTATTCTGAACTATTGGAAACCTTACAGTTGATCCCTGTTTTCATATGTATGTGGATTTCTTCTCTTTCATTTTCATAGAGTATGTCCAAGAATATAATACAATCAATGTTGTTGTCAAGAACTGAAAGCTAATAAGCAGGACCAAAACAGCAAATAAGTTTTACAGCTTAATAGCTTTCAGACTACAGGTCTATCCTTTTGCCTTCAGTCCAATTCAAGTCAGTAAAGTGCTATGTTTTATAAATATCCATGATGATTACTTTAAAAAATCATCAACTTACATTTTTAGAAAGTAGCAAATGGCAAACAATAAGTTAGAGGCCTTCTCTGGAAATTAGGTAACATTTTTAGTGATTTTTGGACTCCTACTATCACTGCTCTAAGATCAGCTAGACTCATTTGGAGAGACCAGCTTTCATTTTGCATGTTAAAAAAGTATGTCAACGTAATAAAGTCTAAGGACTGGAGCTGATGTCAGTGACCTAAAGACAGGGACCATAAACCAGTTTCTTGAGGTTTGTTGGTAGTGAAAGGATTCAGTGGATAGCAGGACACTGCAGTCTTGGCTTTTCCTCAACTTACCACAGACTTTTGGACTTTAGCAGTCCTGACAGACAATGGATCAGTCTCAGGCAAACAGCAGGCAAAATGCTTCTGTTCTCCTTACTATTGTCTTTAAAATAATTCTGGATAGAGATTTCTTATATTCTTGTTATGTGTCTGCATCAGGTTGTAGGTGGGTTGGAGATATCCCACCTATTCTGTCAGAGACCAAAAGGGGGAAGTTGTTTTATTCTGTTGTTTCAATCCTGCCTAGCTTTTCCATCCCTAAGTAATGGCAAAATGTTGAAGTTCAACAAAAATCCAAAACTTGTGAATTTTTCTGTGATTTTCTCAAGACAAAATAGTTTTTTCTTTCCCACTGGTTGAACCACCACACCTATTAACAGTGTCAAGCAGCCCAGACTACTACAAATTGCACTGTGCCTGGTGAGTCATGCAAAATAATGCTTAGAAACCGATATCTTTGTTTTATTCTCTTATAAAATGCAGAATTATAAAAACAAACAAGTTGGCACATGGAACTGCCAGCCTCAGCTCACATTTCCAGCAGACTATATAATTAAAATAACTAGTGAAAAAATGTGTCTGCAAAGCAATATTTGCTTAGTTGAAGCAGTTAATACAAAAAGGCCCCATACTGATGAAAATATTATTATAGCATTTAATGCTATAGGTTTTATTAAACCAATGTTTTCCTTCTTCTTCCAAAAATTGCAGTGTACTAAATAGCTTCTTTCTTTGTAAAAGAGATTCTACTGTATGTAATAACAATTTCTTTTCAGGCAGTTCTGTCCTCAGGGACAGCACTGTTTCTTCCCTTTTCAGAAGGTGTCACACAGCTTTCTATTACTATAGTAATATAAACAATTCATAAGAATTTTTCAGTGTTGGTAGAAAAAAATGCACATGCGTCTTCAGAGACTTTTTGCACAAATGCAGTTTGCCTTATCCTTGCCTTACAGCATGGGAACTCATAAAATATTTGAAGATTAAAGGATAAAAACCTTTTTTCTGAAATTTTTCATGCTGTTATTATTTGGTGTTACCATGAGGTCAATGGAAGTTGTACAATGTGCTTTGTTTTAAAACTGAAATACTGGGCTTTCTGTTGGTTCAAGGACTTGAACCTTTGGTTCATTGTGGATAGGATAAAGAAAGAGTAGGGAAGAATAATAAGAAATACTACAGAATATTGTATATCTGCCATTCTTCATGCCTCTTGATGTTACTTGTTGGTTACAGAGGGATGTGAGGTCCAAGATTTCATTGTTTTTGCTGTCTAAAAAAGTGGCTTGAGGTGATTGTAAGTTTGATGAGATGAAAGACTTGCTCTGTTTCTCTGACTAAAAGTCATTGGTCAAAAGGAATTGTCAGGTTCATTATCTCTTTGCAAGGCTTAGCAACTGGGTATGCCTGGTTGTGCAGTAACAGGGCATAGCAAGTCATCCATTTCATTTTAAGCATGGGCAGGATGAAACACTCACTACAATTCATCATCTCCCTCTGCGTTTCTTGCCACCCATGAGGTGGTGGCTGATGTACCCTGTTTATATTTGCCTGACCTGAAGCTGTCTTTACCTGTACCAGTGTAAGACACAGGTGCTGCCACAGAAATTAAGCTATAATAAAACAGCATGGGGAAAGTGATCTGTGATGGCTCTGAAGCTGAGGAAGAAGAATCAGAACAGAGGGTAGGAAGTCTCTGTGTCCTGCTTTGCCCACTCCTCACCTAGGTGTTTAGGTCTCCATCAGCTTTACCTGACTTTTATTCTTAATTTATGAGAAATCTGAAGAATTAAATTTTAATCAAGGGGTTTTTTAAATATTGAGCAATGTAAATATCATGTAACTTTGCATTTCATTGCCAGACATTATGTTAGAAAAAAAGTCAGCACTGCTTATATCAAAAATTCATTTTGCCAATATGAGCTCACCTTTTGCTAAGACTCACATTTAGTCTTTACTGAAAGCAGCATATCTGTGTGCACACAGCAGAAAGAGAAATTACTCTGCTTTTCTTCCTTTTCCCCAGTATATTGTTGTGCGCAATACCGTGTGTAACAGGCTTGTCTTAATCAGTTACCCTGCCAGTTAGCACTGTGACCTTTACAAGATTCCCTTGGCTTTCTGTGAGAGGCAGATGTCAGTATCATGGGTTAACTAAGCTACACGATTTTCCTTTGGAAGTTAGCCAAACCATATAAAGTGCTCTTCAGAGAGAATGTATCTGTTACTTGAGATCTCATCATTTTACTTGTCAAAGCCCACAGCATATGTCAATAACATTTAGGTTACCTTAGGTGCTGAAGATCTTTCTGAATTGGGATTTTTTAGAAAGTAAAAAATAAAATCTACCACTAAGCTGTGCCATTTTTTTGAAAAAGTAAAAAACTACTTTGATCACAGGAAAAAAAGTATTATGGGAATTATAACCATGCTCATTTATAATAAAACACTACCACCCTCTTTTTGCAAAACATTTAATTTTGCAAGTATTGTAAGTATTTATATTTACATTAATACTTATACTTAATATGAAATCGTGAATCAGAAGCCTAAATAAAATTATTTAAAATATGATTAAAGAATAATAAAATTATGATTTTTAATTACTGTTTTGCTATATTCCTGTAATGCATATTTTAGCATTTTCAGTCATATAACCAGAACTATCAGTGACTACATTAATTCAGGAATGTAATTTTCTGCAGCGTAAGTGTGACATGGTAGAAAGTTACCCTAAAAGATCTATTTCACTATTACATGAAAGGTGTGGAATTTCCATTTATAATACACAGAGATCTGATTCATTGAGTTTTCAGGAATTGCTTGTTTTCCTTCAGGAGAAACCCGGTAGCTTTTAATTAAAACCATTAAAACCAATAGATTTTAATGACTAGTTAATAAAGTGGGTAATAAAGTTACTTCCTAAATGTGTCTAAATCAGAAAACTTACATGTGGAACCACCGTCTTCCTAGTAAAGCTAAAATCTAAGAGCTTTATTGAGTTTGTCAAAATAAAATTGAACACTGAGCATCTTACAAATCACATGAGCTATTTTCGGTGGCCAGGGCAATGTTTTTCTCGATGTGCAGCTTATGCTGCAGGGTTCACGGGCCTGTGGGAAGTCAGGATCTTTTGCATCTCTGTGCAAAAGCTCTGTAATGCGAGCTCTTAGGTTCCCCCAAAATTAGGTCTTCACATGTGTGTTTGTGCAGTTGCATAGTCCAAAGGCTTAGTTTGGGTTTACGAGTAACCAAAGGACTTGCCAGCAATCACTACTCACACTCCAAGCAAATAGATAGCTGGTATCATATTGCAGGATCAAAGCAATTAGTTTTTCATTTTTGCGATGTAAAGCTAATGCATCACTGTTGCAACAATTTTGAACTGGACAATGTCTCACTGGAAACGACTTAAGTACAAGGGTCTTTCCAATTTACACCCAAGCACTTCAACTCCTTGAGATTTCTGGGGTATGGAGCTGCTGTGAGTACTCCAGTGTATGAGTTTGGCCAGAACTTCACCAGAACTCAGTATATTTCTATGGGGATTGCTGTGCACAATGGTTAGAAAGATGGGTGGTGTTAGTGGCTGCGGTATCAGTTTTCCTGACCTGAATGATTAGTTTTTCTTGGCATATTTTTCACTACTGGTCCCTCTAAAATAAGGTACTGAAGGCCCCATGTCAGCTGGAGCACCCTGCTAGAAGTGCATGTTTTAAAGGATATTCTGTTTGTGAAGTATAAGATGTGGGCTGAAAAGAGGTCATCCTCTTTCAAAGTGCCACTTCTAATACTCAGAACTCTTTTGAGATAAAATAATGAGAGTTCTCAGTGTCATATCTCAGTCTGATATCCCTTTCACCAGAGAGCCATGGGGAGCCCAGTGTAGAAACTGACTGTTTGGAAATGTTCCTAGATGAGGACCAGCCCTGTATTTTCCTTCCTATGCTCCTCTTTAGAATTTTCCCACTTGATGTTTAAAGACATTACTAGTAAGATTTTTATTTATTATTTTATTGTTAGTGTGAACTACTCTGACTTCAAAAATGCTCTGTCATGTTATCTAGTAGCTAAATAAAACCATGACTGTCCTATCAATGTAGAGAAGATGGAGTACTTAAGAATTTACATGTTCTGATTTTCAAAGGCAAAGCATCAAATAAAAGTTGTCATTTCATCCTCTTGTGCATGAGCTTGTTTTCAGTTTTTTTTTTTATAAAGACATTTTCTGAAACTTAATTTGGATTTACATAATGATAAGTTATGGTAGCCTGTTAACCCACTGCTTTCGTGATGCCACGTTCCCCTTCCTGCTCCCCCCTGCCCTTAGCCTTGACCACTCCCTCAGGCTCTCCCTATTGGTTCCTGTACCCCAACCCCACCCAGGGACTGTCCCTGGGCCCCTGACAAAACCCCCCACACCCAGACCAGGAGGTCTCTCTTCCTCTGGGAATAGTGCTGACAAGATGTGATTAAAGCCATCTCAACCCTCATGAGAGACCCTTCTCACCTCCTCTGTCATCACTGGTTGTAACGCTGATAGCTGACCAAAGTAAGATCAGGGGGCCATCTGAAATGGACTGTGAGATGTGACTGGGTCGCACTGCCCTAGGTAACCCCCTGCTGAGCTCTCAGGGAGCTACAGACTGCTAAGCAAAATCAAGTGGTTACAACAATTAGTGTTCTTCACTATGGCTGATTAAATATAGCAAACTCCCTGTTTTAGGCAAGAAGATCGGTGTATTATTTGTAGACAGCAAAGACAATCCATCACCATACAATCCATCACCATAATGATTCAATAGATTTCAGTGTTTCAAATTCAACTACTTTACCCTTAGCTGTTTTGCATAACACTCTTTTACTTTCTTTTAACCTTTCTAGGTCACCATTTGTCTTCCAAGTGTCCTGTCAGGTACATCGAAGACATTTCTTTGTGTTCAGCATTATAGAAAAGTCATCATATAGAGTAATAATTGGTAACTCTAATGGTGTAATACAAAGCGACTTAAGATCTGAATCTAACAGCTGAAGTTTGGAAACAAACATAGAGGCATGCCATAAAGGAAAGAAAATGCAGTGACTGAAGGAATCTGTGTCAACATAATGTCTTTTGGTAGTTGGACAATGACCCAAACAGTGTTTTAAGCTTATTATACTTTTTACTGGAGAAATTTTCTTTGTTATGTGAAGGGCAGAGAAAGAAAGGGAAAAATCTTTCCCAGTCGTGAAAAAATATGGAACACGTGAAATCTCGATGTGAATCTTTCCAATGACTCATCTGCATACAGTTGAATACAATTCTCTTTCAGGAAAGGACTCCGAGTGTTCTCTAGAAGCTTTTCAGAATTCTTGGTAATGAAGCTCCAATTCACTTATGCTAAAATACTCTGTGTTAAGATATCATGGAGACACTAATTGGAACGAAAATAAAGCTGCAAGGAGACCACTAAAATTGGCATATAATGGATATGTTTATTTTCACATATTTCATGGTATTTCAGGCGAGCTTCCAGTACATTCCACATATCCAGCAAAATAAATCACAAATTTTATCTTTGGTTAAAGTGAGCAAGATCAGTTCTGAAGAGAACTGGGTACTCTGTACTGCCTTTGAATCCCTGGCAGTGAGGTCATATTTTGAGAGATACTATCTTGGGAAACTCACAAATTCCTCTTGTTGATTTACTTCCACATAGAGGCACTACATTAGGTGGGAATATGAGAACTGGCAAGGGATAACTCTTGCCACTAAAGTAAACATAATCTACTTTCACGTGTAGGTCATACACAACTGATCTTGTCTCATATAATTGAACAGAACCATGCTGTTCAAAAATTGTATAGAGATCTGCTTCATTCATTGCTTGGTTTGTACCTGATTATATCTCACAGTATGACACTCATCAAAGAAAAAAACAGTTCCAGCTATACTTACAAAATCCAAGTTCCCTACCAAAATAAGATAAATATTAATCCAAATTACATTTTATTTCATATGAAAACACATGCACACCCTTTCAGTAGTCTTTCAATGGACAATAATTCTATATGTGTAGGACAAGGTGAACGAAACACACTTCTAGACAAATCATGAAACAATTGCAGACAAAAATCAAACATTTATTGTTCTTTGACATCCAGAGAAGGGGGAAATTTAGTGGGATTATATTGAAGAAAAATGTCAAAATTAGCCAAATAAATTTTTGAAATAAATAATGTTGATACCTCTGCTGTAAAGACATGGCAGATCTTTTAAAAGAGGTATGTCTAATAATGTTTTTAGCTTTATTAATTTATATTTGTGTCTCTTTGTGTTTAGGCTTTTCTGAAGGTTTTGTAATGCTTCATGAAACACTGATAAGAATGAAATAATGACAGATCTTGTCTTCTGAATAGATCAGTTCCTCAGTGTTTTAGATATAGCTAGAAAATCAAATATTATGTTGTTTCTGCCTGTAAATGTCCCCACATGGTAAAAAGTAGGAAAAAAAAAACCCAGAAAAACAGGTATTGAAATATTCAGTTCAGAGTCCAGAGTTCTGAGCAATGGGGAATATGAAGATGTGTGTTTTGTAGTGAAAGGTATGGTACATCTTTATAGTGCAATATCTGTCCATTACTGTAGATTAAATTAATACTTTCAATATGGTTGCATTTCAACTATTCCAGTAACATTAAATCAAGATTTTTGCTACAAAAAAATCATTGCAAAATTAAATTCTAAATCATAAGGGAAAAAAACTTGTTGGTTTTTTTCATGCAAAACTCTTTGCTCACATTAAACAGTGATGAAAATTATACATCTATGATAGTTTTTTAACTTTTCCCCTTGCCTTCAGTATTCAGTAGGCACTGAATCTGGCCTATCACAACCTAAGTGCAAATTACACTTGAGAACACTTCACATCCAAACTTGCAGCTGAGGATGATTTTTTGTTGCTTAGTAGTAATTCTTTGAATAATAAGGTTTATAATTAAAGTGCTGACGCTGCTAAAACTGTAGAGGCATAAACAGTGCAGCTATAAATAGTGCAGTAACTGCAGCGACAGACTTTGTCAAGTGGTTTGTACAGGACAGCTCGGCTGTGGCAGCTGGTGGGATGGGAGAAATTATGTTGAGGTCTGCTGATCAATTCCTTTTTGATGTTATTGTTAAATCTTTTACTTCTTCAGCAAGAACTGAATTCATTTTGTGTCCCATAATTGGGGTTTTGCTTGAAATGGACAATCTCAATTTGACTAAAACACGCATCCAAATTTCAGTAAAAGAACAAATTATATCTGACAGACCTTGGCCTTGACATTTAAAATTACACTATAGCTGATTAAACTCTATGTTATTTAGAGACACACAGGACTTCTAAAGGGGAGTGAGTTCACTGGAGTATTCAGAAAATTCAACATAAGTGGTAAGAAATAATGGGGACATTAGCCAGAATTAATGGTACTGGAGGTTAATCTGGGACAAGTAGAGAAATGTGTAAGTTTTAAGTATTTAAAGATCTCATGAAGACACCAAAAACTAAAACCAGCATTTAGCACATGCTCTCATGTCATGTCATCTCATTTGACATCACTAAGACATATTATCATTTTTTTTTTAACAACTACTTTTTCTCCCTTAGTTGTCATATCATTCCTGTGATCCTCTATCAAGGGTCATTTTGTGAGAGAAATCCAACCTTTTTCTCTGTTTCCAAAAAAAATTTATTAAGGGTCCAGTGACATAATTGTTGTCTATGACAGTGTATTTCCTCTTTTTTAGACAATGCAGCACTAAATGAAATTTAGGACCAAATTTACTCTGCATTTCTTTCTGTGTTTCCTTTAATCCTACCTACCATCTTCGTTTTTCTTACAGAGAGTAGGTAGGGCGTGGTTGGCTGTGTCTACACTAGCAAATAAGGTAAGATCGATATGCAGGTTTGAGCACTAGTGTAGGATCTGGACAGTTGTCAGTGCCTGGATATAGTTTGAGAAATAGTGCAGGCCAGGGTCTGATCCCCACATACAATATGTAAAAACATCATGTCAGAAGGGAATTAAGCCATGCAGTTCTGCCATGTCACTGGCCTTAAGCAGCAGGAGCAGGTCTTCTGTAAGGGAGAGGCAGTTGGCTCTAGGACAAAAGACAGGGTTCAAATGTAGTTACAGAAGTCAGGTAGACATCTGTTTCTAGGACACTACATTACACTAATTTCAACATTGGTTAATCTAGTGCACATCCATAGATAATTCTATCTGCATAGGAAGATGCAAGAAACTTAAGAGTCCGTTCTACATCCTCATAGATACGATTCAGACAGATTCCCTTACAAACAATAGTCTGGATATCTGGATTACTTGATGGACACTATTCAAATTGGAATAAAATTAAATTCACTACATTGGACCAAAGTGAATTCAATTGTGTTTATCTCCATACTGGCCTGAGACTCATTGGCACCGAAGGGACTGTTCTGGCCACTGATTGCAAGTACATGACATGAATTACCTCAGTGCAGTGATTAATCTCTCATTAGATACAGAAACTGATACTTTAGTGCCAAGTACTCACATAATTATGTACTGAAAAGAGAGAGACGCTGGAGTGAAATAACAGGATTTTTCGAGACAATGAATTTGATTCCTGTAAAACAAAACAAAAAACAAAAAACAAAACAAAAAAAAAAACCAACA
The DNA here is from genome assembly GCF_020740725.1 of Corvus hawaiiensis. NCBI lineage: Eukaryota > Metazoa > Chordata > Aves > Passeriformes > Corvidae > Corvus > Corvus hawaiiensis. Next base: position 53,559,301 of record NC_063213.1, read on the forward strand.
ACCCAAATAGCAAATCAAATAAATTATAGCACTTGGACTTTAACCCAAAGGAATTTTAAATGTAGCATGGACTGTTCTTGTGGTTTCAAGTAATGGTTGCTAGTGGTGACCCAGAAATGAAACCAATCAGGGCACTGTAATTTAAAAGTAAAACAGCTGGCATAGTATTTCCTCTCAAGCCTTTTGTCTTAGTAGAAAATGAAAAGGTCGGGAGACTTTTCATTTACTTCTGAGACAACATGGACTGCTTGAACTGAGGGACATATTAATGTTTTCAACACAGCTTTCTATTACGTGTCAGGAGCTCCATTCCAGGATATCACATCGGAGATGATGAAAAAAGACAGAAGATAGAATGAAATGTTTGAACCTAATGGAAAATAATCAACCATCTTTATATCTCTGCTTTACATTTTATTAGTAGTCCTGATTGCATTCTATAGATGGTGGTATTTCACCTAAAAATAACAGCTATTCCAAAGTACATGGTTGTCCACACAGTTCAAAATGCTAAGGAGTTGTGTGTGACAGTACAAGCTAACCATAGTCATGTTTCTTGTTGGAATAAACAGTGGTAATATTGTCCAGATGCATACAATTGGTAACTAAGATTTACCAATACCTACAGATTTAGAGAGAGAGGAAAGGTGAGGGGTTTTTAAAAATGGTTGATGTTTTCAAAGAGGAATTCCTGTAAGAAGCAATGTGGTCCCAGCAGCAGAGTCCTGATTAAGGAAATGTTCAACAAACATCAGTTAACTGGGCAACCATCACCAACAAAGACCACAGTTTTGGGAGGAACTGGGAAGGAGAATTATGTTTGCATCACATGCCTTTATTAAACATATCTGAATCTCAATGCAGTCTTTGCATGATGCTTAAATATACAAACATCCTTTGTTGACTTCGCTTAATGATTCACACATTATCACTGTAGTTTTGCTTAATTATTTAATTTTGGTAAGCTTTTTTGCACTTTTCCTGGTTGTTAACTTGTAACGACAAATATAATAAGTGTCAAAGAAAGTCAACTTTAAAAGATCCCCAGTTTCAAGAGCAAGAATCCCAACTTTAAGAGCAAAAATCCCAGTACAGTCAGCCGGATTGAAAAAAGCCCTCAAGGCACACATTCTCAGAGACAGAAACCAGTGGATATGTGTTTTCCTAGAAGAGTATTTTGGCCACTCTTTCTGGCTGAAGTAGTGTTTCTCCTAAAGTGCTCCCAGTAACAAGGATGATTGTGGTAAACCAGCACAATGAATAAAGTCCACAGCCAGAACATTTCTACTTTACTTTCAATCAACATTAACCATCCTTCCTTTTTATTTTTTATTTAACGAAAGAAAAAAAATCACTGAAATACACATGCTCCTTCCCAATGCATCTTCATTAAGACTTCAATTTTGCTAAATCTCTGATGAAAGGAGCTTGAGATGTTAAGGGATTTTGAAAACATGCAAAGAGACATATAAAATAGCCTGAACTAAGCCAACTAAAGTTTCAAATAGGGAAGAACCTGAAGTCCTTGCAACTGTGGAACTTGGCAATCAAACAGTAGGGAGACCCTTTACCAGTAATTATTTTAACATTAGCCACAATCAGTGAGAAAATAGCAGAAAGTGCTTTTCTTCACAGCTATGACTTCCAAGATGTACTGCTGTGTGCTCTTTCTTCCAAGCTTTAATAAGAAATATGATGATAAATGGCATCTTTTGCTAATGTTTTTAAGACAGCCAAAATAGAACATAATGTTTCTTATTAATAATTTTGTAGCATGCTATGTAGGATGTGAGAAATCAGAATGCGTGGAATGGAAAAAAGAGTTTAAGAAATATAGAGGAACCAACTGTCTTTGTGAGGTGCTTTCTAAGCCACAAATACCATTTTTCTTACCTTTATAGTCCCACAGCTACAAAACAGGTGCCAAAGCTAATTCTCTGTCTGTTATTTCCTCTCTTCTTAAACAAACTGCTATCCATTTGTTGATTTTAGATACTCAAGGTGGTGGTAAACAAGGGATTTAGTACCTTCTACCCATTCCATTACAGATATTACACGTATTAGCTATATTAGTAATTTAAAATATGTGGAAATAGCTAAATAAGAAAGCAACAAATGTAAATCTCACTTCTCTTTTGATGACCACATGATGCATTTATCTGATTTCATAACAGTTTACTTCAGCCATAGGCAATTACTTTCAACAACAGCAGAATCCCTTGGGCCGCTGTGCCTGATCTTCCAAGTATGACAAGATTTAAGTTACCACAATACTAGTTGAGAAGACATGTTTCTATAGCAGTTTCCTATGTTGAACAGTTACTGTGAAGGAAGTGTAAGGAGGCAAAATGAAAATATCAAGTAAGAAAAACACGTACCTACATCTGTAGGCAGCTTACATACCTTCTCATTTATTTCACATGGAATTCAGTGTATTTCCACAGTTAAGGTTTGATTTCTCTAGAGCTTATCTGGTCATGTTGTTTGTTTTCTGTGTGATGTTAAAGCTTTCTGTTTAAAGCTTCACAAAGGTTTCAGACGCAAGAAATGAGGTTCCAAGACACATAGGCACTAGAATATAAACACTGCATTATTGTCTCTATATGAATGCTAACAGAAGTGATTGACAGCAAAATGAAAACCAAGGAGCACAAAATGCAGATTAAAAATCCTTCTTTATAGTTTTTGAGTGTTGGTGGGTATTTAAGTGAAAACCGAAACATATAAGGACATATTCTAAAATGCTGAATGACACCAGTGTGAACATTTTGGTGGAATAAATATGGGCTCCCCTGTGCTGCCTGGGGCTTTTTTTTTTTTGTGAAAGGTTGAAACCATCCTATGGAAACTTTTTCTAAAAGAGAAGTGTCTGGTTTGTTATTGTTATGAAGCTACAGACACCTTAAAAACCCCCATATGCTGCCATAAAGGAGCTGGCATTTCACTAATATGGATTTTCACAGAAATGAATGAGTCAAGCAACACAAAGCAGTTTCAAATAGCTCAGAAACTGAGTCAGAAATTCAAACCGTGCTGAATAGCGCCCTTCTGGGCTATCTTCATTTCTAAGCCAAAATTTCATCTCTGCTTTAAGGGTTGGAATTGAACCTAACGCTCTGAAAAAAAGGCAATTTCAGTAGACTGAATTGTTCTAACTACATTGCCACACAGGATTTGAGAGTTTTTAAAGCTCTGGAAAACTCTGATGTCTCCTGTGGTTTGAAAAACCAGAAATTCTATTCCAGTTCCTTAAACAACAATAACATCAATTAAATCTAAAGATTCCCTATTTATAACCAATCTCTGCAGTTAAAATTAAATATTTCCTAAAGGAGAAGCTGTAACCCAACTTTTGTAATTTTTTATAACATTATATGCTCCTAAAATGGAGCAGGGATCCAGATTTCCTTTTCCATTTTTTTCCCATAAATTCTGACTTCAATGTCATCAGGGGGACCCAAATGTTAAACACAGTAGGCACTCCCCAACTCTGACTCAAGTCACTTCATTCAACAGACCTTCTGAACAAGGCCCTGATCTTTTTCAGGTCCATTTTTAAAGCTCCTGTTCATGCAATCCTAATTGGACTTCATAAATTCATAGAATTCTGTGGGTTGGAAGGGACCTTTTAAGGTCATCTATTTCACCCTGTCTCTGCAGTGAGCAGTGAGACTTTTACTCCCCTTATTTTAAAAAATGTCATCTTTATGCCTAGTCTGCATCTACCTCTAGTCCTATCGCTAAAGGCCCTATTTAAAAGTTGGTCCCCATCTTTCCTGCAGCGTCCTCTTAGGTACTGGAAGGCTGCTGTAGGTTCTCCTCAGAGCCTTCTCTTCTCCAGGCTGAACAACCCCAGCTCTCTCAGTCTTTCCTTGTAGGTGAGGTGCTCCAGCCTTCTAATAATCTTCATGGCCTCTGGACTCACTGCAACAGGTCCGTGGCTTTCCTGTGCTGGGGCCCCCAGAGCTGGATGCAGCACTCCAGGTGGGGTATGACAAGGGCAGAGCAGATGGGAAGAATCCACTTCCTCTCCCTGCTGGCCATGCTGCTTTGGATGCAGCTCAGGATGCAATTGGGTTTTGTCCATTGCCAGTACATGTCCAGCCGCTCATATACAACCCCAAATTCCTTCTCCACAGGGCTGCTCTAAATACCTTAATGCCCCACCTTGTGTTTTTACTGGGAGTTCCTCAAACACGGAACCTTGCACTTGGTCTTATTGAGCCTTATGAATTTTCCATGGATTAGTGTCTCGAACTTGCACAGGTCCCACTGGAAGGCATCATGAATCACTTGGTGGTGTAGAAATTGAGACAACTCTTTTGAAACCTATGAAATCTTGACATCACCCTTTATGAAAACTTCAGCCTGTTTGTTTTTGAAAATCTTTTAAGTTCTCAATGTTACCAATAGGTTTTGTTCACAAAACATTCTTGCAATCTCCCTTGGTATTTCTACTGGTTTACAAGACCTTATCAGTCAAAGAGCCCATTATGGTTCAGCAAAATTATGGGAAGGATTAAGCACTCTTGTTTCAGCAAGATGAAGTTAACCAGGTCCATCTATCTTTCATCTGCTTATGTAGCTTCTAAAATCCTTTAGTTTCCCACAGCTCCCATGTACCTCACATATTCATCTGGCGTGGCTCCTTCACAGTTCTGTGCTGTCACAGGCCACCTCCTGAAGAGGAGGAGCACAGGCAGTGAGAAAGAGCTGAGGTTACTACTATGGGGAAAAAGCCTGTATGATGAAAGTCCTGATCTTCTGCTTTCTGGTTTGAATTTTGGCAAAAGTAAAAGCACTGTTTCCCTTATATTTCCTGAGCAGTGAAATAATAAGCCTCAGGTGTAGCCTCCCCACTTCGTCAGGTCAGGTATCTAATGAAGCAAATTTAAAAGCATATTGGTTTCCTCAGAATCATGAAAATCATTAAAATGTTGGAAAATAAGACTTTGACTAGGGAAGCTAAATTATTCAAGCACTATCCTTTGTGATCTAACCAGTCTGAGTAGAAGATGGAAATTCCTAGGTAAAACTTTTTTATTTTCCTAAGGATTACTAACATGACCTCATATAGGACTTTTTAACTAGTTAATAATAAGAGTGACACAATGCACATCACCAACACTTGATAAATGGCATTATTGTCTCTGTAGCAGAAAAGATTTATTTCAAGACAAAGAAATGTGAAAACTAATTTGAAGACTATGAAAGCAATTAGGAGAAATGAGTTCTATCATTCATTACCACATAAGGTGTCTCATCCATTGAGCTCAGCTTTTATAGCAAAATTGTCAGGCTCAAAAAATGGACTCTTAAAGGCCAGAAAAATAAAAAAAAATCACATCTAAAAAGAGACAGGAAGTGGTATGTTATGTAGGTTTGCTTAACATAAGGTTAGACCAGATATGTCACCTCACTCTTCTGCCCTGGATTTTAAGGTGCATCTTGCCATGTCATTTTTATTTCACCAAATGCAAGGTTCTCTTTTGTTCTTTAAAGTGAGAGACAGGTCAGGTAATCTTCTTTGAAGTGCACTCAGGAGAGGCAAAGTATACTCTTTTCCACATATCTTGATACTACATTACTGCCAGTCTATCCTACTCCTTTGGGAAATCCTACTATTCAGAAGATCAACCCCCCAAATGCAAGCTGGTGTCAAATATTAACAGTGAATTAAAACTGCAGGTAAAAATGGTGACAGTGGCATATTCCTGTCACTGGGCTTGACAGGAAATTTATTTTGCTGTAGCTGAAAAGTAATTAACCTCCACTGTGAGAAATTCTATTACTAGTAGCTATTCTGCCATGCAAAGTACACTACATGGAAATGTTACAGGCCATCAAGCAGAAAAGGCAGATTTGTCTGCATTTTAAACTAAAGCTACCCCTGCCCCCACTTTCCATTTTTATTCTCTCTCTCCCCTCACTATATCTTCACTGAAGCTAGAAATTGAGATGCACATGTGGTAGAAAGAAAATGGAATAAGGAATAAGGATTTTCATAAGGTATTTACAGAAGTTAATTCATGTGTGTGGGTGTGGGGGTGTGTGTGTGTGGGTGTGTGTATGATAGCAGTAGTGTGCTCCTTTTAACAAGCCCAACCCAAGCTCTATATGGAAGAAATTTAGAAATTATCTGGATTGGTTTTCAAATCAGAATAACTTTGTTGCAGACATGTGTAGGAAAATGTCAACATATCAGTTGACATTACAGTCTGCTCTTCCTTACAGTCTGCTGTTACTGGTAAAAAGTACAATCAGCTTCTTTTTTAAAGGGACAAAAACCATCTGACACTCAAAACCAGGACTATATTCTAAGGGGGGACGTTAAGCTTTCTCAAGTAGGTTGGATGATTGTACTTTAAAAAATATGATTGTAAAGCAGAAGGACCCCGCCAGCTTCTCTGTGAAATTTTGCCTGCCTGAGAAAACTAGCATTTTTGGAAAGAGGAAAACTGTTATCAAGCTCTTCCCACTGAGATCAGTGGCTGTCAAAAATCATTAAGTATGAGAGAGAATCCACCAGTCTCTGTGTGTGTTACAGGAAATGTTGAGATGAAAAACAAAATTGGTTTTCTGGCCTCTGAAAGAGAATTGCCTGGTTTTCTATTCACGACATGGTTATACCATGAACTAGGTGTGGTGGGTTACTGTGTTTTGGAAGCCAAGAAAAGCAAATCCACACAAAATTACAGGGGAAGGAAATTTTGACTATTACAGACTAATGGTTTTGGCCAATTGTTTTGCAGGCAGGTTTGTGAGCGACAGCTGTTCACTAACAGCATGATCGCCTCCTCCCTCTCTGGAAGAAGTGGTAGCTACAACATTGCAGGTATAAAATTACTTCAGCTTAATGATGGACTGTGGGCAAAAAAAATACATTTTAGATTTACATTTTAAAGCGACAGTGCTCTCTGGGAATACAGATTACTGTTATTAATGAAAGAATGTTTAATGCTTTTCTAGCAGGGGTGTCTGAATCATGTTCCATTTAAAAAATATTTCACTTCTCTGTTAAAAAAAATGTTTTTGGGAACAAATAATTGAAGTTTACAATATACCACCAAGAAACCTATTCAAAGGTCTTTTATTCTCTTTTTACAAACGCTCTGCGATCAAAAATCAAAAAATATATGTACTAAAAATGAGTAGTAGACCATAATTGGGCTTTCTAATGATTTCTATATTAATGATGACTCCCAAACCACCTCCAAGCTTTAAGTCAACATTTTACCTTTGGTATTTACAAACAAAACAAAATAAAAGAATGGGAGGGCATTGGTCTAAGACAACAAATTGAAAAAACACATATACTAGGAGTTCAATATTTTGTGTGATACAATGTTGAAAGCTCCAGAAATGACTGTAATGAGGAGGTTATTACCATGGGAAAATGCAAGCCACAATGTGGCTAAGTATATAAACAAATATATATATTTATAAATATATATAACATGCAAGTATATATTTGCTTAAATATATTTTGTGCAAGGGACATCTCTTAAATTTTTGAACTTAATAGTGCAGCTTTTATCTAAATTGTTTTCACTTTCAGCCTTAGTGCTTGCAAATCAAAATTATTCTTGTGTCAGGCTACCGATGCAGAATTCTGTCAAGGATGGATTATGGTTCCAACCACTTTCATTGCATGTTTTAAGGTTAGACGGGCAACTTTCTGCAGATAAACCTAGTGCATATAATTTTCCACAGCATTTTACAAAGGAGGCAGAGCTTTGCTGAGATTCTGAAAACCCAGTGGGCTGCCTGTGTGTTGTCAAATCGTGTTTCCTGTGGCTCATCTTTCATATTTTTGTTATAAAGACAGTGATTTCGGGCTTTGGGTAAGATCAAAATATGGCAAGGTTCACCCCTACCCTCAGATATAGAGCAAACACCTCAGTTGACATTCTGATGCATTGTATGTGGTAGGATAGTTCTTCAATTTTCTCCATGGGTAGCAAAAAGCCACAGAAAATACAGCTCCCTTACTCATCTGCTTTTTGTCATCTAGACTTCAGTCCCAGATCCCTGGCTTTTGCCTTTCATACTTAAAATTTTGTGGTGGTCTCCCATACAGGACCCCAAAAGGCCATCTGTAACTCCCAGGACTATAGCAAATTGAGTACAAGTAGTCTTTGGTCATCAGTCAGCTGCATAATTTATTATTGTTTAATCAAAATAGCAGCAGCACTGTCACCATGGCAGAAGCTCAGAACCCACCCACACTGAAATCTTTGCTTTTCCATCATTTGTTTGTTGTAGATCCAAGCTTTCCAAAATGGCATTTTTTATCTGACTTTCAGATGGCTCTGGTCTCTTTCAGAAAAATATCTTCATAGACGCTTTTTGGGTACTCTTCTATAATTTAACAGACATAAACCTAGATTTGAGTCTAGGTCAGTCCCATTGTTCCTTGCTTTAACATCTTCTTCAACCAACCTTCTGGATAGGAGGTAAGGGAGGTGACAGTGATATGTTTGAACAGCATTTTGTTGCAAAAGGTTCAAGTTCTTGTCCAATAACAGTAGCTCATTTTCAAACATTGCTATAACAGTTTAAAAAAAAATGACTCTGAAATAAATGGATTTGATAAATGCACTCATGCATTTAAGCTATCTCAAGAAATAAGGATAAATGTTTTGGCCATTTTTTCCCCAGCTATTTTAAACAAGTCTTTGCCTGCTTGCCTCTGAAAACATGATATTTGGAGTAAACTATGTTATCTCCCTAAAAATTCACTATTACAGTTTTTCTAAAATATACATCATCCTGTATCTGAATTCTAATTACTCAACATTATAATTGGACTGGTGACAGCCACTCCTGCACTAGTTTCTCAATGGTACAGGTCCCCACTACTAGCAAAACTTTCACAATTTTATTAATCTCACTTCATTGCCTGGTTAAGTTTTAGAGATTATTCTGGGAGGTATTGAAAAACATCTAAAAGACAGCAAAGTCATTGGTCACAGCCAACATGGCTTCATGACAGAAAAGCCCTGCTCATCAAACCTGATTTCCTTTTATGACAAGGTAACCCACGGAGTTGATGAAGGGAAGCCAGTTGATGTAATCTTTCTGGATTTCAGTAAAGCTTTCAATACTGTTTTACGCAGCATCCTTCTAGACAAAATGTCCAGCACACAGCTGGATAAACACATCATGTGATGGGTGAGCAACTGGCTCACAGGATGGGCAAAAGGGTTACAGCAAATGGGGTGACATCAGACTGACAACATGTCAATAGTGGGGTTCCACAGGGCTCCATCCTCAGCCCTGTGCTCTTCAACATCTTCATAAATCACGTGGACACAGGACTGGAAGGGATAATAAACAAATTTGCAGATGATACAGAACTGGAAGGACCTGTTGACCCCTTGAAGGCAGGGGTGCCCCACAGAGAGACCTAGACAAATCAGAGGGCTGGGCAACCATATGAAGATCAACAAGGGAAAGTGCTGGATTCTACACCTGGGATGAGGCAACTCTGGATGTACAGACAGACTGGGGAATGAGAGCCTGGAGACCAGGGAAGTGGCCACAGCACCAAGCCTGCCAGAGTTCAAGAAGTGTTTGGATAAGGCTCTCAGGTGCATGGTTAATTTATTTCTAGAAGGAAAAATAGCCAACTCACGCCAAAACATAAATATTGCATACCAAGTGAAAATCAAATATAAAGTAAAGTATCTTCTCAGATTCTGAATTGTCTGCATCAGTTTGAAGTGGAGCTACATTAATTCAAATATGTTCCTGGCATGTGAGAAAACTTGTCTTCAGAGATTCCAAATGTGATAAGCATACATTTGATATATATGTATTTTATATATATATACATATTATATATACATATTTTATTTATATGTGTGTGTGCATATATATATACACATGCACTATACTAGAATATATATACATTATATTAGAGTTAGTATAAATATTTCAAATAGAAAAGATAAATAAGATGCACCTGTGTTTGGTCTCCCTGCTTCTTTCCTTTCTTCACAGTATCCCTTCTTTCTCTTCTTTTGGTGTCTTTTTTAATAACCTGGAGATTATTTTATAACAAGACAGCTTTCAAACCAATTCCTTATTGGCACCCATTTTAAAAATAAGTAGGGAAAAAACAGGTCGGTTTAAATGACGAGGTTTTTGCTTTGCTGAAAGTGGAAATGTATCACAGAAGCTGCTTGACAGAAACACCTGGTCTTCTTGTCAGTGTAGGTTTCTTTTTTCTGTTTTTCATTGTAACTCGTTCCAAGGGAGATGAAATAGCGATGTCTTTTTAAGCTGGTACTGAGGTAATTGAAAGAGAATGCAATCACTATCTTCAGGAGGGAAGAAATATAGAGGGAGCAGTAGGGAACTACCTCTGCAACAGGAGGCAAGATGTAGCTTCTTGATAGTAGAATCATCCTGAAAAGTAGCCAGGTAACTGAAGTGCAAAGCATAAACAAGTTAATAATGAAAGATCTCTCTTAACAATATTTTTATGCATCAAACTGATACATTTATTTGTAATATGGGGTTAATGCATTTGATAATAGAAGAACACAAATATTTCAGCAAATGAACAACTTTCTGAAAAGGAAAATGGTATCTACAGCAACAGTGACAAGAAGGACACCTGAACTGATATATATTTTATAGTCTGAGTGTATAAATAGTCCAAAATCATGTCTACACTGCAGACTGCTGTACATTTCAGGAAGAACATTCATTTAAAGCTTCCCATTATGAGGTCTGAGAGTCTTTTTGAAATACTAATTCTATCTGTGCTTTCATAGACTATATTAATAGAATTTGAGTGCAGCATATAAACCCTTTATTTTCCAACAAAAAATATCATGCACATGTATCGGGCTTTGTTGTGAATATTTTGTTTCCCTAATCTTCCTATGTCTTTTAATATAGGACTAATTTTTATTCCTGGCTCTTATTGTAGTGCTATAGTTGCCCTTCTATTCCCACACTTATACATCTTAGCTGGAAGCTTTAGACGGTGTTTGACAAAACATCAGGATACCAGGAGTTAGCAGTGATCTTCCTGGTGGAAATGCCTAAAACATTGCAATCTGCAGTGAAAGGACTTGAAGTCTGCTCCATGACTGGACCCTGGGAACTGAAGAACTTTCTTGCTCTAACTTCATTGAAGAATGCAGGTTCTGGGTGGAAGTCAGTCTTCTCTACTTCAGTAGGTCATCATTTCAGGAAAAAGGAAATGGAAGAGGTGTGACCAAATGAGACACTTAATTTGTTCCTATTAAAGCAAATGTGCTGTAGTTCTGATCATGTCTTGAGGGGCTCTAAAATCCCAAAATTACCCGTGTAGAGAAATGCTCTGACAAAGGCTGAAAACAAAAATTTGTAATTAACTTTTGATATGATTTTATGACTTATCTCTGATCATCAGTGGGGTGTTCTAGTGATCCTTTAGCAAATAAGTCTTTGACATGTGTCATGAGTCAACTCCACTGACCTCAGGGTTTTGTTTTGATGTGCATATCTCTGGCCAGCACTAGTTTCTTCTAGCCCAAGTTATGTATTCTGGAACCGTGATGCCTCCCTTATTCTTGTTAGTACAGTTGGTTGTTGGACCATGCGGTGAACCAGAATGAAGTATTGCTCTTTAGTATACTGGAATCTTAGATGACTCCGTGTTGTCATATATCCACTTATAGCACAAAAAAATTCTTCAAAAAGTAGCAGGAGTCCCCTGAATTATAGAAATACACATGGGAAGAAAACTGTAATAACAATTATGAGTAACAAAACAAACATAAATGCAAAGATACCAGAAAATTAAGAAATTTGGATTATCAACCTAAATGCATTTGCAGATTTTTGTTGTTGTTGTTAAATAATTGTTAAACCACAAACACAGTCATAATCGTCATTATGATCTTGAAGTATTTTGCAGAGATCCCTTGTTTTCATAAAGGGAGCTGAGGGTAATTATCAGTAAAGAGCAAGAGGAAAAGTTAATTAACCCAAAATCTGGAGGAGTAGAAATCTGTGTTTACACAATTTTGTCCATATAGAATTGTTTTCCAAAGACAGAAGGAGTTTGTTTGCGCTAACAAAAATGCACACACGATTCCAGACATTCAGCTTTGATGGTCAGGTTTATTCAAAATTCATGAGACTGCAGTTATCCATATCTGAAGATTATGTTGTCATTTACACCTAAGTTTATTTGTCGACTTTTACCTTTCATATCTTGGCATGCTAAGTGTATGATAATGTTACAGTTTTAAATAAATGTATTTTAATAAGAATATGCTAGACCAACATGCACAGTAAGAAAAACGCAAAAAGTGAAGGCACTGAATTATGCTGATAGCCAATCCATAGAAATACTTAAAGGTCTGTTTTTAGATAGGATCCTCTCATACATGAACATTTTTTAGCATAACTATTAACTTCTTAGGAATTCATTTACAAAAAACAATCTTGGAAAGTATGTTGCTGTGTTATGGTTAGGGTTTTCTGAAGGCAGAAAAAAATTTTTAAAAATGGAATAAAGAAATTAACCTAGGATCATCTACCTTCTTGCTTTTATTTTCTCTGTCACTGCATGATGTACACAGCATCTCAGCTAGTGTACACCACTTAATAAATTAATAACTGTTCCGATTCTTATCCCCCCCTTTTCTTTTTATAAGTACAATGATTTTTTCTAGAACATGAACTTGAATTCAAAGGCAGTGTATGAATCACAGATGATATACAATTTCTGTGTATCTCACTCATTGGAAGTACAGTCCTGAAAGCTTGTCACAAAAGCAACATATATGTAAAATAATAAAATGATATAACTGCTGTTCCTGATGTTGGTAAGTGAAATAAAGGGTAGAAAAGGCTTTTCTTTTTCATGAAGTAAAATTCTTACAGTGTAACCCTGGTCATATATTTACCTAAATTAGCAGCAAGATTGGTTATTAATTAGCTGAGAGGCATTAGCATATATAATATCAGTTATGAATAAAGAAAGCCTTGGATTTTCCTGAATTGAGGTAAATAAAAGGCTATGTAAAAGGAATCCAGTCATCTGAAGTCACTTGAGGACATAAAAGCTATTTGAATAAGGCAATTGCTGTTTGGTAATAGTATGACTGTAGTTATCCAGATCTTACATATGCAGTGTTAAATAAACCTCTGCCTAAACAGATGGGCTGTTTTCTGATCTTTCTTGAAAGCATCTAAACCTCTAATTAAGGGCAGTGATACAAAAAGAAGGAAGGTATGCTCTTTTAATTGGCAGGGTGCACATGTGCAAATATAGAAGGAATAATATTAACTAAGCTAAGTAAATAGAGGGCACTGTGAGTTTTGTAACTTCACATGAATGAAGAGCCAGTGGAGGAGTTTGCTTTGAAAATGGATCCTGATGGACATTTCTGTTCCGTTGTGAACGCTGCAGTAAAAACAAATAGGACAAACTTTTACTAAAGATTGCATCTCCTGTGTCTTTTTGAAGTAAAAGTAGCTGAGAATGAAAACCGAAAATCTTCCAGTAGTACTCAAATTGCATTATTCTAATTAGTTTGCATTTGGACTAAGACAAAACTTTTTCAAAGTGTTGGGGCTGAAGTGTTCCTCCTTTGTATTGACTAAAACAGTAAAATTTGGAAGGAACAAATAATTCCTTCAGACATGGCTGAGCATCACTTGTTCAAAGTACCATAGTTCATTTAAGTGGCGTTGATGAATAAGGTAGATTTAAGGAAAGGAAGATCTGCTAAAATAACCCCTACTTTTAATAATATAGATCTTTATTAATAAATATAAATGATTCTGTCAAAAGCTACTTCCAGAATGAGGTGTTCCTATACCTAGTATCATCAAAGAGTAGATAAGATAGACACCATCATATCTACTTTTATTTGCACATTTTCCTGTCCATTAAAATTTTTTGTCTTTGTCGTTTTCCACTTAATTTGAAAAAAAATGCCTCTCAGCAAGTCACATATGGCAATACACGTGTACATTTACTTATAGAACAGAGCAAAACCAAAAAGCAAGTGAAAAGAGTAGTGAATGGATTTGTTGCAAATAGCTTGTAATATAGTGAAATAAAGATCATACCTAGAATTGATAATAGCCCTATATTCTAATGCAGGTCAATTCTATATTGAACATTCAGCTGTACTAAGCCCTGAACTCTGGTTTTTTTATTTGTGTGTTGGTGATGTTCAGGTTCATATTTCCTTCCTTATATCTTTGTAAGGTGCTTGACACTCAGTGTATCTCTTGCTAGTTGTGTAATATTTGATCTTGAATACGGACAAACAAATATATTTATTGATTGACCCTGTTTGGCAGCTTATGATCTCTGCTCCTTTGGGTTTCTTTTCTTTTTAAGAGATTATATCTTTCCTCCCAAGCTCTGTTTCTACTTACTGCCATTGCTAGTTGCTTCATGCATTAATACACCAATCATAAGTAAGTGTATTGCTGAAATTAAAAGAGAATGTGCACATCTCTAATGATAGAAACGGATCTAGTTCAGCTACTGTGGCAGGTGGACACCTTCCTTTAAAATTTAGACAGAAAATAAGTTATGCTTTAGTTGTACTTGCTGCTAAAATTTTCTATCAAACTCCAGTTAACTTCAAGATGAATTATTACAAAATATGGTTAGACCTCCTGTGTGTTCCCATTAGGTTGTAGACCATGTGAAATTCTCTGACCTCTGCAACTTTTCATGCAATTTGTTTTCCTATCTAATTAAGTTTTCAGGACACTGTATACCCTCAGCTACAGAAAGTGTTTAAAGTGCAAGTCATATATGTTAATTATTTGAAGACTTAATTGGAGAAACAGAGGAAAGGAACTGAACATGAAATACATAACCACAGCATATTTACTGCTTTCACTGTAAGTGAATGCCTTTGGCCTTGAGGCCAAGATTAATTAGGAAAAGCGAAGAAATGTTAAAAGCTCAAGAAATGTTGCCAGTAAGGGGAAGTTTCTCCTCTCGTGAAAAGTTTTCTGATAATGAAAAGATTTGATTTTAATTGAGACAGTGTTTCAGAAGATTTTCTTGCTTTCTATTTGACAGCCAGTAGCTTGTTAGATGTTATTTTACTTTTTTGCTACAAGAACTTGAAGTTTGCATTTCAGAGAATTGTCTAGAGGGGATCTCTAGCTCAAACCCCCTGATCAGAGTAGGGTCCACCAGTGCAGCTTGCTCAAGCCTGTGTCCTGTTGTGTTTTGAATACCTGAATGTATGGATAGTTTACCAACCCTCTGAGCAAAATGTTCCTCTGAGGTTTTTCCAATCAACATTTTTATCTTGAAGAAAGTGACATCTTTCTTTGGAAGAAATTTCGAACATATCAATTGGTGTTAAATACTGTTAGATCCAATTTACAAATATGAGAAAAGAGGTTTGGGGTCTTGACCCCAAGAAGGAAAATATGTGTTAGAGCCAAAATGCATTCACTGCTGCAAAATAATTATTATCAATGTCATTATTTGTCAAGCCATCATGGATGATCCTTCCAAAAAAAAACCGCCACAACAAAAAAGAATTAAATTATAAAAGACATAGAAAATTACAAAACCCATGAAAATATTCAGTTTAAAGGCATCTGTACTGAAACCCTTATGAGAGCAAATATGAAGTGGGGTAATTTCATGTTCCTCATACTATCTAATGAACAGCAGTATTTGAAGACAGCAATTTGAAAGAGATGCAAGCAAATTTGCTGACCTCAAAGAAAATTCATGGTCTCCTGGGTGCCAAGCAGGTGAAATCTATATCCAGCGTGTTCTTTTCCTGTCATATGGAGAAAAGGAAGCTGGGAGGAGACCTTATCACTGTCTACAACTGCCTGAAAGGAGGTTGTAGCCAGGTGGGGATTGGCCTCTTCTCCCAAGCAATAAACAACTGGACAAGAAGAAATGGCCTCAGGTTATGTCAGAGAACGTTTTTTAACAGGATATTAGGGAAAATTTCTTAATGGAAAGGGTTGTAAAGCATTGAAAAAGGCTGCCAGGGATGTGGCTGAGTCACCATCCCTGGAGATATTTAAAAGACATGTAGATGTGGCACTTAAGGTCATGTTTAGGGGTGGATTTAGCAGTGTTTTGTAAATGGTTGAACTTGATGATCTGAGAGTTCTTTTCTAAGATCTTGATTCTGCAAAAGGAGTGAAAAAGACCACAATTTGTTCATAAGACTTAAAGTAAAACAAAGGATTTACTTAAATTCATCTGAATTTGACCATATTTTGACCAAACCCACTAGATTAAGTATTTGTTGACACCTACAAATCTGCTAATTCCAAACATCCTATGCTGCTGGGAAATACATGAGACTTAGTGTTTCTAAGTTGAAAGAGAAAATATGAATTAACTCTTCCTTTTCCAAATGTTTCACTCCAAGACTAGCAGTGGTTAGCTGTGGTTACTATTGTGCAATGTTAGAGTTTAGAAACTTTAAAAGATCCACTTGCAGCAGTGATAGTTCAACAAAAGACTCTCATCACAACACAATAACTGAATACTTTTTATCATCGTGACCATAGGTTTTCATATTGACATATCTATTCATTTACATTCAGATTTCCAAAACTTATCATGTGTTGTCCTGTTCTTTACAGGATAGTCCATGCTGTAATTCAAGAATTCAGGAGTTATTTTGCTATATCCTCCAGAAACACAAATTTTGAACATTGTATACCTTGAGTTTTTTGTTAATGTTTCAAAAAAAAAAAGAGTAAAGGCATCTCTCTCTCATGTTTTTGAAACATATTTGCTTTGAAATGGAAGCAAAACATAGAGACCTTCCGCCAAAAAGACATGCATCTGAAAGAGTTAGGAATAACTAAAATGTTGCAGTTGCTTTGGTTGATTGCTTGTTGCAGTAGGTTTGATAAATCTCAAATTTTTTATGCCTCTAAAATTATGTCTTGAAATCTATTTTCACCATAATTATTTAGATTTATCATATTTATTAATTATGTTAATTGCTTATATCTTTCAAATTTTTTCTTGTCATGCTGAAGCATCTTGATTTAGGCAACACTTGCAAAGTATTCTAGTTTCTAGCAAAATAAGAATTGAATTCATTTAGTTACAACTCAATGCTATTGCATTCAGTAAATCTGCTAGGTGAAGAATAAGTAGTTTTCAAAGAATATCTGTACTGTAATTACTAACATGTGAAATTTGTCTTGACCCTGACCCTGAAGAATAAATTTATTCTCCATCAATTTCCAAAGCCAACTA
Source organism: Corvus hawaiiensis (assembly GCF_020740725.1). Lineage (NCBI taxonomy): Eukaryota > Metazoa > Chordata > Aves > Passeriformes > Corvidae > Corvus > Corvus hawaiiensis. The sequence goes on from NC_063213.1 coordinate 53,576,537, forward strand.
TCATATGTAGGCATCACCTATTAATGTTTAAAGGCATTCAGTAACTACATGTTTCATAAAGGGTGTGAAGCCATGTGGTTCAGGACCAAAGAATTTCATACTGAAGAAGAGATTGTTTAAAAATAGGGCTTTTTTTTTCATTCTCAGAGTCCATGTAGCAATTCCTTTTGGTATATTATTAATAGTAGAAAGTATGTTTTCTTTTATATGACATAATTCGGCTATGTCTCAAGAATGACTGCACTGAAAAACTAAATATTTTCTGAATTCTAATACATAATGCAGATATTTGGAAAGTTTAAGCCACTTTTTTGCATCTAATTTTAATGTTATTTATAGTCATTCAATATTCAATAAATATAAATTATTATTATTCAATAAATACAAATGATAATAAGCGCCACGATAATTAAAGTATTTCAAGCTAAGAGTTTAAATTTTTAGCTGCCTGTTCCTGATGTTTTCAGGTGTTGGTTTGTTGAGATTTGGGCTTCCTTTTCAAGGGACACTAGTAATTCTACTCATGCTCACCAGGCATCTTGCAACAAAGTGGTAACATCCTACCTGACATACATAGACCCTTATAGAGAAGGTACGGCTTCTGCTATGTACTCTCTACAGTCCAAAATTCTAATTGAAATTCTGTAACACAAATACTCTCCTCAGCTGCTAGGGAATTCAACAACAAAGGCTATTAGAAGTTAATTACCACTGTAATGGAGGGCTTTCACCCATCTTTCCTTCCATTTAGAACAAAAAGGAAAAACTGATTAAGGAAATCAAGTAGAGGTTTAATAAAAAAGATAAAATTATGCCACATACTAGGGTGTGACTAAATGGGGAAGAACTCAGGAAGCCTTAAATTTCCCATCCTGGTACTTGCACAAAAGCGAGACCTCAACTCATAAAAACTGGAGGATGCAAATGGTTGGTCCAAAGACACAGCAAAGTGACAGTATTTGATAGTTTCCAATGTGACAGATATCTATCAAATATTCAAGCATTTTTACCTGTTTCGCACTTTCTTCTCCCTTTTTAATTTTTTTTTCTCTCCATTGTTTTTTAGTCCAGGTAATTCACTTTTTTACTTTCTAGAGAAAGAATCAAAGACACCACTTAAATATCCTCAGTCACAGGAACTTTTTGGAGATGGATTAACTGATAGATGTACATTATTTCTCACAGACAGTGGTACATAAGTACAACATGCCTATAAACCATTATAATCCTTAAAGTTCTATGGTCCCTTTACATGAAAGGTTTCCAAGAGCTGCTGATGAATTAGTTTCACACTGCTCCTTTGAAGCAGCAACATGAGAGAGAAAATTTTGATAGATAAGTTTCCCAAGTACAATGTATGGTACACTAAGGGCCTGTGACTTGCCCAAGGGGTCACAAAAATATCAGTGGCAAAGATGGAAAAAGCATGTCACTTTCCTTAACTCTAGGTCCTGTTCCATTGGTAAAAGATCCTCTTTCTCCACTGTAATTAACATGAACAATTATGCTATAATTTAACTGATTATAGCACCAGTCAATTAGTGTTAAGAGATGCTGCATTTTGTGCCTTCAAAATAATTTTTTTCAGAAAGACAGGGCCCTGATTCCCCTGGGAATCTTATGTACCAAAGCATTGAAGCAACGTACTGAGAAACCAGTCTTTGGTTTAAGTACTTGTCCTTCTCATATGAATCTTTTTGCATTGCTTTTATGGTGTTTGTATAAAAATCCAGGTAAACAGCTGGCAAATCAATGTAGTAAGGATTTGGTAAAGCTCCCACTATTTATCTCAGTTGGAAATTTCTTTTTACTGTTATGTTGTTGTTTGTAATAATACATTTCAGCCATCAGTAAAATAACAAAAACTACCTCTGATGCCTTAGGTTTTAACTTTTATATTTTTCAAACCCTGTACTGCCTAGTGTGTAACTCTGAAGTTTCTTGTAGCCTGTTAACTACTGTTCTCTCGTGCTGGTTAGACATAACAAAGCCTCTCCAAGCCTGCTCTCCAAAGACACCCAGATTGTCCTAGGCCCAAAATGTGTAAACTAAGAGGAGGGCAAACTTGGGGTAGTTACATCATTAACTGAAGTTTTAATCGGAGAATTAACCCTGCTATGAAAATGAACCAAACTTATAAAAGTGTGAAAAACCCGTGACCTGTCATCCATCTTGGGTGTAGCCTTTGGCCTGCCCAGGGTACCTTTGAAGGCCCTTCAAATAAATACCTACCTTTATTCCCTTATTCCTGTCTAGTCTCTGTTTTCAGGTGGCCACTTCAGGCATCACCTCAGATACCTGAATTTGTGAAACCAAAGAAACACAAGGCCATTTAAGTTTGCCTACCAGTTTAAAGTCCAAAACTATTTGTTTGACAAGTTGAACAAGATTGCTTTCCCTGATTAGGCACGTGAAGAGTTTTCAGCAATGAAAAATATTCCCCCTGTTGGCTGACAGCCAACCCTGCCTTCAGGAATTTGATTTATTGAACAATAGGAGTTTCCTTATCCCATTCTATAGCAGATGCCAGAATGTCCAAATCAGGACTCCTCACAACTGAGAACTGTACTTTTTTTCCCTGCATATAAGTTCTCGCTTTTTTTGGAATCTTTTTTTTCTTTTCCTTTTCCACCACATCTGGCAACATGGTATTTTACGTGTTTGTCATGCACATTGGAATCATCACACAATGTATTTCACCAGTCAAAACAAATTCCAAAACATGTGACCATAATTGGCTGCAGTGTTCTCTCTTCTCTAGACTTGCAAATGAAATGAATGTACTGTTCTGAAATCAAATTACACAAATTTGTATTCTCAGCATGATGTTCTGCTTCACTCAAGTTTTAAGTTCAAAGTGTAAGTATCTTGTTATTTCAGAGGAAGAGATGTTATGTACCTTCACTATTTAAGTGAAATGAAACAACTTTGCAGCTTCTATGTAGATGTCTGAGCCTTATGCAACTGGGAATGTTTCAAATTGGGTTGAAGTAGAGGAGAAAGAGATAATAAAAAATGGCTATTAAGCAAAAACACTGAAGATAAAAGTATATCCTGTCCTGGACTACATCAGCGACATGCACTGAGTTTCTCTTGAGCTCATTAATTGCCTGATAGGGATAGGCAAACACTGAAATCAGGGTCAACAGCAGGATACCCAAAAGTTAACAAAAGATCATAAAAAGTCCAATGATTTTTCTCCCTCAATCTAAGGCCTCATTGACCCTATTGGCCAGTCAAAGAGATAGAGAAAAAATCAGAGCACATCAGCTGTGAGACAAAGATGAATGGAGATATAAGAGGAGATGGATTGGGTCAGAAGAATAAGGCTTCAAAATCCCAGTTAGGACAAGTACAGACCCAAAACCTTCTGGAAGAAAATCTTTTCATTCACTCCTCCACTTATCATGAGGTTTAACATATCTACAAATGTGTGCTTATATGAAACTTCTCAAAGAAACAAACAACCAGGTCCAGTTCAGCTATAACGTAAACTCTACTGTCTGAGCAAATGCATTCAGAGAAGAGCAGGACAGTGGTACCACTGATGGGCCAGAGTTACAAGTGTGGTATCACGTTGTTATTTTAATTGCTAACTATTTCTGGGAGAAATGAAGGCTCTAGACCTTGTAATGTTATAAAAATCACAACAGTGGTCCCAGTATGCCTACATTTATTTTAAAACAAAACGCATGGCAAGAGGACAAGGAAAAGTGACAATTACCCCTTCCTTTGAGAAAGACGGTTCTGTAGATAATGTAGTTTTGACTTAATCACCTGTGAGTTTTAAGATTTTTATGTTGTTAATATCTAAATAAAAGCAAAACCATATGTAAATAACCACTTCTCTGTGGCCTCTGCATTTGCTGTCTAAGTGCTAGATGTTGCAGAAGTGGTTCTTGGAGAGGGAAATCATCCAACAAAGGTGTGACTATTTTTTTGTTTGTTTTTTTACTTTTAAGAACTTCTGGTTTTCTCTGCAGACTTGCACTCAAGAAACTTCCATGTGATACAGTTTTTTGAGATCTCTCTCTAAAGAAATAGTCACCATTGTCATTTGCTAAAGGTTTAACGGAAGGCTTCCTACACCCAGAACGTACAGAATATTCCATGTAGTTGTGTTCTTACTTTCTGTTCATATAACCTTCCACAATCTGTGACATTTGGATATTTGAATCGCATAGACATTTTTGCAGGTGGGCTTGGAAGAGTCCTAATTGGAGTCCAGTATTAGCTGGAAGTGACAGAAGGAACAATTCTCTAGATTACTAATTCTGATGTTAATGGCCCAGATGTTATTGGTAGATGCCAGCTGAGAACACAATGGCCAAAACCTTTGCATGTGTAGTCTAATGCTGATGAGAAAATCATTTGACCACAGCTAGCATTCTTGGCCTGTATGATTTTAATACCTGGTAACCTCATTATATGAGTCTATGTCTTAGTGGAGAAATTATGTGAGCTGATTAAAAAAAAATATCCATTTTAGCTTTCTGCTATTCTGTGATTTTCACAGATCACACTTCTACAGTATGTTACTTAGGATCTTAGATTAAAAGAAAAATCACTGTACATAGATTCCAGCATATATGTGCAATTCTACTGTCTTGTATGCCAAAGAAAGATTTCCCAACTTTGTGTCTTTTTGTCACTGTTTCTAATAAAATTGCATATTTATCACCTGAAAACCACAGGAGAACTACTTTTTAATTTTCAGACAGTATTCTCTAAGGCTCATATTTAAAGGTTATATAGAAGGAATTATGGCTGATATATTCTGTCATTTCAGTTATATATGCCAAGTTTAGCACTTTCTGCTAATGGTTTTGAATACACAGAACTCCTTGTAATAGTAATGGAGGACAAGTGCTCGGCGATGTAGTTATTCAGTGGCTCACATAACTTACATGTGTCAATGGGTTTCACAATGGATACTTAAGACTTTTTTTTAGTATATTCAATTTAGACTTCTTAACACAAATGGTTTACTCTTTTTTTCCTAAATAATATATTTTATGAAGCAAATGCATATATGGAGAATCAATTATAGAAATTATGACAAAATACAAAGAAAATATTATACCTCATAGACTGTCCTTTTTAATTAGCTATATTATTAGATACTGATGGATGTGATCAAGAGAAAAACATGTCTATAGACAATAAAAAGATGGCCAAAAATGGTAATGGAGAGAAAGACATGCAAGGTAGACATGATAACATAAATTTCTAGGAACTTTGGAAGGGCAATGCTCCTTTCCTAGCAATAGTTTCAGTATGAATTGTAGCAGAATACAGATATTGAACTAAAGTGTAAATTATCTTTAAAAGTGTTAAGGTTCAAGGTATGCTTCAGACTTACAATATAGATCGTATACCCAGATGAAACATAGTATGGATTCTAACTTACGATTATTTGAAAATCTGAAAACAAAACTTACCTAGGAAGAAAACCAAAAGAAAGATAAATTTAAAATATTACATAACGAATGCTATGATTCTCTGTAGTTAGAAGAATAACAAATGAAAGTAGTGCATATCACCATAGAAATACTGACATTCTTGTTGTGGCTTAACCTGGGGGCGAAGCTCAGCTCCACACAGCCTCTTGCTCACTCCTTCCCATGAGGGTTGAGAGAGGTCTGGGAAGGTTAAAGTGTGAAAACTCCTGTGTTGAGATACAGACAATTTAATAGGTAAAATAAAAGCTGCAGACACAAGAAACGCTGAGTGATGCAAGGAATTAATTCACCACTACCCATAAACAGACAGGTGTTCAGTCATCCCCGGAGAAGAGCTCCTTCACATGTAACTGTTACTTGGGAAGATAAAAAAAAAACCTCCAAACATCTCCTCCCCTCATACCCCAGCTTTTATTGCTGAGAATGAAGTCGTATTGTATAGAATATACCCTAGGTCAGCTGGGGACAGCTGGGTCCCCTTGTACACCCACAGCTCACTCACTGCTGGGCTGGGGTGAGAAGCAGAAAGCTCTTGATGTTTTGTCAGCGCAGCTCAGCCATAACTAAAACACCCCTGTGCTGCCAATACTGTTTTTAACTCAAATCCAAAACAGCCTTTTATCAGCTACTACAAAGACAAAAACAGTACAAAATTCTACAAATAGTAGTCTACCACTAGAGTATTTTAATACACTTGCATCTCAACTATGCCGGCAAGTAGGCAATGTTGAATCCAGAGCTATATTAGCAGTACAGGTGAGACTGAAGAAATAAAACCATTCTACATATAAAAGAAATAATGAGAACAAAACTCCTCCAATTTCAAGTGTGCTTTCCACACAAAAAACTTCTGTGGCATAAAAAACTGTTACAAAATTTCTCTGCAATAGATATAAAGGAAAGAGATGCTATGTATTTTGTCTTGAGTGACTCATGTTAACGAGATGGCTGTCTGTCTAAGGTTTTTGGCTAGCTAGTTCTTTCGAAGTAGATTTCACAACCTACATTGCGAGAACTTACTTTTCAGACCATTCCTCCTTTCTTATTTTCAAGATTTGATCAAGACTGAACAATAGTTTATGTAAAATATAGGAGAAGCAAGAAAAGACTAGACAGAGACAGATCTTGTCTTCTCATGAAATCAAACTAATAATTTCTGAAAAATCCTTTGAATTGATGTTCTCATACTGATATAAAGATTGTCTAAAAATTATCATCCTGCCAGTTTGAATGTTGAGTATCTCAACAGAATAATGATGCTTTGCATGGAGTTTGTACCTCATTCATCTTGAGCCACATGTACTGTGGCATGATTTAAGGGACCTTTGCAATTTGTCATTTTATCTTGGTACTAAGACTGCAGTGAAAAACTATATATGAGAGAAACCACAACTGAAGTCACAGTGGCCAAAACTGAGTCTTGGATTTAGGATCATCTGTAGCTGGAACCAGCAGACTTGAGGCCTGTGAACCCCTTCTGCTCATTGCAGAAGAATGTTTAATGTATTGTAATGAGCTGTAACATGCTGAGTGAGCAGGAAATTCTGAATATATGAGTAATATGCTGAACAGATGTTGAAAGAGAGGGTTGCCCTGTAGCTGGTATGTTTCTGGTGAAAAAAAAAAATAATATCAATCACATTTAAACACCTGGTCTCAGCTCATAAAAAAAAGAAAGAAGTGACAAAATGCTGTTTTGCAGCTTTTCATATTCTTAGCACCTTGCAGGATGCAAATTTAGATTTTGAGGTCCCTCCATGACTAGGAAATAAACCACTTAAACCAGGAACATCATACACTGGGAGGACAGAAAGAATCTTCATAAGTTACCCCATAAGAAATGCAGAGGAAAAAATATGCTTCAACTGCATTCCACAAAATAATTCCAAGTGATTGGTTAGAAGGTGAAACTCCATTTCTGCTTGTGAATCACAGCTGTGGGTGCTCTCCGCATTTCACTCTTTCTTTAGAAAGTGAATTTCTGAAAGAAATGTTTCTGCTTTTCTTTCTCCTTTAACTCAAGTGCACATAGAATGTTCCTGGGATGGATGTGATTTCAACTCAGGCTTTTTCCCAAATTGATTTATTAGGTTTTGACAGAAGTCATGAAATTACAGTAGCCAATAAATTGGCATTCACTGTAGCTAATCTATAGTCTGCTCAAGCATTAAAAAACAGAAAACCAAATCATCTAACCTCCTGGGAAGCCATTCTAGCTAATCAGCTATTGAAGCACACTCTGCTCCCAAATAGCTTTTGTTCAAATGTTCTGATGAAGATGTTCTTGCCCTTTTGTTTCCACGCCTTATCTCCTGCCAACATCATAGTAGTGAATTCCTTAAGGTTGAAAGATTGCCAACATTGTAAATAGTAAAGAATTCTACAGGATACATTAGACCTAGCTGCTGCAAAGCCTCAAGGAAGTAACTACTTTCTGTTTGTTCTTCCTCTAATGAAGTCTTTTAGGGCATTGACTTGGAAAAGACTAGAAAATAAGTGGAACATACTGGTAAAACAATTTCAACCAGAACTGTTGAGATCCATCTGTAATATGATCTAGCTTTGCATATCATGAGTGTCATCCCTCAAGGTCTTTAGTCCAGTGTCAATTTTGTGTCTGTATAAGCAAGACTGAGACACGTATGCCAATCAAAAATTAAAGCATAAGTAATGTTGTTTTAAGTATCTTTTTGCTCTAAGAGACGTTAATGGCATTTAAAGAGGAAAATAATGTATATTTTTAGGTTCTTGGCTTGTATTTGATGGCTTGTGTTGGTTGTATCCTGTTGTTTCAAAAATGTAACAGTAAGTCTAATATTTGAATTGTCATATTTTTTAAAAATGCAAATTTTGTCACTACTGGCTTCATGAAGAAAAAGCTCCTATGGCAAAATACAGCACTTTTTTTATTCCTTCTTCTATGTGCCCTTGATTTCCCATCATATATTCTTCACCTCCCCATAATCTGGCTGTATAATACATTGAAAAAGAAAACCTTTGAGGTAGAACATTTTCAGTTTTGAAATAAGAAGCGTTATTTCAAATTCAAATCCACTTACATTTATGCAGTAATTTTCTTTGTCTTTAGTTTCTGTTATCAAAATTGCTTTTCATTTTTCTACTGCTAAGTATTATTCCTGAATTAAAGAAATTTGAATAAGAGGAACCCTTTAGAAAATACTTGCCCTTTTCCTCTCCCAGGGAGTAACTTCTTAGAAACATAATTTTGCTGCTGGTAATTAGTAAAGCAGAAGTAGATAAGAACCCTTTTTTGTAATCACAATTTTTAAAGCAAAAGAAAAAGAAAGCCAGTATATATATATAAAAAACCAACCAAACAAAAATCCCCTCTGTATCAGGTTAAACTTTTACATGGTTTGGGAATATAGTTGGTCTGTCATGATATATATTCCCTTATGTGTCTTAACTTTGCACTATTGAGCAAATTCCTTCAGTCTGTAATGTTTCAGCTGTGGACTTATCCACAACATTTTTATGCATGCAGAAAAATTTTTGCCCTGGAATTGAAACCTTACCATGAAGATGTAGGTTTACATATCTGACAGTTGAAATGGTAGAATCCTGTGGAAAGGGTAATAGGTAACAGTAAGTTGAAAACCATGAGTCACAAGCAGCAGTGAAACACTACAGGCACTGAAGAAACCTGGATTTCTATAGATTTGAGCCTCTTTCCATTTAGCCTCCCCCTTCTCTTTTATTGTTAAGGGCAGTAGTAAGGTATCTGTCCTGAGAATAATTACTTATAGAGAAGTTTACTGCCTGTAATTCAATAAGGAGGTGAGTTTTGAGTCCTGCACCAGCCCAGCTGAAAAACCTTCTGAGACAATTTAACTACCTTTGTAACTTATGTATTTTCACAAATCACTGAAATTCATTACTATGCTCAGAGGTGGGTAGAGAGAAAGGGTTCACAGATGGGCAATGAATAGACAGCCTCCTTAAGAAACTGGACTTCTAATTCAACAATTCTTGCTGAGCCCAAGTTCAGCTGCTTTTTGCAATAGATGCTATTATATTATGTAAATATCAATTTACCACTTTAAAAAGACTTGTATTTTAAGTACAAGAGAAGAGCTTTGACAGCAACCTCCCTGTTCTTCCCTGAGATTTAGCAAAGTACCTGGTGGGAATAAAGATTGTATTACAGCTACAAGATATAGAGCAGAATGATGCAGTGCAGACGTACAAGAGAAATACAAAGGTGCAGAAGAGGGGTCAGCCATCCGTCTACCACAATGCATCTGTTGTTTCTCACGTTTGAGAAACAGACAGCAAAGGAGATCAGGGCTGGACTAGCAGCATAAGTTTTCAATTTTGTGTCAGGACAGCCCAGGTCATGATCTGAAAATTGTGCTGAGAGATCATTTCTCTTAGTGTTACCCTTCTCAGAGACAGATGTAATTGCCCTTTTCTAGAGTAATGACTGATAAAGATTCATGCTGAGATTTAAAAATGTTTTTGAATTGATGATCATGTCACAACTTCATAAACTTATTGTGTGACTAGAATAATGTAAAAATGGAAAAGCTTGAAGTTATTTTTCTTTGTAATAGTTTACAATATTTAATAGCATTTCATTGGGCCCATAGCTGACCTAGAGCACAAAAGAATAATAGAAATTATGTTCCTCCAGGAGAATACTTGTAAGCAGTATTTCTGGACAATCCATTCATTCTAGTGAGCCAAAAAGAGTTTTGATAATTGACAGAATCACAGAACCACAGAATATGCTGAGTTGGAAGGTATCCACACAAGGATCATTGATACCAGCTCCTGTGCCTGCACAGAACATTCCCAAGAATCATGTCATGTGTCTGAGAGCATTGTCCAAACACTTCTAACTCTTCTTGAGCTCTGTCAGTCTGGTGGCGTGACCAATGCCCTGGGGAGCCTGTTTCAGGGTCCGATCATCCTCTGGGTGAAGAAACTTTTCCTGACATCCAACTTAAACCTTCCCTGACACAGCTTCAGGCCATTCCCTCTGGTTCTATGACTGGTCACCACAGAGAAGAGATCAGTGCCTGCCCCTCCTCTTCCCTTCACCAGGAAGTTGTAACTGCAATGAGGTCTTCCCTCCGTGTCCTCTTCTCCAGGCTGAACAGACCAAGTGACCTCAGCCACTCCTTAAATGGCTTCTCCTCAAGGCTCTTCACCATCTTTGTAGCTCTCCTTTGGGCCCTTTCTAACAGTTTAATGTCTTTCTTATATTGTGGCACCCAAAACTGCCCCCAGCACTCGAGGTGAGTGCAGAGCAGAGCAGGACAATCCCCTCCCTTGCCCGGCCGGCAATGTTATGCCTGATGCCCCCAGGACACCATTGGCCCTCCTGGCTGCCAGGACGCTGCTGACTCATGTTCGACTTTCTGCCAACCAAGACCCCCAGGTCCCTTTCCATGGCGCTGCTCTCCAGCCTCTCATTCCCCAGTCTGTCTGTACATCCAGGGTTGCCCCATCCCAGGTGCAGAATCCAGCACTTTCCCTTGTTAAACTTCATACAATTGGTGATTGCCTAGGTCTATAATTTGTCAAGATCTCTCTGCAGAGCATGTCTGCCTGAAATCAACAACTTTAATAAGAGTGAAAGTGCTGACTTGCTTAGTAGGAACTCTCTGAGTGTTCATGTATATGTGTATGAAATATATTTGTACATTTATATACACCATGTTTTCAGACACTTATGTAGCTGCTATACACTTCTCAATGTGTGCACTAAATGTACAATTTACCCATAGGTGTGGAACACTGAAAACTTTGTCCAGAAATAACTTACTTTTTTATAGACTCTTTTTATGATGATTAAGAAATTATTCATTTGCTTTCTTAAGGGGCACTTCACACAAGCACATTTGGTTTAAACTGATTCACACGAACAAACCTGTGCTGAAAACATGCATGATTTGTCACGTAAATCCAAATAATATCAAGTAGAAGCAAATTCTGAAAGGTTTACTACAGGTCATGTGGGAATGGCAGGGCGAAGCAGTTAAGGCCAGGATTTTCTTGAAATTTTGATTTAGCTAGTGCCCTGTGGTAAACAAGGAAGGAAGGGCATAAGACAAGGATCTCAGAATAAGAAAGTGGTCAGGCTAGAGAGCAAATATTGACAAAGTAAGAATTTACATTCCGGGTACCTGTATTCAGCAAATCTGATTTTTGGAGTGCAAAATATTAAATACATTAATATAATTGCACTATGTAATAACTAACCACATAGATAGCCACAGATACTTCTTTTGGAGAGCATTTCATAGGAGATTCCTATGAAATTCCTGTCCATGTCTCAAAAAATCTGGAAAAAACCCAGAGTAATATCTCACTCTCCTTAAAGGATTGAGAATAGCAACATTTAGTAGGAGCTCTGGGGGGAAAAATGACCTTGGGGCATTTCCTTACATGATGTTCCCAGTACATAATTAAGACTCAACATATAATAAAGAGGCTTACTTTTTTTTTAGCTATCAAATGTGTTTTATTTGTATACATTTCCCTAGTTCCTTTTCAAATCAATTTCAGTTAATTCTTGCATATTTACATCATTAGTGTAATTACACCTAATTGCCTGTTTTAGTATAAATACTTCTCCTTGCATAATTAGAACGTAATTATGACTCTAGCAGATGATGAATAATCACATCATTACAATTTGTGATGATGTCACAAAAATTCCTAGAAACTCAAAATTTATTACACTTTAGTTATGTTTTAAGAGGCACTGAAGTGAGGGCTGTCCTGAGTCCTCTTAAATAACCAAGTTAGCAGCATAATTCCAACACAGAATATGATGCAGATAATTTATGCTTTCCCCAAAGGTAACATGGTAAGGCATAATTAGAGCTTCCAGACAAATGTATATGGAGAAAATCAACATAATTTTGACTGCAAGCAATGATGGAGAAACAGATAGTATGCACAGAAGCATCTAATTACGAGTTTCAAAACAGAGTGTGTTAGTACCTTCCAATGATTTTTTATGGTTTGTTTTTTTTTAATCATACATTTCAGTTTTAGATTCAGCCTTGAAAAAAATATGGAGGAGAATGTTTAATATAGTAATAGTGCAGTGGCTTAGATCCTACACAATTCCTTAATCTTTTGCAAAAGAGAGTTGAATATTACTTTAAGTGATACAGTTTTTAATTACATACAAGAAAAAGTACTGTACATCAGACAACCTAGTCATGAATGAGTTGGCAAGTGGCAAATACATACATAGGTCAGGCTAAATCTATGGAAGGAAATCCATTTCTCTAGCCCAACAGTGTCTCCAGGTAACTGAGGAGTGGACATGTACAGGATTCATGATAGTGTGCTTGCTGGTTTGAGCTGGGGTAGAGTTAATTTTCTTCATAGTGGCTGGTATGGGGCTGTGTTTTGGATTTCTGCTGAAAACAGGGTTATTAATATAGAGATATTTTAGTTATTGCTGAGCAGGGCTTACAAAACTTAAGGTCTTTTTTGCTTTTTTGTGGTGCCAAATTGGTGATGATACTGGGGGTGCATGGGAGGTTGGGAGGAGACACAGCAGGATAGGTGACCCCATCTGACCAAAGGGGTATTTCAGACCATGTGACATCATGCTCAGTATACAAAGTGGGGGGAAGAAGGAGGAACTGGGAGGATGTTTGGAGTGATGGCATTTGTCTTTCCAAATACCCATTAAATGTGATGGGGCCCTGCTCTCCTGGGGATGGCTGAACACCTGCCTGCACGTGGCAAGGAGTGAATTAACTCCTTGTTTTAATTTGCTTGTGTGCATGGAAGACTTTAACATGCTGATGAGATAAGGAACGGAAACCTCATGAGCTTCAACAACAGTAATCACAAATTCCTGCATCTCTCCTAAATGCAAGGTTCAGACAACTAGCTGAAATTTATGATTCTTTTTTTTTTTTAATTAGTTTGTACTAGCCAATATACAGCAGGTCTAACACAATATGTACACGAAAGGTTCTGCTTCATGCTCTCCAGGAAAGTTCAGAAACGTACTTTGATTCTTCCATTAAATGTTATATACATTTCAGACAAGTTGTAAGGGTCAAATGAGAATAGAGACTGCTGAGCAAGTCAAAATTAGATCTTTCAGTACAGGGAAATACAGAGAGACATTTGCCCTCATATATCAATCCTCTTCTTTGAGAATATTGATGTAGGATGCTTCCTATATGAGTCATTCTAAATAAATGTGGGAAAAGATTATGTAGCTGAAGAACAGAGTGGAATACTGTTAATTACAGGTGGACCTGATAACAACACATAAAATTAAACTTGACTGACACTTCCCATTAAAAATCTGGTATTAAGTTGCTTATATCTTTGTCAAGTTTTGCTCCTATGTGTTGAAATTTGTTGCAGCAGGTGCTTGCCTCAGGCTTATTTTTTCCTCTTCTTTTTTAAAGCTCTGTGATAGGTCAATTGTTTCCAAATACAGGACTAGAGAGATTATGTCAGTATAAGACACACAAGTCTATAGTTACAAAATTCTACCACCTTTTTTTTTGTGAAATATACTTGAAAGAACTGTAAAGAATGAACCATCCAGTTATCTTAAAAATCTGTCTAAATCCTGAGAACTACTAGATCCCTAAAAATTTCAGCCTGCATATTCATATAGATGATTACTATACTTAGGCAGCTAAAGCCTCTGAGAGCTCTTTCTTGGCTGAATCTGCAAAATCTTTTTACAAATTCCCATGAGCCAACATCCCAAGTATTCTCCGCATTATACATGTTCTTATCTGTGCCAAGCTGATGGAATATTCTGGTGTGTTTAACTGGTATTAGATATTTTAGATTTTATGCCAAAAAGAGACTCAAAGTTTCAGCTCTTGAAATGAATATGATCAAAATATATTACATTCTACATACTTCATTCAACTACTTCAGAAGGATGTTTTGGTTTTGCCCCCAGGTGTACTAACTTCTGCTTACTTTCCTTTATTTATGTTTTGGATTAAAGCTTTTCTGGAGATTTGAAATGCAGAGAGGAATCTATCATTTCAGTCCAAGCATACCCTAGTCCTTAAAGATCTAAATACACTTGGTATTTTTGGCTTCTTAACAGCTCTGAGTTTCCTTATAGAAGAAGCATGACACAAGATAGCAAACTTGAAAAATGGTTTCCAGGAAATGTTTTCTGTGGATTTCCATGCATCTGGATCCGTTGTAAAGTCCAGGGACACTGGTGGACTTTGTGTTTTATGTAGTGAATCACAAAGTTGCCTCTATTTTCAGCTGGAGATTTTCCAGTGCTAAAGTATCGCTAAGTACTTTTCCCTGTGCCCTCTATTTGTATGGTGTCTTGCTGCATTCTCACAGCTTGTAGCTTTTCATTCCTCATTTCAAATGGCACATTTTACCATTTGAGTCTGGGGGAGGAGGAGGAAAACTTGACCTTTGGCTCTAATGCAGAGAGCATAGTTGGAACAGTATTCAAAAGAACCTCTCTACCCTTTGGGGTATATATGTTTCTTTTGATTTATTGAACTGTTGTGACAATGTAATGAATTTCAGTCCAAGAAATGCCACAACCATCAGCACGGTCATCTGAGACTCCTGCAATGGATGAGCTGTTTTGTTGGGTCCCACATTATTGTTTGAGCTTCTCAGGCAGAAAACGAAAAATGTTGTGAGACTTGCTTGTGGATACATGGAAAGTTATGGTGGAAGATGTAATTATTTGCTTTAATAAAAGAAAGAATAAATTGAGACTTAAAAAAACAACCAACTTGCTTGTGAAAAGCAGATGATGGTAAATTTCACCATTCAATGTCACTTAGCTAAACATTAGGGGCACCTTCTCTTTCTTAAGATTTTCTTTCAGGTCTTCATATGGTCCTTTTACCTTTCCTAATTGATTGGCATCTCCAGAATATGTTATCTTTATTCTAAATATGTTTTAAAATACTGAATACAATTTTTTTTTTGTAACCCTGCTCTTTTTTTTGTTTCCCCAGAGGTATGGTCTGATAATGGTGCAGGTGCAATAGCATCTGGATACAAATAAATATTGAATAAACTTTAGCCAAAGAGTTAAGAGAAGGTTTAGAACAAAGCAATGATATTCTAATTCTGCCAGAATCTGAAAAAATGGGAAAAAACAATCTCTCTAGTTTTACTGGGGAGCATTTTTCACATATGATGAAGTGACTACTATTTATGAGGTTCTTTTAAGTCCTATGTTCCTAAGGAAAAAAAATAAAGAAAGCAAATACTAAAAGTATTCCTCAAGATGAGATTTCAAACAATTCTGGATTGGTAAAAATTCTTATATCTGTGCACTGGAAAATCACAGTCTGATTTTGAGAAACATTAATATGTTGTGTTTATTTTTCTTTAAACATAATATTTGGATTCTAAATTTGAAAGAAGATAAATTTAACAAGACATAGCATTTTGTTTTTACTTCTGAATAATCACTAGTTTTGGGGTGTAAAGACTTTCATCACCATTGTTTCCACTGAGCCCTGAATTGGTTTGGTCAGTACTGATATATTAGCAATTTTCACTGGAGGAAGATCTAATCATGATCTTGAAAGTTGATGCACAGACAGGAATGGAAGGCTTAATGACTTGTTTTCAGGCTTTTCTGTTGTGTGTGGTTGGGCAAGGTCACCAAACATGCAAATTTTATGGGTTTTTTCTGTTTTTAGTATCTGGAGAAGATATTTTCCCTTTGTCTTAGGCATTTAGTGTGAGTTTAGTCTGTTCATTCTTTTCTTGAGTGAGCCTATCAAAGCTGCTTGTTAATTTGCCTCTTCAGGAAATTCCTTATCATAGACTGACAGATGTGAATGGTTGGCCTAAATGGTTTGTTATAGTCTCATTTTCAAGGGAAGTCCTGATTTTTGGTCCTGACACCACTACTGAAGAAAGAAATTGAATTCTTCACCTTCATCTCTGTCAACCAACCTGAACAAACACAGTTATTGAGCTCCTTAATGCATAATCTTGCCGGATTTCCACTGTTAAACTCTGACCTTTGAGAGCCAGGTCACAGATCTTCTACTTATATTTAATCTTTACTAAAGCCAAGGCTTACAACTGATTTGATACTTCTTCATATCTTGTAATCAAACGGATTAGCTGCTCACTTTCTTTCCCATTTCACTTCTCATAAAGAAAGGTTATTGTATTCTGTTGTTTATGTATCAAAGAATTCCAAAGACTCTCCTCTTCCTTTTCTTATATCTAGCCCTGCCTCTCAAGGAACTGACAATGCATTTAGTCTGCTTAGCCTGCTTAGTCTTTTTTATTTGATTTGCATTTTGAGTAAAATCTTTACAAGACTCTACTTGGATATTTCCCTATGGATTTACTATCAATTTAAGGCATCCTCAATATCAAATTCATTAGCTATTCATTCACTGATCATAATGAATTAATTTGGTAGAAATCTGTCATTTTGACTTACATAAGAGAGTCACTGTAACTTATCTTGGTTAAACATTCAATAATCCGCAGACACAGAATGTTGCTAGAGTTTACACAAAGTGAATCTGTAATGCTTTCCTGATTTTCAGTTCACTGCTTAGGTGTGAATCTTTTGGACTAATTTTGAAAACACTAATATTTAACCTTTAATCTGGTATTTTTAGAGTTTAATTGGCTACCAATATATTTTTATTCTTTCTCATCAGAAGCACAAAAGGTTAACATATTCCAGTCAAAAGTTGATGCAGCCTGAATTCCCACCTCTGAGATTCAATTTTACCTTACTAATTCTGTTAGACTTCTGGGACAGTAGTGAATAAGCTTTTGGGGAGTGTTTAGCAGGTTAGCTTTATGAATGAAAGGATTACTTAAAAGAGAAGAAAAAGCTCTCCACCTAAATAAACTCATAAAAGAAAATGGTTAATCCAGGAGTAGGACAGAATATTTCTTCAAGTTCTCTGTTTCCAGGATTTCATTGATGGTAGACAAAAGAGTTCTGAAAGATGTGATCACAGCACACTGCTATGAGAAGTGTTACATTTTTCATGTAACTTCTGAGAGTCCAGGATTTGTGCTACAAGTGCCATAGTCCTTAGTGCTGCTTAGTACCTTATATGAATCACAGGCTGTCTTTGTAATCCAACTTCTCCTTGCTAGTTGTTCTCTATCCTGAAAGAAAAAAATACTACAAGCTGTTTAAATGCACATTTTCCTGTGCTGTGCATTGTGGTGTTTTCTAGGTCATTTCAAAAAAGAAGGAGCTTTTCCAAATGGTTATCTTGATGAAAAGTGATAGCTGAACATTACCAAGGCTAAGAGATAAAACGTCTTGTACAGAAGCTCCTTTCAAGCTCCATAGAGAGAACTTCTTACAGGGTATATAAAACAGTTGCTGTTTTCTAAACAGAGCTTAAGTTTCCATAGACACCTGGAAGTACTCCTGTAATTAATAGCAACCCAGACTTCCTGAGAAAAACTGTTTGTGAGAGAAAACAGTGTGAACTCTTTAGTGAGGCAACAATTACTTAACCAAAAGATCAGGTAAATAACTTCTCTCTGGCAGAGGCATTAATTTATCAGAAAATTTAGGTGAGCAGATGGGAATGGGAAAAGTGTGCCATAATATGGGACCATAAAATGAAAACTATCACTCTTCAGAGGTAATGAGCTTTTTGTGGCACATTACTAAAAAATCAGTCTATGCTTGAGTGAAAGAAGCAGATCAGAGAGAAAGAAACACTATTCAGTGAGGAAAGAGAAGGAATGAATTTTCAGAAACTAAGTCAGGTAAACTGTGAGAGTAACCTTTCTGTTAGGAAAACAAAATTCCTCTGTTGAGTAAAGTTTATTTCAAGGAAAGAGCATATTGATGGATTTTTAAACTCAAATATGATTGCATATCTTCAGACATGTGTACATAGGTCCAGAAATGATGAAAAAATATACGTAAAAATTTTTCCTTCCTCTCCAAGGACCCCAAAGCAGCAGTTTTGGAGGTTACAGTGATGTCTTTCTATCATCTCTGTACCCCATATTAGGAAAACTATTATGACATCTAATATGAAAAAAAAATAAAATAAAATGTTGCCCAAGGTGGCAAGTCCTTGGACCATGTCTCTGTCTTGACCACAAAATCATCTTTTTAAGACCATGGAACTTAAATGGTTGAACTACCAAAGTAGACCAGAGAGAATAATTTTCTTTTGCAAAGAACCCCCATAATCCCTACCATGGTGATTACATTTCAAAGTGGAATGAGTCATTGGAGACTAATCTTTTTTAAGAAAGGTGTGCAGAAGAATACTACTGATTCATAGAGTCATATCTAGGCTACTGAGACAAATCTGGAATTAAAGAAAAGATACGCTCAGATTTATTTATGCATAAAACTGTCTATGAATAGAAAAACTTTTTATGTTCAGTGTAAGGGAATAGGAATCCATTCAGCTATAAACTGGGTGGAGGAGCAGTTTCTGGGAACTATACATGCAAAAAATAAAAGAGGATATCTGGTCAGTGCAGGTCTGGAAGTATTTTCCAGCTTCCCAAAAATTCAACCTATCAATGTCTCCTGCAATGTTTACCCTTCAGTGCTAGTATTTGATGTTAATTTCAGGTTCATGAAACTGTCCCCTTACTTTTTTCCTCTGAGATATAGGCCTTTGCTCATGCAATCATTTTTCTATCCAACCATTTACAGTTTCCTTTACATCAGGTCCTGAGTTTGTTCAGTTATTTCTTATGAGGAATATTTATGTTTTCATTAACATGAAGGATATTCATGGGACTTTACAGACAAATTAGATAGGTCTCTGCTAGAAGAAGTTACTCATGGCTAGAATTTACAGTTTTTCACAATAGAATAAAAATCTTACTGAGGTTATGGAAAAAAGCAAAATTTAAATAATAATCTGGCAGAAAATGTGTCAAAGTGACAAGTACATTAAAGCATTCTTAATTTTAGGATGAATCTTTTCAAAATAATATATTAATACTTACAGTAAATTATTACAGAATTTAAAAGACTTTCTTATTTGCCTTATGGGCCATGTTTGTAATCTCAGTAATCTTTCAGTACACCATAACTTTTATAATAAATGAATAGGCCTAATTTATAAAAACTCCGTCTCCATCAATAACCCTAAAGGCAGATATCCCTCTAACCTGCATGTTCTCTCACATTTCAGTGAAGCTGTCTATTCTCTTTATTATTTCATCTACCTATCTGAGTACAATATCCCAATCTGGAAAAGACCAGAAGCAAATGTGGTGTGTCATAATGTGGCTCTAAAACGTTTGAAGTTTTAATATAGGGCTTCATCTTTTCACCTTTTCTTCTTAAAAATCGTTATGGCCACCCCAAAAGCATGATTGAAGTAGAGAGTAAAACTAATGTTCAGGAAAAGAGTATGCAGTATAATTATATCTTACTTATATTCCATTATATTCTATTTGTCAAATTTTTGCTGGGTACTAATAGAAGTCTTTCTGCCTTGTAGGTTACGGGGTTCGGAGTCCAGGTCGGGACGGTCGGACGTAGACGGTGACGGATGGAGACGAGAGATCTCTATAGGCAGGTCTCGGGACACAGTCGGTTTATTGTAAAAGGCGTGGGTATTGGGGCACTGCTCAGAGCTGGTAGACTCAGCTCTGAGCAGGCCCAAGAGAGCAAGAGAGTAAACGGGTGAGAGAGAGAGTGTAAGAGCAAAAGTAAGAGCAAGAATAGAAGTGGAAGAGAGAGAGAATGAATAGAAGTGAGAATGTCTGAAGTCCTGGTTACAATACAATAAATCATCTTCTGTACTGAATATTCTAATTGTCACTAACCAATCTAATACAAGATACAAATCCTATAGCATTTACATACAGCCTATAAGAGTTCTTATATTACCATAGAGTGTTACATCTTAACTTCTAAAAACTACTCTTTGGACCCCTTCTGCTGAGCTAGTAGGGTCTGCTCTGACCCTTGGACCTGCCTGCAAGCAGAGGGTATTGTTCCATCAAGAGGGGATTACTTCAGTGGCCATACCATTGTTTTCTAGTTGTTCAGTAACTAAGACCTGGTATTTCAAAAGTGGCTTTCATTTCGATGTTGCCTGTAGTTTTCATATTCCCAAAATCTTTTGTCAGGCAATCATATTTCCAAGGCTTTCCTGTTTCATCTTCCCCAACACTGCCTTCTTGCATTTAAAAAATATCTTCAAGTTTAAGATGAAATCTTCAAATCAAAAATAAAAATTTAAATTGAAAAATTGAAACATTAGAAAATGTTTAAATGGGACATTTTTCCTTCCCCATCTTGGTTCCCCCTCGTTAATCAAATTCGGTTAGAATTCTCCCTAAGCTTCTGTAAAGTTTCAAAGCATCTTCTAAAAAAATGTTCATCAAATTCATACCTCAAAACTTTATCTCTTGGTGTGAACATTTGAGATGAAGAGTCATTAGCCAGTGTTACAAACTTCTTACAAACGTTACAAAAAATGTTACAAACGCCTTACATGCTGTGAAATCTTGATATTGATGAAGTTTTCAGCAAAACTCAATCTTACTAGATCAAAAAATCCAAAAACATAAACAAAAAAAATTATTTTTTATCATTAATATATGTGTTAACAAAGCCATATACAGTCAAAATGCCTTTCAAAGAGAAGTCTCTAGAAAAGAGTATTTTAAAACAAAGGGAATATGCAGTTTTAATGCACATTACTTTCTATTTTGTCTTAAAAAACATATGTTTTTCTTATTATACAGGATATCTTCTGTCTTCTATATAGAAACAGTTTGAATGCATGAGCTATTTTCTCATCTTTTCAATAAAATTTTGATGAATATATTTTAAAATATTTCATTTTTTAAAATGAGGGGGGAAGAACTGTCAGTGTGTAGAAAACCAAAATGATGGTTCCTGTGATCCTCTTTAATAACATGAGGCATACATGAATTATATATGTTGACAAAAATAATACCTTTTTTAAAAATGCTAATTTTAAAAGTGGGATTTTTTTTAATTTCTTTTATCAGTACTTTGGTTTTATGCATGAGCAATAGAAAATATCATGCCTGGATTCATTACCACATTAGGAAATATCACACAAAAAATGCAATAAACTCAGGAAATATGAAGAATACAGTTCACTAAAGCTCTTGAAAGAGAATTTGGGTAGAATTGGTCTTCTTAAAGTTGCATAAATATAATGCACCCTGCGCAGTAACAGTTAACAGAGAACTACAGAAAATCAGTGCTCCAACCATGTGCTCTTCCCTGTAGGTTTTGATATATTTAATTTGTAAATAAGAAAAAAATTCTATGTATTGCAAATGTCTCTGTCTTTACACTCTACAAACAGTAGTAAGTAATAATATTATTTCATTTTTTTCCTGAAAATAAAATTAATTCTTGGAAAGAATCCAAAGATTTGTAGAGATAACCTATGGAAGTACTTGTGGTTTGTCCTTCTTGAAAGACTGTGTTGTTCTTTATCCTTTTCTTTTTTGCCTTATTTTATACTTCTTTTTTATTATTATTAATGGATTGAAACTTTCTGATAAGCCTTGCAGTGTAAAAAGGATAAATAAAGCTGGGAGCAGGATAGAAATTCAAGGATGGTATGACAGACATACAGTGAGCAATGTATGTATTGTGGGATGTAGAGAGAAGCACAGACTCACAGAAAATATGAGATGGGACCTGAAGAGAGCATTTCATCTGTTAACTTGCCGCAGGGTAGGACCAACCATATTTAAGTTATTGCCAATAATTATTTGGGTAATGATAGAGATTCTAAAATCTCCCTAGGCAACCTATTTTACTGCTTATCTCTTCTCCCCATTAGCATTTTTTTTAAATGTATAACTTAAATCTCCCTTGATAACATTTAAGCCCATTAAGTCTTGTTCTATGCATAGTAGACAATGTCTTTGCAAAAATCACTTAAGACTCTTGTCAGTGTTGTTCTCTCTTGAATAAACTCCAAGCCTCTATGATTTTCCTTTTACATGATTCTTTCTGACATTTTGAATATTTCTATTCCTCCACTAACTCTTTTTTTTCTTTTCAAATGATTATGAAACTTACTGCCAGAATTTGAATGTAAGTACTCCAGCTGAGCCCTTACAGTTCAAGGATTCCTTTCTGTGTCTTATAGAATAAGCTGCTGTCAGAGTTCAGAAGACCATGGCTGCAGCTTGTACTTGATAGACAGTACTTGTGAGATTGTTTATCTGCAAATCAGCTTTATATTTGCAGTAAGTGGGATATTGTTCATCATAAATTATTCTGTATGCAGGCAAATAACATCAGTTCTTGCTTTCAGTCTAGGGGCTTGGAACCCTGGACTTCTAAACCCAAATGTGAAAACTGTGCTCATAGAGAGTGACAAATACCTTTAAGTCTCACAATGTAATGTCTGCCCTCTCACGGAACTCTGTGATGGTTTCACTCATGCTCTGCTCTGCTCTGCCTGTGATTTCTTATCTCTGCATCCTGCAATCAAAATGTTTAACCAGGTTATATTTCGCTAACAGAATTTCTCACTCGTTATGTTCAGGTTCATCTTATTTTTTGTAAAATTCTGAATCCAATCGTGTACTCAAACATGATATTTCTTCCAGCTTAATGCTGTCTTCTCATGGTGATAGTAATGAGGCAATGTGCACACACTATAGATGTAACCATCGAATAGCATCAAACACAGACATACCCTTGCAGAAACCTACTGAGTGATTCTTTCAGAGGCGTCTTCCAATGCATCTTTTACTCTGTGAGTACTTTTTCCAACATGTTTTTCCCTATCCAAGTAAAGTTTCATCTAGGCTGTCTTGTCCACTTAGCTATAGAATGCCATAAAAATAGTGCCTTCTAAGTAAACCAGCTCTTACTCAAATCAAGAAATATAACAACTGCTTCATTATTCTTATTGGAAATAAAAATTAGTCCAATTTAGTCAATATGACTTCTTACTGAAGATTCCACATTGGCTGTTACTTGAATCTTCTGTTCCCTTTATATTCATAGCAAATTGTGCCATGAGAAAGTCAGCCATTTATTTTGAAAGAGTTACTCTTAGGCTGTTTTAGTCTAAAATTCCCTTTTAGGAATTTTATTATAACCATTTTTATTCTCTTTAACAACGGACTCAATGTTAGACTGTTCCTCAAACTGTAATAGTGCCAGTTGTATGCCACTAGTGTTTTGAAATTTAACACCAGCAAGTGCTGGATTCTCCAACTCAGACCTGGTAATATGGGTTATATATACCAACGAGGGGACAAGAGGCTGGATGGTAACCAAGGTGGTGAAAAGTCTCAAGGGCAAGTCTAAACAAGGAGTGCTTAGTTTTAGGTAGTCCTGCAAGGAGCTGAGAGTTGGATTTGGTGATTCTTATGGGTCCCTATTGGAACCCTGAGTTCTGAGAACTTCAGCCTTTCAGTGCTGACAGACAGTGATCCTCAGAAGCACACTGCATTTGACCTGAGTCCTTGGGAAAGGCTTCCCAAATTGTGTGATAATACTGATGTTGTTGCTGTCTAATTAAAAGTTATATCACTGGGTGGAATATGTAGAGATGCAGAAAAATTAGGTTTATAGGATATATGTAACAATATGGAGGATTTTGGGTGTGGATTAGCTCTTCTTTTCTCCTTCTTCACAAATCTGGGTGTTCTGGTACTGGGTCAAAAAACCCACAGTGTGGATCATGAATAGTTAGTTATTGGATTATAAGTAAAAACAAATTAGTTGGCATTCCATAGTTGGGTAATTTGGACCTTAAAAGGCCTTGGAAGTTAGAACTCATGACCATTTTCACCTTGTTAACTGGGAGGCACACTCTGTGCAGCTGTATTACAGATAAGATATAATAAACATATCAGTCCAAAGATAAACTCCCGGTCTCCTGTATTTTAATTCGAACTCTGAGTAAAAGAACTCACAAAACAAAGGCAAAGAAGAAAAGAAACAATAAAAGAGAAAATTAACAATTGGCACCCAACGTGTGAGGACTGAGTTGGAAACGGAGAAAAATAATAGGTCCCTTTCAACTTGCGATATTCTATGAATCTATGAAATAATTGTCAAATGCCCTGAGAGCCGTCTAAACACCTCAGCTCAAGTTTCTTAGAATATGAGAAATCTGAAATCATCAAACACACAGCAATTTATTCTAAGCTAAGGTTCCATGTCTCTGATGTTTTTATTAACGAATGATCTCTTTCCATTTCAGGGAACTGTTAAGCAGGAAAGCATCTGACATTTCTGTTCTCCTGGTTCAGGAAAGGATAAGTTCTACCTGCAGTTTTCCTCCAACAATTAGGCATCTTGTAAAGTGATTCTTCTCATGACAATTCTGTCATTTGCTAAATGCAACTCCTTTTGTTCCTCATACTTCACAATTTTGACTTCTGACTTTTTTTTCAAATTTGTCCCAACTACTTTTTCTGATTTTCATCTTCTACATTCTTGCCTCTTAATCTTCAGTAGATCAGAGTTCCTATGCACCAGTATAGTCTATTATTGCTATAAAAAAATTAAACTAAATAAAACAATTAAAAATATAGTGATATTTTCAGAATCCCCTCTAAAAGTTTATATAAGTAATATGAGATCACCTTTATCTCTGAGAATCTGCAGAAGACAGGGAATCTTCTGATGTAGAAATACAATACTTTTCTTTCCATTAGGTCTGTCGAAGGTATATGAACAGATAGACTTTGAGATTAAAGTGATAGACTTTGAGATTAAAGTTCCACTTATATATAAACACATATCTATATGCCTATAGATTTTTTAGAGTCTCAGTGTTTACAAGAAGCCAGGTTTTGTAAATCAGAATGTGAGCAACTCCAGAAAAAAAGCAATTACTGGTCAGGGACCAATATAGTTTAAGGTATTTTTAGTTATATAATGACACATCAATGTAATGGTCCTGAAAGGTGCTGCTATTGCAAAGTAAATAAAAGCGTTAGATTTTAAGAAAATCAGGTTATTCCTGCTGTTTTGTGACTAGACGAATCAAATAATTTAATCCAAACTCAAACAAAATAGGAAAATTATGGATTGATATCAGGATATGTCTTTATTTCACTTTTCTTTCCACACTAAAATAGGACTCTTAATAGAGTTGTTCATGTTCAGGAGACAAAATATATGTGCTTCAATTATTTCTTGTAAGATTTCTGTATTTCCATATGTCCTATATGTTATGAGTAAAAGGTTCAATAGAAAGCTATTTTTTTTTCTTACAATAATTAGCTCTATATAATTAAATATGAGCCACAGAGCCAGCTCTATATAATTAAATATGAGCCACAGAGCCACATTTTCCTACAGTAACATATTTGCTATCTATACATTAGTCATGCTAAGGGGTGCTTAAAAGGCTTTGGATGTTATCTCACAAAGATAAATGATGGAACTTTAAATTAGCTGGGAGTTTGAGGGTGAGATAAGAAATATCACCAGAAATTAGAGTAGCTTCAGAAAACAGGTCTCATGGGAAAAAATGTCTTTCCTGAAAGAAATCACGAATTTCAACAAATGCTAAATATCTGGCTTTTTGAAATTGAAAACCTGGCACAGTTAAACTTTGAATGCGAATTTTTTATTATGTTAGAAGACTTTTGCACTCACTGTTTGCTCAGGTGATATATAAGGTGTTTGAAACCCATATTATCCAGCTCTTTTTCTACTTTTTCCTCCTTTTAATCTGAGAATCCATCTGCAAAACCTCATCTTGCAACCATGGATTTGACCTACCAAATACCTTTATTAAGATTCCTTTATCTCTTTCCCAAATTTCCTAGGCAGATATTCATAATCATATATGATGCAGCACATGCTCAAAGATTCTGGTGTGTTGAAGATGTATTTAGACCTCCTTTACACAAAATGCACATACTTGGACAAGCAAATTTTTTTAAAATGGAGGAATATCACTAATCAATCGATTTTAAAAGGTGCCATCAGAGAGACGACAAAAGAGAAGATAAACTGAGAAAATTCACATATTTCCCAAATATAATCAAAACTAAAAAGGCACCTTCTCTTCTCAAAACCTAAACATAAAAAAAAAAACCCCAAACTACTGGTTTTCTTTTGCTGTGTTTGTGTGTTAAAAATGTGGAGCCCTACCGCTGGATGACTGAAGGAAAGTTAGTTTTGTGATTATCTTTTGATGAACTAGAAGTTTCTTTCCCATCAACTTTTGACCTAGTCCAGTGGGCTTTTTGGCATTGAAAACATTTGAAGTCGATTCTCTTTGCTTTTAATTATTGTCTTTGTTGCAGAAATATTGCATGAGTGCAAGCACCCGTGAAGTTTGAGATACATGTGCACAAAGAGTTGGCTTGCTATTTTCTACCACCTTTACACAGTGCTGGACCATTGTTAAAGATGCAACAAATCACTTGAAAGCAAATTTCAAGGTCAAACTGGAGGATTGGAAGGAAATAGGCCTGCTCACATACTCTGTGGAAATAAATATTTCCACAGAATATAGATGGATAGTGAAGGAGAGAAGCTATGAAACACCTAATAGGGCATAGCTGTGTATAGAGAAACTGCTACATTCAAGTGTAACTAAAATGTCAGTGTTAGTCATACCAAGCTTCCTCATTTTTCTTTCTTTGATAGCATTTTTTGTAAGAGAACTAGATCTGTATTGTCTGCCTGTTGTAGGGTAGGAAGTAATTTACAATAGCAAGAAATAAAAAGCTATAAAATGTGTTATTAAAATTACTTCTAGTTTTTCCAGCTGCAGTCAAGTTTTATGGACAAGATTCTTTTCAGACTCGTATATTGCGCTAAGTGCTGAAAGGCTTTGGCTTGTTCATGTAACCACAAGCAGAGGTGAGAAAATTTTTAGTGTGCTGATTCTGCTTCCATTTAAAAGAATGACCCAGAACTATGTTCGAAATCAACAGAACACAGCTCATTACTGCACTCCTCACACACTTCTACCCACCTACACCTGTGCACAAGCGCAAACATATTCCCTCTTTCCTTGTGTTGAAGGTGGGTATTTAAGATGTGTTGCATTGAGATAAGTGCACATCTCCCTACACAAATTTTAGTAAGGATAAGTATCGGGATCCCATTGCCCATTATTCCATTTGGGAGACTTCTCATATGTATCTCTCTTATTTCAAAGTATTTCCTGTAGAGATCCATTATCCAATGGTGTTCAGATTCATAGAATCATTAAGGTTCAACTTCCAAGCAAACACCACCATTGTCAACTAAACCATAACACCAAGTGCCATGTCCAGTCATTTTTTGACACTTCTAGGGATGGTGATTTCCAACACTTAACCACCCTTACAGTGAAAAACTTCCTCCTGATGTCCAACCCAAACCTACCCTGGCTTGAGGCCATTTCCACTTGTCCTGTCATGATTCATGAGAGGAGAGGAGAAGAAGCCTGTGTCATTGTTGCAGCTCATTTGGTATTAACCTTCGTTTGCAAGCTCAGGACAGTTGCCTTCCACATGGTATGAATTTGTTTGTTCTTTATGCTGTGTTCTGTTATTGTGTTGACTGTGCATTTTAAGCCTTCTTACCCATATGGTGCCATCTTTGAATAATACATCGGTGTGCCTCACTTCAAAGATTTACCACGTCTATAAATCATTTGAAACACTGTTCAGGCTGATGATGTATGTGAGTAATACATCATCACAAGGTGCTGAGATGATATATTACTCTGAAGATGGTGCTGTAAAGAAAGAAAACCTGGACTACACTCAGTTACCTACCACACTCAATTTTAAAAGGAGCCACCCCTAATGGAGATACTCTTATTTCTTGACTGCATGTCACCACCACTCTCAGAGGAGTTTAGTAAAACCTCCTGTACCTTTTCCAGAAGAAAGATTCCATGAGATGACCAGTCTCTATTACAGTTCGAATTATTAAAAATTCTAGATTTTTTTTTTTTATTTTTGGTTTCGTTTCCAAAAATCTATTTTGGATATTTGTTTTGCAAGTTTTTAAAGACAGTCTAATTTAAATTAGAGAAAAGAAATGGAAATATATATCAAAATCAAAGGAAGAATAATAGATATAGAAAATTGAAGAATCTTTAGTGTATATGGTCACATAAGGGTTGATGAAAAACAAAAAAGTGGTCTGTGATGAATGTTGGATGAATATCCATCAAGTGAAAAATCATCCTCTTAGTTGCAAAATAGTAGAAGCAGTTTATGTCAGAACTTTTAGTTTCATTCCACATACCAACAATCTAAATTTAAGTAAAGAAACCCATATAGAGATATTTAAATAATTAGGGCTTTAGTTCCATAATTATTGAAAATATAAAACAAAACCAAGCAATATTATTTTCTTTAATTTGGGAAAAAACCTCCAAAAACCACACTCCCCCAACACACACAAACACACACAAATCAGACCAAAACAAACCCCAAGATATTCTGAGTAAGAAGAAAATCACAACAGTTTAAATGAAATATGGTATTTGTTTTTCATCCAAATTAGCATGTCTTATTCAGTTTTTCTAGAGTTGAGGGCTTTTTTTCTTATCTTGTTTGAACTTGATCTAGAGAAGCATTGGATTCAAATCAATATTAGCAAAAAACCATTTCAATTTAAAGAGCAAAAGTATAAAAAGCGTCTGTTGGAAATCAATCCACAAGTTCAACATTTGTCTTTTTTCAAATTAGGGAAGATTCTTGAGTAATGCAAGGAACATTTTGTCTAGAAAAGCAGCCAGATTTGTAGACATCATTCTTCAAAGAAAACTGGATGGCTCATTGCAAGCTTGGTGAAATAGCACTGTTTAGGGAAGTGCTGCTTCTTGTGCTTCCATCGGGCAGGCTAGTTTGTGTCATAGAGCAGCAAAAAGAAAACTTACAAGAAAAATCACGAATGCTTACACTTTTGATACATTGGACTAGATACTTGACTTTGATGAAGCCCTTCTCAAAACCTATGCCTGTGAATGATGAGCCCTGCAGTTTGGTTGAATATCACCATTTATCAAACAGGAAATGAAGAAAAGTAAGAACAACTATATTGAATTAATACAAATGAAATTACGGAAAGTGATACAGGGATAATAGCATCACTGAAACTCTAAAATCTACAAATATGAAATTGCATAATTGTTCTACTGACATAAAATTAATAACTTGGGAGAAGAAAACAAATCAGAAGACATAATAATTTAAAGAAACCTAACAGGCATTATAAAATAATAAGGTGCTACATTGCTGTTTATTGTGATAAAGACAACTCTTCTTTAGACTGCAGAACTTGGCTGAACAGGTTTTATTGATTTTGAATCCTTCTTACCATTGAGAAAGACCTCCAAATATAATTTATTTAGAAGAGAGATGTGAAAACTAAACACTTATATTTTAAGTTGTATTCTATTCATGTTCCTAAAACTTTCTACTTTTCTTTTCCCAGAAAAAATATCAAGAAGATCAAAAGATCAAAGAGGAACTACTATGACCATTTTATTCCATTGTGAATCAAATGGTCTGAGCAGTTCTCTGTGACGCAGAGAAATTTAAAGTGTTTTTCCAATGTAGACAGATCACAAAGGTCAAAAATTTGATATATGTGTGTTCTAAAACAGTGAAAAAAAGGTGAAGTTTACTGAAACCAATAAAACCCCAGCATAAAAGGAGATTCCTGAGGAGTTTCTTTGTTGTAGCTAAATAAGTGGTTTTGATATATGGATGATAGCATAAGCTGTAAACAGTTCAATTGATTTAAAAAATAAAAAAATAAATTAGTAATAAGCATTATTTTGATGACAGCTTGATCACAAAAAGGCAAATGGGATTATTTGTCAAGCTTCTGAAAAGTTCACAAATACAAGGCTTAGTGAAAGCAAGTAAGTCCTTTACTAATATATAAATTCTTCTATGGGCATGAAAATTACAGCAGCAATGAAGAAGGAATACAACTGAGCTTATAAGTGGCCTCCAAAATTCTGAGTAGCTGATAGATATTTTTTGTTACTAGTAAGCCAAAGAAAAAGTAGTTCAAAGTATAAATTATTAATCATTCTGAAGTTAAAAAATAAATATATATAGTTGACTGATTACAAAGTAAGAGCTAGTCCTGTTGCTGGAGCAGGCAATGATTTGTCCTGGTTTGAGACAAAATTCAGAGGAACGTCCAAAATGAATGTCCTCTGATAGAAGGCAGGTTTCAGTCCCCCCTCCCCCACCAGGTTCAGAAAGAATTTTCCTCGGAGGAAAGTGAAAGGGAAAAAAATTATTTATTTAACAGACACAATGTACAATGGGAGAAGAATAATGCTAAATAATACAACCTCTCCCTGTGGGGAGAACCTGGTAAGATTTTAGAGTCCTTTCTTTGGGTGTGGTCTCTCTCTCTCTCTCTCTCGCCTCTTCAGAGCTGGGTCGGCCTGGGCCCCCTCTGGGCCTCGGTGGAAAGTTCTGAACAGTTCCAGAAGAGAAGAAGAAAAAGCCAAAACCCGAGGGAGAAAAAAAGTTTAACTCTCCGTTTCTCTCTGGAGAAATAGAGCTGAAAGCTGGCTGAAAAGCAGCAAAGGGTGCTTCCTTCGCTCTTGCTGCCACAGAAGTGCACAGAGAGATAGAGTGACCTTGGAGCACAAACTGCTTTGAAAAGTTCATCTGGCTTTTTTTTCTTTCTCTCGCACACAGTTTTAAAGACGCAGAAAGGCACAGGAATCATGTCTGGGCATAGAGTGGTGATAGGGGATACACATCATAAAGTCACCCCAAAACATGATTAAATACCTGTTAGACAAATGGGTGGTAATCATAATTCTTATTTGCAAAATGTTCCAAGTTCTTTCTGTTAATTCTACCATTGTATCAGTTATATGGTTGGGGCTTCTCAAATATATAATCATATTTGAGCCATAATCATATATATAAGCCATAATATAATAAAATAATAAGAAGAAATGACTGATTCTTCCAATTTTTATCCAGAGCTTCCCTCAGAATTAATATCTTCTGTCTCTTGAGAAGAAATAAATATATATACATAGGAAAACAGGGCATTTCATTTATGACATAATGAGAAATCAGACAAGCTCTCTGAAAGGGTGAGAGAGTATTAAGAAATTACCAGAGAGCAAATAAATTACTGAAATCCTGTTGGATCTCCATTGATCTCTGTGCAAAAGCCAGTAATAATGATATTGGATCCATCTTTTGCTGCTGTCAATTTACTGTATTTCAATCAGAGATAACAGAGCTGAACCAACATCTAACATTAGATCAGTAGAGTGAGGTTCTGTGGGAGAGCTACAAATGCAAACAAGCAAGAGAATTTATGAACTGAATGAAGCAATTATCTCTACTGAGAACAGTGGCATTAGGGAACCAATGATTTCACATATTTGATTTTATGTACCTTCTACTGCATTGCTTAGGGAAAAGTAATCTTGTTTCACATTGAAGACAATGAGGCAATTTTTTCCTAATATCCTACATAAAACCATAAAATTTGTGATTATGGTATTTGTGGATCCTTAAGCAATCAATTTAGCTTATGCAGTCTGAGCATAAAGATGACTAATAAGAGGTAGAACTTCTGGTTTAAGCACTAAGTACTCAATAACATATTGTGGAGATCTGATTTTATAGGATGCATTAGATGTACTTTGCAGGACTTTACAAGTACTAGTATTTGACGAGTTCCCTTAAAGAGGAAATGAATCTTTAAATTTACCCACTTCCTTTACTCATTGGCAAAATTTCTAGCACAATATCTTTATGTAAAAAGATCATACAGAAAGTAAAATCTGTTTTAGGACAATGAATATATGATTTCTTAATGAAAAAACCCCTAGATTAATTTATTAAATATCCAGCTTTGAAAGAGCAAAAACATATATGATTGCAACTCTGTGTTTCTGGAGTGAAGCTTGCATTTAGAGAGGTGCCCATTCATACTGAACAGCAACATCTTAAGTAAAAGTAATGCTGTTGCACCTATGCTGGACTAAAGCAGTAAGTGAGAAAATGGTTTGTATGGTGAGGAAATTCTTTAGAGCATCTGATTTTCCTAAGAAAAACAAACAAGCTCTCAGGTGAAGAATCAGGTGTGGTGGGGGATGTATGTAGCTGATAGCTGTCTAAAGCCACACACCAGCTGAAGGTATAGTCAGATGTCCAGGTATCCAAAACCTGTTGGGACATAGCCTAGTTTTCATAGCTACTGAAAACACGATGGGTGCTTTCTATGGATGGCCAGGAAGTCTACCAAGCCCTTTAGAGCACCATATGTGCTTACCTGTATTGGGTTATTCCTATTAAACAAAATCTGCCTATTATTTGTCGCTCTTCAAGAACAAAACTGGACATTGTGAAGACTAGATTTGCTCTCAGATTTTGTGGAGAAACTATGGGCTAATCATCATGTCATATAAATTACGAAAGTGGCTTTGATTGAGTGTGGGTTCTACAAAAGTTGTCAGAAGCAGGACGATTTTTCCTAACACTTGACCTTGGGGTTAGAAAACATAAATCAGAATTATATATTGGTAATATGATTGTTAAAGGTTTGACATTTATATTTTGTACAAAAAGAAAATATCAATAAGCAAAAAGTTTAAAAGAGCTATTTGTCTTTGAATTTAGACAAGTCAATACAAAGGAAGAGACTAGAAGGTGCTCACATGATTTTTAGAACTGTATTTTTTTACAGTAATTAAGCAATTTGAGTGTTAAATGTTTGGATATGTGCACAAAGGCATGCGTATGTGTTGTGAAAATGTGCATTTTCCAAGGAATTTCATTGTTCTTAGTTTGATTCATCATTTAACTCTTTTCCTGAGTGCACTAGTTTTACCATTTCCCAGAGGGGCATTTCACTTAATTTCCTTTTGGATTAGCTGCTGCTCTGAGTTTGAATTTAAAGTTTAAAGGAACCATTTGATTTTAATAACTTTTATGTGTAGTGCTCCATTGAGTTTGGATTTTAGCACAGAACACTACTTTTCCATAAGGTGATTTTTAGCAAATCCCTGTGTGTAAAAGAAAGATAAACACGCATCAGTGATTTTGTTACTGAAATTAAATTATTGGATTTTTACATTAGAATATGTTTTGAACACAGAAAAGCATGAAGAAACTGTTTTCTCATGTTGGTCATAGACACTTTTCTAACACTTCAAAACTTGAAATAAGCCTGTGTGTTTCCTTCAATCTCAGAGAATATTAAAATGCCATGGTCTTATATATATATATATAGTCAGTTCAGGAAAGCAGTCCTTCTTCAAAGACACTGTTAAGCCAAATTGTTAAACAGTAACCACCTCCTGAGATTTTGAACTCTTAGATAAATATTTATTTGATTATGATTACCTACTTACTTGAAATTCCACACCCTGCTAAATCTTCCTGTCCTTACGTTTGTCTCTCTCCATTCCACTCATTGCAACTAGCTGTAAGGCTCAAGGTTGCTTTAAAGCAGAGTCCAGGCAATATTAAGCACTGATTGCATGCCCATTCATACTGTTTGTGTTTTTTTCTCTTGCCACTTCCAAGTATGAATTAAATACAGTCAACTATAGATCTTGGTAAACCAGGAGATGGCTGTGCACCTTTTGAAATATCATTCTATTAGAAAGGCTTCAGTCTCCATCAAAGTTGAGGAAATATTCCCTTACTATTCACAAGATAAAAACAAGAAGACAAGTTTCTCCTTTCTTCCAAAGGAAAGATAATCCCATATTTTTAGGAGACTTTTTTGCGGTTTCTTTTCGTGGGTTGTTTTCTTTTTGTTGGGTTTTTTGCTCTTTGTTGTGTCAGTGGCCACTCTTGTTCTTGATCATTTCCCTTACTCATTCAGAGAAGCTGCAACCTATGACATGGGTGTCACAGTGGATCTTCATAGGTCCTTGTTGGGGTCCCTCCCCCGCCGTGTAGCCCTGGGAGAGGGGCCCTGAGGGCACAGACACGGGGTTTCCCTGTCCCTGCTCAGCCTCGTTCCCATTGGTTGGTTTGTGTTCCCTGCGCGGGCAGAAGGACCCTTGGTCCCGTGACTGGAACAGTTCCTGGGCAGAGCTCCGGCCATGCGGCTGGAGAAATAAACATCTCTGAAACAGCTATCAAGAATCTGTCTGTCCATATATATTTCCTTTCCACGGGACTCCTGGTTTGATATATGCGTGTTGCAGTATCCCCACTGCAACAAATGGTGGTGAATTGAGAGCAGAACGATCCCCGATCCCTAAGCGACTGATTTGTGTGAGTAAACCCTGGAAACTTTGGATTCCTCTTCTTGGTTTTGCTTTGCTATTCCATATCTAAACTATGGAGGAACCGTGGGAAGACTCTTGGCTCTCAGAGCCGCATATGGACATTTATCTTAAACTTAAAATGATTCTTGAACAACAATTTGTAAATTTTAGCTTGATTCAAGCTCAAAAAGAACTGAAACACTTCCTGGCATGGTTGTTTAAGAACTTTTTCTATGTTTCTTGGGATTTAATTCTTACCAAGGGCTTTTGGAAAACCGTTTGGACACAGTTAATACTGGAGTCAAAATATATGCCGATGGAAGAATATTTTCGTGAATATTATTTAGTTACCGAGACTGTTGAGCAATGTCAGCTGTGTCCTGGCGAAGGGAATCCTGGCGCAGGGACCGTGCGGCCCAGGCCACGTGCGCCGAGCGCTCTGCGAGCAGCAGCGAGGCAGTTCCCGCGCGCGGGCGGAGCCACACGAGCCGCAGTGTCGGTGGCGGAGCGGGGAGCGGCGGGACCCGGCAGTGCCCGCCCGGCCCAGCGCAGCGCGTGGTGGAGCGAGCCCCGGGAACGCCCGGCCGAGAGGGGCGGCACGCGGGCGGCGGCTGGCGGCGGTGGCGATGGAACGGAGCCGCGCCCAGCCGAGACGCGCGCTGGAGTGGGGCGCGGGGGGGGTCGTCGCTCGGGGGCCCGGCCGAGACGTGGGTGCAGCGCCCGACAGCGGCAGCGAAGCTGTGACCAGGGGAGGCGACACACGGAGAACTGAGCGGCGTGGCCCGGCCCGGCCCGCACAGCCCCGAACGCGACCCCGGGAAGAGCGCGCAGGCACCAGCAGCCCCGACAATTCCAACACGGGAGCGACCGAAGGAGAGAGCAAAGACGCAGCGAGACAGAAAACAGCAGCCACTCGGAAAAAGGAAAAGATCATAGTAACTAAGACCTTAGGGATAGTAAAATGGTATAATGTTAAGCAAAATTATGGTTTTATAACAAGGTGTGACAACCAGCAAGACATATTCGTGCATAGAACTGCTATTAAAAAGAATAACCCTGAAAAATGCATCCCAAGCTTGGGAGATGGAGAGGTGGTGGAATTTAATATTGTACTAGGGAGAAAAGGGTTACAAGCATCGCAGGTCACTGGGCCTGATGGTGTTTCTGTAAAAGGCAGTATATATGCAAAAAATCGTAGTCATGTTAGACAATATCTCCATTGTAAGCCCCCCCTACAGTGTCCCTTTCCTAATCCCACCTTTCCCTTTTACCCTATGTCCTATTACCCCCAGTGTATTCCCAATCCGTTTTTTCATCCATGGTTTCCCTCACAAAACCATGCTTTTGCCAATTGTGTCCCCAAAAATCCCTTTCCAATGCCGAGTGGGGGATGAAAAGGGGGAGGGAAGAAGTTAAATCCTCTCCTGCCTCAGTTTCCCCACAAAGCATGCTCAGAGTTCTGTCTCCCTTCTGTCAGCCCTAAGATGTTCCAGAGAATCTGTTTGGACATTTAAAGACTCAGGAGGGTGGCTTGTTTTGTTTTGAAACTGTTCTTGTTATGTTTATCCAGTTGTTTTCATTCTCCTTTTATTAAAATAAAACGGGTGAGGTGTTGGGGTCCCTCCCCCGCCGTGTAGCCCTGGGAGAGGGGCCCTGAGGGCACAGACACGGGGTTTCCCTGTCCCTGCTCAGCCTCGTTCCCATTGGTTGGTTTGTGTTCCCTGCGCGGGCAGAAGGACCCTTGGTCCCGTGACTGGAACAGTTCCTGGGCAGAGCTCCGGCCATGCGGCTGGAGAAATAAACATCTCTGAAACAGCTATCAAGAATCTGTCTGTCCATATATATTTCCTTTCCACGGGACTCCTGGTTTGATATATGCGTGTTGCAGTATCCCCACTGCAACAGGTCCTGACTTCTGTGTGGACACTAAGGGAGGCTCTTGACTGAACTATTTGATTTAGAAATTTTGGAAAGAAACATAAAATCTTATCCTTTTGAAATTGCATCTTTTTATCAGAAGACCATCTCTCAGACAGAAAAAATCACTTTAACAGGTACATAAAGTGTTATACATAACACATCCAACACAGTCACACTGTTTTTTTAAATTGATTTAAAGGGGAGATTTTAGCAGTGCCAGCACCAGTTTAATGCTATCAGTAAGTTAAACTAAAATGTAGGCTTGGAGCTTGGTTTTGCATTACTGCAAAATTGTGCAGTTCAGGAAAGCAATAGCAAATCATACAATTTCTTTCAAGGTAGAAAGAATGCAATGAGGAAGAGAAGAGGCCAGTACTATGAAGAGACTTAAATTGTAACTGGCTGATGTTCAACTGTAACTGAACATATTTTTCACAAGTCATTACTCACAGTGGGATGTGCTACAGTTTTCTGTACCAGTTTTTCCCACTACTTATAAACTCACTTTCTGGATTCATACTTCCCTACTGAAATTGATACCAGCATTATTTAATTTCCGCTATTTTAGATGACAGAGACATAAAAAAGTGGAAAATTATGGTGAAACATAAAAATTTCCCTTCTTAACTAATGGAGGTAAACCAGTTCTTCTGGTCTCTGAAGATAATGTTTTAAAACTGTAAGAATTCAAAATGGCCCTGTTGATGTTCATGATAATGAAATAATTAATCACTGTGATGTTTAAGACACTGGTCCCTGAAGAAAAATAATTCATGCATTGAGAATAAATAAGCATTTTAAAGACTTTTCTCTGTATCAGAGAATTAGCATAAGTTTAAAGTGCATCATTGTTTAAGATGTGATTTTCCTGTAACAAAGCTCACTGAGTAATTCTTGTGTAGGTGAGGGAGATTTCCTTTGCTGAAAAGTAAGATCTTTCTCCTTCAAAACATCACTGCTTCTTTCAATGTCTTACACTTTGCTAGCTGGAAATCTTGTCTGCACTCTAACCTTGGTATTCAAAGGAGTATGGTAGTTTTCTAGGAAGCACAGTTTGCTAAGAGAGTATTTGTCTTTGGAAATGTGTTTTTGTGTCACGTAACAAGGAGCAGTACTATTTGCCCTCTCCCTGTTTCCACTTCTACTCAATTCTGTTCATCATCTACCTAAAATTCAAAAAACATCCCTGATTTTAAAGAATGGGTACTATACAGAAATTTCTAAAAGGCCATTAAAAATATCTTTATACTCCTCAAAAAACGTATTCAAATGAAAATAAGTTATCACAATAATAATCTTTACACAAAACCATTGGAAAAATTCCATTAGCCCCTCAAGAGAGAATATGACACTAGGAGGCATAGTGTTGTAAGATACGTTAAAATAAAATGCAGACTCAGAAATTCACTTTTATCTGTACTGGTTCATACCTCCCAAGTGTTCTTCCAGCACAGTGTGAATAGTCTCAGATATTTATGATAATTTTCTATAGGTTATATTCTTCTATTCCACTCTTTATCCATAAAAGTGGAATAAATTTAAAGAACTTTTAAAACACCTCTCTGGTAAATTCTGCTAATACTTCTGAACAAAATTCACCTCTAATATACAGGGCATCAGCACTTTAAGAGTACATGGATATTAATTTTAAGGAAATAAATATTTGGATAAAAAGCACAGGAAATAGTCTACTAAAGTTACTAATGCAACTGAATATTAAGCAGAATAAATGTATTATTACGATCAATCCTAAAAATGAAGGGAGAAAAAAATTTTAAAAAACCCCAGATAAATAACATGAATCAAGGTCAATCTTATGAATTTTTGATTAAAAGAATATTTAGTCCAGGTCTTATCTCTCAGCTCTAAATAAAAGGTAAATAAAATTTGTTAGATTTCTTTTTATTTGCAGGACCCTTCTCTATATAATTCTTTGTCTTTAAAATTTATCTGATGCAAGAGCAAGCCAATTCAAAGCTAGTATTGGAGGCTGGATTTAATGAAACTCTGCTTTTAGCTTAGCTCATCCTCCCCTCAGGATCCTGAGCTATACCTGGACTTCTCTGACTCCGAAATATAATATAACAAAGAAGATGAATTTGAAAATTGCTTTTATTTTTCACATGCTTTCCATGTTCTAAGAGATATTATTCTTGTGTGGTTTTTTAACACCATTGCTGTTCAGCATGAAGTTGTCCTCAAGAACAGTAGGGGCATTTGAGGTCTACCATATTGTTTTATAATATGCACTGGATCCTTTTGTCTTTCGATGGCACCCATGAGACCTCATAATGCCAAACAACAGAAGATATTTTTTTTGGTAGCATCTGGCTTCTTGGCTCGCTCCCCAGATAATATTGGCAGCTTTGCATTTGCTTTCAGAGCTGTCATGTATTTCACTTCCTGATAGGCTGTTAGTATTACCTTGGCCTTTTGGATGTGATCATTTAACTTATGCTTGTTTCTTACAACTGTTTATCAGTAGCTTAAAAAACTTCAACACAAGTGTATTCAAAAGTATGTGAAGAAGCAGTCCAAATTGCTATTTGTACAAATGAAACATTCCATTTTCTTAAAATAAAAATGTGCATGTGAAATGGATCCATTGTTTCATACTATGTGACTTCATTTTGCCATTAGAAATCAAGTTTCAAAATCTATTTGCAAAACCGCAGATTGAAACTAGCCCTATGTTATTTACATCAAAGATTTAGGAAACGACATGAAGGTGAATCCCATAGTGGATGACAGGAAACCCACTAAGTCAATCACGTGTCCGTTTTTCTAAGTTCATGCAGAAATTGGATCAAAAGAACACTTCACTATCCTTTGGGCAAAGGCTTGGCACTTAGCTGCAGCCCTGTTCAGGGTCCCTGTAGGGTCTGCTTCTCTGCTGGAACCACTGAACCTGGAAAGAATCCAGGCAGTGACACTTTGAAGCAAGCATATTTGCTCAGCCTGTGATCACATCATAAACAGAATAGGCTGTGAATGCCAGCATACCAGAATGTTGTTGGAGAGAAACATATGGGTGGAAATACTAATTCACTAATGTCAAAATTTACTGCTCTGACATTTTTAGAATAAAATAATTCTCTTTTTCATGGCAGATCATTCCATTTATATTGAGGTTTGGGGCATAGATACATCCTCCCTCTCCCCCCAGAGTTAGATTAATAATTTGTTTATCAAAAATTCATTGGAGGAAACTAATAAAATAAAATAATTGCAGTGAAATCCCCTGGTTGCACCAAATCAATAAGGAAATTAATAAATCCAATTTTTTTTTTTAAGTAAATGTATTTAAAGGAGATCCTTCGTGTTTTCCCTTTTGTTTTGAAATTAGATCACAATCTCAGTTTTTATGAAGTACAATTAAATAGTTAAAACTGCAAAACCTTAAACTAAAAATAACAGGAAAAAGGAATAAAACATTTATTAGAATTTCCAATATATTCACAGTTCTACTCAAAAGTAGTTTCTTCCAGTGAAGTGAAATAACTACTGGGTAGTCTCTGAAAAGGAAGAGGTTTCCAAAATATTATGTGTGGTGGCCGGTGAGCCTACCATATAAGGGACAAAGAGAGTCCCCTGGTGAGACAGTTCCTGGTATCAGAGATCCTCCCCAAGTTAGGGTGAACAGAAAAAGCTTCCTCCAGGATGCTTTGCCCTGCTATGTTAATGTACCCCAGTTCTGCTCCCCTAGTTGGCCCGTGGCCCCTCCACCCACTTGCTACCTTATATGTCCCACGCCCTAGAAAGTTCTCCATTCCAGGTTCACCCCATTGGCCTTTGCCCCTCACCTCTCCCCCAGAGCTTCCCCACTGGCTCCCATTCCCTAGTCCCACCTTTGTACCGCCCTCATGCCCTCAGATCATTGGTCCCTAGTGGTCGCCCCCTTCCCGTACTTAAACGTGGACCCTTCATTGTCTTTTATCTTTGTCCCTGCATCCCTTTAAGCTGTGGCTGCAATAAACCTCTGTCCATGGAACTCTATACAGAGACCCTTCCTGCCTCTTTGCTGTTGACCCATATTACTGAAGCGACCCGTGCGTGTGTGTGTGCACGCGTGTGTGAGTGTGTGGCTGATCCTGCCGAGCGGCTTTGCTAATGAGACGCTTTTGGAAGGTCGCTGCATCAGGCTCCGGCACTGCAAAGCCATGCGTGGAAAGCAACAATTATGGTTTTAAGAACAGGACACATTAACTGACAGCTCAGTTCCACTATTTTGCTGAATGACTGAAGATTTGGCACTGCTTAATTTTTTTTTCTTTCATTCTTAGACTCTTTTACAAATATGCTTAAGAAACACTAGCAGCCATGTAATAGACTCTTCTTATTTCAGCACCTGGTCTAAAATTCTTACTGTTGGGACTATGCATTCAACATAAGGAAAGAATTTATCCTTTATCTTGGCAGCAGTCTACTGATTATACATATAAACATTTAAAATTATCAAAAACTAAATTTGAAATTTTGTCCTTAATAGTTCACTATCCCAATGTACTTACCTTAAAATGATTGGTACCTTGTAAATCTGAGAATTCAGTTGATGCATTTGGATATTCAATGCCATGATACTCAATTTAAATGAGGTGAAATTTTCATATATGTACCAGAATGATGACCATATGCTTTTAATAATTTTTTCTGCAGCTCTTTGAAAACCTGTCAGTAACTTGCCTTACCAACTTTACCTTTATTTTACAGTCTAACGTTTAACTAACGTAAAGTGAAACCAACTTTGATATAGTCCAACAGTCTGTGCCTCTAGAATTTGTCTTGCAGATAAATTGGTAAACCACAGCACTCCACATGTCAACAATTTTGCTCTCCAGTGAAAAGGACACAAAAACTACCCCTGCCTGCAAGCTGGCCCTAAAGCTCTGGAACACCTTAGCTTTTACTGTAAAGCATTTTGTGAGTGACTTCTTTTCTGAAAGAAGACTTGCAAAGTTGGTTCTTTCTGTAACTGCCTGCTATGACATGAACTGACAGCTAAAATAGAAAAGCAGTTTGTGGTATCTTAAAACTCCAACACTAAGACCAAATATTCATTAGGAAAAACTTCTTGCCATCTACAGGATAAAGTTGCTGAAATGACTTTGAGCAATTACTGAAGGAATCAGAATGAAATAAATACACCCCTGGAGAGAATGTGCTGGTGATATCATTAACCAATATTTATTAAAGATAACTTTACCGGAGTTCAGTCAAACCTTCACTATTTGAGAATAAAGAATATGAAAAACATGCAGTGAAGTTGGCAAGAATTGAAGTGTGAAGTCTTTAGTTTACATTTTGACATCTGCTTTTTTAATTCTCTTTTATTAGTCCCTAAAAATCAACACCATGCAGACACGAAATTAATTGATAGGTTTTCTTAAAGTTGAAAACAGCAAAATTTAATGGTTATTTCACCCACCTACTTAGTGTCAGTTTTGACTTAACAATTTAAGATGAAAGTGAAATTATTGAACACTAAAATGAAGCCTCTTGGGAGACTCATTTTGAATTGTGTCCTTAATCTCTTGGATGACCTGAAAAAATTTTAAACTCGAACTTACAGAGAAAGAAGGGAAGGCATAGCTGGAAAGAAGGTATCTTAGTTTCTCCTAGTTTTAACTTAAATACAGAATTAAATTACAAAGCATTATTTATTTACACAAATTCCAAGAGGCTATGCAAATCTAGATGCATAATCAGAAGTAAGAGAGAGGTGGAATACATTTTTGAGTTCCCATTCCTCAACTAGTAATTCAGTCTGGATAAACTAGAAAAAAAATCTGATCTTCTTTTATTATCAATTTTAAAGATTTTTGTTTGTCCTCCCCAGATGGTGTGCAATAACACAAGATAGCAGTGAAAAGTCAGAGTTCGATAAATGTTATCCCCAGGAATTCTGAGATTCCGCAGAATTTTGCTCTAATAGAAAATATTAATTTATATTTCTAAGGTACTGTGATGCAGCTACCATTGATAAGTGCTAATTTCTTAATGGAGACAACCATCTTTGGATGTGTATGTGTGTTATATAGAAGCAAAACCCTAATTCTAAGTTTTAATTGATTTATAAAACCAGGTAATATCGTAAACTATGTATTTATCATTAGTATGGCAAATCATTTTTCATTCGACTTAGGAAACAAAGCACATACATAAGGTGTATCAACATTTAATATAATTTAGAAGTTCTGTACAATAACAAAAAAATATAAAAGAGGAGGCTACAGTACTCATAAAGCTCAAGTGACAGTTGTAAATAACCTTTCCCAGATGTACTTCAGCAAAAAAGGCAGTCAGAAAACTAATACATATAAGCCTGCAGAGTGGCATTGGATATAATGTATTTTCAGAGAAACCATCAAACTTTTCTTGCCTATTAACTCATTTTCAATGTCAGCTTTCACCCCTGAGATTTTTTCAGCTGTGTTGTTAAATATTGAGTGTAGGAGCTTAACATGGCAATATTAGCAGATATTAGCTATGGTGTTGCTTGTGGGTGAAGCTTTATTGTGTGTTGAAAAAAACATCTAAGATGAGCAAAGTTGTGATATCAGCCCCTTACAGTACAGTCTAACTACATAAAATGAAATGAAAACCTTTGAAGGCAGAATAAAAAGGCACAATACTGAATACTAAATAGTTCTCATGGGATACAGAAGTAATGCAGGTTTTTGCATTGATAGCAAACAGCAGGAGACTGCCAAGGCTTAGGTGCCTGAGGGCCAGAAAAGCTTAGTTATAACTTTATCCAGATTAGCTTCCCAAGATTTGTGTAAGCAGCATCCATAAAATGTATTGGAAAAATTGTTGGAAAACAATGATCATTTTATGAAGTGAGGAAAAGCTGCACATTATTTTTTCTGTAACATATTGTTTTTATTACAGGATTATCTATCCACTGCCTTGCTTGCTTTTGTTTTGCTCTTTATTCTGCTAAAATATGTGCACATTCACCTACTAGTGGGTTTGTGCTGCCTGGAGACTACACTGGAACCAAATTTACCTTGACTGGGAATGGTAGGGAAACTTGCTTTCAGCTGAAGTCTGGGAATACACATTATTTGGTTCTAAAAATGCTGAAATAGGTGTAGATAATGGAAATACTTTACAAGTTATAGAGTTCTATATTCTTCCAGTATGCCTTCTTCTTAGTCTTTAACTTTGAATAGAATAATTTTATTGAAACCTGAGGTAAATGTTTTACAAAATTCACATATAATGACACTTCGTATTATTCAGCTAGACCAAAGTGTGTTTTAACTTCCAACACACATCAGAACTCTAAATAAATATTGTTTCAATCCAAAGGAATTATTTTGATCGTTTCAACCTAATAATTTAGATGTATCAGATAATAAAAATGCAGCTACTTGTTCGCTGAAGTGCTGCAATACAATATTCTTAATGCAGTCCATTGGTTATGCTATTGGTTTTCTTATTTGTTTTCACAGCTAAGTCAGTCAGGTATAGTTCTAGCAAAATATAAACTTTACATGAGGAAATAATAAGACTCTTAGGTATTTATAATTATTTGAGACACTACCCCATTTTTGTATTCCTATTTTTTAGTTCACATTAGTAATTTTGGTAGAAAAATCTGTACAGAAAAAATTATGAAGTGTTTCTGTATTCTTGTAGCAACAAAGATTTTGCATTTAAAATTTTCGGAGTTTAGCATGATAGTTCAGAATGACTATTTATTGATATGTCTGGTCTGCAAATACAAGAGAAACTTGCAAAAAAATATTCTGCAGAAAAACATATATATGGTCACTATAGAAAATCAGGCAATGTCTTCTGTGGATTGGGCCTTTATAAGAGCAAGTCTTTGAGGAATTATTTATAGTGAAATAACAAATATGAGAAATGATCCCTGAATTGCCCATATGAAAGTTTGCATTTCTTCTAATATTCATAGATACTTAATTCTAATTTTGGTCTGAACTAGAAGGCAATATTCTTTGATATAAATTTTAACTTAATGAACACTAAAATTTCCTTTTTCGAATGAATAAAAGTTTTTGGCAGAGGTAAAATTTTATGGACTAAATAACAAGCAAATAAGCCATTTTCCAGTCTTCAAGATAAGTAGATGAAGGAGACAATTACCTGGCATTTAATTACATCATCCTAATCTGATAAATGAAGGGAAATATCAATGAATTACTATTTTAATTATGGCTCTGATATTATTACTTTTTATTATCCCCATCCTTATTGAGACAGTTTTCAAGGTCTTTGACAGGAGCAACATTAATTATGTTTTTCCAAGGTATATAACAAACCATATACAATATTAATATGTAAGA
The DNA here is from genome assembly GCF_020740725.1 of Corvus hawaiiensis. Lineage (NCBI taxonomy): Eukaryota > Metazoa > Chordata > Aves > Passeriformes > Corvidae > Corvus > Corvus hawaiiensis. Next base: position 53,621,396 of record NC_063213.1, read on the forward strand.
AGAGACTAAGAAACTTTCCTGTTGTCTCACAGTTATGGACAAGATTTCCTTCATGGACAATCTGAATTTATATTAACATTAAAACTGAACAAACACTACAATAAATAAACCAAATTTCAAGCAATTATCATAGTTATTCTATTAAATTATCCAAACACCTTATTACTTCTTTCATGGTGTCACTTCCTCTTTATTTAAAAGGTTATTTCATGATCTTCTCTTCACTTTAAGAATTGAATTTATAATGCTGCCTACAACGTATTGATAATAGCTAAACAGTCAGGTATTTTGTGGACTACTAGCTCTTCAGTATTCCCCTGTATTGATTTTTGTGCCTTATCTCATCTCATAGGTTATTTTAGAAAGCAGTAGAAAGCAGTAAGAGTCTTTTTTTTTTTTTCCCCTGTACTGGTGAGTATCTGGCATGCTACTGCTTCCCACCCATAGTATCCTAAAATACTATGCAATAAAAACCACAATAACAGGACAAAATATGAATTCACAGGTTAAGGCTATCAAATAGCAGTGCTAAGCTGAGTATGAACCAGAAAGAGTTAAAATGATAAAAATTTGTCTAGTCGAGGTTTGTAAATCAATTTTTTTTCCTAGAATCCTTCCCAATCAGTATGCTTTAATGCTATCTCATCCTCTTGGCTGTAGGCTGAATTAAACATAAATGGAAGACTGAATATTCACACATTCAATTTCTGTAAATAATTTGAATAGCCAAGGAAGAAAGCAGTAAAGTTTTCATTTAATTTATGAGTGAACTTTTTTTTTAAAAATAGGAGATATAAAACTAAATGTTGCGGATGAGTGAGGTTCACCAACAAATTTAACCAATCTTATTTGACCAACAAAGAGAACAGTGGAAGCTAAATTCATGCAGTTTCAGAGCTGAAAACCAACCAACATCCCACAAGTTCATTTGCACTGCTGATTACATCTTAATTTTAAGAATGGAATGGGAAATTGTTAATGAATTTTGCTTAATGGATAAGAAGTATACAGACTGCCTTGACCATCTACTAAAGGGATGGGCATAAGAGCAGCGATGTGGAATCTCAGAATCCTATTTCTTGTTAGCTGCAGGTCTGAAGACCCTGTAGTCTAGAGTCTATATTTTAGAATCTAGTTGCCTCACTGCAGCCTTTGGGCTAGCAGGGGAACCACTTTGGTACAATGCAAATATGAAGAAAGTACCTATCAGCCTATGAGATCCAGACTATGTCACAGCTTGTAGACTTTCAATTTTACAAAACCATAAGTGTGCCAGATACAGGAAAGTGAAAGGAGAAATTTTTACTCAATTCTGATAATGAAATGTCTCTAAACTATCATATTTAACGTAATGTTAATTAAGCAACACACATTGAGGCACTGTCGGGAGGTTAATGAATGCCTGGGAGTGGCGTATAGATAAAAATTATATTTTGGGTTATAAACCCTAGTCAATAATTAAACCCCAGGAAATGCCCTAGTCTGAGATTAATATTAATCTTTGAGAAATTAACTGAGAATTGAAGAAAAGTCTTAACCATGTGTGATGTTCTTAACAGAAACAATTGCAGTTCTTCCACCCACAGGCTTTTTGTAAGCCTTAAAACCCTGATATCTCATGTAACCATCCAGTGTAACTTATATGTACATGTGTTATACACACACAAACACACCCACACACAAAAGTAATATATAGTACCTGTCCCAGACACAAAGTCTCTCAGGTGTAAAGAGACAATATTTCACCTCCAGGTTAAATACCAGAACACTCATTCCGCATACAATTGAAGGCCTTTCTCTATTGTATGCTATTGTATTGATCTTAACTGCTAATAGCTCAGGGGTGAGGTTCTACAGGGTAACCTCTTGCTTTTGTTTTATTCTTCCAGACTCAATTTTTATCAATTTGTGCATGACCTTTTTTTGGAGTTTGCTCAGATAAATGACAGAGCATCAAGCTTTGTAGCTCTTATTCACACTAGGTAACAACAGATTTCCACAAAGCCTAATTAGGAATCTCTAAACAATAATCCTATTAAAAGAGGAAAGAATTAGCCCATGGGAGCCAAAATATGAAAAAATTCCCTCCATTGTTTATATTGTGCCTTGATAAATTAACATGAAGGCAGATTTTTTGTGAATACTGAAAAGCATAATTAAAAAATATATATACTGTGTTAAGAGATTTTTCTCTGGACATTGTTTTCCATGAAATTTATGGTCATAAACAGGATTGAAAAATGGCAATTTACAGCAAAGAGAGGAGGCATAAGGAAAACCTATACAAATTCAAATCTAACAAAAAGACTCGGAAATTGCTTTTCTGGGATTTACCAAAGGGATTTTCAAAAGTCTTTATCAGAGAGATTGAAAAAAAAGTAAGGAAAGAAAATTCTGTAGCATTTTAGGTTCTAATGAATATTCTTTTTTTTTCAGTAAATCTCTCTCCAGCTCAGGCACCTGTATAATCAAGACACCGTTAAGTCTCTTTGAAGTCCTCTAATTCAGGTTTCATGCATCACATTTGTTTAAAATGTTTAATAACTTATTCACTAATTGCTTGTTTAAACCTATGCTGGCTGCCAAGCATTCTGTTATAACTGATAAAATATAGATCACTCTGAATATTTATGCGTGATTTTTGTGCAAGTGACATTTGTGATTAACGCAAACTTAATTTGGTAGTGGAATCAAATAAAAAATGTCTCTGTGTATTCTACTGGAATGATTAACAAAGGCCATCAATCAAGAAGTCCCTTTTGTTCTTAATTTTCTGCCACATGAATGAGTAAAGATACAAAGGAACTGAGTATTTCATCAAGCTCTGGCTTTCTTTATGTGAAATATTCAATTCTCTCACAAGAATCTTCTGTATCTTTAATGTTTTTAATCACTGCTCTTTTGTGTGTGGGCCTCTTTGTGAAGTGAGACCTGCATATCGTTCAGGCAAAGACATTTCTGCAGTATAGCACAGTCATGAATTGGATTCCAAATGGCTTTTTCAAATCAGAGATATAGAGCCACATCTGAATGCTGAACAAGGCCCAAGTTGGTTCAGACCACTTCTTTTTTTAAGTCTGCAAAGGTCACAAATTAAATGAAGAAAGAATTTTGTTTGGGGGTTGTTGGGGGATTTTCTTTTTCCTCCTTAATTTGTTCCCTACATACTCCATGTTGCGTGTCAAAATATTGATGTACTACAGTGAAGGATGATCCAATGACATACAGAGATAAAACAGTTTGAGTATTCTCCTAATAATACCAAGCAATATCGCAAGAATTAAAAAAAAAAAGATAAATAACTTCTTTTTAAAGTGTATCAAAATGCATTATATCTGAGATAAGTGAAATTTAAAAAGGCTTTTAATTGTGGGCCACTAACAAAAGACAGATACTGAATGGATGGGTAATGACTTCTTGCTCATTACTGATTTGAGTGAGGTTGAGTAATAAAAATTATGTGTGATTGGAGGTGTATCAATATAGCAAAACACACCACCATGACTAACAAATATACAAGTTTAAATATGCCCAACAAAGAGTACTAAAAGAGAAACCACTTTTTCTCCAAGATGACAGTAGCCCACTCCAAAAGTTGTACATTGTTGTCTTAAACAAGGCTCATCAGAGCACATAAAAGCAACAGAAATATTTTCACAACCTTTTGTATAAGCACAAATCCCAGGACCTATCCTCCCAGGTAATTTTGTGTGGAAACCACTGATTTAACAGTTTTGCTCACATGATTTCAGAGTTCACAAAAGCAAATGGCTCAGATTTAAATAAGCAGTTACAAAGTGAACTGCAAAGCTAGAAATCTGTACATTTACTAGCTTACAAATAAACATTTGTCAAAAATTGAGTGGGTTTTATGTTTGCTAATTGATACAGTCACAATTAGAAAATAAAAAAACATCTGCAGTTGTCAGAAAGGGCAAATACAAGGAAAACAAAACAATTTAAATTCACATTTGAAGAGTGCATTGAAAGTTTTTATAGATACATAAGTATACCACTACAACTAATTGCTATTTTTTAAACAATGTCTACCAGTTAAGACTGTAATTATTATTTTTCATGTCACTCAGAGTGAAAGGGGTTTATCTTTGCCTTATAAACTTCAAAAAGTTACAAAAATTACTGAAGACTACACAGAAGATCAGCCATCAACTTTTTTTTTACTACCTATGGTGCTCGATTCAAGATACACAATATGGTAAAATTCTGTAAACTAAGTAGTGTAAAACTGTCTGTAGATTATTTTACAAAGCCAAAAGTTTACCTGACACACATGTAACCCAGATAACTTGAGTAACTCACTGCCACTGTTCAAAATTCAGTGAAGAACAGAGCAAAGAACAATTTTCCTCTTTGGCTAGTTTAAGCAAAAATACATATTCTTTCCCTGATATCATAAAAGATAAAATAAAAACCAACTCCCCTAAAATATGTCTTGCATTCTTTAAATTAGGCAACTGTGCACACATTAAATTACGTTCAGATAAGTAGTTATGTACTGGTTGAGAATACCGAAGCATATAAAAATTTTAACCTTTAATGTTTCTTGATGTGGTTTTATAGATCTGGTTCATGTAGCAGTTTCAGAAATCCTCTGATTTCAGATCCTCCTGTTTCTGCAGAGTCAGTCAAGAAGTCAATGCAGGTTTTGCACCTTAGAAATACAAAAAGAAATTGCTAATATTTGCTAATAAGTTGACTCTTTAATAAACTTATCTATGTCCTGTCACCTATCTTTTACGAGGCCTTTTTGTTTTAAGAATTGCTTTTTTTTGTTTGTTTGTTTTTTCTTTTTGTCTGCTTATATTTCTAGCATTTTTTTGAAGGACTAATGGAGAACTTGATTGTTAACTATTGTTCTTTGCATCTGAGGTAACAGAGGCTTGCAGTAAAATCTCGTAGCTCTTACTAAGACTGATGTCCATTTTTTGCTAAAAGCTTCATCTCCCTAGTAGTTTAAGAAAGAAAAAAAGGAGCACAAAACATATTCTTCTTCACAGCAGTAGCGTCTGATTCTCAGTTGTGGCTTCTCTGCTTGTTTCCCAAGGCAATAGGCACCCAAAGTATTTTCCACTAAAAGAAACGTACTGCCCATTACTTAAATGATAGTGCTTTTACCCACTTTGAACATGAGAACCTTGTAGAAGATTTCCTGTAGAGAAAAATAGAGTTTTGGAACTGATGTCAATTCTTGTCTGAGTTCAGTTTTAACCACCTACAAAAAGCAAATGTCAAATGACCAGGATAAGAAAATTGCAGAGATTCTTAACCAAGGTCATTTTCTTAGTGGGTGCAAAATAAGTAAGCCACCTTGAACAGGAGTGTATTGTGCATTAGAGCTGCATAAACTTAACTTCCAGAAGCTCTACTAAGTTTTGTGTTCTTGTTGAAAATAATTTATGTGATACAAGCTTCTTGACTTGGCATTATCAGCTGATAATTACAAGCAACACAGAAAAACCCCATACAAAAAACCGACATTCTGCTGAGAATGAGGGTAAATATCCATGACTGAACTAAAATAAATGACCATAAATATATGTCAGTTCTGCCTGAAAAAGTCACTGAATATTTCTAGTTATTCCTCCATAAAGTACTTTTACAGATTAGTTTTCTCCAGGTGAAAATCATTTCCAGCTATGACCATGAATGCTTCTACTGTGGATGTTTAAATACTAGAGTGCAAGTTTAAATCAGCAGGACATGCAGGTAGAAATACCACACTCAGGTTCCATAGGAAAAAAAAGTGCAGATGAGCTGAGGAATGAAGTATAACCCTAAGACTGGGAGTGAGCTGCAAACCCAGATGTCCATTCAAATCAGTAGGTAATCATATGGGGCCTCTGTTCAAGGTTCTCTTCTGCTTTTTGTTATAAGCTTTACAGAGGTAGAGTGGAGACGTACTTTTCTCTGTGTCTCCTCAGCAAGCGCACCACAGAGCAGCTGCTCAGCTCTGTAATGCTGCTATTCACTACAGTTTTACAGTACAGGAGCTTTGACATTTCACTTTGATGCAGTAAATATATAACAACCACAAGTGAGTAAAATCAGTTGTATTGCTTTCTTGGTAACAGTCCCAGATGATTGCCTGAGCACTTACACTGTTGAAGCACTTACTGGGTTCAGTTTTCTAAGCTTTATGTTTTCCGTGCAGGATCTGTCCTTTTTATTCTGTGTATGTGTGGTCTCAAAATTAATCAGACTTTATGCTAGAATAAAGTCCCCAGATAGTGCTGTACTGCTAAAAAAAGGTTGGTATTTCAAAAATAATAAAAGCTGTTAACAAAAATCCCTCTTAATGAGATAACATTGAATGCTCCAGAATGCATATGCTGTCAAGTTTCTTCTTACTAAACTTGTCCTTTGAGCTTTCACATGCAATATTCCCCACACAGTAACAGTCTAGTCTCAGTTCCTTTAAGAATTTTAAGCTGATATGAAGCAACAGTGTGAGGATTTCCTTCTCTTAGTCCCCTTTTTTCTTCATTAATACAAACACTTCCCTTGTGGATAGTGTCACTTTGTAAGAATTCATCACCTATTGATTGGGCAGTGTAGAGTGTATGGATGGACTGGTAAACCCTCAGAGAGGCCTCTTCATTTCAGTGAGCTTCTGACATACTATGCTAAAGGATTTCTTAACAGAATATTGACAAGCTCTGGCAGATTCTCCATTTTATGGACTAAATATTGTATTTTGTGTTTGTTTTGTCTGATTTTTTGTGATTTTATTGTCAGTCATTGTTCTTGAGTTTCTTTATTTATCATGCGAGTATCCACATAGCATCAACATGAATCAGATTACAATCAGATTAAAATCAAATTAAAATTAGACAACATCATATCATCAAGAGAGTTTTTGTAAACATCTATATTTATCTATTATGTGTGTGCCTAAATATGCATATATTTGTGATACATGTGCACATACATGTGCATTTAGAGCTCTCTGGTTGGCATGCACTACCAGTGGGTCAGCCCCAAGACTTCCAGGATTGTGTGTTCATATGCTTAGAGAGAGAAAGGTGCTTCTTTCATCCTGCTATTCTCTAAATAAGATGTCTTGCTCTTGAGCTTGCATTTGAGCCATGGATCATATCTCGTTATTATGGAAATAATGAAAAAAGCACCTCATGAGGATGTGGGGAGATGTCAGGACTACAGAGGCTGACATCCTCACAATGCAAAAGAGAAAGGGAAGAAGGAAGAATTACTAAAAATCATAGAAATATACATCTGTCTATGTTGTTGCCAGTATGTCTGGACTGGGGAGATGACATAAACTTAAGCCACAAAAGACATATTTGGGGGCTGTCTCAGTAAAGGTAAAGAAATGTGAAGGAAACAAAGAACAAGAAAAAAAAGAGGAAGGGAGAAAAGATGTAACACAGCCAAGGAGGCTGCCTGTGTAACTTTGGTTAAAGATTGTGCTATGCTATCAAGAAGATAATTCTCCTAATCATAAAAACAAGCTGGTTTAATAAATACATACAATCAAAAGAAGGAGTAATTCCCTCTGGCACTATAAAAATAATAAAAGTGGTGATGTTATTTTGAAAAATACATGTAAGAATGGCTGAAAATACATTTAAAGTTGTCCTGAAGGAGAAAATATAATAAGGTGGAAATCTTTTGGCATTGAATAGGTTTTTGCCCTACCTAATATGTAAACTATTATACAAGCTATGTTTACAAGACAAATCATTTTTCTTTTGGCAGTAATTTGTCTCTTAACAATACCAATATTTTATTACCTATAAGCCATTACATTATTAATTTCAGTGGCCTGCAGTAAGCAGCACAGGTAGTTGGGTACCCAGCAGTAAGTTTTTATTGCTACTCAAATATTCCAGTGATTTAAAGTTGTATTTTAAAAAGAACAATTCTTTTTTAAGCATTTTTATAAATGCGCTAACAAAACAAAGCAAAATCTGAAAATGTCAGTCTTTTAAAAGCATTAAAAAAGATTGCCATAATTTTTAGAGGTATTTATTATAAGTGCATATAAAATAGAATGTCTGTCCATTTATTGTAAATGATAGTTATTTTCATTTAATCAGTAAAAATAATGTCATATAAATTACATCAGACGTAATGCTGAGGCCTCTTAAAGTGCATGTCATTCTCTCTCTCTCTCTCCTGTATGAACCTGTTTGAATACCTGCTGTCATCAGTGACAAACTTGTCATTCACTGTAATATAGAACACCATGAAGACATTCTCTCAAGGACTGCTCAGGTGTTTCTGTACTTGTATACACAATAGTTTTCTAGAGGATAAGAGAGTCTTCATTAAAAATCATATAATTTATGTTTACAGTTTCCATGGCAGTTGCTGTCAGAGCTACAAAAACATAAATAATCTTTAACCATTTTGTGAAATTTGTTTTAATTCCTCTGTTTTTGAGATGAGGTCCCTGCATTTCTTCTATAACAATGTATCTGGAGTTCCAGCATACTTCCTTGTTTGTGATTTTGCAAAATGATATAGATATGAAAGATTCCACTGGCCAAAAGAAATTATTCCCAGGATTACTAAATTTTGAGGTTTTTGTGGGGAGAGGGGTTCTGGGTTCTTGGTTCTGTCTTGGGTTAGATGGGTATTTAATGACTCAGGGTGGATATTTTTGCTTAGAAGAGATTGAAGACTATATTGACAGTCTTCAGTTGACGGTATTGAGATCATCCTTCAGGCAATTATCCAGGTCTCCACATCATCTACACATTTGCTGTCATGTTGAGTCTAACTGATGCGAGTCATCTCTCTCCCCAGGTCAGGAAACCCAGGCAAAGGACTCAAAGGTTCACACTGATTTCTACTCCAAAGGATTGCAGAGATTCAGTCACCTGGAGTCACTCAGTCTGAGATGTTCAGCTTGATCATAAGCACAGTTCTCAGGCTGTAACTGTATTTACCCACTTGGAAACAGTGAGGCTTAGAGCAAATAATGTGAGTAGCTTTGTCTAGTTTCTCTTTCTTTTGTCTTCTGTAAGGAAAAATGCTATTTATTATTGCTAATCCTCACTGGCATCTTATCCTTGCAGGCAATGGAGAGTTGCGAATTAGGATTGTAAAGGATCATTTCTATTCACATTGAGGTTTACTGTCTTGAGACTGTAGTAAATGTGTGAGTTCAAACAGCTGTAGATGAATCAACATCTCATGGAAAGCTTATGGAGGACAATGAATATGAAGATTATCAAAACATTAAAAAAATATTTATTTCTTATATATACATAAAATGTGCTCTGTATCTATATCACACACTTGTCAAGGTTACTTCTGCTCACTTGATGAATTGCACTGATTATGTAGCTATTATTCATACATTTTTGCCTTTTTATGCTTCATGACATCTCTTTTTGACCCGAACTATATAAAAAAAGAAAATAAAATGCATGCAATCAGAATGGAGAATGTTACTGTTAAAATGCAACTATTTTATTAGAAATCCTGCATACTTGCCATCATTTGGTTTCTTTCCAGCAGAATACTTTTCTGATCAGAAAATGAAATTGCAAACATTTCATTAATTTTATAAAAAAGGAGAGGTCTGAGTGGCATTGTTCCTTTCCTGAGTACATAGTTCCTTTGTATTTTTCCCCTGTTCAATTGTGCAGCCATAATTACAGATTCTTTGTGGCATGTTCATGTCAATCATTATTAATCTCTAATTTCTAATCACGGTCATAAGTAGGCTTAAACTTCATTGCAAATCTTTTGAGAATTCGGTGGGTTTTGAGAGAAAAATGGCATGTTTCTCATCTTTGTAATGTTTTCTGGAGATCCTTGTCAGTAATTTTTCCAAAGGGAAAGAAGTTATCAGAAAGAGGGGCAAGGAGAAGAAAAAAAAAAAGAAAAGGGAAGGACCAAGATTCTTTCTAGGCAAGAAGTTATGTTCCAGGGGTTTTAACACTTCACAATTATGGCTAGATTTATTGGTGGGTGTGACGGTTCCTGGTTGCACTGCTTCAGTGAAAAGGAAGATAAATAAGGCAACAACACCTAGGAGACATGTAGGCAAGATTGGATGAGAATTAAGAAACTCGTCTGAGATTCAGAAAACTATGAAGAAATCTGGCAGAGCTGAACTGTGAAAGTTGGAGCAACAAGAAACAAATTGCTTGGAAATTAAATTAAAGAATGGTATATTTTTAGGTTGTTGCTTTATTTGAAATCAATCAGCGGCAGTGAGGCTAGCAAAAAGGCACCACCAGCATTTAGCTTTAAAAAATGAGTGCCAATCATACATTCCTTAATGCAGTATGTTTTTCAGTATTTTGGGTTGCAGCCATTTATGGCAGTAGTTCAGTAGCTATTCCTTATATATATATATATATACTATAGTCATAACTTAAGTTTTCCAATACTGCAATTTTTCTATCATCTTTTGTATTCACTGTGGCAGTCCTACTTCCCTGTATGTCAAATCTGACTTTCAGAACTGGAGTACTGCAAGGTGAAGTAAGTCAGCCTCAACTTCACTCAATGTGGTCATGATAAAATACCTGATTTTCTTATTAAAATATAAGGGCCCAATTCCAAGTAATTTTCAATTCCAATGATTTCTGTAGCTTTTACATGGGTTCTAATAAAATATTTCACAAATGACCTTTAAAACAAAGGCAAACAGCACAAAATAATATGAACCAAGAGAGCATATGGTAGTGGGGCCTGGAGAAGTCTAAAATTAGGTGGATCGCATGGAACAATTAGAGTACACAGTGTAATGTTCCTTACTGATTTAAACACCAAAAAGATACCTTGTATTCCTCTCACTGCTCAATAGCAGTTAAATATATATATATATATATATATAATTTGGATTAATAAGGAAAGATTATAGAACAAAAATAAAACCTCAACTGTCTCATAAACATTCAAACATTCTCAATACAGTAAAACTATTGTTCCCTCAATTAAAAAAAAATGTGGTAGGACTGCAAAAGGTGAAAGGAAAGTCAACAAAGGTAATTAAGTGATGAGATTGATTTAATCTCTCTCCATGAGTGGAGAGGTTAACTGACCTATCATCTTTAGTTTGAACAACAGACAGCTGAGTGGAATATGAAACAGGTTGCAATATAGGAAGGAGCATGAAGAAGATTAAGGGGAACAATTCAAGAAATAAAGGGCATCAGGTGGAGTTAGTAGATTTAAAGTGTACCTAATCAAGCACTTAAGCTATGGAACTCGTGTTGAAGCTGAAGAGATAAATTGTGCACAATGTTTCCCCGCTTTTTTTCTCATATCTCTTTGTAGTTGGCCACAGGCAGGTATAGGGCAGTAGGTTAGCATTTGTTCTGAATAAATATGGTTGTATCCATGCTCTTATAAAATACTTCTACAGTTATAAAATTGTAAAAAGATTATAAAATCTTTTTTACAAAAGAATTTAAAAATGAGTAAACATGTTTCAGACAAAAGACTGGAAAGACAATATTACTCTCTCCTACTGAAAAAAAAAAAAAGAATAGAAGAATCCAGGAAAGACAACCAGCTGTTGCACAAGTGGAAGAATGCAGGAAAAATAATTTAGCAGGCTGTCCAAAAATTTTCACAAACCACCCACCTAAGAGGAAAGCAGAAATCAAGAAAATCAGTGGAAGAGTAAGTGAGTAAGTTACCAAAATGTGATTAAAAAGCATACCAAGCAAGTCTGTGGGGCTTGGCCAAATAGCATACAATTACTACCTTAACTAGCAATTAGATGGAATAGATTGAGCTTTCACAGATTTTGCCCAAACACATCAAATGTAAATTAGGCTATAGTATTTATCCAATAGGCAATGCTTTTGTTTAATGATCTAAATGGAACACAGTTTTGGATTTTTTAAGTTATCTTATTTTGTAGTGTAGTGAAGAGTGAGCATAAAGATAATCCTTTCTTGAGATGAAGACATGCAAAACATTGCCATGATATGCTGTAACTTGAAGTGTTCTAGAATCTTATGATGACAAATTGTACTGGAATTTCCACTATTATATTGTAATGGGAAATAAATCAAAATAACTTGACAGAGCACAAATATAACTTTATGACACTTTCATGTCCTTTTATGCGTTCTTGATAGGGGAAGTTAACATGTGAGCCATTTTGGGGACAGTTAAATGTGATCTTCAAAATACTTCTATTTTTTTTTAAAGATCTTTCTAAGTCCAGATTACATTCTGGTTAAACAGGGAGCAGCTTCCTTTTCACAGCTCCAAATCCTTTTTCACTTAGCACTTGGCCCAAATGCTCACATTCTGTCAGACTTAGGATGACACCTTCAATAGTCTTCTGTATCCACCCTTATATTTTAGATTTCATTCTTCAAGTTTCTTGTATTGCCTGTCTTGTTACACACGACTTCAATTGCAGTACAGTTTTTTGGAGCTATCACTTCCAGATTTTTCTCCTGCTTTTAGCATCCCCTGCCTTAGAGAAATTCTGAGCCAGTAAAAACACACAGCTGTTACAAGTTTTCTTTCCACAGATAAATGTTAGCAGAAAGTACACGTTTTAACTTTCTAGCACTTCCCCCATTTACCTGCAACAAAATGAAAAAGTTCAGGCTCATGCTTCCAAACAATTGGGGAAAAAAAGGATGTAGATTCTTGATTTACAATATGTTTGCACTTCCCAATCTGCTTTTTATAGAACCAAGTCAGTGTACAAAGTGATGTTATTCTTGGAACTGAATTTATCTTATAAAGTAGTAACTGGATAAATTCCATGAGAAATAAAGGTCTTACTTTACTCTGAAAAAGGATGATTCCTCCCGAAAAAAATGCCCATGAGAAAAATAAATCAGCTAATAAATATTATCCAGAGGAATCAATTAAATAGTTGATATTTACTTTAAGATCTGAAAAATAAAATTATCTGAAAAAATGCTCATGAAAGCAGGTTGAATATTACCCTTTTTTCCCTTACTTACCTATGTCTCTACACTGTTCCATTTGAGGAAAGAATTACATTTTCGCATGTGATCATAGCATGTCTATCATGAGAAATCTATGATCTTAATCTGGGCATCTGGGCAAAAAGTTAAGATTAAAATAACAATCAATAAAGTATTCTGTAGAAATCCTTTGGAAAAATGTGTGCAGTACAGCCAAAGCAAGAATAATACTAAAACAAATAATTATAATCATCTTTTATTTATATTATTCCAAGTGTTGCAAAAAGATAATTGTGCTTTTATTAAGACAAAAAATAGATATGTTTATAATGAAACAGGATTTAATTTATGAATCTTGCAATATTAACAAGTAAAAAATGAGTTAGTTCCAGATAGCCAGTTTATGCCATGTCTGTTTTTAGTGATTAGACTTAATACCAGACAGCATCCTTGATCCTGGTCAAAAGACACACAGTAAAGTGAAAAGTCCTTCCAACCAACCATGAGAGCGTTGTGCTAACCTTGTCTTAGTTGGAAGTCTCTTCTTGCATATCTTAAGTGGATCACATTGTCCCATGTCTTTATTTTATAAGGATCAGATCTTTCTGTTCACTGTAGAGAGGAGGGTAGGAAGGCTGAAATACAGAAGTGGTTTGTAAAGTGCTTTCAAAAGTACTGTCAAAACTTGACATGAAGTGCTTTTAAAGTGAAAACAGCAAGCAAATGAGTTACTAATCTCAAATGCCTGTGTGTATAAGCTGACAGCTTCTGTCTGCCCCTTGCCTTTGAATCCAAACTGCTTGCCTGATGTAGATGGCAAGAACCTCTCCAATCATGCTCTTTGGCTGTTCCTCCTGAAGCTGTCAGGCCCATCTCATTTCAGTGACTTTCTTCTGTTCCCTTTACTCTGTGCATGTGTCAGCTTGCTATGGGGAATCAGAGCAAAAGCAGCTGTGGAGCAGAACATGCCAGCTGCATCAAGAATAAGAGAGAGAAGGTCAGGAAAGAAACTCTGGAGGATCTTACAGTCCAGATCACATCACGGGGACTGAGGGACCAGACCAAATGTTGTGAAGACCAGCCAGCCCCGTGGTGGCTCTGAGGACATTCTTTTGGGCTGCATTCAAATTTTGCAAACAGAGTTTACATGTTTTCTTTCCAATAACTTTATTAGTAACGTACCTAAATCTGAGCTGTCTTACATCATTCATGACACACATTGATTTTGCAGGGGAAAAGACATGAGCAAAATAAGTTTAATTGGGACCTGTCTTAGACTCACTGTGTTGAAGACCATAACATCTAAGGTCTTTCAACATGAAACAGACTCCTAATTTGGAAAAAATTCTTCCAACAGCTATTTTATCAAGAGGTATTCAATACAATTCTTTCAAAAGAAAAAAAAATAGGCTTACTAATATGTAATTTATTCCAAACAAAATTACTGGTCTCCATATTGCTGTAGTTCTGGTCTGCATCCCTTAAACAAGTGTTTGTCCAGTGGGACAAGTGAAGAGAAACCTGTACTCTGAGATAGATACATTAGAATTCTAAATCTACATGCACACAATAGAAAAATCACCTTTTGAGGCATAACTGCTATGAAAGCTGTAACATATGCCCTCCAAATTTGATATCGATTCATTGTGTTCTATGCAAATGTGGATGCAGGATTTTTTTTGTTCTTATGAATGAGGTAACTGATCTCTACCACAAATCAAAATTGGCTTTATTTGCTCTGACTGCAAACACAATAAACAAAAATGTTGTCAGTCCAGGGGAGATTAACTTTCTCACACAGAATATCTGACATCTTTGCTGGAATTAATCCCATTTGTTCTTATAGTTTTTATTTGCTTCTGCTATCATTTCATAGTTTAGGAAACCTTCCATTTCAACACTGAGAAGTTCTCCAGGTCAGTTTTATAGTTATATGGTATGGCATTTTCTCTTTTGTACTGTAGCTCTGCACTTTGCAAGTTACATTTACATATAAAAGCATTCTGAAAAGATTTAATCCAGTATTAATGTACATTTGTTTTGCAGTTCAGTACTTTGTAAATAACTGTTCTTATGTATGCAAATCCATTATATATATATTAATATATATATATATATATATATTAAATACTTCCCCATATTAAATAGTTCCCCATATTTTCTTAAATGAGCCACTGGATGAGGCTTAAAATGAGTGTCCTGGAAATGCAGCAAAGGTGCAAAGACACATTATGAAGGGAATAATTCAGAAAACTCATTCTTGCTTAAATTGGCATTTTAAATGTCATTTCAGCCATCTTATATATAATTTGAAAAACCTCCTCCTTGAATTCTCTATTTTTGTCAATTATGACCTGTATGGCAGGGTGGGAGACTGCACCAGTGTCAGGCTGTTCTAATTTCCTCTAAGACACATTCTTCACCCCACAGGGAGCACAAGTTATCATAAATACCAATGTGCATATGAATTCAGTACTGCAAGAATATTTGTCCCATTGATTTCCTTCCATGTGTGAGTGTGAGCAAGAGAGGCGGGGGTGGTGGGGCAGTACTTCAGCTCTTCACACACTACAGAACATTCCCGGTTCCAGAATTAAATTACAGAGAGTGATCCATAATATTCATTCAGTCACTACAATGGCTCCCTTAGTGCTCTTGTTACTAATGGCATAGGCTCATTTGTGAAGATTTTCATGCAGTTTGCTTGAAAGGGACTCAGCAATCCCCCACTTCTGAACAAATTACAGACCAACAATGTGCTCACCAAAGGGGTTTCTTGGCATGGAACAAGTTATTTAGCTCTATTTGGCTAGCAAAGAGTACACCAAGAGAGGAGAGGAGAGTAGGAAAAGGGGAAAGGCAGTAATCTGTGAACAGCAGGGAGGGATGAAGTAAGCAATAACATAAATGAGCTATTTACACTTTTTAACTATTAAAATAAAGCCTCTGCAATTAACAGAAAGCTTTCTTCTGGAATAAACCTGTTTATGTGAAGTGTATGTGGCTTTAAAATACTTTTGGAGGAAAGAGATTTTTAAAATCAAGGTCTTCATTCTGTCCATGAAGTCTGTGGATTGTAAATCACGGTGTGTTCTCTCCCCAGGCAACTGACAGCAGATTAGAGAGGATGCATTGGGTGTTCCTTTATGATTGCCTCACTGAAATGCAATAAAGCTCCTGCAGTATGTTGAATCACAAAAAGAAAATACATGTTTCCACATCTTAGCTGCGATCTTGATTCTTCCTTCCTGGCCAGATTCATTCTCCCATGATCACTTCTTTACCTCAGGCTCTCTACAGGGAAAGTCATTAGGGCCTGCACTGTCCAACTTCAGTAAGGGTCTTGAGATATCTCTCTTTTTTCTTCTGTACACTGTCTCAGGAACATTTGATTTCATGCAGTTTCCCTGTTTTATCCCGTGATATCAAAGGTTTTGGACAGAGGACTGAAACTATTTTCTTCCACCTGTTGACTGCAGGTTTTGATGGGAAGGCTGTCTTCTTTTTGACAAGTCATGATGGGGACAAGTAAGAGCAATAGAAAACTTTGGTCAATTCACCAGAAAAAGAGGTCAGCTGACAGAGAGATTTCAATTTGCTGTTAAGATTCCCTCTTGGCTCCTAAACAAAAATTATATTCACATTAGGATAATGGATTTAATAACCAGTCTTTTATGCTTGTGTTTTAAGCTTTTTTTTTTTTTTCAGCTGTTAACAGAAAGAAAGATTAAAAGTTTATTTATTCATCAGGCTCAACAGTCACAGACACTTAAAATCCTTCATTTGTCTTCTCATGAGAGCTCAGCATGCCACAGAGGTGAACAGTCTATGTGGGAACAGTTAATTCTTGTGTTACTGACATATCAGAAGCTCAGTCAGAGTTCATTTAAATTTTTTTTATCTACCAGACTGCTGCAGATGGTGAATATAAAGAGCTGAGAGGTTATGTCAGTATTGAAGTGTAGACTCTATCTATAGGTACATGCTTAGTCCTTGTACACTGACAGACATGACTACAGTTATTTTCTGAAAATTCAGGTAGTCATTCCTTCTTTTGTTCACATACAGAATTGAAACACATTTAAGATCTTTTACCTATATATCTAGATATTGGACCTTGACCCAATAAAGCACTTACGCATCTGTTTAACCAGGAGGGCAGTCCCATTAGTGCTTTGAGTGCCTGTACATATATTTGCCAGTATAAGGCACAACACAAATAAATGTAGGCCACCTCTGAAATCAAGCCCTTTATGTTAAAATAGATTTTATTAAAGCAATTATCAGTGAAATCTGACTCACAGAACCACTCAAGGGAGCTACGAAAACGTTGACTGCCAACATATGTTCTCTGTTAATGAAGACAGAGCAGTAGTGTACTCAGCTTTTTGGAGATAGTTTTGGACAGTGCATTAAAACAGTAGGTTGCCTGTTAAGGACGGCTTCTTTTAAAATTGATTGGGAAAATTTATACCAATTATTTTCATTAATTATGCTATGAATTTCACTGCTATTTAACATTTCAATAACTTCTTAGTAAGATTTTTGGGTATAGAGAGAAATAGCAAATCCCACAAACTACTGTCAGCTTAGAGTATGTGGCTGAAGTATTGAAGGGTCAAGTTCAAGAAATGTCTCTGCCTAATCAGCAAGGCAGCTCTTCACAGAAGAGAGCAGGGACCTTTGACATCCACATTCCAGATTTAACTCCCACAGATAATCTGTATCATTCAGATCTGTCATCTCCTCTTTTCAAGCTGGAAACAGATGTTTAAATGAATTCAATTTTAATGCAGGACAAAGAATACATTTAAACCTTTTAAAGTTGCTGTAAAATTGAAGCAGCATCCTCCAGGCAATACTAAACTCTTGCAAAATTTTCATTCAGTAATGCAATAAACATAATTGTGCCTTATGAAGGACAAATGCATATTTAGGTAATGTGTATGTGGTCCTTTGTAGGCAGAGGCAAATGACCTCTGCCTGCACTTTGTGCTGGCCAGAAGCCAGGAGGATGTGATTAGCATAGTGTTGAGCCAGAACCTACACTAATAAAGCTCCCTGATTGTAGGGGCTGTTACTTGGGCAAAGTTCCATACTAACGATGCTTGCATAGCTTCTGGTTACATCTGTGTTACTGTGTTAGGTCAGACTATGCATGTCCTTCTGAAATGAATGTCCTGATACCTCTGCTCACTGTATTTTTGTGAGCATGAACTGGTATTGGATGAAAAGAAATGGGAAGGTCTGATCTCAAAGTGCACTGTAAGCAGTGCAACTGCTAAGGAGCATTCAGTTTACAAGGTCAGACTAGAAGTAGTCTGAAGTAGAATCCCCAACAGTTTGTACAGCATGGACATGGAGTCCTCGACATGAAGTGTTTTGCTCTGTGTGTTTATTTTTAACATCTTTGTTAACAGAGTGGAATGGCTCAGTCCTCATAGTCCAGTATTCTTAGTCTGTTGTGTTCCATCGAAAGGGAAGAAAATCAATGTAAATCATCATTGCATTGTAATTATGAACTAATTATGAAATAGAAGGTTTAGAAACATGGATTTATCTTTAAGACTTATGGAAACATCCATCAACATGATATTTTAGGTATCTAGTAAAATATTTAAGGGTTGGTCTTCACTACCTGAGTGTATTTATAAATAGTGACTGGATACAAGTTGCTTGTTAGGGAAGAATCTATTTCACAATCTTAAAGAATAACATGTTTCATCTGGTTCAGGTTCTGACTTCAAGCAGACTAACATGGACTAGGTCACTGAGCCTTGGCCAGTCAAGTTTTGAATACAAGCAAGACTGGAGCTCTCTATGTCAGCTCTTCTTAATTGATATTTTTAATTTGATAAATACTATCAGTTTTTTCTTATTTTACTGCAAATTTTGAAATTCCTGTGAAAAGAAAAGATTTCTATAATGAAGGCCAAGCTTTATATCTTTTATTGTTTAGGATTTTTTACCATCTTGTTGTTCCAACACTTAGATAGAGCAATGTTAATGAAATGATTTCCAGAGATGCTAGAGCTGCTAAGCATTGTACAGAAAACTCAAAAGTTTGTTAAAAAACATTGTGAAATTTGGAAATTTAAAAATCTGAAAATTTAGAAATGCCAAGATTAAGGCTGTTCTACATCTTTGATTCACTCTTTATCTTTAAATATAAATATCTTTTACCTAAAACCTCCTGCATCACAAATAGACATCTTGTAAGCCTTGTGCAGTTCATGAACCTTGTGCCACCCAGCACTGGACCTTTATGAACTTAATTATTGTTATGACAGTTGTAACTCATAATTCAGCTAATGCTGAACAAACACTATCGATTTTACCTTCAGAAAACTTTTTTTCCTGTTGGATACATATGCAAGAAGGAAAGAAAAATGGTTTACAAATGAGAAAAATGAGGCTACTTGGAATATTTCTGGGAATTTGGGCTATTTTTGTTTTGTTCTACTTTGCTTCACTTTTCTTTGCTCTATTATACAATTTGTGCTTTTCACTCTATGTTCATGTAACGAATTCACACCCTGCCCTGCTATGCCCACCTGTCCAGGGTCTTGTACTTGGTACCTCACAACTAGAAGTAAGCTTTCTCTCCTCCAGATTGCCTACACTGCAGAGTAAAGATGCTTAGGAAAGGTGGCAGAAAAGCAAAAGAATGGAGGGCAAATAAACACTGAATATTGTGTATTTGGATATGATGCCCAGTGTCTTTACTTGGCGCTGCAGTGGCTCCTACTTGGACAATTACAGATGGAATAGTGGCTCTTGTGGCACAAGATAGAGTGAGTCCATTTGCTCTATAAAGGATTGCTGGTTTTTACTCATCCTGTTTTTTTATTGGCTTTTATTTTATGGTGGCATTTTTTTTCTGTGGTGGGCTTGAATATACTTAGGCAAATTTAAATGAGAAAAATTAAGCTGGAAGATTTTGGTCTTTTTTTATTAAAAAAAAAATCAAACAACAGCCAGTTTAAAAAAAGAAGCTATCAGTCCAACAGCTGTACAGCCACAAGAACCCAGGAGAAAGGAAAATTAAAAATAGATAGATTTTTAAAGAGCATCTCTGCATAGGAAAAAAAACCCACAAGCATGATAAAATTTCCATTATATCAAGTACAAAATTACATGAAAGTTCTTTCCTCTAGTGAGCTGATGCAATCATTAGTTAAGAACTGTTTTAAAACAGTTTAAAACACACCAAAATATGAAAGATCTCATGGAAATAAAAGCATTTCCTCTTGCAGAATAGAACAAATAGACAAGTTTAATTTTCATACCTTTATTAAACAGGTAGAGCAATTTTTGAAAAGGCATTTTACTGAACACATTAGGTTGCTTTTAGGATGATATAAAGTGTAGTTTGAATTTATCTCCAGCTTTATACCCATTTTTAAGTACCCTAATAACATACCAGAGATTGTTAAATATTGTGAATGGTAGTTACCTCAAGAATGACATGATTAGTCTTTCTTTTGTATGAAGGAGTTCTTTTTACTTAAATCAAGAAGTAATTGTCCATCAGATATCAGTAGAAAATAATTAACATTGATTGAACACCCCCCCCCCCCCACTGATTAATAAAATAATCTTTATAGCTGTGTTGCATAGCTGGGAAATATTAACTATCAGTAAACCTGAAGTAGAGATCTTGATTCCGTGTTTGAGGCAATTTCATTGAAATTATTTAAACAACCATTTTAAAAGTGTGCAAAAATGCCAACTTGATGGAATGTCTTCCTTAATAAGTCGAGTACATAATTATGTCATGTTGTACATTTGTAAAGAACAAAACTGAAATATTAACTTCCTTTTCCCTAACTCCAACATAGCCTCATCAAGTTGTCACCATCTGCTCAAAATCTGAGATTTTTGGAATCATCTTAACTAAGATAAGATTTGGGATTCTGCTACCAGACTGATAAATTAGAAATAGAACTGTTTTATTGAAGGGAATATATAGCAATTCAGAACCACAGAACTTCCTGCCATTAATGTGTATGCATTGCCTGCCTCAACAACCAAGTGACAAGGCAGAACAATTGCTTTACCGCAGCTGTCTTATGGGTCTTTTTCCTTCTGTCCAATTAGAAGCTGTTCTCTACATGGAATTCTAAATATTCCGTGAAATCTTTTGTTACTAGTAGAATGTACTCTCAGCTCTCTGTCTGGCTAAGGGTTCTGATTTGTTACAATATGATTAGCAGTGTTGCTCCTAGAAAGCCAGTAAGACTTTTCTCCTTGGGCATCTTCTTATTATGAATCTTTAGTTGAAGATCATTCTTATGACACAGGTACATTTGATTGCAAACCCAGAGACATTCCAGACCCTCTGGAATAATTTCTGCTGAGGAGAGTTATGCCACAGCCAAAGAGCAATTGATACAGCACCAGAAGGTGAAGCAGATGCAATGGAAGAAAAATGAACAGGTGTCTGGCACTAAGAGAAGCTGGAGCTGGTTGTCCTCTCTGTCTGGTGTCTAGAAGAGATAATGGTAACACACAGCCTTGCCAAGAATTTGTTGTTTACACAGTGTTTGTACACCCACCTGTTCCATCTGAAAATGAGCTTGTGAAACTTGTGAACTCACCTGACTGAAAAAGACAGAAAAAAAGATTGATGTGGTTTTGCATTGTGCCTGTTGAACTCGCAGAAGACATTGAAAATTAATAATATCCATGTAAAAGGAATATCAATGCCTTTACAGTTTAAATGAGATTTTTAAATTTTTACCTCTCTCTCTTGCATTCTTTAGTTTGGATGTGGATGTGAATATATGTATCTGATAAACCTATTACAAAGACTACCTTTATTTTCACACTTCCCTTTTTCTATGAAGAAAGTGTTAAAATCAGCAATGACAGAACCAAGAAACATGCATTTGATGTATTTCATGTTATGAGACATGAAGTAGAGAGACTCATTTATGTTACGGTGAGATATGTCCGGACAACTGCTTAAGTGTCTGCATAAAATCAGCTGCAAAAACTAGACACTTGAGTAAAGACTAGGTGGAAAGTTAATCAACACTTTGTCTGTAGGTTAACTGAGTGAGAGCTGTTTTCTTTATTTCAAGAAAATTTGGATGGTTCAAAAATTGTAACTACCCAGGAATGTGACCATAAAACTGGGGGAGAAGGGAGTAAGAAGAGACTTCCATAGCTCACACCCAGAGCAGATGAGCAGTTCATAAGTATCCCCTCAAAAGCTGGATATGTGCACAGATCCTTGGATCTTGAGCAGGTAGCCTGTCCTGCCACAGTTCCAGTCCTTTATAGATGTCATCTTTTTCACGTAACCAGTTGTCATCAAAATCTCCCTGCTCTGTTGATTAGGATGTGAACTGCATCTCCCCTTGCTGTATTACCCAAATTTTCCTGTCATTAAGCTTAGTCTAAATTTAAATTCACTAGCAGTGGCTATGGATTTATAATAGCTTAAATGAGGCTATAATTTGGTCTATTAACTCTGTACAGCTGACTACCAAGATATTTTTCTTTTCTGAGTAAAAAATTCATGCTACTCTTCTGAATGAAATTTCAGCATCTGCCAACTATTTTTTAAAGTACATACTAAAGTGTGTTTAACACATTGCATTCTGTATTTAACACATCACATGCTGTATTTTGTTAAACACTGTTTCAGAAGTAACAAGTCAGACTTGTGCCTCCAGATAGGAAGTACTGAGAAATTACAATGTCTATTATTTCATATTTCTCCTCATCAGAAAAATATACAAAACAATGCCAATATCCTGAGTTACTGGAGTGGAGCTGAAACTATTCAATGAACTACTTTTAAGAGGGAAATAACACAGTAGAACAAATTTATTATTGAAAAAGTCAATATGGAAAGGTAGTACCCAAAATGACCAAAGGCAAGAGTTTACTTTAAAATACATATAGTATAGTAATATATATTCCTTTAGCATTTTAATAACCTGAATTTAAAGAAAAAAAAAAACCTGAACCAGTGCACACTACTAGAAAATGGAACACATAAATTTTTTGTTAAATTATTTTTCCACTATTTTTCTAGGCATTTTTGGAGGGAGGCAATGGGAAAGGCATATCCTGTTGATAAAGCTCAGCAGATCATTTTGTTCTATTTCTTTCTATTTCTTTTCTTCTGGAAGAGTCTGGAGATTCAATCTATTTTTATCCTTTAAAAAATAAAAAGTAGCCACAGAAGAGGAGGCATTTTCACATTTCACATCATCACCAAGAAATACAGAGCCCTGACAACCAAGATGAATGAACAACAAACCAAAAAGCAGTGGAGAAGGGTCAAAACCATTTGACTTATAGGCCATTGTAGAGAACAGTGGGTCACCCAATCTTTTCTTTTGTTTCTGAAGCTACCAAGTAGAAAGTATATAGGAGAAATGCTTCCCTGACTTCAAAGTAAAGAAAGAGGAAGGTAACTTAGAAACTAAGGGCTGGCTATGCCAGGCACTTGCATCTATTATTAACACTTGTTAGTAGCTAACCTTGACTCATTTGCTTAATATAGGTTCAGGATAAGCAACAGATAGAACTTATTTTTTGATGTCAAATCATTTCTGGATTTACAATCAAGTACTGATTTCCTTAGTTCCACCAAAATTTATGTGGCTGAAACTCTCATTGCAGGAAGTAGGACTGGGCATAGGGGTCCTAGGATCTGGTCTTTTGTGTTCTTAGCTGCCTTAAAGGGGAGAATATTCATGTTCAAGACTTGCTCTTTTTCTATCCTACCTCATTTATGTCTCCTTTGTCTCTTTCTCATGCTTCTCAAAATATATAATAACAGTGCAAAAAATTTCATTTTCACATTGTTAACACATTTAGGAAAAATACTCTTCTCTCTTCTCCTCTTCTCTTCTCTTCTCTTCTCTTCTCTTCTCTTCTCTTCTCTTCTCTTCTCTTCTCTTCTCTCTTCTCTTCTCTTCTCTTCTCTTCTCTTCTCTTCTCTTCTCTTCTCTTCTCTTCTCTTCTCTTCTCTTCTCTTCTCTTCTCTTCTCTTCTCTTCTCTTCTCTTTTCCCAAATGAGAATTTTTATTTTCCTGACTGTGCAGAAAGTTGACAGTTGTCATATAACGGGAAACAGGAAGCTGTAGTCAAATGATAATACCAATTTGCTGCATCCGCTAGCCAGGAATATGATCATGAAGTCTTGGTCTCAGAATAGGAAAGATCAGAGGAGGAAAGAGCTGCTGTCAGACAAGTGGGATAAATTAGTATGGAAGATTAGTCAGTGATTAATATGTTTCGAGGGTTGTTTTTATACTGCTACAATTATAGATATATACTTATCTCCCCTTCCTGGCTTGTCTCTATTTATGGACAGTAAAAAGATGAAAGGGAATAGAGAGAGAAAATGGAATTTTTCAGAATGCTGATTGTGCAATCAAGCTAAATACATGGAGAAGATTCAAACATCAGGAAAAAAAAAAGGAAGGAAAGGAGAAAGTGAGCAGTGTACAAAAGTCAGATTCTTTATCAGAAATTAGCCTCCACCATATTGCTTAGGGATTATTATAACTCCAGCTATTCCTCTCTCTGAAGCAAAAAAATACAATACAGCAGTAAAAAAGTTTTCTCCTGACTAAGTATCGTGCTAGGTTCTGACATTACTAATGTATGGTATCTTCATTGTTTACATCATCAGGACCACCTCTGTCATTGCTTTAATAAGACATGAAGGAGTCTCGTTTTTTCTCCCAAAACCTTCTTCATGTGCCCATGCAGTGGTCCAGTTCATGCAAATAACCTGGCTGCAAACTGTTGGGTTTTCATCTTGATTTGTCTTCAGCTTCCTTGATCTGGCTCATTAGAGAACAATACAAACATTGTTATGACACATGTGAAAAGGTAGAACTGAGCCATTGAGAGAAAAACTGTTCAGAGGAGTTACAACATGATTGCAAATACATGATGTTAGTTTGGGTTAGAAAAATATAAACGTTATGGACAAAACTGTACCATTTTTTCTTGTGAATGTGTTGACATGCATACTGCATCCGGAACAGATTATTTTGTTCCAGAAAGACAGCAAAATAAATAAATCATTTTCATATATTAAAAAATACTTATAATCAACTGTGCTTCTTTTTACCTCTCCCTGTACTTTGCCTTTAGCAGAGTGAATGCAGTAATAATTCTATATTGGACATTGCTGTGAAGGTGACCCTATCTCCATTTCACTGAAATTCATCCTTCAGTAAAATGAATAGAAAAAGCTGTGAATATTTCCTAACATTATAGAACAGCTAAACAGAGAATTGCCCTTACCTCAATCAAAGAGTCATAAAACAATTTTGGTTGGGAGGGTTATATGAGAGTCATTAAGTGCACTGACCTGCTAAAAGAAGGACCAGGTAGCTGACTTTTCTCAGTGCTGTGTTTAGAACATATGTCCAAGGATGCAGATTATATAACCTCTCAGGGGAACCTATTCCAATAATATAAAAGTTTTTCCTAACATTTGCCTGGAATTTCCTTCAGTAGATTTTGTGTCTACAGTCTTTTGTCCTGTCACCGTGAACCTTCAGGAAAAGTCTGGTTTTGTTCTCTCAGTGTTTTCACATCAGACATAGATAGTAACCAGACCTCTTTTCATCCTCTCTTTTTTAGACTGAATGAACCCAGTTATCCCAGCCTCTCCTCAGACGCTATGTGCTGCAATGTCTTAGTCATCTTGGTGGTCCTTTACTGCGCTCACACCACACTACGTCAGTGTATTCTACTGAGGAGGACCAAACTGGGCAAAGTAGGCCAGATAAAGAATAATGATCTCCAGGTTACTCTGTATACTTGGCATTATTTTCCAAATGGGTTATTTCCATGTAAGAGATCTCGGCATCTCTGTGGGAATCCTCTGAAATGCACTCAAAGAGTGATAAATTTT
Source organism: Corvus hawaiiensis (assembly GCF_020740725.1). Lineage (NCBI taxonomy): Eukaryota > Metazoa > Chordata > Aves > Passeriformes > Corvidae > Corvus > Corvus hawaiiensis. The sequence goes on from NC_063213.1 coordinate 53,647,199, forward strand.
GTCAAAATAAACAAAAGCCAAAAATTAAACCAGGAAAACATTATTGTGCCACCACATTACACATTAGAGTGAGTATATATATTGAATATATATACTGTATCTTCCACTGCCATTTCAGGACGGTCATGATGAAACATTAAAAAGCAGGGAATAGAGCAGCAAGGATTATCAGGAGTATACAAAAGTGTGTTTCAGCTCTAGAAACCCATGGCACCTGGGAATCTTATAAATGTTTTATTTCCTTCTTGTTGTTGTACAAATTCTACGTGTCTTGTGTGCAAGAATGTGTATTTACATCCAGCTCATTTTCCTACAAGTTTTCCTACTTTCATATATAAGTTTTCGCTTTTCAGGGGGTTTGGTTTGGTTTGGTTTGGGGTTTTTTTTGTAGGTTTTTTGTTTTTCTTGTTTTTTGGTTGGTTGGTTGGGTTTTTTGCTTTAGGGGGTGGGTTTGCAGCATCTCATCAGGAATTAGGTTTCCTAATGTTTCCTCTTCCAAGACGGCCAGGCTACTTTAACCTGGGTGCACAGTAGTTACATCAATTCTGTGTAACTGAACCTGTGGCTAAGCTTTCAAGAATTGTTTCCTTCTCTGTGGTGTTTGTTTCCATGTCGCATGATAATGCATAGCAGTACAAAGGAGTGAGACAGGACATGGTTATTCACTTTTGCTGTCACCAGGTGCTGTAAATCACTCTTAAATCACTGCTTTGAGTTCTGCAGACATGAACCTTCTTTCTGGCAGTTCAGTACAATTTCCCTTCTGCTTTTTATAAATAGTCTGTGAATGGAGCCTAATATTTGTCATGGATGCTTGAGTCAAATTTAAATAGAGAAATACTAAAATGAGTATCTCCTCTCCCACCCAGTTTGACTTTTCTACAGCTGGTGAAAAGCTGGTTGGGTCTGGAATAAATCATTTTCATCTGTTTCAAAGCCTTGTAAGATTTTGACATCTGTGGTGAAAGAAGTATCAAAATTAAGCAAACCAAAACAAACCTAAACCCCAGCTGCAAATTTTCAGATAGTTCTTTTTCTGTAGAGTGTCAAACTTGCTACCTCAAAGTCCAATTAGCGTTCATTTTCTATCCAGTCCCACAGCTGGCAGAAGTTGAGTGAATTTGCCAAACAGCTAATGAAGATTTTCACTGAAATAAATGTTGTTTAAACAGACACAGTTCAACGATTTTAAATGCTATTTCAGAGATAGGTATGGACTCCAGTTTTCAGAGGTTTAGTAGTTACTTGTTCTAGGGCCTTTTCTAGGTGTTTGAAAGGTTTGGTTGGCTCAGGAAGGAGTGATATTTTTGAGTGGCTGCACAGTTTTTCTGAGAGGATTTAAACTCCTACAGAAAGTCACTATGAGACAAGACAAAAGTCAGAAATTATGAGATTAGTGGTACGTGAAATGCGTGCTGGAAAAAGGATGAGAGCACAAAAGGCACTGTATCACCTGAAGAGGCATTTTCCGTTCATTTCAGGCAAACTGACAGGTATGAACCACCAAGGAACAGTAAGTTTTCACTCAGTCACATAAAACATCCAGATGTGTATGTAATAAGGAGAGAAGTGTGAGTGGCTGTGAAGCACTAAGGGTCATGTCTGCTCTCTATGTATTTCTTGCATAAGAGCAGAGGAAGATTTTCCTTTCCCTTCACATTCAATACAATGTTCTGTTTTGATTTATAGGTAGAAATATACAACTGAGCAAGTGTATAGATGATAATTACAGACTGTCCCTGATATACTTGCACTTCTATGGGCACAGAAGCTACTAAATTGTCATATAAAAAGAAAGAAATTTTTAATGAGAACATTTCTATATTCCAACTATTTTCTCACCATTTTAATACAGGATTGCTTTTTCTGATGATTTTTTTATGTCTGAAATCAGTGATAGTGAGACCAGACACCAACTGCCATTAGAATTTTGGCATTCTTCATCCTTCCTATCTTCAGTTGTCTTGTTTGTTTTTATGCTGTGTTTTCCTTTTGAAGGTTTTGTCTCGCATTCTGTGTATTGTAACATATCATGAGGCCAGGAATAAAGCAAGGAGAGAGAAGCATTATCTAAACTCAGTGATGTTAATATGTATCTTCTGTTGCTATTTTTGCACATTTTAGGTTCCTATGTCCCTGTTCAAAGACTTGTATTTGTCTGATCTTGAAGTCCAAACTACTCCAAGCCTGCATTAGATAGGAAACCAATTTAGAAATCCCATTTCCTGTAAGCACAAGCCAAATAGCTGGATGTCTGATGAATTTTAATCACAGAAATAAGACCTGAGAGACTCAGTGTGACTTCTGAACTGTTGAATAGGAAAAAAATGTGCTTAGTTAAAATCAGTGTTGTTGATTCTACAAGTTCACTTGCTCAAAATTCACCTATTCTTTTTCAAAGAAAACCTAATACATTTTTGATTTAGTGACTGATGTTTTTAAGAGTCCATTTTGTAATGCCCCAGGTCCTCCTGCAATCATTCTGCATTATCTTCCATGTATATATTCTTCTTGTAGTTCTATTCCCATTTTACAGTTATGTGTGGACATAACTAACTTTATTAATTACTCATGATAGTAGAATAATCTTCACTAGCACATTGAATATGTGTAACAAAGCAGCCACTCTAAAGGAAAAAAAGAACATTATGGCTATAAGTAGTATACCCACTTAAAAAATATCTGAAAGTTCATAAACTCAGAGCAGAAAATATTTAAATAGAAAAATAAAGGTTGCAAAAATATTATAATACTGTGAGTTACTTCCCAGAAATGGATCAATCTCACATTGTTACTTTTGAATTTTTCCCTTTCTGCTGAAGGCAGTGGTACAAAGTGGTTGATAGCTATAGTTTGAGATATAGACTGACACTTTCTTCTGCAGCAGTCATGAGTGAGTTATTCCAATCTGTGCTAGCACAGCTGGAAAATTTACCTTCACACGGCTGGAATTCCATTTCAGCCTGTCATGATACACTACACTGCGTCTGTTCCTTCATGAGCTACAGCATTGGTGCAATGTGTTCTCTAAGGTTCCTGCCATCACAAATACAGTCACTAAAGCCATCTATTAAAAGAAAGTTGAGATTGAAGTGCTTTGATATCAAAAAATAAATTATTTTGTAAAAAGTCAGCTCTCTCAGGGTTAGAAAAGCTTACATAATACCATGATTTTATTTCACTTTTAAGTTTTTACAACTGCCTTCTTGCAGTTAATTTATAATGTTCCTGGACCAGGTGTGTTTTAAGATTCTCTTTCTTCGTGCTTACCAATCGGTGGACTGCCTTAGCTTTTATTTTCTTCAGTTCAAGGGAAATGAAAGGAACTAAAACTTACCCTGATAATTGGTTGACATGAGGAGTATAAATATTAATTAATTAGCATGGGTTATTCCTTCAAGAAGTCAGCAGCAAAAAAAAAAACGTGAGGCCTGGAAACTGGACCAAGCTCAACGCCAGTACGCAAGTTAAGCTTTCAGTAATTATCTCAGCTTCTAAATATGAAGCATAATTTCATTTAAACACTACCATTGCTTAAGTCCATGGAGAATTGCTATTAAGAATGTGAATTCAGCTGGTAGTTTTCCTCTTTTTTTTACTGCAAAAGTTTAAAATGTTAGTTGAAACTAAAGCTATCTTCAGTATTGGAATTGATACTCAATCATCACAAAACAATTCTTTCATTTTACCCCTCTCTCCTTTAAATCCTGAGCAGTGGAGGTGGTTGCTTTGTCTGATCCTGTAACCTTCATCTCACTTCCTCTCCTAATTCACTTAGAATTTTTTCTTCTAGAGTTACCTGTGATTGGTGCTGTGAAACATGTTCTATAGTAAATCATATGTGCTCACAGAAGAAGTAAGTGAAAGGCACAGCTTGCATCTTGTGTGCCTTCAGCTCAGCTCTCCTCTGGTCAAAATCAGTGTGTTGATCACAGTGCTGATTTTTTAATGCAGGTAAAAGCAGGAAGCATAGAAAGGAGGAGAAATAACAGCAGGCCCAGTTTTTTAGAGTTAGTGAAGCTAAAGCAAGCCCTGTTACATCAGCTTTTTTACCTCTTTAATGGTGATTCTTTTTGCTGTATGTGGCAGATTACAGACATGACTAACAGTTCCTATGTATTTATTGACCTTATTCTACTTTAAATGGGCTAGCCATACATTGTTTGTTCGATATGAAATGGGAAGTGGGTGTTAAAATGTTATTTACAATGTCCTTCTCTGTGCATCAAGAAATGAGCTACACCATGGTGAGCACAAAGAAATAAGCTTTCACTTGTGTAGGCAGGTTATGGTAGGTACTGAAGAAATTTTTGAGTTTATAAATAGGAAAATGTATTATCCTGCTGTGGAAAATGCAAACACATTCAATAGCAGAACTATCATTTACAGTTTTCAGAGTTTAGAATGCCAAGGAGTGACCAGCTCCTCAGTAGGAGGAGGTTTTTGCAGTTTGCCTCAGAGGTATTTTAAAAAAAGATTTTAAAAGTTCTGAGTCCATGGAAAATTTAGAGCATTCAAAACAAGTTAGCACCGACTCACTGGGTTTTACTGTAATAAACCAATATACTTTCAAGAGTACAGTTTTATAATTAAAGTGATAGGTTCAGTGCTGTGGAATACTGACTTCAAAGGCTATCAACAGAGTGATACTTCAAGTGGAGATTTTGGAGATGTGTTAAAGGAGAAATTTCAAAGTTTTGAGACAATGAAGATGGGATTTACTTTACTTAAATATAGGTACCTAAATGATAGACTTTTAATCTCTGTAAACATTCTGGGAAGACAGCATCTCCAGACAACAATCTGCAGCTCTTTTTGCCTCCATTTTTAGTGATTTTTTTCTGTATTCAAAAATCTATAGAGATAGCTCTCCTTATTGTTTCTACATTGTCTATGCAGACATCCTAGGCCTCAAGCTTAGTCTAGACAATTAAATTGTAGATAGCTGTATTTTGATGATCTTTCAATTCCTGTGTTTGTGTAATTAGACTCTGGTCTGCCCTTCTAGAAATCAGTCCACAAAGCCTCTCTTACAGAAATTTATCTTCTAAGGGCCTGTAACACATAGGCTTCCTAGTGAATGGGCTGCTCTTTCTTTAGCATCATATCTGTTTTTTGTTTGGAGCTAATATTGATGGACAAATATCTAACTCTTTTAGATACAAGTGGGACTGTCAGTTTGAAAGTGTGTACATCTTTCAATGTATAAAGAATACTAAGTTTTAAAACCACTCAGCTGTTTTGCAAGGAATATTTCACACAAAATGGTAAATCATTAAATCTACAGGTAAGTACTGTTTCAATTGCTAGAGACTGTGTAGTGAGAAAATTAATTCACCTGCACACTGATGAGGCAAATTTCTGCCTTTTGGGAGAAGGATTTCTAAAATTATCTATTAATTTTCAAAATTCTATATTACAGGAAACTTTATGCAGAGATTTGATTATGAGTAGAACCCCTGAAAAAATTATATAGAAATAAGGACATAGTGGAAGAAAAAAACCCCAAAAACTTTAAGGACTTTAAGATGAGCTGATGAAAAGCACTGTAGAAGAGGTAGGTGCTATCTTTCTCCATTGAATATGCAGGCAGTTTGTATCTTCTAACTGAAATCCCTCTTTACATCAGCTAAACTTTCAGAGGAAGATTTCAAAGTCTGTGGACACCATTTATAAGTGCAATGCATCTTTCAATACAGTGATATATGCAATTGGTCACTGAGCTCAGACTTATGGATCACTCAGTGACAGAGGTGGGGGTGATAACATTTCTTCTGTATGAGTGTTCTAAGTCTTCTCCTTGACCTGTTTTTATTATTGCTGAATGAGGAATGCCTGACCTGAGTCACACTAGTCTTGTTGAAAACATGCTTGTAAAAGAGTCAGTTTTGTAATAGGAGAGTGTTGCCAACTTGAAAAATCACAGAAGGCACTGTAAATGTTTCCATGCTATTCACTCCCCTTCTGACTCCATGTTTCTGTGCCATGGTGAAGAAAAGTGTTCATCTTTGTCTAGATATGTGACCTTATTAATTGGAATTTCCCATGGTTTTTTTTAAATATACAGGGTCTCTGTAGTATGTAACATGTACTCTGAATCTCAACAATGGTTTTCTGAAAATGTAAGTTTTGAGAAGTGGAAAATGAAAGAAGCAGACACTACATGTATACATGTATACATGCAATGAAAAAGATGTAAATGATCTGCTTTGGATCTTCAACCCACCAGATGCTGTTTTATACCACTGCTTTTTGATTAAAAGCACGGTTCTAAGTTACATAAAATAAGTTAAATATTGCTTGATAAGGTACATCTAGATGGCAGAGTGCAGTTAAATTTCCTCACCCACAGTCTTCATGTAACATTATAATAGAGTCTGGTCTACATTACCTTTGCAATTGTATAGGTTTTTAAGCATTAAATTGTGATGTGACCTTATCAAGCTAAATAAAGTAGGACAATATCAGTATTTATCAGAAAATCCACAAGTGTCTGTGTGGGGTTACTTCTACTGTTTGGTCGGACATGATAGGGTATAGAAGATCTCGAGAGTTCTTGTCATGCTGGGGATATTAAGAATCTCTTGGCCCTTTATCTAAGGACAGGGTGTTACCATTTAAAAAAAATTCCAATTCACATAACTTCACTCTGTTTATTTTTACATTGCCTTGTTTGTTTGGATACAACAATTCACTTTTCATAACTAGTGGGCTACTAAATAGGAGCTGTGAACTGCAGAAAGTAAAGGTATCGCAGTGTGGTAAAATCATCTCCATTGTTCCTTCCTTCCATGTTAGAAGAAATCTGAAACCTCTTTGTTGGTAAAATGCTTTCCTGATCTCCATTAAAAAGCCACAGTAGAATTTCAGTACATTATTCTCTCAACATACTTGTGTGCTCTCAGTTTGGGAACACAGACGCTTTTCAAAATGCCAGCCTTTTATCTTCAGATTGACCCGTATCAATCAGTTGAGTTTAAATTGCAGGTTTTGTTCCTCAAGCTGAAAAATACAGCTCATTAGATCACTCCTTTCAGTATGCAAAAAAGCCTTCAGAAAATTTTTTCTTTGAACAAAGACTTATAAAAAATTTTCTCTTATTAAAGGAAAAGAAATAATATTTCTCACTTTTAGTTTTAAATAAAATAAATCTGTATTAATTCAGAGTAATCTATCTAAGTTTAAAATATTTCTAGGCAGAAATACTTTTCTGTTGCACATTTGATACTGATTCTGTATGATGCATTGATTTATTTCCAAAAACTCTGTGAATACAAAAGCTTAACAGTTCATTGTAATTATAGATCAATGTGATTTACAATAAAGACTTGGCATTAGGATCTTGGCTAGAAGAACATAGCAAACACAATTGTGACATGCACTTATTATTCAATTCAAGTGTCTTTGTCATTTTGTATTTCATACTCTAGAGAGATTTCAAAATGAAATAAAAAATGACACTAAACATGGGGTCCTTCAGCATATAATGTCATTTTGAAACTATCTAAGCAGACGAACCAAAACCAAAAAGAATTGTCTTTACAGCATGAAGCCATTATCATTTCCTTTTTTGAGTTCTACAATGAAAAGTCATGTAAGTAGCAGTAAATCCTACATGTTTGACTACACTAGCTAATTAGGAAATAATTATGCCATGGCATTTTGTCAAACTTGCTGGTGCTTCATTAATGTGCATTTCAGATTTAGTACATAGAACACGGAATTATTTCTTATCATTTGTTGCTTTTGATATGTGATGTGGTTATTTTCTACAATAAATAAATAAAACCCAGTTGATAGATGATATAGAAAGTTTCTGTGTTTAATTAGCTTTGAAAAGGGCACACAAATGAATTACCACAAAACTCTTTTCAGTGCTTATATCCTTTTGCTTTTGCAGAACACTGCGAAGCAGATCAAGCTGAGAGAATTTCCTGATACTTATCAGCCACCCAGAGTTTCTGCCGGCCATATGAGAAACTGCAGGCTACATTTAAGTGTAAAAAGAAATGAGTGAATCCTTCTCTCTGGCTATTGATTCAGATTAAGCTTCCTTCAGCATCTGTAACCTTCCCTCCAGGGTTGGTATAATAGTGATTTGCTTAATTTGAAATTTTCAGAATCTATTTGTCTGACACACCTTTATACAAACACAAACTCAGGGACAAAGGGACAATAGAACTAAATAACAGAAATTGTTAGTGAATCAGAGTAATTATTCCATTTATTGAATTTGACCTTTATCAGAGTTTTTTTGGACATTGTGTATGCCCTTCAGATGCTCCATCTTTATATAATAAGTAACACGGAGAATGTTGTAAAGTTTCAAATTTATCTTTGCTTTTTTTCCCCTGTACTCCACTCTGATGAGCCCCCACCTGGAGCCCTGTGTCCAGCTCTGGGACCCCCAGCATAAGAGTGACATGGACCTATTGGAGCAAGTTCAGAGGAGGCCACCAACATGATCAGAGGGCTGGAGCAGCTCTCCTATGAAGACAGGCTGAGAGAGCTGGGATTTTTCAGCCCAGAGAAGGCTCCGGGAAGACCAAGCAGCAGTCTTTCAACACCTAAATTAGGCCTACAAGAAAGCTGGAGAGAGAGTTTTTACAAGGGTGTGTAGTGACAGGACAAGGTATGGGTACCTGGAGAACAACTGGTCTTAATATAAAGCCTTAAATAAAGAAGGAATTAAGTGCCTCAAACTCTTCCTCATCCTTTGTCACGATGTTTCCTCCCACATCCTCTAAAGGATGGAGATTCTCCTTAGACCCTCTTTCACTGATGACGCAGTTACAGAAACATTTTTATTGTCTTTTATGGCACTATCCAGAAAAAGTTCTAGTTGAACTTTGTCCCTTCTAATCTTCTCCCTGCATAACCTCACAACATCCTTGTAGTCCTCCTGAGTTTCCTGCCCCTTCTACCTAATGTCATAAATTCTTTTTTTTCCTGAGTTCCAGACAAACTTCTCTGTTCAGCCAGGTTGGACATCTTCACCACTGACTCATCTTTGTTAACTTTGAACAGCTGTATTCCATTAGGTTTTTGTTTTAAACATTCTGCCAAAATCGTTCACCTATTTAAGAAGCAGACAATTCATTTTAAAATTGTAAAACAACGAAGGAACTCTTTTAATAACTTCTCCTCCTTATTTAAATACTACCACAACATGTTGCTGGAAGTTTTAAATGAAATATTATTATGCATTAAGCAGCAGTTTAATTTTACAAGACATTTTCTAATTCAACATTTTAAAATTCACTATAGGCTGTTATTTGAAATTACATTCCAAGAAATTATAAATTTTTATGAGTTTTTGTGAGCAGCTTTCCAATAAAATTTTATCAAAGGTGGAGCCATAACATTTGAATAAGTTCTTATTATGTGTAGTTAGTACAGTGCTTGCTTTTTAACATATGCAATACTTAATCTAAACTAAGTAGAGAGCATCATGTATGAACATGTAATTATACATACTTCAGATGTTTTATCTACACTTTTTAGTGTACAAATGTGTTTGTTTCTAACCTGTTTTTCTAGCAGACATTTCTATGTATATTAACTATTTTTGCCAAATTTACAGCAAAATAATTGCAATTAAGCTATTTAGGAATGCCAGAATTTAGAATATACCTTGTTTAATCTGCTCTTTTTCACCTGTATTATCCTGTAGTGTGGATTTCCAGAAAGTGAATTAATGTATATAAAAAACAGTGGAAGCATGCACTGCACCAAAGATTTCTGTCTTCAAATCATGCTTCAGAAATTTTTAGTTTGCAAATGCTGGTTTGCATGAACTGTGAGATTACACATGGAAAGGATTTCAAAAGCTACAGCCCTGTTCTTGCATGTAACTCCAAGAATCCGACATAAATCTGAAAATGAATAAGTTATTCAGCTCTGCCTGCAGAGCTTTGGAGAACAGGTAAATATATGCATTTGTGACTTAACATTCCTAGGAATCCTTTTTTGTGCACTAAAAAAAAATCATCGTATCTAATTTTATAACTGTTGAATTTAAAACAGCTGGTTGGATTACCTCTGTACGCAGCTGGAAAATGAAGAAACACCATAAAACAAGGACACACATTGGGGAGTACTCTTTTTCTGTGAAGAAGTTAATATCTTTAATGAAGACTGGCACTGTTGTATCAAACTGGGAAAATTCAAGAGTACTAGTCTGTAGTCAAAACAGTCATCTGAGAGATGAACAGAAAAGCTGCCCTCAGTGTGGCAGCTAATGTTTTGGTTGAAAGTTAAGCCAGAAAACTACATGATAAAGATAGAGATATTCAAACCCCCTGTTTTTTTGTATGGGTTAATATCAGGAAGAATCTAGAAAGGGATATGTTACATACAGGTTGATATATCTGTGCTAACTGCAATTCTAAAAGAATTGTTTGTTGGTCTGGCTTTGTTGCCAAGAGTAGACCAAGGCAGTAGTTACTAGTGATGTATTTAAGAAAGGGGGCAGGTAAATTTTAGTAGAAATTTCTATTGATAGCTATTAATTACTGGATAACAGGGAGAATATCCTCAGGAGCTATCTTTCTATTCCTAAGCACCCATTACAGCCATTACCAGAGATTGGTTAGAACGTTACACAAACACTTTAGAAGAATTCTCCCAGCTACAGATTCAGACTCCTAACTTTGCATATCTCCAAATACTCGTCTGCATTTCAGATATGTGGTCAAGCTCCTGTTACAGGGAGTAGAGAACTGGTCAAACAGTGTAGAGCATCATTTTGATGACCTGCATCCACTTTCAGTTCTAACAGCAGGTTTTTTTTGCCAATAGTTACTGACAGATCATTTCCTGACCTCCCTGAAGCTATTATCTGTTTCTCTGTATTCTCAGGTTTTATTTGAAAGAAAGTAAATCTCTAAACGTTATGTTTGTGAAGTTTAGATGTGAATTGAATACAAGCAACACAAAGGTATGTGAAGGAAGAACAAAAAAACCCTGAGATGTAACACAGTCTTTCCCAGCACTCTTGAAGAAGAAAATATAGAGAAAAAGTCATATTTAGCAGATGTCACCACTCTCAAATCTATAATTTCTGCACCTTTAATTAGCTGATTTACATAATGGTGTGCAAAAACATTTATTCTCTACAGGTTTTCAGGATTACAGTCTCTTGCTAATTTTCTGTAAAGAAACAATGTGTAATGATGCTAAAAATTAGTACAGCTTTAACAGTATAGTCAGTTAATTTCTGTACAAGCCTTAAAATGCAAAATGTAAAGATCTTTGCAGGCCTCTAGGCATAACTAGGGAGAATCAAGCTTGTGAAGCTAACTAAAACCAAGAGGTAGTACAGTCATTTTTTGCATGGACTTAGAGACAGTGATGGAGCCTTGCTGTACTTATTTCTCATCTTGTTTTCTTCTTTATACATTTACACTGTTTTTGCACAAGATACTTGGTGTTCCATGACTAGTGAAAAAGCTAGTGTGAATGCAGTAAATACAAATATAGTGAAATAGTACAATAATTTATACCTGATTATAACATTAATAACACCTCAGAGAAAGGTGAAATATATAGGCAGGAAACAACCCAAACTGTGAAACTTTTCTCTTTCACCATGTCTACTGTAACAAGGAATGTCTAGGTGCTTGTGTCAGCAAACATATTCATCCTACAGAGAAAGTTATTGCTGTCACAGTGAGGCAGCTTTTCAGTCATAGCAAAATAAAAGTTTATCTTCTGTAGAAGTGTCTTTTGTTTGTCAGAGACAGAATTTCCTAGAATAAATGCTGCTGCCCTTCTGTTAAAGTCCATAACCACTAAATCTGTGTAACTGAGGATTCAGCATCCTATCTCATCTCTTATCATTGGCCAGTTTTAATACCCTTTATCTCCCCAGAATATTTGTCAAGGACTTAGAAATCATCTTCAAGGTGCAACAAAATACGTTTCTGAGAATCTTGAAGGAGTGAATTTCTTCCTGCACAAATAACAGTGAAAGAAATTACTATTATTATTATTATTATTATTTTAATAACATTTGGTTAATAAGTGCACTTGGTTAATAAGTAGCAGTGGTAGTCTACAATGATTAGGAGATTCCCTGTATTGCTTTAGTGGAACACAGAATATGGTGGTACTGATTCAATAAAAAAGTAGGAACTTGTTAAAATTTCTCATCTTGAGATTATTTCACCAGAATATCAGAGATAATTTTTTACCTGTGGCCATTTAACATGCCCAACTTATCAGTTTCTAATGGCTTTCTGATGCTAAGATAATAGCTATCCTCTCCTACAAAAACTCTTTTTTGGCGGAACCCTTTTGCGGTCTGTGCTTGAGTGTGAGTAGATAAAGTATCTCGTTGTGTTAGAGCTTTTGTTGAGAGGTCTGAATATTTTAGATGACAAAACATTGTGGTCATGAAAGCATTTCAACATTTAAAGTAGTTTAGATGACAGAGTTAGTTGGTGTCAAAAATAAAATAAAAGTCAGTCATGAGATGATTTGTATCTGGATTCATCTGGTAAAGTGTAGTAAACTACATCCAGGTTGGCCATCTAGATCATGTATATTTGTTTTATCATGAAATGGGAGAAAGAACATCTTTGGTTCATCTCATCCTAAGGAAAATATCTAAAGTATGTAGAAGTGATATAGGCAAAATAGGTCAGATTACCTGAGCTTTGAGCCTAATTTCATCATTTGACTAAACAGAAGCATAGGATGACCCATACAGATGTTGAAGTTAAAACCCTAAAAAGCTTAAATGGGTAAGGTCAGTCCAACTCAACCTTAAATCATAACCAAAGAACTTTTAAGTGTTTCAGTCTTTTTATCTGTCAATGCCATATGTCAATATTATTAAACCGCTCACAGGCCCTGCTTGTTAATATTGGTTAATGTGCTACCCAAGAATTAGTGCCTATTTAATAGCTGGGTCTGGCACTGGACTTGAAACATCTCACAAATATAGGCTGAAGGGAAGTAGGCAGAATAGAAATATCCTTCCTAGGATGTCTTCTATCCCCATGTAAATCTTTTGAATGAACCTTACAGCACACAGGAATTGGAGAAACACTGTAGAGGTTTAGGTAGAGTTCTAATGTTTTTAATGCTCATCAACACCTTTATTGTAATCAAATGCAATAATAATAAGCTCTTGTACTGGTTTTCTCACAGGTAGAGTTAATTTTAGTCATAGCAGCTTGTATGGTGCTGGTTTTGATTTGTCACCAGGACAATGTTGATAGCACACCAATGTTTCAGCTATTGCTGAGCAGTGCAAGTGGGTGCGAGTGGGATGGAGGTGCACAAGAAGCTGGGAGGGGAGATTGCCAAGATAGCTGACTCCCACTGACCAAACATATATTCCAGATTATATGATGTTGTGCTCAGCCAAATAAAAAAACCTAGGGAAAGAAGAACAGGACATTTGAAGGGGCATTTGTCTTACCGAGTAACCATCACCTTTGATGCAGCCCTACTTTACTGGAAACAGCTCCACACACAGCTTTTACTTCACCTATTAATGTATCTTTATCACAATCCAAAAATTTTCTCACTTTCACTTTTTATGTGAATGAGAAGATGTGTAGAGGTGAGCTGTATACCTTGGTGTAGCACAAAATAGCTCTTAAAAGGCAGAAAGAAAAATTGGGAAAAGCTAGTGTTTTGTCATACAAAGCTATCTCAAGGATTTAGTTTTATTATTATAAGAGGGAAAAAATATGCCCAGCTAAAAGAAGTAAAATTTAAATACTATTTTTTTTAGTTTTTTAATAGCCTATTGTGCTTGTTATTATTTTCAAAATATTTTCGTCTTTGATTTGTCTAATTTTCTTTTAGAAAGTTTTAGCCCACTGCAAGTGTAAAATATAATTGTAGTGTGTATTTATCCCAACTAAAATGAATGTTCCACTTCTCACATTAAATAATTGTTAAGAAAATATACCCACCAAACAAAATGTAGTCAAGCTTTCACCTGATGCAGAAATACCCCAGTCCATATTAATTTCTCTCAGAAAATCTTAGGAGTATGTGTTAATCTTATCATATGTTTTAGGAAAGCTAAAGAAGCCAGACTAGGATGGAAAGCTCAATGCCACAGTCCATACAGAGAGGAATAAGGGCGAGCATGCTGAATTTAGGATTTAAAGAACATTGAGTGTGATTATCTCTTTTATAGTCTGCTGGGTCTTGTCTGAAATCTACAACTACAATTAAATATTTTCCCACCAAGATTTACTGTAGTGGCATGGATATGGTCCATTCCCTGTCTAGAATACCCTCACATGGCAAGGTAGCCAGAGGTACAATTTTTGTGTTAATAGCATTTTAACACTGGTCTAGAAGATGAACAATTAGGGTTGCCTGACTCTGTCTGAAAGGTTTGCATTGCTAGAAGGGTTTTACTGTACTTCTTAAAGGATTCATAATCTAATTAAGTCTTGGAATAAACCATTTGGTAAAACTATTGTCTTCATTTCAGCCTAGAAGGAACCTAAGGTCATTATAATCTATTAGAATGATGATGCTGGGATGAATTAACATTTATTTAATGGACAACCACACTCTAAAGGAAGGTCACAGGGTAACCTTATTGCTTAGCACAACGACAAGAGCAATGTAGAGGGTAAAGGGAAGAAACTGTACTGAAGTCCACATGTGGTAGAAGAGGTCTAGCAGTCTGATGAAATACATAGTCCTGAATTTAGTACTTGGAATAATCTGTGTAATACTCACAGATATTTTTATATCAATGAAATCCACAACCTGGAAAGTCTGGCCTTGCTACTTTGAAAAGCTTCCTAAGTTACTGATAATAAAATCACATCATCAAAGTTTTTTTCCTACATAAGCAAAGATTGGATACTGTAGACAAAATAGCAAAAGTAAGGAATACAGCTTTGGGATATGTTTATTTAAAAAGTTTAGTTACGTTAAATTGATGCACTAGTTAATATAATTTAAAATGTAGACTGAAACATGTCAGGAGCATAAAGCAAAGTAAGAAATCATATTGAGGAGATCTTGTAAACAGTGTAAGTAATATTGCAATGTAAGATATATTTTAATCACAAATGAATACAACTTTCTGATATTATCCTCAATAGGAGAGAAAAAGGAATAAGCCAAGTATTTCCATGTATCTTTACACACACAGAGACATGAGTACAGACTCTTACCTGACTCCTGATAGAGCCTTCACCTGGCAGATAAGAAATTTGGGCTTGCATCCTCTTCCTCTGAGGAGAGCTTTTTTCTCTGTGGTTGACTACTATGGAAAACTGGGTAGCAGTAGTAGGCATTGATTAAATTTAATCTGCATTTTGGATATTTGTGCCACTGTACCAAGTCAGAGTCATTGAGTAGCATTTATGTTTAATTTTTACAAAGAGGTGTACTATAGTTAGGGCTTTGCCTGCAAAGGCCTGAACAATATATTGCAAAATACCAATGCCTAGGAAACCCGGGCAGCAAGCAAGCTTCAGGTCTTAGATTCCATTTTCTAATTTAGGCAGTTCAATCTTCTTCAGTCTAGCCTTTGATAACTGATTTTTCCTTTTAATCTCAGCCATCATCTTTTAACTGGTCTCCGTTTCTTTCTTCTTGGAGTGGAGAGACATCAAATTCTGAGCAAAAACTGATTACATGATACTGTCTTTGACTGGGTGCAAAGACAATCATCTTGCAGAGCACAGAAGAGATAATTCATAGATTTTTTTTTTTTTTTTTTTGTGAAGTACATTTCCTTCTGCTATCCCTCTTTTTTTTCATAATATCACATTTCACTGACACATAATGTGCTATTTAATACACCATGGGCAAATTATTCCTAAAATGAAACAGCATGATCTCCACTCAACCAAGAAAAGAAAATAAGATTGATGTACTTTAACTGAATTACATGAATGAAGGTCAGAGTGCAGTTTTGATGCCTTTGTGTCATATTGGTATGAAAGGTAAATCTTAATACGGCTGCTGGGAAACCTGGCAATGTTTCATTAACCATTCCAGCCCTTGGAATCTCAGCTCCCAGGGCTAAATTTGTACACTGAGTGTTTCCAAACTACTTCTTAATACTAGGGGTTGAATTAGATGCATGGAGTAATATAGATGTAAAAGAACAGGGACTACTTTTGGATGTCTAATAGTCCATCCTGGATATCTTTAAATTTCTACACATGGCAAAAGGAAAAACAGTATGAAAGTATGCTTTCAGATCAGACAACATGAGGGAACTATATTGCTTTTCCTGAAGGTTTATTTCTTTAACCTCATGAAAACTTTTAAGTCTTATCATGTTGTTTCTGTGTACCACTTGAATTAAGAGCTGCATGATAAAGAAGATATTGCAGTGAGGTTTTGAGGGAAATAAAGCAATACACTTAGCAACAACTTGAAATCATGAAAGATTTGGGCCTAGTGGTAATGGCTGAGAGACAAAAAATGCTAGTTATGCCTTTGTTCTTGAATTTTACTTTGCACTTTTATGACTGCTGTCATTGTAAGCAAGATGATCACGTCAATGGTGAGTTAAAAGGACCTGAAGGCATCTCTAATTTACATCAGATGATAAAATATCTAAAAAAATGAAACTAGAGATTGAAGACTGTAATCATACCCTGTTTCCTGTACTGTGGTAGCAGTAGTGAGAAAAAGTGTTATGAGTCCTGATACTGGTGTTTTAAGTCACAAAGACATATCCACCTCCTGTAAGCGCACTTCTTTGCCGTGAAGCACAGCTCATCAGAGGAATCTGAGTGATTCATTTGGAAATATGTAATTCAATAATACAGGTGATTCCTCTACAGTCTAGATTGGTTAAAAAGTAAGGTTGACTTTCTCAGAATTTCTTTAGCAGAGGGAATTCTGTCAAGATCAAAGGATCGAAGCATAAGGATCGTGGTTGTACAGATGAGGACATGCTTTTCCATGGATAAATACAGAAGAGTAAGAAGCATAACTGAACAGGAAGGCCAGATATATTTTTTTCTTTCTATAACCCAAGACATTTTTTTTGTTCTTCAGATCCTGAGCATGTGGAGCTTCTAAGGAAGTAGAAGTACTTGTGCTAGTGCAACTCCTTAATTCTTAAGTAAATATATAATCCAATTAGAATAATTCCTTGAAGTTTACTTTAAATCTAGCTGGTAAAATAACCAAGAGTTATACACTTCTTTTTTTCTCTGTTTTAAAGAATGTTAGTGGAATGAAATGACCTGAAACTTTTTCTTCCATCCTTCTCTTTTTGTTTTCCTATCATTGTAAGAAAAAAAATTAAATGACAATATGAATGTATTTGAATACATTAGCCATAATTTCATAAAATTAACAAACTCTACTCTCATATATTATTTTATAACTGTTTATAACATATCCATTTTCAACATAAATGTTTGAGATAAAATCCATATGTATGTTATTGTACTATACTGCATTTTTCTCCCCGGTTGATATTTATATTCCACATTTGAAAGGCTTGCATCCTTTATTCAGTCACCAATATTTGAATTTGAAATGAAGTTGAATTTGTCATCTGTGATGATAAAAAACCTAAAGATAAACATCAAAAATGTTTTCATTCTCTGTGTGTTACTTTGAAAGCTCCAGAAGACATTATTTTAGAGTATTAGAAAATATTTTATGCAGCTTTTCAAAATTTACTTGTATTTTGACATTCAAAAAGATGGTTTCAGCAGTAGAGCTTTCTGAATAACAGTTACAGTTGTCCTCTTTGCTGTTTGCATTTAAAAAGGATAATCACAATGGTACTTATCAGGTTTGCTGTGAATTATAATGCTTTTGCACCCATCACTAATCACCAAACCTGCAGCTCACCATAAAATGGAACTTTAGAGATTGGATTGCTGCTGCAACTTCTATTGGTGGCTTTTATATTTTAATATGACTCTCCATTATAGTTAGTTCCTCATGTTGAAGTCATTAAGTATTTATGTGAAGTAGCATATCTTTATCTCTGTTGCTGAACAGCAATTATTTCAAACAGTTTGGGTTGCTATTAAGTGAAGACAATTTTTAAACTGTTTTAATTTTCTATGTGCCGAAGTCTATATGCCTGTTCAGCTTTTTTTTTGCCGTTCTACTCTTTGATCTTCTTTTTTTCCCTCTGTACTTCATTTTGTTAAAGTGGCTGGCAGGAAGTAGAGCTGGCTTTTCATTTTAAATGCTCATGAACACAGTTAATTCAAAGATTTATTGTATTGGGAAACAGGCAAAGGTTGACACTCCAAGTTTCTTTTATGTAAGAAGTCCACAATTTCAGCCACATGCCTGCCTTCCCTCCTTCCACCCCTCCCTCTCTCACTCCCTCCTCTTGTGCTGCTTTGGGTTCTGTACTAGGAATCTAATTTGTGGAAACCAGGGTTTGGACAATACAGGACTAGTGGGACCTGGAATTTTTAGTGATCTGCAAACAATGCCAAATCTATAACTTCAAGTTCACTCAGGAGTTTAGAAAAGGCTTCTGTGCTTGTAGCAATCAAGCATTGCTTAGCTAGATTACACTGCATGTTTTATGTCTGCAACTGGCAAATTCCCCTAAAGTAAACTGCAAATTCCTAGGGCATTAAATGGGCTTTTTTTTCTACCACTGATTCAATGGACAAAAATAAGTTTTCCCTTTGCTTGAGCTCCAGTGAGTCACATCTGTCCTAAATTTTCATATATACTATAAAGCACGAATGTAATTTCTCTTCTGTAAGTACTCAGGACTGCTTAATAGAACTACTCTCCTAATTTGAATTTTACTCCTATTGCAAAAGGAGCAGGGTAATTATAAAGTACCATGTAAGAGGGAATGTTAAGTAAAGGTACCCACATAAGTGTGAGGTTTGGCCTTGTGGACCAACTTAAGCAGAATGCCTTGACGGCATGATTCAGCTGTAAGCAACAGATACATCCATCAGCCTCATGAGAGGTGTATGCTTTAGCTTTGCCACTTCATCTGCTCCTGCCCACAACTTCTTTGGAACACACTAGGGCACACTGACATTTTTCACAGACAAGTAATATTTATAACTGATTTACTTGTGTAATAGCAAATGTTATGTGTAAAGAAAAGGTGTTTAAATGGTCTTTGTTAACTGGATGGGAACCTTCCAGATGATCGTGGACTTCACTTATTTTTCCTATCCCAATACTTTGTGAACTTTTAAAGAGAAAAATTAAGAGACAGTTTTTATGGCAAAAGAGACTCACTATTGATATCAACGTATCTCAATAAATACATGTCTCCTGACTTAAAAAACAAACAAACAAATATAATAAATCCCATGCTAAAAAACTCTTCAATTTCAATTTGGAAGAGTGATTAAAATAAGCATGTTTATTTAATTGCATTGCAATCTTTTTCATTGTAAACCCCTGGGTATGTATATGCAAGTGCTCTTCCTGAAGACTGAAACTCTTGATTTTTCACTGCCATTATAGAAGATTGAAATATTCCAGCTCGCTTAGAACAATCATAACTTGCTTTAACTTGTTTTTTTTCTGAAATCTGTAGCTTGAACCAAATTTTATTATGTAAAGTGCAAGTAACCAAGGAACCCTGATTCTTCTTAATTTTGGACTTTCTTATTTTTGTAAGAAATTCCTAAGATTTCTAATGTCTCATTTTTGCTACATCACCATCTTTCCTTCAGTTCCCTAACTACAAGCAACTTCTTTTCCATTATTGTGTTTTGTCTCCAAGGACAGACTTTGAGGCTAGTGGTTTCTCTCCTGGAATGTAAGCTGGCAGAAAATTGCATTATCTCCTTCAGTCTCTACTTATGGTCTGTTTCTCCATTTATGCTGATTGTACACAATTTCTGTTTCTGCCTGTTTTCCTTCTTTTCTCCCTGTCTGTTTGCACAGCTCAGATTCTTCAGTAGATTTGATGACTTTTTAATCATTGTGCAATCAGGTTGGTTAGGCACAGTGTTTCTGAGAGCAAGTGGTGGAGGGGAACAACTGCTGTTTGCCAAGTTCATAACGTGTCAGGCATGACTGAAACAGCAAAATAATCTGATTCATTGTGGTCCAGAAATTATTGAAAACACCTTATGAACAGTCATCCCCTTAACTATGCTCTTTGAGTCACTTCTTTGCTGCTTTGTTCCTGCTTAATGGATCAGTGACCCCTCCAGCTGTCCTTACTGTGTTGCAATACTACTGCCTTCTGGAAGTGCTACATTGTGAGACAACCTGAGGTATCTTTTACCAAGGTGAGGTGCTCCAAAATAAATTTTGGAAGTGAGTGACACAAAGTTAACTTCCATCTTTCTTCAAAGTGCAATTCATACAGTCTGTCCAGCTGAGACATTCATGCACCATCATGTATAAGCAGAAGCATTACTTTGTCATTGTCCATCACTGAATTTGTCTGCCTTAGTTCTTTATCCACTGACAGTCAGTGTAATACCTGTGACATCCTGAACATCAGATCCCTATTTGTTCAAAGAGAGCAATCATATGCATGAGCAACGTACAAGATGCCCTTGCATCTGCCCTGTTCTACATCCAGTTTTCAAATTCCTGCCATAATTTTGTAGCATTTGATGCCACTGACGAGGACAGAATATTGACCCCCGACAGTAAAAACAGCACACTTGGTTAAGAATCAGCTTTCATGAATTGGAGTTTTCTGAACTAAATATAATGTATGAACTGCTGTGTGCTTTAGTAGTCAAAAGAACACACCCCTGAAGGAGTTTAATACGCTCATGAAGGCCAGTGGGCAAAAAGATACAAATCTAGGACACAATATGATCTGCAAATTCACAATAGTTTTCAAACTATTTTATGCCTACTGGCAGCTTCTTCTTGTATAAGGGGAAGGTTTCAGTTACTCCATGGCCCACAAAATAATGTCCTTTCTGTTGTTCTGTTCATTGAATTCTTGCAACACAACATCCACTGTTCCCCACATATACCTGCTACTTCAAGAAACAAGTAGCAAAGATAAAATATGTTACCAAAAGTTTTGACCAATGCGAACTGAGTACAGTGCTACAACAAAAGTCTTCAAGCCCCTTACTAGTTTTGTGTGTGTTCCCATTCCCAAACTACAGAGAGAAAGCCACCAGAATCACAAACATTCCTGCACATGTAAATATGTTTTTTTCCTAAGTGTTATTCTCTTGGAGAAGGAAAAAATTAAAAGTTCTAGTATATTTTTATGAGACAAATAATGATATAAATGACATTCCCACCCTGTCACTGGATCATAAATTGAGAATAAATTTTGGCTGTATTTTGTCAATATTGTGTCACTGAAGCACTGTTATTTCTTTAACAGCTTTGTTTTAATGCAGAATTGATGGAGTTTTGTTTGAATGGAAAGGGAATGCAAAAAAAAAAAAAATAATTTTTTTCAATCTAGTACACTGGACAGGGAAAAAAAGGAAGAAAAGAAAAAAAGGGATAAAAAATTCATAAAGATTATTTTTCAAATTAAAATTTCCCTGATTGTTAAGAGTTTTCATAATGTTTATTACTATAATTTAAAAAATTATATATTTATATAAAATTGTTGCATTAAATAGTAGTAAATTTTGTGTCAAAAGAAAAGGTCTGCATTTGCTTTCTAAGTTTAATAATGTTTCTAAAAGACAGCTTTGATCTTAAGTTTCATGCACAAATGTTGCAAAAATGCAATTATTTGAAAAACATTCTTTAGCACACATTACAAAATACAAAAACCCAGAAGTTTTTACAGCAAAATTTATTTTCGAGTTTCAGACTCATATTGAATTTTGAGCAAAATATTAATTTCATCTTAAAAGGGAAAAACTACGCAGTAGACAATATTAAGAGATGTGGAACTTACATATTATGTTGCATTTATGACCTCTATTATCTTATTTTGGAATACAACTAAGTACAATTCTTTGAAATAATCTGAAAAAATTGTATGAAAACTTATGATAAACACATCCTTATACTGTATGAACTAATTTCATCTCCTGAGGCATGTTCTGTGACAAGAGTTTGAATCAGGTATATATTACAATAAAAATTTCTGGATTATTAAAAAAGAAAATTCTCTCAGGGTCATTACAATTCTGTCTCTGTTTAAGCACATTTTAGGTCTGAAAAAATGAATTGGTGTCTTCAAATATAACTTAAAGCTACCTGGACATCCTGTGTCAATCATTCACTGGATAGTCAAGGTATCAGTAGTGGCAGATGGTTTGTGGGACACATTCTTAGCTCATGTAGATTTATGAGAATGCATTAACATCAGCAGAGTGACATTGATTTATGTTGTCTGGAAAATATTATTTCTTCCTTTGCAGAGTCTTACTCTGTTGCAAATGTATTGAGATGTCTGTTCCTCACAACAGTAAATTAAGTAAAGGGAAACATGTTTGCATGTGTCTTTTCTGTGACAATTATAATGTTTTCACTTCCCAGGAGTGCCCAGTAAATTACAAAAATGTTTCTCCTGAGCACAATAAAGAATAAATTTTGCTAAGGAAGACATTACATTCCAGCAGCACACTAGGTGTCAATTAAACCTCAAATGCCAATCTGTAAGTAGCTGCCGAAATGAAGAACTAGGTATATGAAACGACAAGGTGAACAGAAGAGCTGCTCTGATTCAGTATTGGCAGGCTTCATACTCTACCAAAAATCTTCTGGCTTCTTTAATACAGCTGAAGGTATTACCATCAGTTTAAAGATTGATTAGCACTTTCCCACAGTGCAACAAAATATTTTGCTCTGGTTCCTGTCCCCTGAACAATGCAACCTTTGTTTGCCAAAGTAGCAGATCCTAACATTTCCAATTCATGCCATGTGGATTGTGGATGCTATTTATAAACACCTGTGTGGGGAAAGAAAAAATTGGGAAGGAAAGGTTAAAAGTAAAAATTAATCTGTTTAATTCCTCCTGAAAGAGCCAACTGTCCAGTTTTTAATGCACATGATATCTTTCAAAACATGGTGAGCAACTACAGCCACTATGTCTCATATGTCTGCATAGGGATATAACTTCTGTGAGAGATGAGCCGTGCAGAGGGTGTTATAGCTCCTGCAGTCCATTCTACCAGTCGGATCTGGAATGGGACACCCTGTTAGGACTTCCATGTCAGGGAAAATATTTTTTGCAGATGTTTAGCAAATGAAGAATATTAACAGGAACTACCTAATCTTCAGTGAACAGGAGTAACTTCTTTATAACAACAAAATCCCATTCTTTGTAAAAGCCATTCTTGGAGACAAAACACAAGTAAACAATAAAAAAAAAAGGGAAAGTTTTTCTTGAGCAGTTCTGTTACTTCTCCTTGACTCCTGTAGTCCTTATGAACTGATCTGAGAAGGATGGAGACAAACCAGTTCTTTGCAACTCATGAGGCTTAAAAGCAAGAGCTTTGGGGAGACAGCATTTTCTTGGCAAAGCAGCATTTCAGAGGCATGGTGAGGGCCATATGCCTCTAGCCAGGTTCTATTCCACAGGCATCATTAACTTATTTTTGCTTGTCATTAATGGAAATTTCATTCGAGTAGTGCAATAGAACTAATGTACCCCTGAGAAGAGAAAGAAAAATAAGATAGGCAGACCAAGCAGGATGAAGGTTTTTTACAAACTATTAGCTGAGATTGTCCCTTTTCATTTCCATTTTTAAACATAGAATGTTTTCTATAAAAAGCAAAATAGCAGTACTTAGCATACTGTTATGCTAAATAGATGTGATGGCAAGGAAACAGGAAAACTAAGTTTATCAACTTCTTCTCTGCACACTTTCAAGTGATCTGTGAGACACATTAGGATATCTGTATTTCCTGAATGGTAACTAAGAGTTCTGAAGAAATTCTAGAGGTACTTCTAGCTGAGAGACTCCTGGTAGGGACAGATAGCTGTTGAACTCTATCAGTCCTAAAGCCATGCCTCTGAAGAGCAGTGAAGCTCCATTACATAATCCATACAAAACCTATGGATGTTTGTATCTGAGCCAGGAACATTAAATAAAATGCAAGACTTGCACCAGTACTTCTAGCTTTCTGCAGTAACAAAATAGACAGGCATATACATTAATCTAATTTTATCTTCTTCTGACAAAGACTAAAAGGGGAACACAAAATAACCTCTCTCTTCTTGGAAGAACTCCCAGCTGACAATAGCTCTAAAGGAGAGAGGCTGGCTTAAACCAAATCCACCGAGAGGAAAGCATTTCTTACATTTCTCTTGCATTTCACTGAAGCCCAGACCAAAGAAAGAAATATTAAAGGTTACGTTTCATTTTGCTGCAGTGGCATTTCTTGACTTAGCAGAACATGAGTAAAAGTGGCCTGTTGAGATTTGACATGACAACCAATGTCATCTTGTTGAGGTACAGCTTACAGAACAGATGTCCATTTTTAGCACAGTACAAAATCTTTAATGTCTTTTAAAAGTAGAGCTTTTAAAAAACGTTTCTTTTTTTAAGGCATCCTTTTTTTTTTCAGAGACAAAAAGCTACTATACTTTATGCTGGCAACTACTGCAGCACAATGCCCTCCTTCCCACCCCCGTGTGATTATTCTCTGGGAAGTCACAAATGAATAATAATATATAATTTCCTTTTAAGTTAATGGAACAACAAAGAAATCCCAGACCTCTGGCTTTCTAATAATGACTGTGGATTTCACAAAAGGTAATAATTAGTTGCAAGAAGGACTTTGCGTTTTTTTGCAAGATTAACAAGTCACTTCTTCCCAATCTCAATGCTTTCATTATTTTTAAAGCAATAATATATAATTTAATTAAATAAATATTTAATTGACATAAGTAAGGAAGCTTGACTTACACTGAGGAAGAGAATAGTTTTAAATGCTTTGATACTTCCAAAGTTTTCATTTCTTCTATTCAGTCTATTATATTATAGTAAAAATATGGATTGATTTCTTCATTACTAATTGGGAATAATTCTTTCTTTCCAGGCTAAGATGTGTAGTTCTAAACTTTGAGACATATCAGACACAAAAGTTTGGCAAATTTCTCTTTCTTCTGTTTTTGAAAGAGTAATTCACAAAGTAAAGTCTCTTATATTAACGTCTCTTTGACCTTATTTAAGAATTTGCTTATGCCTCATTGGCTTTAATATGAAAGAAATGAGCATAAATCCCAGCATGTGCTTCTATACATTTCTGAATCATGGCCAAGGTGGTAGAATAACTAAAGGTAAAATCTATTAATCCCTGTACATAGTACTTTATTTGAGTCCCATACTGCAAGGACAATGTGTCCTTTACAGTTGGGGTCTACCACATCCTTCCTGGTTAATTGATCGTCCTGGGATTAAATAGAAAAGGATGTGAGTTAATAATGCCAAACATATACATAAGCAGAAAGGTTTCAAATTCCAATTGACTCTAAATGGTATGCAATTGAGGGTTTTATGCCTTAGAAAATGTCCCCCATTGTAATATTTCAGCTTGCTAGCTAGAAGTGATTGTGGTTTCAGGTGATTAGGAAAGCTGAAGATGTGTTTTTTGAAGTGGAAAGGTATGGACAGTACTTATTCTGTTAAGTAGAAATAGAGTTATCTGCCATTAAATTGTGGAATATAGAAGCAGCTAGGACAAAAAATCAGGTACAACTGGAATAGATAATACCATTTGTATAAAACACTGGACATCAAATCTTAGTTTGAAAAGCACATAATGAAAATTAAAATTACTTGTTTCAAATCTTTTTAGAATGGGAGAGTCCCATTACATTAGACCTCTGAATATCTCAGTATAGAGCTTCAGGTTATTACTAGCTGTTTGCTGTTGCAGCATCCATATACTTTCTAAAAATACTTGTTTGCTAAAAATTATATATCGTGTCTTCAAAAATATTACTAGTATCACTGATTGCCAGAGTGCAAATTATATCATAGATTTGAGTTAGGTTATATCATTCATAAAATCCATTGGATGGCACACAAACTGCCTAGAAATTGATCCTCATGCTAACATAAATTCCTAGAACACAATATTTATTAAAATACATAAGCTCAGTGATTTCATGACCTTCTGTTGTATTGTAAGGCCTACATCGTTAAACTGCAGAAACCTCTGAAAACCTGGAAAACTAATAAAAAAGACCTTGAAAC
The DNA here is from genome assembly GCF_020740725.1 of Corvus hawaiiensis. Taxonomy (NCBI): domain Eukaryota; kingdom Metazoa; phylum Chordata; class Aves; order Passeriformes; family Corvidae; genus Corvus; species Corvus hawaiiensis. Next base: position 53,673,262 of record NC_063213.1, read on the forward strand.
CATCTTTAATTTCATGTTAAAACTTAAGAAATTAGAAAATGAAAAATGTCAAGTACCCATAGTCCACCTTTGCAGTCAAGAAAAGTGTCCCCATTTACAGAATCATAGAATGCTTTAGGTTGGAGGAGATGTTAAAGGTCATCTAGTTCCAACTCTCCTGTCATGACCAGGGACACTTTCCACCAGACTAGGTTCAATGCCACATCCAAACTGGCCTTGAACACTTCCACGGATGGGGTAACCACGGCTTCTCTTAAATGGAATGAAAATAGCAATAAAAATGGGAGGTGAATAGCACAGCCAGGCAACAAAGCAAAAATATTTGCACCATCTCTATATGCTTAACAAATCCTCACTTTGACTTTATACTCAGATTTTTTTTCTTGGGTTTTTCATTGCAGGTAAAATATTAAGTAATTTTTTTCCTTATTTAGGAAGATGCTTTCTCACAGGTGATCTGAGCATCAGGAGCAGCAGCAGTTGCTAAACAAACTTTTTTGCATAAACAACAGAGTAAACAGCCTCATAAAATCTGCATGAGCTGTCAGTTCATGACTTTATGGTTACCTTGGGGCTGCAGCAATTAAAATATGATATTTACTTAAAAAGAAAAATGTCAGGCTCTTTCAATTCTCAGAACCATGAGTTGGTTTTGATTTGTAACTACTCCTTTTTGCTATGGGACCATCTGTAAGCTGAATATTATTAAACTGAATATAATAAGAAAATTCTATTACTCAATTCATTGGGTAGGCTGTCTAAAGACTCCATCAAGTTGGTGAGAATGTCTTTAGAGAATCTGGATGTACAAGTCAGAATTATATAAGTAACATGCTTAGAAAGAGATCTTATTCAAAACTGAGATCTTTTCAAAGACCTCTTTTTTACTCTGTATTAATTTCTTATGAAATCTTCAGGTGTTGAAAAATCTGGACTTGCAGTGGAAGGAAATGCTCCATGTTTGTGTCTTCTTTCTATTGTAGTTCCTTTCACTTTCCAAGAATGAAAGGTCTGAATGATGACTGGAATATGTCTAGTAGAAAATAAAGTACAAAGCAATAGGAGAATTTTGTTAATATTTAGCTAATTAATTGTTGGAACTGTAAAAAGAAGAAAGGCCCGGTGGCTCCGGCAGGGGGAGAAAATTGCAGTCCAAAATCAATGTGGTTGATAAGAGCAAGACTCCGTTTATTAGCAATCCAGAGGCACTTATATAGCATACCAGCTTGTTAACTCTTAAGTTGCTTAAAACTTACCAAAGCGCATTTCTGCTTCTACATAATTGGACTTGCATTGGCAAGCTTCTACAGTTATGTTATGATTAAAAGAATTCAGAGTTCACCTCCCTTCTCTCCCGGTCTTATCTACACAGCTGTACCTTCTCAAAACTCCCTTCTTGTTCCCAGCTTGGTTCTCACAGGGATTTTTCTCATGCAGAGTTTTTCTCACACACAGGCCTTTTGCTTGCAGGCCTGTTGCTACAGTTCTTTTATTGATCCCATAATTCTATCAATGATCCATGTCCCTGATCCTTTAATAATTCCCAACAAATTAATATTTGGCTCATCTTGTCCTGAAAGCAAGGCACTTTAAAGACACATGAAAACAATGGAAGTACTGCATGTTTTCCTTCTTTCTCCAAGTCTGTAGTGCTCTGAAATTTGTTCAAGAAATAGACTTGAGCTTCAACCTGTATAATTCCAGATCAAGACATTAACAAAATCTGAATTTATTGATAATTAATAATTAATTAATTAATTAATACATGTTGCTAATATATTAGTGCAAATTTAATGCATAAAAATATTCTGCGACCTTCCAGACTGAGATGTTTATGCCTTATTGCTAGACTTTTTGGACACAGAGCTTTCTGACTCTATTATTTAGCTCTGCATGTTTACACACATCCAGGCAAAATCACAGTGAGACTCTTAGTGGCCGGGTGATATCTACAAAGATGCGAAAGTCAGGTAAAGCAAGGACTTGAACCTGGCTTTCTCTTAGGGGACTGTTGGACTCTATTGGGATACCAGCTAAGCTAAGGTATCTCACATCTTCATAGGAAAAGTATGTTATTAAAATGACATTTTTCCTGTAAAAACCTTTTGCCTAATAAACCATAATGTCTGTCTTTACTTTTTTTCTACTAACATAACAACTTGAAGATGAGCAGAAAAAAAAACCATAATAGAAGTGAATTAAATATCTTGTTCTACTCAATCTAATTAGAAAAAACACAAAATTTTTTAAAATAAATTAATTTTTTTCTTTTTAAGAAATAAATATCTCATGAGTTATTTTGTCTTTTTTAATTGCTTCATGAAATAACTCTTGTTCATCTGCTACCTACATCCTATTTACATCATCTATCCTAGTTAATAACATGTAAAGTCCCTTCCACATGGTTATTTTGCCTTCCTGTGAGGCAATGAAATTTCTCTTTTTTTTACACAATATAGAGGTGACTGCTTTGTAGCCTGAAGACACATGGAAGAGGAATGATTTCAGTCTGCTCTGTGGGGAAGCACCTGGAAAAATTACCATGTGTGATGCGTCTGGAAGCTGAACTTAATATCTAGATTTTTTTTTTTCTGAAAAAGAGAAAACAGCTGTCAATTTCTCTGATTCCTGCAACTAAGAGAGTCAGTTCTGTTCAAAAGAAAAAGTATAGGAGGAGCCAAAAGTTCAAGCCAGTGCAGAACTACATTTCTTGTGAGGATGGCTTCAGGTCTTTGAAACTCTTCTGGGATTATTGTAGATCTAGGACAATACAACATGTGTAGAAAGCAGATTCATATCTAATATGGGAAAGAGGAAAGTATATCAAACTTGCATAGCAGGAAAGGATCTCATCATAAAATTTTTTCATAGCTGTCCATTTTACACAGTATTTCTGTGTAAGTAACCTGGGATAATTCAACCCTCAGTGTTTGCTGTAGTATACACTGCCTGTGATAAAAAAGCAATATATGTTAAGGGGTCTTGTGCTTTTTTAAAAAGTTTCCTTCCTTTTTATTTTTCTTTTGCTATATCAGAAGTAAGTGCTCTCTACTTCTCATATTTTTTTCATTAATTAGCTGGCTGATGGACTACAGCCAGTTCCACAGCTCGCTGAGCAGCCTAATATTAATATCATGTAGCTTTGTCACTTTACCCAAATGCTATACAGCTTCTATTGTATAAATAAACAGCAACTCAGTAATGAGAAAAAGGCTCTATGTCTTTTTGCCAGTGGGTTTTTCAGGGAGGGAAGGAATTGGGTTTAAAATATTTTATGTGTGTTAAGGACAGAAGAATTAAAAAAAAAGGTGGACTGGTGAGTCCTGTATGTAAAAGCACTCTTGCAATCAAGCAAGTTGAATAAAACAGCTGGATGAGAAAAATTTTAAGCTTACATGACCAGAAAAATATTGATGAAAACAGAAAGGAATTTTTTTTTTTTTTTAATGGGGAAGATTTCTGAAGAAAATGCAAAAAAACCAAGGTGACAGGGGCTGGACTACATAACATATGGGCAGAGACTAAGGGAGCTCCATTTGTTTAGGTGGAAGAAGACCAAAGAGGTGGATCTAATTACAGTCTGCAAGTATTTAATGGAAGATTACAGAAAAAAATGAAGCCAGACTATTTGCAGGTACTCAGTGAAGGGATTGGAGGGGCTTGGCATAAGCTTTTGTGATGCAAATTCTGATTGCATGGAATAAAAAAAATAACAAGAGCTTCCTGTACAGGCTACAGGGCCTTTGTCTTTGGAAATGATCAAAACTCAAGTGGAAATGGTCCTGAGCAAGATATAATTTTGAAGCTACCCTTCCTTTGAAAAGAAGGTCACCTAGTTTGTAGATGATCTCCAAAGATCTCTTCTATAATAAAATATTCTGATTCTATAAGATAAGACAGGTTTAGTTCTGTGGATTTAGCTTTTTTCTTTTATCTGTTTTTTTTTTGTTGTTTCTTATCTTAAAAATAGCCTGTCACACCCAGTCTGAGAAAATAACGATCTGAAGATTGAGAAAGAATTTTAAAAAGTATGTATCAATTTTCCCCAGGCTGACTAATTTGTGTGAGGTCATTACTTGCATTTGACTTTTGTGTGTACTTCCTGAACTTGTTGAAAGGGCACCTGGTGAGCAGCTTGTGTCTGAGCAGCTATGACTGAGCCCACAGAGACCATCTATATTTCCTGACTGAAGTTTAATGAAACAATACTTTGCCACTGAAAGGACCATTAGGTTTGAACGGCTCTGTTCAGGATATGGAGTTGCTGGAGCTGTAGTATGGAAATTCCCCCATGGAAAAGTGAAAGTGGGAAAAGACTCCATTTTCTGTTTGGAAAGCTCAAAAGACCATGATACAATAGTCAGTGGAGACACCTAGAAGAATTGTCTGGTGTAAAGTGCAAAACACAAAGAGCTGAGACTGGTGTTCCTGTGGGTGATAAGAACACTGAGACTGTAATCACCAGTTTTTTCCCCAGTTTGTAACTTCTTTCAGGAATAAAGTGTAATTTGTGTTTCTTTATTTCACAGTCAATTTCTTCAGAATGGTCTTGTCTGAAGGGAACATGTTAAGCCACTGGAACTTTGGAAATGTTACACATCTTGACAGTCCACTGCTCTAAAGGGTGTAGATACGTTACACACACACACAGACTGACAGGCACAGACACACATCTGATGTATATGTAGTGTATGTGTAAATATATATGTACATACATATATATATATGTATATATATATATACATCTCTATAGTATACTATGCTAAAAAAACCTGATGTGTAAGAGCTATCCTCTGCACATTATTAACTACAGATATCATAGAAGCACATGGTCCCACCCTTTGACAGACTAATTGCAGGATAAATTTTATTCAGAAAACATGGATAGACTGAGACATACTTCCCAGATGTCTAACAGAGCTCTCAGCTGCTGTAACTTATTATTATTAGGAACAAGAATGTCCATAGTGATTAGCAAGGCAGTGAAACTATTTATCAGTAATAAACCAACATGCTAACCAGCTAAAGTTTTGTTGTATTTTTTTTACGTTTGTGGATAGACAGAGCACACTGATGAAACTTTCTAGAATTCATCCTCTATTTTGATGATTTTTTTTTTATGAAGTTTGGTCAGTGTAATTCTTAAAATATTTCTATATTTGACTCTCAAATCAGAAGTTTCAAGATCACAGCTATGGCCTGTACATACATATGTAAACCCTATGAAGCAGACTTACAGAGCCAGAACTTTCTGTTCGTCTGTAGAGAAGAAAAGGGTCATTCTTAATCACCCTGAAGGATATACAGATGTCAAGATTTCAATAAAAAATGAGCTTTCTGTGAACCAAGTATATTGGTGAATATTAAAATTAGTGAAGACTTAATCTCTTGTGGATCAAGAAAATATTGAAATGCACAATTTCAGTCACATGATGAGAATTCAGAAACTACTTGAAGGAACTATTTGAAGTGCCATTGTTATAACCTACACAGGGGCATGATCATTGTTCACCTGGAGTGCCCCCCAGATCTGCATTTCTCTTCTATTAAACAAGGGAAATTGATGTGGAACAGCAGGCCCAGATCACAGCACAACCTGAAATTCTTTTGTTGCTCAACACAGAGGTTAAATTGGAACATACTCCTTATACAGGAAGTATTAACGTGGGATTTTTCTGTCCCGGACATATTGCAACAATGAACTTACCCAACAACTTGCTTTATGATAGCAAATATAAATTTCTAATGACGGATGGAATGTCCCTTATCTTAACCATCTCCAGCAAAAGAACAGTCTGAACACTATCACCACTACTAGGAATAGTCTTAACAGTGGTAAACAGAAGGGGGAGGAACTCTTTCCTCATAGAGCAATATACATCTGCCAGTCTGGCCCCGAGCTACCATGCCATCTTTTTCAGGTCTACTCTGATGTGTGTATCATAAACCTTTTGGTCATACACCAACACAAAATGAAACAGCATTCCTTATCTGTAGTAAATATGATGATGCTGTATCAGCTAATCTGTTGATATGGTCTCTACACTGATGACTCTGAAGAGACTGAATGTTAAAGAGTGAATATTGCCTTGAAAATAGTCTTTCAATATATTTTAACTCATGTTATTTTTCTTGTGATCTCTCTTCCTTACTCTCAGTATTTGGTGTATTTACCCGTATTACCATTATATTGGCTTTTCTTTACTCAGGATTATATTTACTGAGTGTTGCATAGATTTTCTTTAGGGTTTGATGGTATCAATGAAAAAAACATTATTCTCCCAGTGATCATGAAATGGCACAGGAGTTGTGAACTATAGCCATAGCTGACTTTGTTAAGAAAAGCCAAGCAAAGTGTGAAAAGGACAGAAAGATTATGCTGGACGTATTCAGCTCGGAAGTTTCATTCCAGGACCTTTCATTTGGAGAGTTTATGCTCTGCAGGAGTGGACCTGTTCAGATTAGTGATATAATAAAGTAAGCGGTGAAACTTAACTGGAGAAGCGCTCTCACCAGGATGATTTTATGACACCCTATTAGGCAGTGCAGGATGGTGTAGATCTCATATCACAGTTTCTTAACTCAGTGTATGATGTCATTAACTCAGGTAGAAAAGCTATTCTTCTGATTTAAAAGAGTTTTGAATGCATGAAGCTATAGCTATAAAGTAACCTGAAAATAAAGAAGGAAACAAATTATTATTAGGGACCTCTCTTACATGTGAGAGATAGTAGAGAAAGTAAAGAAACTGCCTTCACTGTGTAGTCACAGAGGTAGGTTTAGAGTAGCAGAAGCAGAAATAAGTTTGAAGTATGACTGCACACGTACAGAAGAGTGTGTCTGAGAGCTGTCTGAACTGCAATTTGCCTGTTAGCCTCTCTGGAATACTGGTACCAAAGTAGGCTTCCTGTCAACCCTTAGTTCTGATAGGAAGTCTGAAGCAGGAAACTGATGTATAGCCATCATAGTGAGGAGTCCAGTGGAGGAGCAGAGAGCACAGGCTGAGAAATCAGCATCACTTCACTAAGTTCTTTTAGGCTGAAGCTGAAGTGAAAAAGAGCAACGGGACCTCTGGCTCACTTTTTGAGAAGAGCTGACCTTGTGTCCAAAGAAGGATCCAGGGCCTTCTGAGGAACAGCTGAGCGACGGCTCCTTCCACTCTTCCTTCCTTTTGCTTTTAGGTTCAGCACAAAACATGACTTCCTGATTTTAAGGGTATAAATCATTTAGCAAAAGACATGTAAGAATTACAAGAATCCCATTTCAGCAGCACTACTGGGTGTGGCTTGAAATGTCTACTCTCATAATCATAGCATCCCAAGGAAGCACAGATTAAATGCATCTATCACAAATTTTTTCACTGGTGGCTCCTGTGTCATTTATTTTCAGGGCAGATACCATTTCCACCATGTACATTGTTGTCAAATACCCAGGCAGAGAAAACAGAGAGTACTTAGCCATGTGATGTTAGAATTGCAATTAATACAACAGCTGACTTGTCTCTGATGTGAATATTCCTAGGGAAGAAATTGTAATCAAGCAGCACCATATGGACAACAGAGATTCGGATCAAACAGAAAAGAGAGAGTGACTAACAAGAAATGATGAGTGTAAGTTATTGTTATTCTGGAAAGCAGAGAGAAATTTGCTCCTGTGTCTAAAGATGTTGAAGCTGGGGAACTTTCAGTACAAAAAAATTTAATTGCTAACAGAGAATAGCAAGCCTCTCATTTCTCTAAATCTTTGCAAGCACAGGCCAAAAGCAGTAACATTTCTACCTTTCACATCTCAGGGCAGCTCTAATTTTTGCTTTATAAGAGCTTATTATTTTGTTTAGAGTGTATTACAAAATTCTAGAAATTGAAAATCTAGTGGTAGAATCAGCAGCAAAGAAAAAAGTAGCTTGTTGCTTAATATTAATAAATAAAAATGCACTTTAGTTATGTTACAGGAGTTTATGCCTTAAGGCAGATGCCAATCAAGTCATGTTTTATGTCTCAGCACCTTGCTATTAAAAACAATCAAGGTTACCATGGAGACTGCAACTTTATCACATGCTACTTTTCCAGTCCTTCACCTCCAGAACATGCTATTAAATAAATATTTCTGAGTGAGGTGCACTTATAAAATTCTTAATATTTTGAAGGAAAATATTTTTAACTCACAGTCAAACTGTGCCTGTTAAGCATATTTTTATTTTGTTTTTAGCAATATACAATAAAGACTATATTAATAAACACATAAGACCTTTTTCACTCCCCAAATATTCAAATGTACACAATAAAATGGAAAATAAAGCTTCCCCTTTATAGTCATGATAAAAACATAATTAGTTTAGTTCACAACATGTAAAATTATTAAATTTTAAATATACTTCTACTTTTTCTTTCATTTAATTCACCTGCAATTAGGTAGATAATAGCTTAAATTATTATGGGGTTTATGATTATATTTTTTGGAAGAATGTTAAGTGTTGTATTAAAATTCATTATTACAATATGTTTAATTTATAGTCTTGGTAGTCTCTTTTCAAGTTTATAAAGCGAAAAGAGTTTAGGTCTTTGGTTTCTTTTTTGGGAAGATAATTTCTAGTTTTGATAGTAATATTGTATAATTGCAAATATCTGAAGTGTAGTTACAACTTGATTATTTCAGGTATATAAAGTGTACATAAAGGTATATAAAGCTCATAAATGTCAATTACAGTTATTTGGCAGAATGAGTAACCCAGCCAAAATCTAAAGTGCTTCTCAACAGGGATGATAACTCTTAGGAAGTAGACACCCGGCAAAGCGAATTAATAACTGTCCTACAAAGGCAATAGCAGGATTTCTCCTAGTCAGCTGACTCATATTTAACTGTGAGAGTATATCAGTGTCAGCTTACGAACTGATGGAAGAAATTAAGTTTACAATAACAGGTTTTTAAATCTGGATGTGGTGTTTGATTTGGAATAGATTCCTCATCCTTATGAAAGTAATTGAACAAAATGAAAATTTTGCTTTAGAACCAATACTAATTTGTTGAAAGACCAAGCAGGAGCTTTCATGAACTTATCTCTCAGATTCTTCCAGCCACTAGAAATAAAAGTAACAGAAATAGCATGATTAAACAAGTGGGCTGGGCATATAGATGTGAGGTTTGAAAGGAAAGAATATCTAAAGAAACATTACCACAATAAATATATTAATAGTGAATTCTGGCCAATTTTTTCATTTCCATAATTTTAAAATTTACAGACATTCTGCCACATTTCCCCCATGGAGCTTACACTCTTACTCTCCAGACTCCTTTATATAATAATTTGTCCCATAGGACAGCATAGTCTTTATATAAATACATCATTTATATTTCAATGGGAATGAGATTTATTTCAATTACAGTTCTACTTTTATTATTAGCAATACTTATTTATTGGATGCCAGTATTAAACAGAGGGCAGTAAAAATTGCATAACATTAATTGACTCTATTTGAAACCAATGTAATATGTGCTTGCCTTTATTTGTATACATCAAAATTGTGGTGAATGAGTAGTGATAAATAGCAATAAACTATAAACTTCAATTAAAACCTGCAGTGTTGTGAGTGAATGATCCTTTTACATAGCAGAGAAATGCTGAGATGGACTAAACAGTCTGCCTTGTTCATTTCAAAGATGCTAGTCCACTTAAAATGCACAGGAAACCACATTAAATCATGCCCTTCTTTTGTTTTAGAGTCGGGATTTTTGGATAAAAATGAGATGGAGCAGGTTCAGAGCAAGCCCTCATTTCTAAATTGTTACTTACAAGGCAGACAGGCCCCATATAATTTAGGGAAAACAGATTTTTTGAATAGATGTGCTTAAGCTGGATCACTCTATTATTTTCTATGACACCGAAACCCCATGTTTTTGACCATGAAGAAGGTCAAGAAGGTGTTTTTCTGCCTAAAGAAGACATAAGCCTCCATAGACTTGTTACTCCATATGTTCTTTAAGGAAAGCCCAAGTCTGATACCGACTTTGCCCATTCTCCCTTGCTTGGGAGGCCCAGAGCTTTCAAACAGGCAGTTCTAAAAAAGACCAGCATAAATATTTTTCATGGTACTCTTACTGCAGATTATTTTTATAATTTAGGCTGTTCAGCTTCTGACAGTTTCTCATTTACTATGTAGAGAGTGATCTTGTCCCTAAAAACAGGTGGGAAGCCTACCTAATGCCTGCTTCTCACAGCCTTGCGGCATGTGCTGAGCAGTGCATTGAAATCAGCCAGGAGTATTCAGCTGAAGTGTTTTCTTTTCCAAAGCACTGTCTTGCTTTCTCTCTCTCTCATACCTCCCCTCCACTCTCCCTTGATATACCTCTCCTCCATCTTTATGCTGTGCAGGTTTTTCGGTAACATTGCCCAGATATTGTTTAAATGGATTCAGCAAACCCTTGCTTCCATGGGGTTACCTTTGTTGCCTCTGCTGACACCTTTTCTACACGAGCAGCAGACTGCATTGCTGCCGCCACTGCCTGAGAAACAATTTCACAGTGAGGATTTGCTTCTTTTTCTCTCCAGCCTGCTTGACAGTGATGCATGAGGAGGCTACTGTAAGAAGCGTTGGCCTCCTCCCTCTCCCCACTGACACAGTCATTACTTCTGGCTTTGTCACAGCTTATAGAAGATCACACCAAAGCTGAGGATTTTGCCTTGGTGACCGCTGTTTCTTTCTGATACTCTGATGTAAGTGGAATCATTGAACCCTGTTTTCCTGTGGTAACATCATGCCTTTCTTTCAATTTTCTGGTAAATAACTATTCGATCTTCTGCTTGGATGGGTACGTACATGAGGTCTAAATAAAGAGAAATAGAGGAAAGGCAGAAACACAAGCATCTTACACTGACAACCAGAGAACAGCCTGTTCTTGAGATGTTTTGTCTATCTTATGACAAGCAAGATTCTGCTTTAAGTTCTGGATAAGCAGGAAATAGGTTTTTTGTCTGCTGGAAGTAGTAATCATGAAGTTCTTGTGGGAGTCTGGGCAAAGACCTCTGAGGTTACGATTGTTCATTTAAAGGTAATTCCAAGCCAGGAGAGGATTGCCAAAGAAATTAGGTTAATAAAATCAGGGGGAAGAAAATAAACTTACAAAATGTAGGACTGGGAAAATGCCTGCTCTTGCTGGCTCTGCCTCATGTCTCCCGTCTGACAGTGGGCAAGTCACCCACTGAGAAATCAACTACAATAGTGGCAATGAATATTTCACCACATAGGATTAAAATTCCAGCAGAAGGTACAGGATACAGTGTATATATGATTCATCACTGATAGAAAATTTTATATAAAAATTCTTTGTAATGTAGAAGTTGATTTCAAATGAAAATCCTTCATTTGGATACAAAATTATGCATCCCAGAGAAATTTATTTGTATTTTTTGGTAAAAGGGAAAGTCTGGAAAGCTTTCTTTTCATCACAAAAACTTGTGTTATCAATAAAAAGCATAACACTAAAAATTTTAGATGAAATAAAAGTCTTCTTTTATTACTTATTTTTTGCCCAAATCTCATGATTTTTCTCTCCCTGCCCTCATTTTTATTCATTTCTCCTTCTTCTTTATTTTGGATCTCTGGGCTCAAGGCCCAAATCTACCACTGGATGTGGAAGAAGACTTCCAAGTGAGTAAGAAAAAGAATGGATAATGAATATGAGGGTGACATTTTTATAGAGAAAGAGATGAGAGAGCATTTACTGTCTTCAGTACATGGGAATTTTGCTTTGATTTGTAGTTTTCCACAGGTATACTATATCTAAGCATATCAGGTGAGATATGCTTAATTTCAGACAGAAAAGCTACATTATAGTTAAGGAGATTCTGTGCAAAAAGGATGGCACAAGACGATAGATGAATAACAACTAAGTGTAGGTGTCTAATTCTCCTAAACTCCCTTAAAATCTATCTGTGAGTTAAATACACGTTTAGGTTTAGGCAGACAGATACCACTATTTTGCCCTCACTGCTTGTTTAGCCTTTGACCTTTGATAATGGACTTGATGGAGAAAACAGAGTACATAAGGAAAAAAAAAAATTGTCCTATATTTAAATGCATTCAGGATCAAAATAAAATACCAGCTGGTATTTTCATTATCAGAGTAATAGCATTTTATTTTTTCTCCAAGCATCTGCTGCATCAGCAAACAGAACTGCAGTTCTACAGTTTAGCTAAAAGTAAATCCCAAATAATTTCTTTATTCTGGAGACATGAATATTAATATCACTGTATAAACCAAAACACAGCAAACAAGAAACAGAGTCCAGAGTAGAGCCCAAGCTTTGACAGCCTTTGAGTAGCATACTTAGTCCAGTGCACTCAGTCATGTGTTTAACTCTTTTATTTCTCTATTAAGGTTTGGTATCTCAAAGAGATTGGGTTTTTTGTTATAATTATGGGCCAGAGAGCACTGACCCAAAGCAAGCAGCTTTGGCAAACACAGAATGTATCAGAGGCTTTAAGGGATTAGCAATCCACAGACAAGGCATTTCTTGAAACATATGAAACACTGGCTGAGGAACAGCGCAAGGAATTATCTGGAAATATTTACTACTGGAAAAGAAAAAATCCACGTGTGGAAATATTGCCTTAAACAAGACCAAGCAGTTTCAGTGGTGCAGAAATCTGAGGCAATCTTTACTCAGAACATCTGTACCCTGATGCCTCATACAACACAGGTTAAAATACCACAAAATCTCTTTTGCTTTCTCCCTCTCTTTAAAACAAATCAGCAAACAGGCCCATCTGCTGCCTTTTGTTGATGTTGAAGAACACTTAAGGCAGCTGAGAGTGGAATATTTGCTTTCATTATTGGGTAGAATTCTATCCACATATTTACTGTATAGTTAAAATTAAACACAAGAATGCAAAAGGAGTCCTAGCCAGCCTGAATTTCATCTACATATGAGGGTATAAAAGTGGTGCTTGAAAGAGCAGTACTCCAGGGAGGGTGAAACTGGAAAGTTATCCACGAATATAAGTGAATAGGTTTACAGTACCAATCAAGCATGCTGGCAACAAGGACCACCTGCCAGAATAATCTCTCTCTCTCTGAGACTCTCTTAAGGAACTAAATCACCTGCCTAAAGTTTTATTTAAGTGAAATGGCGCAGAAAAGCAAACACAGTGTAACTTGTCAGCAGGTCCTCAAGGGAAGGGCTATTTGTTGCTTGCCCAACTCACCAGGCTATGAGCACTACCTTTTCACCTAGTCTGAATGACTGAAGTTTGTGTTGACTGGTAATTCTTCCCTCCTACACATATCCCCACAGAGTGGCTTAAGGCATGTCAAAAGAATTATGATTTTGGTCAAACACATATTTAGTATGGCAGAACAGGCATGGTTGTGACAGCTACCCATGCACCTAAGGTACCTCTAGCCCTTAGAGTGAAGCACAAGTAATCTGATTTTTGTAATTTCCTTTGGTGGTATCCTGAATTAACTTTATATTAACATTGTTTCAAGATTACTGCACCTATTACAGCTTATGTGTTTATGTGTTTATGTACTCCTGGTAGCAGTTTCACTCAGCCAGATACAGATACATAATATAAAATAGTTTCAGTATTGAAAAGTCAAGAAGGATATTGTTAAAAAGTATAATTATTTTCATTTTGCAGGTAGAAAACTGTAGATGGAAATTTCAGTGTCTCACCTCAATCAACATAACAAGTTGTAACCCTGCTAGGACATGCTCATTTTTCATTGCAGTCTAATACCATACAGAAAGATTTCTCTTTGTCTACATTGTGACTGTTATAGGAAAATAGCTGACTTTAGGCAATAATCTGAGACAGCAAAAATGTCAGCAATTGCTCAGAAATTATTAAAAAAATGTGACTGATTTCTTTCTCTTCTGGTGTATGTATTCACCCATAAGATATTTTGAGTGCAGAATCCCTGTACTGTAATGTGTCTTAAAGTTTCACAATCTTTATTCCATGTTCTCAGACTGAAAATTTTTTGTACCACTTGGCGCCTACATTACAAGCTCACTGAAGAAAGGCTTCAAGCAGTGCATTATGTCTTGTACAGCCTCACTTACAACTACTCACTTAGTTCTGAGCACCAGATTTTGTCATTTTCATTCACAGTAAATTTTCCCTTTACTATATGAATTGCTCCATTGGTTTTACAGGCTTTGAAGTAAAAGATGGAAAGTAATAGAATTAAGTTCAGTATCTTCTGGGCTGCACTAATTCCTGGAATAATGATGGTACCATTTTTGTCTTCTCCCTCCATCATTGTCTGGGTCAAAGCAGAGATCCAAATCATAAAAAAAGCACTACTTCCCACCCCCCCCCCTCCCCCCCCAAATTTATTTATTAATATGGTGATATTTGAGGCATGTATAGGTCTTGACTGATTTTTTTCTGTATGTTTGGACCCCATGTTTGGGAGCATTAATTAGTTAGGAAAGGAAGGACTTGAAGTCAAGGTAAGTCTTTTGCCTAAAACATATTGCCTTCTATGTCACAGAGGTAGGTAGAAGATAAGATGCTTATTTTTTAATGAGATCTTTAAAAAGCCATCACTGTTTTCTTTGCACTTTTTCCCCACTTAATTTTCCCTCAAAATGTAACAAAACAAATAAGCAACATCCATTAAAATTGCATTTACTGACTGAAATGAATGCAACATTTTGCAGTAACATGTTATTTGCAAAGATCTCTGGGTGGCCACAGTAGAACTGCAGTGTAACAACTAATTAAAACTAAATCCTGTATAACATAAAAAAAAAAAAAAAGTCAGATAATTAGCTATAACAAGGCTTTTAGCATTGTAAGGCTATATTGTTTATCTAAAAATAATTGTACAGTGTCAAACACACTTAACCTCTGAATGCATACAAAAGGCTACTCTGATGTTTTTAAGTTCCCATTTTTAAAATGTAACTTCCTTAACTTGTTGATAACTTGAAGTTTATAGTTCATGGCAGAAAGGCAGACCTTTTCCAAAGAGAAAGAAAACTACATGCAGGATATCCAAGTATGTGAGTGGACACGTATATATCACGCTGGAGACAAAAAATAAAATAATTCCTCTGGCCTTGACTAAAACTGCACAGTACTGCCTCTTTAACGACTAAGGAAATTGTTTCTGGAGTAACTCAGTGAGCTGGGATAGTTTGTATGCAATAATCTTCAGAAAGAAGTGGTAATATTCCTTGTTTTCCAAAAGACTTCAGCTTCTTCTCAAAAAAATTTTGGTGTCATTAATGTGAAAAGTGTAAAATGACAACCAAGCCTCTTTTTTTGGATGAATGAGTGCTGAGGTGTTTCAAATCCCAGTGAATGAAAATTACATCAAAATAAAAGAAATTATTTTTTGAAGTAGAAATTATCCAGAAATTGTGGCTATCTCAGAGGAAGCTGAAGAGTGTTCAGGGCTCAGGAAGATCCATCCTTTTCTTTGACTGTTAATGCCTCGGTAGTTCAAATTTACTGTATAAAGTCATGGGTGATACTTATCACATCTATTTTATAGTTTTACTGGTTGCAAAGTAAGAGAAAATTCTAAATAAGTGTTCCAGTTTCTATTTTTCTTTTTTATTTATTATCTGGGGTAACCTTTACAATTACAAGGTTACTGCCTCAGACATCTGCTGGATCAATGACCATTAAGGTGACAGAAAAGGAAAATTTCCTGTCTATATTCCCTACACACAAAGTAATACAGCTGATGGCACAAAAGATATGCACTATAAAATTCTTAGGGCCCCTAGATGGCAGTCAATAGAGGGATTAGAAATGACTTGTTCCTTCCACTTCAGAAAATGAATAGCAGGAACACCTCTGTGAGTTTCTCTTGGGACACTGTGATAGTGATTCCTTAATTCCATGTCTTCAGTCTAGCTTATTTCCTTGACATTGTTGTATATTTTTTGTGAATTCCTGCCTGGTGCTACCACTATTTTCATTCCTATAAGCCTGCATGCAAGCATTTATGTTTACTGCTATACCAGAATGTACAGTTGTAAATGCAGCAATTGCAGCAGAGGAGATTGAGGGACTCAAAGGAATTGATGCTGCACAGGACATTCATGTTTGCTATGCTCTGCAAAATGTGGCTCACACAGTAGATGTGCCCTGGAGCGCAGACAGTGGATTTATGTGAACTTGCTGGTGATATGCTTCTGTCAAGGACAAGGTCTCTGGGCCTGCTGAAACCCCCAAGACCCTGGGACTCCGACAGAACCACACCAGCTGCCCTTCCCTGCATCACACTCCACAGACCTCGCTAATGCTTGGTCTCTTTACTCTAAATACCTCTTTCTGAGTAAGTGTGGAAATAATTTCAAGTTCTATACTTACTTATCAGTCAGAAATATGATTTCCCACATTAAGTATGCATAACCAAAAAACCATGATTTTTAGGGCCACCGTAGGAAGAAATGCAGAGTCCAGTGATCTTTACTCACTCCTACTCCTGTGCATAAAGAAATTCCTTTGTCCCGTAAAATTTAATTTTTTAAATTGGACTGTATTATAAAGCATTTTAGAGTATAGGAGCTGGTGCCTCTTTCTTATGTCTTTTATATTAAATGAGCTCTTGTGATCAAGTTCAAGCTTCTACTAAGCATAAAATGTGATTCTATACTTAAACTGAGAAAAAGCAATTTAATTTTCAGTGTCTTTGAGAAAGCAGAACAAGATCAGTGTGTTCTGTGAGTTATCAGAAAAGCAGGCCTTTAAATTAGTATCTTGGTTGGGATCTGAAAAGATTTGTTAGTTTTCATTAAAATTAGTTTGACTCCTTTGTTTAACTTCTGGCCTGTTGGGCTGAAGGCTTTATATTATGCTTGAATATCCTTGAGCCAGATTTCAAGGTCCTTACCAAAGATCCAGCTCAAAAATATTTTTAATCAATTGTGTGCTTCTACATAGCATCAGTGGACATTTGTGAGTGTTAAGACCAAGTGAAAATTGAAGGAATTTAAGCAGCTGGGTTCAATCTTGCTCCCATGCTGAAATAATTGCTTCAGCTGGGAGCAGGACTGAATAACTGTTAGAAACTAATAGTTTACAGCAACACGACTGCTACAGCTAAAGGCAGAAATGGTAGATTCTCTGTAACAAGTGAAAGAAAATAGTAGTGTTTGGTTCTTCTGTTTAATCAACTAAGTTTGTTTTACTTGCTGTAAGTACCTAATATTTCCTAAGCAAATTTTCTTTTGAGTAAATCTTTGTGCACTGCTTTTATTATCTGATAGACAAGTAAAATACATTATTAGGGTTAATTCAAATGGAGCTCACTGTGGTCCATACTCAGGCAGAAACAATGACCTCCATGTACATTTCAAGCACATCATATGCTCAAATGCCATGATGAATTCAGATGATTTTCTGGAGAAAGATTTAGCTTTTGATAGTCTTTCAAAAGATCACTTTCCCAATCAGGTGAAAAAAAGCTATACTACAATTTTTGTTTTTCCCATGTAGGTCTGTATGATTTCTATTACAGTCAACAGAGCAAATGGTGTGGCTGCTAGATTGCCAGTTCTGGCCTGAAGTGGTCCATTTTCACATCCCTAAGCACCCTTGTATTTTCACTGCTGTTCTAGGCAGGACTCTGTTAATAAACTATCATGGGCTATTTCATTTTATTGTCATCTATTGATTTTACTTGGAATTAAATAACATGCAAAACTTGGCTTTGGTTTTTCCACCTACTGTCACCCATCTTGTCAGGTATGTAATCTGAACTGACTAATTTAGGTCTGTGTTTCTTCTAGTCTACTGAGAGAGAGAGGAAAGCATTTCCAGAAGCTTTTATCAAAAACTGCATATTTAGAGTAGGGAAAATAAACTTTTTTCTGGAGGGAACATCTTTCTATCTTGATGTGCTACAGAGGGAGGTTAAATCATTATCTTAGACTTAGTGGTTAACTGTTCAACAATTAGGTATGTGTGATGAATCAAACCAGCTCTGTCCAAATAGCCATTTGTAAAAAAGGAACGGTACCTAAAAATCTCACTAAACATTTAAGATTCATCTCTCACTAATGAAAACATTTCTAGTGAAGATCTCATGCAGAAGATTAAATTTTTGAGATATACCAGAAAAAGGAAAAGCATTTTTTCATGGTTGAAAGCTTGATCACCTGGTCACTTCTTAGAATACTTCATTCTTCTTTCATGGCAGGCATAATCACATCGAAATAGCATAACAATGTTGACATTTAGTGACCTATTCAGCTGTCTTTTCTGGCTTAATAAAAAAGTATTCTTTTATATTTTATTTTTGTATCTGAAAGGCTGTTTACCCCATGTTAAAATTCATAATGGTTTTCTATGTCATGCTGAAAGCTACATATTAACAGAATGTCATTAGTAGCTAAAGTAACAAAATGAGTGATAAAAGAGTCTAATGGAAGTGTTATTACCTATGCCCTTCTTTTCTTAAACCTCAAGGCCCATAGCAAAAAAAAAATCTATATCCAAGATTTCAAAATTATTTTCCAGACCTAGTGGAATGAAGTCACACACAATGGTTGGGGTTGGAAGGGACCGCTGAGATTATCTAGCCAAACCCCCCTGAGAAAGTAGGTTCACCTAGAATAGGATTGCCAGGGAATGAGACTCTACAACCTCTCTGAGTAGCCTGTTCCAATGCTCTCAAGTCATCCTCACAGTAAAGATTTTCCTCGTATTCAGATGGAACTTCCTGGGTTTCTGTTTATACCCACTGCCCCTTATCCTGTCACTGGGAACCACTGAAAAGACTCTGGCCTCATCCTCTTGACACCTGCTTTCAAATATTTGTATACAATGATGAAGCCCCCTCAATCTTCTCCAGGCTAAATAGTCTCAGCTCCCTCAACCTTCCCTCATAAGAGAGAGAGAGATGCTCCAAAGCCTCATCATCTTCATAACCCTCCAATGGACCCATTCTAGTAGTTCCTTGTCTTTCTTTTACTGAGGAGCCCAGAGCTGGGCACAGCACTCCAGGTGTGACCTCACCAGGACTGGTAGAGGGTCAGGATCATCTCCCTCAACCTGTTGTCAATGCTTTTCCCAATGCTCCCCAGGATACCACTGGCCTCCTTGCCCACAAGGGCACTGCGGGCTCATGATTTACTTGTCCACCAGAATCCCCAGTTCCTTCTCCACAGAGCTGCTTTCCAGCAGCTCATCCCCCAGCCTGTGCCGGTGCCGGGGGTTATCCCTCCCCACATTCAGGACCCCTTTGTTGAACTGCATTATGTTCCTCTCTGCCCAACTCTTCAGCATGTCCGGGTCTCCCTGAACTTTGGGTATACCAGCCACTCCTCCAGCTTTGTATCATCAGCAAACTTGCTGGGAACACTCTGTCCCTTCATCAAGGTCACTGATGGATAAGTGGAACAAGACTGGATCCAGTACTGACCCCTAGGGAACACTGCTGGATACAGACCTACAACTACACCCTCTGCCAGGGATCGCAACCCTCTGAGCTCTGCCACTGAGCCAGTTCTCAGTCGATGCCACTGTCCACTCATCCAACACTGCCTGAGCTTACCTGTAAGGATGTTATGGGAGAGAGTGTCAAAAGCCTTATTGAAGCCAAGGGAGGCGACATCCACTGCTCTTCCCCTCATCTATTTGGCCAGTTATGCCATTGTACAAGGCTGTAAGACTGGTCAAGCATAATTTCTCCCTTGATTCATCCACACTGACTACTCCTAATGGCCTTCTTTTGCTCCATATGCTTAGAGATGATATCCAGACTGAGCTGTTCCACCAGCTTTCCAGAGCTGGAGGTGAGACTGACTGGCTGGTTGTTTTCTGGGTTCTCCATGTTGCCCTTTTTGAAGACTGGAATGACACTGGCTTTCCTCCACACACACCTCTCATGTTCTCCATGACCTTTCAAAGATGATGGAGATTGGCTTAGCAATACCATTTGCCAGCTCCCTCAGCACTCAGGGGTGCATCTCATCAGGGCCCATGGCTTTGTGCATGTCAAGTTTGCCTAAATGTTTTCAAACCTGATACTCCTTGACCTAGGGAAAATCTTCCTTTCTCCAGACTTTCTCTTGCCTCTGGGGCCTGGAATTTCTGAAGACTGATTTTAGTAGTAAAGACAGAAGCAAATAAGGCATTCAGTAACTGTGTCTTCTCTGTGTCCTCCATCAAACGGGCACCCACTTGACTCTAAAACAGATAGGATGTACTGTAGGTGAAAAGGTATATTTACTGCCACACATTCCAATGTTCTGAATAGTAATAAAGCTTTTAAGCACTGAGTACAGAACTAGTGAAAGCAAGGTGGACACTCAAAACAGTCTGCTGAAAACTTATATAGCATCTTTTAGCCTTAATAACCAAGGATTTTTTTTTTTCAATTTTTGGGGGTTGGATAAGGCCACATCCTAGTACTCCTACTTGTATTGTTTCATGTTGCAGTACAGTACATTGAATTTATGGGATTTTTTCTACCAACACAACAAAGGGAACAAAACCTATTCCACCTACATAAGTTTGTCACCCATTCTAAAGGAAAGGAAAAAAAAATACTGAATGTTTGATATTAAATTGTTGACAGGATCTTAAATTAGAGATAAAGAAATAAAAGTTTGATAAAAACATGAAGTTTCAACAAAGTAGTCTATGTTTTTGACTGATTATAAAACTTTCTTTAAAAGGAAATTAAATCTAAAGTTTTCTTTAATAGGCCAAGTAAGCTATGTCCCTTTCAACTAAACATTAAATGTAGGGCTATGAGACTTGGGCATCTAGTCCCTCTTATAGTGACCATGTAACAAACAAAGTTATTTTCATGAAATTAGGTTGCCCAGAGAAGCTATGAATGCCCCGTCCCTGGAAGTGTTTAGGGCCATCCTCTTTTATCCTTATTCTTTATTCCTAATTTTGAACTACCTACGGGAACATTGATGGCCATATCCAATTCTCTTACAAGATTAAATACAAAATTTTTTCAAAATTATCCTTTCTATGTTTATTAATGTTCTTATTAATATCAATACCTCCCAGCTTCTTTTTTTCTTCCTCAATAGTATTGCTTATATTTACTTCTAGATACACATTTATCTGTGTTTTCTTTTTCTTGCTAAAACTCAAGGTAGTGCACTAACCTTTCACAACTTCTTTCTCTCCATTCCTTAAGTTAAAGTTCTTCTTATCTCAATTTCCCAGACACTGGTTCAGAAACCTCAATGTCATTGTAGCAGTTGTGCATCCTCAAAGCACCCTCACCACCACCTGCCCAGGAGACCCATTGCAAAGGAAATCTATATTCTCCCTCAAAAGTGTATTAATGATACGAGCTACAGCTTTTCTATTTAGAAAGCAGATCTGAGATCAAATTCCTCTCTGAAAGCATCCCCAGTCTAGGGTAGGAAAAATAGCAACTCAGTGTTAAATGTGCTGAAGCAGCTTAGGTTGCTCCAGAAGTGGAGGTAGGAAACTCACGGGGTGTCACTGTAAGAATCCTTATAGACTTGTACCAATAAAGACAGGAGCTTTCAGAGTGTGAAAATTAGGGATTTTAATGTTTTAACTGACATGTTGTTTCTCCAAAGTTGTTCTCTTATGTGTTGGAGGTAAGCTAGATTTGCTGAGCTGATGAGGCTCTCTGAATTCTCACTAGTCTGCAAGAATTTCGGGTTTGTTTCTCTAAGTCAGTGCAAGCCTTCTTTTCACGTCAAAGAAACTGAATCAGCACCAGAGAAAAAATATTATTTATCAATCCAGAAATAGTTATAAAGACCAGAAATAGATTCAACTGTCCAATGGAACACAAAGTCATGCAGATAAAAAAAGCTAGGAAAGCTAGGAAGCTTTGACTGGTGGAGCAGATTGTGCTGGCAAGAAAGTCACTGATACAAAACCAAAGGGCAGTCAGTGGAGGACAGAGTCTTGATCGAATATCTGCTTGGTAATTTTGAATTCGTACTTAGATGTTGAGATAGATAGCAACATGCTGAAGGTGGATCAGAACTATATTGCTATCCTGCTGTCTTCTAGAGCACACAGTAATCTTAATTAATTAATACCAATCTACTTTTAATAGAGTGTTTCTGAGCCACATTTCAGTAACAAATGTTGCACACCAGAAGATAAAACATAGCCCTATCTGATATATGTGGAGCCTCAGCTGTACATATTTGACCCCTATTTTACACAGTTGCGGCTCATTGATTCTTTCTTTTAAACTCCTGGACTGAGCACTCAGCAATCATTGGACCACCCATACATCTTCTGAGCTGATTTAGTCTATGAACTGTAACCCTGCTACAGGGCTGTAATGTTTCTGGCACCTACAATGCTGGCTGCTTGTCATTATGACATATAACCTAGAAGATGTACTTAAGAACAAATAACCTCAGAAGTGTTAACATGCCATCAGTCTTTTCAGCTAAAGCAAAGACAGGGCTTGGGACTATCCAAAAATGAATAAATGAGCAAATTCACATACTATCCCAGCAGCCACCAAAGTTCAGGTTTGGAACCAAAAGCGTCAGAGAAAGAAAGAAACTTAAAAAATATCTTAATGGCTCAAAAAACCCATTCATTTCATCTGATGCAAATCTTCAAAGTTACATAAGCCATTTTTCTTGCTTTACTTGAAAGATATATATTCTTTTACATATGATGTCTACAATTGCGGTATGAATCTGATGATGGACAAGCTTAAATTATAAATATTTTCCTTTTCCAAGGTTTATTAGCAGTGCCAATATATGAACATAGACTGTTTGAAATAGAGCAACCTAATTTAATGTAATAGAGCTTTCTGAAAGGTCAGGCAGAACATTTTACACTGAAAATTAAAATATAGATAGCACTAGAGATGGAGTTACTGTTTATCCCACTTCAGTCCTGTTCTTAATAAAATTGCATTGAATTTTTTATAATACATCAAAAAGTCAACATGAAACAGTTCACACAGTATTAAATATATCAACAACATAAAGCTGGGTAAGATAATGGCAGAATTAAACAAAGACGAAAGGTAACAATACTGGCTTCAATTAATGTAGTGAATTAATGAATGATCTCTATTACTCTACTCATGTTCATTAAACAAGTATAATAGGCTTCTGAATTGTCCATATGAACTCAGAGAGTCTATTCAATCAAAATTACCTATGCTTACTGTCAATCCCTTGCTGATTATTCATCATCAGAGGCATACATAACTAGCCCTTTGGCATTTCCAGTCGCTGAGGACTCAGGCATGCAGTATTACCAGGGCTGTGAACACAAACTCCCTAAATTGAATAACCCCCCACCTTATAGAGTGTGTGGGGGGTGTATTTACACACATAA
Organism: Corvus hawaiiensis; assembly: GCF_020740725.1. Taxonomy (NCBI): domain Eukaryota; kingdom Metazoa; phylum Chordata; class Aves; order Passeriformes; family Corvidae; genus Corvus; species Corvus hawaiiensis. The sequence goes on from NC_063213.1 coordinate 53,696,556, forward strand.
ATAACATATTGGTCTGTATTAGCTGCCTGTAGGGCAATTTTCCATCCATGAACTCTTCCCATCTTTTAGAATAATAGAGTGATTTCGAATATGAACTCCCATAGGTAGTAACAGTGGTGGTCTTAAAGACAAATAACTTCTTTTGATCCTAGACAAAAGCAGGAAGATGGAAGTATGGCATGGACAAAACTGCCCCTTTCTGAGTTAGCAGCAATGAGGTGGAGGTGTCCCAGCAGTTGCCAGTGGCTCCTAAAACTAAAAGCATTTCCTTGCAAGGAAAGGGACTGCTGTTTATTTAAAACATGTTGTCTTGAAGGAAGCATCAATGTTTTGCTCATGTTTATCCAATTGGTTTCTCACAAGCCACAGAAGCAGGATTGTTTTGCCTGATTGGCTTTCATTTGCTTGAGTTAGGTGATCACAGTTCAGCCCTTAACCTTCTTATGTTTTGCTTGCTGTTTCTGAGCTGAAAACAATAAATCTTTCTCAATAGCTTATACAAGACAGCCCTGTGGTTTTCTTTTAAGATGGTACATTATTTTTGTGCTATTTTATGACAGGAGTATTAGAATGAGGTAAAAGCACTAAACTCATGTTAAATGTTTCTGTAGGAAAAATGGTTGCATTTATTAGGATTAATAGACTACTTATACTGGAAACTAAAATCCTCTTTTCATTCACATGCAATATAGTGTGCAGTTAACCAAATTCCAATCTTCTTAATCCTCAGTGAAGCAGCTTTTTCCCTGACTTCAGCGACAGTTCAATTTCTGTTATGCTAACCATATGCTCCTGATTGATTATCAGTTATATTTAATTATTCAGAGTTACAGATGGCAGTTTTGTGAGGCAAACTGCTGATCTCTGGAGGCCCTGTGTGCTGATGCTTCTGCCTCTGCAGTTACAACTTTTGAGTACCTGAGGTTGAGAAAAACAGGTAATTTAACCACTCCTGTAAGCTGTATTGGCCTATCCAACTAGGAGAGAATGAAAGGATCCTGATATGAAGCTAGTGGACTAAATACATAGAGATGGAAGAGAGGATATTAAGATAAATACTGCTGCCAGTAATCAATGTCACTCTTTCTCCTTATCCATTGAAAAAAACATTTCAGTTTTGCTACAATTTTTACCTCCATCAAGTTTTTCCCATTCTCCACATTTGAAGGGTATTTGTCCTATAGTAGAGAAGCATGTCCTTCCTTCCATACCAGTAGGATCTTAGTTCTGGGCTCTCTGAGGCCCTGCTATCATGTGTTGGAATCCCAGTATGTGCTACAGAACAAAACCTGGTGTGCAAGGTAATGTGGGTAATAATCATTCATACCAGAGTGAAAAGTACGTAGACTGCAGAAAACAAAAAAGAAAATATTCCATCTTCCCTTCTCCACACGTTAGTAGTTAAAAAAAAAAAAAAAAAAACTCCTCCTTGTTCATTTTTTGGTGATCAGTGCTACAGAGACAGTGGGAAAGAATCCACCAGCACCTTTTTTTCACACTACTTTCTTGAGAGAGGTTTTTTGTTTTCAATTCACCTGATAGTGCAGTCCCAGCAGAAGGCACCTAACAAATCATAGTGAGTGTCTGCACCTTGCTATGTATCAAAGTCCCTTAATGTGCCAACAAAGTTCTTCAAGGTCAGAAAAGCAGTTTATCAACCTCTTATATCTCTTATAGGAGACAATAAATTTATTCTACTGTTGGAATCTATGAATAATTCAGACGCTCTGTGAGATAAACACTATTGCTTAGGATGCTCTGCATGTCATTGTCAACTAGTACCAAACACTGTCATTGCTCCATGTACTCTGTACTTTTTAGTTTCCTCTCAGCTCAGGAAAATGCACTGGTGTCTGGCTTGCATTTCTCTGTGTCCTTAAGTTCCTTAAAGTTTACTTTTTCTTACTACATCTTTCCATTAACAAATAGGTTGAGAAAATTAATGGTTTGAATACCTGCTTCTTCCCTTCTCTCATAATTTCTAAGCAGCCTAAAAATCTACTTTGGAAATAAAAAACCAGCTGTCTTTTAAAGGCCTCTGTATTGCTTACTCCTATCAACAAAGAAAGCAAAATATCTTCCTTGACTACTTTTAAAGCATTCAATGTGGGATACTTCCTGTTTCTAGTTAGCTTAAGCTTATGCATATAATTTAATATATACATAAGTCTAGTTAATCTTGTAAGACCTTTATGCAGCCCTTTAAAATATCTAATGAAATATTCAATTCATTTAGTACAAAATAATTTTGAGTTTTATTCCATTTTAAGACAAATACCACCCTATTGAACCAAATAAAATTTTGTTTGTATGATCTATGAGACAGGGAATATGAAAAAAATTAGGATTTTTTTTAACTAACAGGACCTTTAAAGCCAAATATAGTATTGGACTCCTTCTTGTACTCTTTCCTTGATCATAACCTTCATATATAAAAGTAATATAACAATAGTTAACTGCTGAAATTACAGATTTTTCTGGCAGATCTCAGTCTCTACATCTATAGCTAACCAAGAGAACTTAACTATCATTTTGAAACTTTAATTGATAGAGACATTTGGCTTTTAAATTTGGGAAAGTGATGGAGATGACATATTTATAGACAGGACAATTATATACCTGAGTCCATATCTACAGAAAATAACAACTATTAAAATTCAGTCTGTGATCCACCATGTATTCCACCATATTTCTAAATAAACTTAGCCCCATTTCACCTGAAAATACATCTTTCCAGAGTAGCTTAACATAATACTAACACTCCTTTCAGAAGCTTAAGACTCGTAATTTTGGTAGTGAGCTTTGTACTAGAAAAAGTGAATATGCCCAGTTTTATGTGATGTGAAGTAAATATGTTTACACTGGTGATGAGCTCCTCGCAGAACACATAGATACTTAAAATAAAACAAGTAGATATGCATAAGGAGTTGTACAAACAAAAATAAGTTTACATCTCCTGATTACTTTTTAAACAGCAATTAAATTAATGGCAGCTTTCCAGTAAAAGTAAGAAAGTCAAAAAATCTCAAAATTGAAAGAATAATAGGAATGTTTGGCCTCAAAACAAGAAAGTTAAAAGAAATAATTGTTTTAGCTTTCCTTTAACAACTTCACTGATGACACACTGCTTTGTGCAGTAATTCTCAATAAATCATTGCAATTTAGTAGACTATTATTTTTTTCTGCAATAGCAAAGCTATAAAAGGAAAAAGAATTGTTTTAATTTGGTAGATTTTCTGGTCATTTCATTGTTTATATAAGGTAAAAACTTCTTTAAAGGAGTTTTTGTATTTGTTTCTTCACTTGCTTGATGTCATCAGATTCATAAAAAAAGAACAGGTCTCTATTGTATAGCTAAATTGAATCATGTATTTTAAAAGAGTGTTCCCCTAGACTGAACATACGGATGTAAGGTAAATGTTCTGTCAAGCCTGTAGTATGCTATGAGCCAGCAGTGTGCCCATGCAGTCCACAGAGCCAACAGTATCCTGGGGTGCATGAGGAAGAGTGTGGCCAGAAGGTCAAGGGAGGTGATCCTCCTCCTCTAATCATCCCTGGTGAGGCCGCACCTGGACTGCTGTGTCCAGTTCTGGGCTCCTCAGTACAAGAGAGACAACTGTACAAGGAGCTACTGGAGGGGGTCCAGTGAAGGGCACAAAGATGATTAAGATGATTAAGAGGCTGGAGAGTCTCTCTTATGAGGAGAGGCTAAGGGAGCTGGCCCTGTTTAGTGTGGAGAAGAGAAGACTGAGAGGGCATCTATCTCATCAATGCATATAAATATCTCAAAGGTGGGTGCCAAGAGGATGGTGCCAGGCTCTTTTCAGTGGTGCCCAGTGACAGGACAAGGGGCAATGGCTAAAACACAAGAAGATCCACCTCAACACAAAGAAGAACTTCTTTACATTGAAGGCAGCAGAGCACTGGAACAGCTACATAGGAAGGTTATGGAATCTCCCTCGCTGGAGACATTCAAACCCCACTTGAATATGTTCCTGTGTCACCTGCTCTAGGTGACACTGCCTTGGCAGAGGGGTTCAACTAAATGATTTCCAGAGGTCCCTTCCAACCCAAACAATTCTGTGATTTTTTTATTCATTTCAAATGCTGCCTTTAAACAGTTATATGAAAGAGTAATCTTTTCTGTGGTTTATGGTGGCTTATGATATGATGCTTGCACTAAGCACTAGATAAAAATTGAAAGGCAGTTATCAAGAAGATTGGATTTTCTTTGCTTCTAGAGCAAAATTTAAAAGCCTCATTAACTAAGTAACATTCAACCTAAGTGAATAAAATCTTCTTTCATTTTATCTTAAATGGTTTTCCTGTTCTACCTTAAATCACTTTTCTACCTCAAGGTGCCCTTAAACCTAATCCTATTTTTTTAATTGATTGAAAATTATTTGACCTTTTTTTTACTAAAATTATTTAAATTAAACAAAATATTTCTTAATCTGAAATAAATAATACTATTCAGGTTATGGTTGGTTGGTTGATTTTTTCTTAGACACAGAGAATATCCAGAATTTTTAATGAAATTTTTGTGCGCATTCAAATGTTTTGAGTCTCAAAATGAACAATTGAATTTCAGCTGAAATATTTTACTAGAAAATATTATGAATTTTCCTTTAAAAATCTCCCAAGTGGTTTTGATTATACTTTTTTCATATATAGTATATGTCCTGTGGTAGTAATCTGAAAAATCATGACTAAACTTCACAAATTCAGATTAATTTCTAACCAATATAAATTTAAACTAACAGTGTGTTTTCATAAATATTGCATTAGAATGAAAAAAAAAAATCAAAACCAAAATGTTTGTGAAAGAGGAGATGATATCTAGCCTCAGATTTCTGGGACAGTGACTGAAAGGCACAAAAACACCTCTGATTAACAGTCCAGCCTCTGCTTGCTGACAGTTAAGACATTGCAATTCATGTAAAAGCAAGCTACTTTTTTTCACCGTCCCTTCTTAGGCCTTTCATGAGTTACAAGGACTAAAACAGGTGGGTGAAAAACCCATGGAGCAGTTGCTTCCAGTCAGCCCACATGGAGTCTGCCACCTACACCCTAAGTGAGGTGGGACAGATGTCAAGAACCAGACTAAAATCCTTCCTCTCACTCTGTAAGGTAACATTTTTTTCTTTTTCTTTTTTTTATTCCCCAGTAAAATTGCCTCTTCAGTTACTGATAGAATAATTATGCATGCTCTAGATCTAACAGGTATGAAAGGGTCTCAGGCAGCCTTTCCTACTGTGCATTTCTGATGGTAACCTCAGTATGTCTCTGGATGGATTTTTTGTCTTCTTCAGACTGCTATGGTCCTCCAGCTACAGAAAATTCATGGACAATGCCTAATTATCCATACTTTGTTGATGGACCTAGGACAGATTTTACACTTTCTGTCATTTGGCTTCATTTTATTCAGTTCAGTCTAGTAGAACACAGTTAAATATGCTGTACACTGTTAAATGAGACTATGCAGTATTTGTTAACTACTGCAAGAAGTGCTAATAAAATGAGTAAAAACATTGGAAGTCTATACAAAAGATATTTTTATATAATTAAGCCTCTTCCAGAATTATTTGACAAAATAATGTCAAAAAACCCAGTGACTATTTGCATAATGGATTTCCTACAGCATGAAGTGTTTCCTTGTAAACCTGCCTCATCTGTGCAATGTAAACAGTATCTACATATTTTCATCTTTAGTGTGGTTGTAAAGTAATGTTTCTTATCTTCCAGCTGTAAATTTAATAGTTACTGCAGACTATACCACTGACATTAGTTTTAATGATGTGAGACTCCAATAACTTCTAAAGAGTTTAAGATTAATGCAAAAGAACTTAACTTTGTGAGTCATGACTTACTTTTATTAGTGACTCTGCAGTTTGATTTAGATTGAGAATGGGAGAGAGTATTATTTGCCGATAGAAATGAGAGGCTGTTCATTTTATTATGTCATTCATAAGTAATATGTCGGATTCTAATTTCTGCATGCAATAGGGATTCAAATATTTGAGGGCAAGTAGGGTCAAAATTCTTGCAGACTGCACAGTACCTGAATAGGACTCTTTCAAACAATAGAAAAGGGCTTTGCTGGAGGATCTGATCACCAGTTTCAGACCTACACTTCAAAAAGCAAAAGCAAGTCTCAAGCACCAGAGACAGAAAACCACAAAAAAAATTATTTGCTTTGCTGGTCCAACAGCAGAGAATGAAGTGTGCTGTTACATCAGATAAGGACATTGTCAAGCTGAAGCCTGATAATTTCTTTGTACCCATCTAACCAGACTGTTGGAAAAGCAGCTCCCTATTTCATCTTTTCAGGTAATAAGAATGAGGCTGTCAGGAATTGAAGTAAGGAGAGAAGAGAATAAATAGTTTTCATATTGAAGCTGTCTGACAATGAAGTGGCTGAGATACTGAAAAAAGTATGTAATTTAATGTGAATAAACTGTTATACTGCATGCCAGCAGATATATTAACCATCTTTAAAAGTCATGTTCATCATGTTTTCAGGGATCTCAGAAAACTTAAATTTAGCTCACTACCAGGACAATCCATGCAGTCTTCAAAACAAAATTGTAACCATTACGATTTTATAGACAGAGAAAAAAAACCCCAAAAGAGTATTCTTTCCTGTCAGATAAAATACCAAAACACACTAAAACATGACTCTCTGAACCATTTGATGATGACAAATAGCAAATAGTGTCAAATAATTTTGAAAAAGGTCGAACTATTTTTAAAAAAATTCTGTATAGGCTTCCCATATTTTTATTAATTTTATTCCTGCAGCAGTTAATAACTATTATGGTGATGTCAAAACAGTGGTTTATACCACTGATCATTTATCAGTCATTCTTACTGTCAGAGAAGAGTAATAAAAATTACATTAAAACAGACCCATGTAAAGGAATGGGATTAATAATTTGGGGTCTTAAAATGTTAAAAAGAGACAAAACAACATTAGACCTGTCCCAAATGTTAGGCACAGAGAAGATAAATCTTTGGTTTTATTTCTATATTCTCAGGAAATGCAGTTAAGAGATTTTTTGACAACGTTAAAATGAAAAAATACAAAACCAAATGATAAAATATAATAAAATGGACATTCCTTCCAATGCCATTTTTATTATTTAATTTTGCCTTGCAGTTTTTAGACTGAACTGAATCTTCCATCTCTTTTAGTTCATCTTTACTTATGAGCACCATCTTTGACTTTCAGTAAATGCCAAGTGGATCTCACCTAGTCAGGAAAAGCAAAGCAGCATAATAACTCCTTGACCTGAATTAAAAAGGTAATCAGTGCGTGACATCAGGATAGATTTTACTGTGACCAGGCTATGATAGAAACACAAAGTTTTACCAGGCATCCTCAAAAATGTGTCCTAAGTTCTTGGCATGCTTTCTTAAGATATAAAATAAAGAAGCTCCTAAGGAAGCAAGACCTGTGCCATCAAATAAACAACATTACCCACTAAATGACAGTTTCTCAGAGTTGTGTTCATTAGAAATACCAAGCAAGGCCACAAATGCTTTTAATCCCTCTCAGTTTCGATAAAAAGCAAGTTCTAAAGCACCCAAAAAAGCAGGCATTTTTTAATGGGTTTTGTGCCTAGAGACTACAAGTGGAACCACCCACTGAATGAAACAATGATTGAAGAATGAGGAAAGTATTTCTAGGGCATTTCTGGAGAAGTGCTTGATTACTATTTCACAGCCAGGAAACTGAGGTGTAGAGAAATCACTGGTCTAATTTACTAAGGTTTCAGAGACTGCGAGCTATGTAGAACCTCTCATGGATTTCATATTTGCTGCTTTCTAGAGCTGAAAACCAGAGCCACACCTATCCTTGTTTTTTTCTTTTTTCTCTTTCCTGTTTCTTGCATCTCCAGCCAGATGTCCTTTATGTTCTCTCATTTATTTTCAAAGAATTTCAAAGAATTTTAGTGATGACTGACACCTTGCCAGAAGTACCTGCCCTTTTAATAGATTTTCTTCATAATTTGGGAATTGAATTGGGAAATGAACAACTATATTTTCAGAAGTTATTTGAGATTAACCACTGCAAGAGTTTTATCTTTAGATTAGCTTAGTATGTACCTCAGCTCAAAGAGGGAACAATAAAAATGAAATATTGACCTGACTATCAAATTCATAATTGCCAATTTACTACTAGGTTAAGAATGTATTTTTCTTGTTTTTCTGGTATTCTGCTTCATTTGTTAGCTGTGTTTAAGTACTTGTGTGAATAAATCTTGTTTGTTTATGCCATCCAGTCACAGCATTGCTTGTAAATAAAAGTTACTAAAAGCAATAAAAATCTCAATTTGCTGCTTTGAAAACAAACTTCATTAAATACACAGAATTCAGGGTCTAGCTGTAAAATCTACCTCTCTTTCTAATACAGCTCAAGATGGTTTAAAGGACCATAGATTCCACATAACTTAAATGAACTCAAGGGAGAAGTACTTCTTAGTGAGGTTTTTTACAGTCTGACTTTCATTAAAAGTTGAACAGAGGATTTTTTTTAAAGAAATCATAGTCGTTATGAGAAAAAAAAAAAATTAAGTGCATTAGAAATCATCATTTGATGCACTCTCAGATTTTCACTTACTAAATATCCCTATTGACTTTGATAATCAACTTACTAATTCCTAATTTCTTTCCTGTCAGTCATAAGTCACACACATATATTGACACGAGTGCATTGTTGTATCTGCTTTATAATAAAATTTATGTACTCTTTCTATTCTATGTATTGTGTCTTTACAGCTGCCTGTAATGTTAATGAAGCACACAGACTCCAGAGCTTGTTGTATAATAACTGAAATAAAAATATCTAAGCAAAAGTTGTTTGTGTAGCCAAGTGCAATGCTTCTCATAAGTGATGAAACCACACTCATAACTCCTCTGGGCTGCCTCTGGATAGAGAAGGCAAAATTTTGAACCTTTTATAATCTGTTTTTTAAACACTTCAAATTAGAAAATTCCTAGAAGGAGCAAGAAATTATTTTTTTAAAATATTAATTTGTTCATATCATGCAAGAGGTATGATATAAACCACCAAGAATATATATAGGTCAGCTTTAAAACCTATAGAATTTTGCAGCACTGTAGAACACTTTGTCATATTTACATTTAAAATTTGTTAGACTGAACCAGAACCTAGCCTAACAAAAGTAGTGAGAATGCCTCCTTCTGTAGGAGCCCCATTTTATCATATACTTCTATGAAGAGCAAACCATATGTCAAACTCACTAGAAAACTCATACTATTTAAAAACAGTAACATCTTTCTTCTTTAAACGACACAGAAGGAAATTGAAAGTTTGGTGACCAAGTTAATTAAAACACAACATGGCACCAAAGGAAAGCAGGACCAAAATATGTTTGGTTTCAAATCCTGTGAAACAAGTCAGTATAAATTTGGCTTGAGAAATTTGTAGACTACTTACAGGTCAACATTATATAAATAAATAGCTCAAGTATTGTTACATTCTTCATCTAACACAAGCACAGTTTGCCAATTTTCCCATGCTGGCAAATGGTTATTTCACATCTTTAATACAGGTAAAGCAACTAAGAGTAACTGATAAGAAATGCTGTATTTTGAATTACAAGTACAATGTTTGAATTTATGAATGGACCTTATGCTCCCAGTGAAATAAAGATCCCTCTGTTCACTAACTCAGTGAAATTCCTTTTCTCTTTACTTCAACTTCTGCATTACAGGCATCCAAGTGTCTGAAAATTCTTGGGCTTTTTTAACAAGTGAAAGAATATAGTATAGCAGGTATTGTATGAGTGACAGGACCTGGCTTTGGACCTATTGAGGTTCTCTTTCAAACGTTAACCTCTAAAATACACTAGAAATACAGCACAGAAATGCAGTAAAGTGAATTTCTGCACAAGGACAAAAGAAGTCAAAGATGTTCTTTCCTAAATCAGACAGAAGTTATTAGTGAGTTGGCATTGCAAGCACTAGTGATCTGTCCTCTACTATTTTTATTCATATAAATGAATTGGATAATGCTTCTGAAAGCAATATTTCCATGTGATTTTAAATTAGGAAGAATAATAATTAATGAGGAACAATGCAGACAGTAACAGGACTAATAGATGACAAATGTAGTTCAATGCAGCTTAATGCAGAATAATGAATTCGGTAGTGAAGTGAAAAAAAAAAAAAAAGGGAGAGAAAACCTTACCACCTGCAAGCTCAAACACACAGACACACACACAAGAGCAAAACAAATGAACCAAACAAAGAAAGGAAAACAAAGTCGAAGGCATGTCCTTTCCTAAAAGGAAGCCTTTGCCAAGCTTAGCCTCCTGATTACCCAAAGGTAAGAAAAAGAAGTTAAAGTTTGGACAAACTCAGGGAAGATATGGAAAAAGAGATTATGATTATCACACTTTAAAAACCCCCAACTGTTTTTGCACTTCTGTTCCTGAATTCTCCATTCCTTTTGGACCCTAAAGAGTTTGCCAGGCGCTGAGCACATGCATCAACAGTTACATTGATGCACAGACAGCAACTGTTGTAGTACTGCTGCAGCACTTTATTTTGCAGTTGGTGAGATTGCTATTTTCAAACATCTTAAATCCACCTTTTGCTGTTTGTCTTCAGTTAGCCTGGTAGCCATGGTTTCCAAAGGTTCCCTGTCAACACTACACTATTGAAAGTTATTTTCATGAGTACATGCAGAGTTTATACACCCCACTGGTATGTCTGCTCTCCAAAAGGCAATTCACAAAGGAATAACAGGTTTTGTTTTTATTTGTATAAATTCATTCATATGCTTTTATAAAATCATTTATAAGAATAGATTTTTATAATTAATCTTTTCAAGTAACTACTATCACATTAGTGATACCAGTATTCTCCAGTACTGGAAAACTGCTGTTAATGCTGGTTATTTAATCTTGCCAGTTTTAAGCTGTAAGTGACTGATCATTGCATCTGTAAGCTGCCTGGTGTGGTGATACAGCATTCAGATTCATGGTTTTCCTCTGAATCATAAAGCAATTTGGAAAGCACCACTGCATTGTAAAACATGATCTTTATCACAAGCACCTGTGATGTAGCTTCTCTGTGTTATGATATTGGGGTGGTATGGACATTCAAAGCCCTAACGCACCGCATCGCTTTGGTACGCGCTTGACATTAAGCAACTGAGTATTTCTTTTGATGTGGATATCATCATGCAGGTTCTTAAAGAATTAGTCTTCCTCAACTGATTTTAATTCTTTTGATGTGTCCTATTCGAGAGTTACCCATTCTGTTTGGGAAACACTCTATTTCCTTAAACTTTTTTTCATTGTTCTTTCCTGATAGGAGATGCTGGATACTATTGCAATTCTTATTCCTCTTTCCTTAAAATTACTGGGGTTTGCTCTTATTTTGTACACAAATAATATTAATTGCATTGCATTATATTTTTTTTCAGAAGAAGGTTTACTCACTGCTTTAAAAGACTAAACTTTTACTTAAACTTCTAAAAACAAAAAATATCTATTGTGAAAATATTTGCATGTAGTTCTTCTTAAGAAGACACTTTTGTTTATTCTAAAAATGATTTTTCACTTTCTCCTCCCTCTTTCACTTCCCTATTTCCTTGGAATTTAAGATCAGCTGGCTCAAAGAACCATTTTTCATGTACATTGCAGAGTTGTTGTGCTGAGCTCTTTGACTGAGAATTTGCTTCTTTCAAACACTGGACCCTGAACATCAAGGCCGACGAAAGCTATTTTGGTCAGATAGGAAGGGAAATTGCCTTGATTTTGTTCCAAGCAGGCAATTAAGAAATGATAAATTGGAATTCATGTAAAGCTGGAAACGGTGACTCTCAGACATGTTATTTACTCTGAAGCGTAAAACACCTGATAATAATAATAAACACAATTATTGTAAAACAATGGAAATGAGCATAAGCTTATAAGAATGATGTGATTTCAAAAATGGAATTTGTTTGGAAATTTTCATTTAATCTTATGAGATTAATAATTTTCTCACCTTTTCTATGTAATATTGAAGTCATCAGTCCCTTGTAGTGTAAAAGTAATCTTTTAGTGCTTTAACATACGTCCTTTCTATAATTTCCATGTATAGTGTTTCAGCTTGTAGCAAGAAGTGGCACTGGAGAAGCTGCAGGGAAGGAATGTGGCTTTGTGCTATACTAGGTAGCTGATCCATGTCATCTAGCATATCAGAAACCTGATTACTTAATAGCTTTTCTTGGTTTTGTTGGCTACATCTTAAAGCTAAAATCTAAATCCTAACTCCTACTACATCTTATAAAACATCTTGAATGAACAGCAGTATTTTCCTAGTGAATTTGTAAGTTTTAAGGCATGCAAAAGAAAAGAAATATCATGTTCATGCAGAGTTCTGATGGGGGAAATCCATTTTCAGTTCTTAGCTTGTTTTATATTTACAGACTGTTTTATTTTATTCTTCTCATGTGGAATAAACTGTGAATCTTTTAAAGTTCTAATTGGTAGATTCACTGTTAATGCTACTACAGCCATGGATGTTCTTTGTCAAATAGTAGGAACAAAATGATTGCTCATGGAAATGGTATTTCCTGATAAACTCTTCTTCCAGCTTATTTTGGACTAACACCATCATGCAGAGCAAAATGGCACAGTTCAGGAAAGCACTGCAGCTGCATGCAGGGAGAACAGCTTGGAGGCTGCTACCTATCATGTGTTTTAAATTTCACTTAAGAGAATCTACCAGTTTCACTTTATGTCTATTGCTAAGTGAGTGTTCATCAACTTGTATGTATAAAAGTTTTCACAGCTGTTGCAGTTTATAACTAATGGATATCTTCTTTTGATTAAAATAATAAAAAAAAAAGATATTTCAGGAGACTTACTCAATGTTTATGCAGATAATATGACCTAAGTGAATAATATCGAACATTGTCTATTACAGGGAATTCTGGGAAGGTAATTTAATTATTCTGATTGCCTACTTAAGTAACCTTCTTAATAGCCGAATAATGGAATTTACTTGTCCACAAAATTATCTGAAATTGAACGTTAACTTTGACATTTTTCTGGTCAGAGTTTTAAAAAGATGCTAGTGTACTTTGGAAGGTCTGGGATTTACTTTCAACCAAGTGTTTTTCTCTTTTATCTATTTTTTATTTTCCTCTCTGTGCTGCACTCTGGAGTAGCACTTTGGTACACGGTAACTAACAAGTGTAGTAAAAGCAAAAATAAGTATTAGAAATTAGTATATTTGTCTTTTCATGTGATTACCAACTAATATGTGTTTTAGAATTAATTCAATGTTTTGTTACTTGTTTCTGCTCACAGGTTTGTGAATCTATTAAATTCAGTCTTTTAAGATTTCTCTTCCAATTACTTGACATCTTAAATGGATAGAAAACACAGTCAGGGACTATTGTATTTTTGTGAGGTATGATTTCTTCTTTCCACGTGAAGTTGATCTTCATTAACTGTTTCTGAAAGAAAAATGGGCAGTGTTTTAATTGGAGCACAAGGAAGTGCAACTGCAGAGAAACACTTAGAAACAGAAGGGATCTGTTAATCACAATTAGAAGGAACAAAAGATTTAGCTTAAAGGTCATTCAAAGAAAGGGTACCAATGACTTGTTTTAATTTCTCAGTTGAGGATCAGAGTGAATGTGCTGTTTCAGAGGAAAAGCACTTCAGATAATTCTAAGCAACAATTTAACCCTTTGTTTTAAATTCTTGCATGAGAATAACTTAGAAGTTGTTTATTTGATCACTGGCTGGAATAGAATTTTTCTCACTTGGAGAGGCAGATGCCTCCTCATTGAGGGAATCCTTCCTTTTAGCAGCAAGGTGTCTGAGATCAAATACACAGCAGCAGAGTGACCACCTTCCTCTGTGATGACCATCTTAAGCTTTGTTCCTAGTTTAAGCAGGTGGAGTTATGTGGAACTAATGGATCATGTCTTTAATTTGACTGACAGTGCTCTGAAAAAATGATACAATATTGAAGACTTGTGAACACCAGTGTGGTTGAAGTCCAAGACCGAATTACCTGTTGGATTCCTTGAAAGTCTTCTGCAATTAAATGTACTTAGGAGCTGAAACCCTATGAGCTGGCAACAGCCTCTATACCTGTGCTTGTCTACCAGTGTGATAAAAATTAAGAGCTGCTGTTATGTCTAGAAGAGAAAGGGAAAGACTGCCTACCTGTTAACAGATATGGCTTTTTTGAACGAATCCTCCAAAATAGAACTCAAGTGCATGAAATTAAATATGCATATACATTTTGGATGTCTGAGGTCTTAAACTGAAAGTTTTAGCAAAGAATTAATATTCATTTGAGCTCTTTTCCTGAGATCATACAGGGTTTAGTTTACAAATGCTGTGATGTGTTCTCTACATCAGCTTTAATTATATATAAAATTGTGGAAGGATTTAGAGGAGAAAAGTGTTTTCATTTCAAGCCAGGTAGTATTCCAGTCTTCTCGTACACATTGCTTTTTAGATTTTATTGCCCTCACTATGAGATTTCTAATTTAGAAAGAGAAATTTTGTCTCAGTGTCAGACTGTTCCAGACAGTAGGCAGGCCCTTCTGCTGTAATTGAAATTAAAATATTTAATGAGTGTGATTTATTGATTTTCATAGTTGTGATAATGTTTATCTGCATTTTCATCAATGAAAGACTCACTTGAAGGACAATGAATTAAAACCTGTATCCTGGAAATGTAGAATTTTAAAATATGTATGAATATTGATTTTCTCGTATTTCCTGTGAGGTATTTATACTTTTATTATGGTTTACTGATGTATCTCCTAAACAATACAAAAATATAGAGAACAAATAGAGAACAAAAAATGTTCTTACCCTGCATTGGTTTTTTCCTGTTCTTAAAATGAAAATAAATTCCTTTATGTTAACTTCTTGTAAGAAATTTATTACAAAGTGGTAAAATCCACAGTTCAAGTTCTACAAACCCAGAAATTTGGTGAAGGTATAGGACACAGACTAAAATTTATTTGTAATGTTTGAAGTTCCACTTTCACACTGGTAACCAGGAGTGAGTATTCCTAGGAGAGCAGAGCCAGAATACCTTCTTAGGATTTGTGAATGTATGGCAAGTCACTGGGAGAGCACTGAAATTTCCAATGCCTGTTTCTTGTCAAAATAATATATAGAAAACCAAATTCTAAGCTAATCTATTGTGGCAATCCTGTGACCTTTCCCCAGGGCATGCCCCATAAGACCAAAGCCATTTCAGTAAGTCTGTAATTGGACAACTATCTTTTTTCAGCCTGTAAATGCTGACTTGGGGATTTGTCTCCCATTAATCTTATGTTTACCAAATGGCATGTGCATATTTATTTCATAATGGTCACTATACATGCAGGAAAATGGTCTGTCTGCCATTTCCTATGGTTAAAAATGTGTTTCAGCTGTCATTTGTTTCAGTCTCTCAGTGACCTAGTGGATTATTGCACTTAAATCCTTTTACTTTTGGAGACCTGGATTCAAATTTTTTGTATGGGTTGACCAGGGAGATGTGTTGGCCTCAAAATATTTCATACCAGATGTTTGTACACAAAACCAATCATCCCCATAACTCAGCATGATTAAAAATCTCTGTTCAGAAAAGCAGTTTTAGATCCAAAGCAACAAGATACAGTTCAGATTCCAGCTGAAGTACCCTAGCTTCTCACAGAAAGGAAGATGGGAGAAAAAAAAAATAATAGAAAGACATTTTCTGATGCACATATACTTTACTTCAATTAAATTTTATTAGAAGGCCTCACTTTGCAGGTCATCTTCTGGTAAAATTCCCATAAAGGATAGAGAGAATTTTACCTGGAGACAATTTGCTTGACTGTCCCTGTAAATTCTGTGACTTGTAGCTAAAGTGAAGAAAGCACTGTCATCATATTTGTACAGCCATTAAAATCCCAGAAATTCTCTATTATTGGGGGGGGGGAACAATTACCAGAAAGATTTGAGAATAGCCAAAAAAAGACTCTTCTGATGTGGAGGCATGAGTTCTAAACATCAAAAATCATGTTCTATTTATTTTAAATAGAATCTTGATTTTCTGAGTCAAGCAAGTAAAGGGGACTTCAATTAAAGCACTCATTTTGTGGTCACAATCAATAGCATTTAGAGTTTAACTATATGATTTGTCCCTTTAATCAGGTATTTGGACATCTAAATTCTCCAATTATTTTCACCTGCGATTGGTTGCAAGTGCAAAATTAGAGATTGCATTTAAGAATGTGGACACAATGAAAAACAGAAGGATGCCAAATAAAGATATTCTGTTCTAAGGTGTCAAAATACACTAAAATGGTTATTGTTCAACTATGACATCAGGCAAACAGCACCTGGCAGTTGCACAGCAGATTCAGTCCATTAAGTGGAAATGGTGACTAAAGAACATGGAAAGAATCAGGTTGAACAAAATAATTTTTTGCAAATAATAGTCAAAAATGTTTATTTTCATTCTTTGAATACTTTGCAGACTACTGCTTTATGCATGTGAAAACGTAGTGAGAGCTATGCTGTGCTAGGCTCTATGCAAGCAAAAAGTATAAATACCGAGGAAGTTTAAAAAATGTAGACAACTAAAAATCCAGAAAAGATTTGTGGAACTTCATGGACCTACTATGAACTTTCTCCCATTTTGAGTTTAAAAACTCTGTCCACTTTCCTGGAATTTAAAATCCCATTCTCATTTTGCTAAATTTTAGTCAGGTCTGCAAGGGTTGGGTTTGGGTTTTGATTTTTGCTGGTGGGGGTTTTTTATCAGCATTTGATAGTGAGTATTTTGAGAACAACATCAGCAAAAAGGAAGCATTTTAACATATATTAAAAAATTATTAATTTTCAGTATCAATATGTTATCGATATCTGGTTTGAATTTTATTTTTCATAGTTACTTACTTTTCCTGCCCACACCAAAATTTTATAGTGAAAAACTGTTGGTTTGCCAATTTGCTGTTAGGGAATCTGTTTTTTGAGTTTGGTTTTAAATATATACCAAGATTACAAAAAATCTGTATGTTTAGCTGTGAAAACCTTGCAAATAGTCTATACAGACATATCAAATAAGGATATTCATGGACAAGGTCAAACAAAAAACAGTAATATGTGTGAAATTTCATTGGGGAAGAGGTAGTAGAAGAACTAACAGAAAAATGAAGAAACTTCCTTTTATTTAATGTTTTTTTTTAATACCAAGTTAAGATTGTTATGAAGTATTTAATTATGAAAAATTATGTGGTGTTTTTGTCTTTTATATTCTAAGACCTTCTTGTCATAGGGTAAATATGGTAAGAATTGGACAGCTAGACTAACTGAAAATGACAACAGGGGAAAGAACAAAGAAAAAAGCCTGTTGTAATTTAATTTTAAAAGGTACCATCATTTATTTTCAGTTGGCATTCAATTTTCAATACACTCATTTTGAAATGCATTACTGTTTAGTTTTGAATGTTATGGTAATTTGGGAATTGACTTAGCTTTTCTCAGAGTTAGAGATTTGACGCATATTAATGAACATAAGTTTCAGATGACAAATGGTGCTTGAAGTTTCCATGTCTTTTAATTCATTTTTTATTAGAACATGGATGTTTTTCTGAAATATAGATGGCATTTGCCAAGCAAAATGGTCATCTGATTTCAACATACAATGTGATGCTTCAGTGAAGTTTGAACTTTAGAGTGATTTAAAATTCATTGGTAATAGTGCTATAAAGGCCGTGTTCCCTGGCTCAAAATGCAATAAACTGCAGGATAGTATCCCCTTTGCAGCCACACTGAACCTTTAGTCTATTTCATTCAGGGCACCTTTTTTTTTAATTCACTAACCTGTGAATTCCAGCTGTGTTTCATCATGTTTGCATTGTCAGAAGCAGTTGCTGGTGCATAAGGATTTTGTTAAGGGAGGGAAAGTGAGTGGCATAAACTGAATTCTATTTATTTAGAACACACTAGAAATATATTTATGCCTACCCATTAAAAACCTAACACATACAGATTAAAAGGAATTCTTCGGAAGATAAATTCATTTTTTTATATATTTACAAGCCCAAGCTTGTGCTTGTAATAGCCAATCTGGATCAGTTAACATGAAATGATTGAAAACAAAACATTAAAAAATGAATTTCTCACACTCAATTTTTCTTCCTACTAAGCTCAGAAATTATTAAAATTAAAAATATTTTCAAGATTCCCAATGCTTCTAGAATGCATAAATAAATTATATGGTAGAGGGCCTTAACTGAGACACCCTCCCACCCCCCATTTTTTTAAGGAGTACAAACCCAAGTTCTAGTCATATGCACAAGGTGAAATTCACCTGTTATGTTACCTTTAAAATAGATTGTCAATACTGTTGTTCATCAATTGACATTAAATATATCTGGTCCATTTTTCCACTCTGGATATACAAATTACCTTTTTTCTTAGAGTGCTACATGATGCTTTGTGACTTCTCTGCACTTAAATCTTCTCATGAATCCTGTACTTGCTTGTGCATAACAATAAAAATACTCATCACTCTTTGCTAGAGCTCTAACAGTTTCAGGAAACACAGCCTTAAATATGTGCATCAGGGAGCAGCAAGAACAGAGCTGCTCCTCAAGAGCAGATGGCAGGATCTGAGGGCGGCTCCAGCTGGGAGTGTGTCCCCACCAGTGTCCTGCAGGCAGAGGTGGGTGCTGGTTCTGGGGTCCAGGAGGCACAGACAAGTGAGTCGTTGTCTGCCTCTGGGGTCATTCCATAGAAATCCAGCCTGGAGGAAGAGAAGATAGGCGCAGAGACCAGGCTGCAGACAAAGCTGCAGAATGAGGCCAAAGTCCATCCCGGAGACAGAGATGCATACAGCATATCTTCAAGAGGTCCAGGAAAAAACACACAAGGCCTGGGTCTATGCATGGTGCAGGACCAGAGTCAGGACTGGACAAAATAAAACTCAGGCAGTGAGTCACACTGCTCCTCCTTGCATTTTCAAAGTATTTTATTTAGCTGATAGACAATCACATTCTAATTTATCGCTTATGAGAAATTTGCTCCAAATATTTTTAATAATTTAAGCCTCTTACATCTGCATTAATATTTGAAGGCATCACTATTTCCCCATCTTTCTATGAGTTACCTGTTACCATTTGAGAACACTGGTTTGGAAGGCATAACTGCAAAATGGCTCATAAACTCAAATCATTCCCTGACAATGAGACAAGAAATTTCAGAATGTTCCAGCATTCCCTCTTCAGTTATTTTACCCAATGACATACGTGTACCTTTCATAAACTTTTTTGCCTCTTTTACACCTTAAGAAAATATTTTAGAATATTGATGTTTTGTGAGGACTTCTTGATGTGAAGGAATTAATGGCACCTGAGGTAAAAAAGATACAAACTATGGCCATATTGATGCCCAAGAAGAGTGTGGATTCTGGCAGTGGTATTCTATTACCTTTGCAGTACATTTCATTATTTTACTTGCTTCAGCATTGGCATTACAAGGATATTTAATGCCAATAGTGTTGCTTCAGGATTTTTTCTTTTTAATCCTTTTTGATAGCTGTGCAATGAAACCTGAAAACAGACTAGCAATAATTTACTTTGTACTGAATCACTTAATACTTGAATAATTTAATACAAAGACCATTGTAAAGCACAAAAACTGTTCTTAGGAGTTGGAATTTACCTCTTGGTATTCAAGGCTGCTAGTTGGTGTCAGGCACAAGATGGAAAAGTCTTTTAAAGCAAAGAAAACATTTCCACCCATCAATGTTTATGGAAAAATTTCTCATTAACTGAAGTTGATAGTTTCATATGCACACTGAACAGGAAAAGGAAACTATATATTGCCTGTTGAAATAAAGTCTTTAGTATTATTGATTTGCTGTGAAACAAACTCAGGTGAGTATGAAATTTGTTTAGGACTGCAGCACACAATCAAATTTAATTCTCCTTAATCACTTGTAAATGCTCTGTTGACTCTGATTATTTTGAAGGAATTATTTATGTGAGTTTCCTATATTTGATACCATCAGAAACAAATAAAAAAACTGAAACTTCTCTGTAATGGAGGAGTACTGAGAATCTGAGACAAAGACACTGAATAGTTACACTGAAAGTGTTTTATTAAATGTCATTAATTTTACTTTCTTTTACTGAAGTCAACATATAGGATGTTTTATAGCATGGCAGACTATAAAATTTTATACAGTTGACATCTTACTCTATGCCAAAACATCAAAGAATTAGGTTTTTTTGTGGTAAGGAGCAGGGAAAGTAGTGAGGTGTCAGCAACACTTTTACTCAGCTGAGATTTCTGAGGTAGTAGACTAAGTTCAAGACCCTGAAGTTTAATGCCTGATAATGCAGAAGGCATTAACCATCCAAGTCAAGAGAATGGCTTAGTTTGCTAGGCATCATCATTTATGCACAACCCAGGGATCCTCACTGTGCTGAGCACAGACCACAACTGCAGATGCATCTGTTCAAAGCTGGAGGTGGTGATGCCAACTTTACCTGCACAAATCATGGATCTCTGCCAATTATTTTCTAGGATTGTCTTTCTAGACACATATCTTTCTTTACAGAAAAATGCCTCAGCCATAAGATACAGGCTATACTGTGCACAAGTAGAGCTGAGATGCTCTCCTCCAGCTTTCAAATTATTGCTGAGCAGAATCAAGATCCAAGAGAAAAGCAAGCAAGAAAAATTTATACTTTCTATCATGCAACCAAGAGACAAAGATTTTTACACACAAAACCTTACTATCTGCAAAAAGGGGGCACAGCATGCATAAGAACTTCTTTTAATTCAATTAAGAGTTTAACAACCTAATCGACAAAAGAACAAGCCTCTCTTCTTATCAGTCCAACTCCAGTAATGTTTCTAGTCTAAATTATGTCGTTATTACAGAAAAACCTCACCCAGAGCTACAACTGTTATACTTTCAAATACCATTTTCTTTGATATTGTACTCACCCCCCCCAGAGCTTTTCTGGGTCCTAAAATTTACAATCAAGATTCACTGAACAATTGTGTGCATGGGGGTGGGGATGGGGGTGGGTGTGTTTTAGAAAATCATCATTATCATGAGTTCTTTGATACAAGGAGTATGATCTTCCTGGTGAAGGTTTCTGCCTCAGTCTCCCTGTTCATTTGTTCTTTCCTTATTGCTTCTCTGGAAGGTTTTAAGTATCTGATTGGCTAAATACATATTAGTTGTCAGCTAGAATTGCAAGTCCTCTAGTGGACTTCACCTTTGGTTGTAAAACTTGCATACATATCATCTGAGTTTTCAAGTTTTAAAATCCTTTTTTTTATTCACAAACTATTTGGCCAATTGTGTATGTGAAACCTCTTTTTATGTTACAGCTGTAGAAAATGCAAACAATATCTATTCTGCCAACCTTCTATGTCCTTTCGCTTCAAACTAGACATTCAAGAACATACTTAAACTGTAGATCAAGCAGTACATGAGCTTAATTACAATCTAATGGTAGAATTCATCTAAGAATAAACCGAGCATTACAGTGAAAGAGGTATGAAATACCCACATAAACACTCCTAATGCTCATTAATTTTCACATAAGCAAAGGTATTGTTTTCTAAAGCACAACAGTTCACAAAACAAGAACAACACAAAAACAAAACAAAACAACAATGAAACAAACAAACAAACAAACAAACCCCAAAACCAAACAAAAAACCCATCAGGAAGCAAAATTAATTATACTTGAAGTAATTTAGGTTTCTATTTTCAGATAAATATATTTTTTTAATTGTCCTATAGCAAGATTCATAAAAGTTAGTGCTTTAAGTTTAATGTACAAGTGAATTTAGAAGCCTTGTTTTATAGAAGTAGTACATGAGCTTTAAAATCTTGTTGCAGCACTCACTTTGGTTGTAAAGCTAAAATTTCACAGTTGCTCTTGAAAGTGCCATTATATGAATTCAAGTACTTTATAAATCCTCAGCTATCTGCCTCATGCTAACAAACTTAGTAGACTATATTTTTCCCTTAGTACAGCATAGCAGAAATGCCAAAAAGCATTACCTGAAGACACCCCGTGCTGCTTTGCACTTAGCACACTCTTGAATTACCAGTGGGATGATTCAAGACAAGAGGGGGTTTTGTAACAGATATTTATTACAAACACTTACATGGAATGGCCATATGAAAAATTCCCCAAAAACCGCGCAACTGGTTGAAACCAATTACGTGCTTGTTCTAGTATCATTCTTCAGAGGTGGTCAGAATAGTTGTACAGAGAATAATATGGGTAAATATAGAGATATTTATTCTTTCTGTCATTTAATAATTTAATTTATTGCCTCTTCTTCTTGAATTGTGAATAATTACTCCCTGTGCTACCCACAATCACAGACTATTATACTCCTCTCAAGCTGTTTCTTTTGCAGGTTGAATAGTCTCAATCTATCCCACCGTTAAAATAATTTCAGTGATCGCCATTATTGCTATCTGTTTCTTTTCTAATTGTACTTCATGGTTTCTGACATTGAACAACTAGCATCTTACTGAATTAAAAATCATGTGTATAACAAAATATTAAATTGCAAATATTTGTCTCTTATTTCTTTCCTACCAACCCACAGGGTTCAGATTGTTAGTCGTTAGGGATTTTTTTATCACTGTTGAGATTTTGTTTCCATAAAATTATCTAGTATTACTCCGAATGCTGTCTCTCCGAAAACAGTAATATCTTAATCTGAACAAACTTCTAAATAATGAACTGCAAGATTTTCAGATACAAGTATTTATATGTAAATCTTTCATGTTCAATTCAATCCATTCATTGTATTTTTATATTATCTAGCTTTGCTGCATTGTGGATTTGTGAATACACAAGTAAGTGTGATTAAAAATATTGTGATTATATTTTTAAGGGCCCTAGATGTGATTCTCCTAGGCCTCAATGTCTCTTTTGACCAAAATGATACCCGCTCTAGAAATACCACCAACATGACTATAAAGTGTTTTAACTTAGACAGTATTCACATTCATATTGAAAATCCTGATAGAACAATTCAAAAGACTTTCATTTGCACAGGTTACCTGTAGCTAGAATATGGAGAGTTGAGTAAAAGGCAAACCACACCCAGGTTTGCATGAGTAGAGCACAATCTCTTGGCTGTGGGCTCTAATACTTGCTGCACACTTTCCCTGCTATTCTGTATTTAGTTCCCCTTCACAATTAACAGGAGTTATAGTTTAGAATCAAATTAAAATGAGTTGTAATTTAGGATGAAATTTGTGAGACTGTCATGCCAATGAGAAATTATATCATAAAAGTCTGCACAGTGACTAACTGTATATCACAAGAGTTCCACGTATTAAAAAAAATGGATTAATTAAATAGTTTTTTGTTGCTGCAAGTAAGCAAAATGCTCCTAGAACATAATACTCCTTCATGATGCAAAAGATTGGTGATACAGAGTAACAGAATTTTTCCATGAATTTTATTTAAGTATCCAAAGTCCACAGAAAAAACCTCTGCAGTAGTGTGGCTACTTTGCAATAAAGAAAAAAAATCTTAACCTTCCAACACCATATAGTACATTTTTACCAAAATATCTGTTGAGAAAAGAAGAGACACGTCACAGCTCATTGTTTTTTTGATCTTGTAATGTCTTATACATATATATATAATGTCATATACAAAGATCTTTTCCAGTTTCCTAGTTTCTAAAAATCAGATTATATCACTGCTCTCATAGTGCAGCTATGAGACATGATAGATTATGCAAACATGTTTTTATTCTTTTTCCATAGTAACTATAGACACCCATCTACAATACCCATAAGTTTCAAGATCTCTTTCCTTTTCCTTTTCCTTTTCCTTTTCCTTTTCCTTTTCCTTTTCCTTTTCCTTTTCCTTTTCCTTTTCCTTTTCCTCTAGTTACTTTCCCATCTATAACTGTCCCTAAACTTCTGTCCTGAACTTCCAGCAGAACTCACATGCAATAGCAAAGCACTGAATTCAATGTCATGCCTTATAGAAGAAGGATCTTCTGAAAGAATACAAGATGTCAAAGCAAACACTTTGTTAATACAATAACTACATAACCATGCAGTGAAGGATCAGAAAAGATGTGATCAGTTTAGCCTTTTAATAATATTTAGTAATAAAAGGTTCATTTTAATTTATTCCAACTCAAAAAAAAAAAGGCACATTACATATGGAATTACTGTGCAAATTATGTTTAAATTGAATGAAATTCAACCTCACAGTTTTGTAGAAGTACAGATTGGCTTTTGATTTGCCCCAAGGCACTTCTGTTGTATCTCCTATTGGAAATCTGTGGCTGCTAATTCCTTGATTTGTATTACAGAGTCACCACTTTGGATGATTAAAAATCTTTTTTGTTGGAGTACTTACTTTTTTTCATTAGGTAGTGTGCTAAAGGAGCTAGGAGGCTGATTTTGTTGGGGATGAAACCGGAGGGGAATGTTCTGAATTTCTGAGAAACTTTTAGATATTTGGGGATGGCAGGAAGCAGAAGTTTCTGTTTCTTTTGTTGTGATTTAAATTCTCTGGAGATTTTCTTTGTGAAAACACAATATCTAATGAAGATTTTTGAATTTGTCAAGTTCAGTTCTCTAATAAAACAGATGTAATAACTAAACAAATTTATTCAAAATTCAGAAAGAATGATCAATCACAGGTTTTCAAAGCAGGAAAACAAGGTTCTGACATATGCCCAATATTTCGGGTTCAGCAGTTAAAACTGAGATTCTGTGCAGGAACTCTTAGAGCAAGTTGTGTTTTATGATCAGTCCCGCTCAGCATTACTGCTGTTCTTTCACAGGATTTTATGAGACCTTAGCTGCTCTTCAGATATCACATACAACAGGCAGTGTAGACCCCAGAATATCATGATATAATCTCAAAGTACTTTGGTGCACTGCATTTGAACCCATTTACTGAAACGATATTGAGACTGTGGACCTGTTGCTCTGTCAGTTGCAATGTCAGTCATCTTGATCAGAGCTCTGAATGCAACACCTTGCAACTCCCACTGGACTTCTTCTCCCAATTTCCTTCCTGTGGAAACCATGGTATGAGGAAGAGGAGCAGAAGAAACTATCTGTGTCATGTTCTACAGTGAGTATTGACTCATCTGGGAGATGCACGTCACTAAAGACTGGGAGAGTTGTCCCAGACTGGGTCATTTTGACACAGCCTTAGAGAGCTCTGAACAACAGTCTGAGTGACAGCACATTCCTGTGATCACTGACAAGGTCTAGCACTTCATGAATGTCCACATTGTTTCATGTTGCACCCAAAACTCTGTCCCTTTTACCTTGTGTCCTACCATATATGTTGTGAAATAGCCCTCGGAAGCAGTTTCATAGCTGTCATTTTCAATCCCTTCTCCAGAGAATCCTGTAACCAGAAGCTGGGGGACAACCACTAGAGACACTGCAAGCACAAGGTTATAAAATGTTTTGCTTCAGTGTTTCCTGCAAACATAGACACTTTTGTGACCATAGATTATAGTTCTCTGCATCTAAACAGTGCTGATACCCCAGCTACAACGTTCATCTGCAGGAAGGAGAAACAACTGACCTAATTTCTTTGCTATAGTATATAAGGAAATATGAACCCAGTGATTTCCTAGTAGAAATATCTCTGCTGACATAAATGCAATTGCCTTCTAGTGTCACTTCTTTTCCCCTCTTGCTAAGAATAAGCAGCTTTCCAGCATGGTAGTAGTGAACAGTGTAGAGCAGTATATTTGGCTGATAACAATAGGTTAATTCTATTTCAGAGTATATATCCTGCACATTCTTTCCACATAGAGTAAACTTAAACCTTCTGTTAATGATCATATATTTTTAGTTACTAGACTAGTGGCCAGTGTTCTTGACACAAGGTTGGAGAGACTGATAAGGATCACTCAGGAAAAAAAAAAGAGCTTAGAAAAGTTTGTAAGAAGACAAAGAAGATTTTTGTTACCTATATTTTTTAGACTGGGCTTTCTATCCTCCAGTTGCCTGCTGAGACTTGTTTGAAGTGTTATCTGTCCCCTACCCTTGGACAATAACAAAGCCATATAAAAAATGTGCCTGTTGGAAAGGGGAAAGACTTCCTGAGTATACATCATCAGAAAAACGTACTTATGAACACTGTGACAGTTGCCCCCTGCACTCACCCTACATGTGCTTCATGGGCTCCAAAGTTCTGCTTATCATTGATAGAGTGCCTCATTCACCTGCTCTGCTGGAATATAAATAAGATTTCTCGGGTTGAAAGAAAAGGTTAATATGCAATACATAAACAACACCAGAACCTCAGCTTACAAAAAATTAGCTGCTATGCTAGTTGGGTGGAACACAAATTGAATTTCTGAGTAAATGTGTGTTGTTCGAGGAGAGAGAAGTCAAATTGTCAAGAACACAAAGGGTTAAATCACAGTGCAAGGACTGAAAGCACTTTCATGGCAACAAATATTACGAGAGAAAGATGCCAAGATTCAGTACCTAAAAGGAAGAAGAAAGTGAAAGAAACTGCTTAAAACATAGGTAATTAAATATGTTTAAGATTTTCTTTTAATGTTGCATTATACTGATTTGCTTTGAGCATGTAAAGAAAATTTTAGTAAGATTTAAAGAAAAACTCTTTTCCCAACTTCTTTTTTCTTACTCAAATACTGATCTGAATAAAGTTCTAAACTTTTGATGCTGCTAAAAATAGGATAACTTTAGAACTCTTCCAGCACTTACACGTTTTTGGAAATGGAAGCTGTAGTTTCAAGATTAAAGCTATAATGATAGTTTCCTATAAATGCAGTGAGCAAAACAAAGGAAGAGAAGAAGCTTACTGCAAGTCAGACCTGTTATGAAGTAGAACTCTGTTGAAATAACATGTTGTTTTCTTCTAAAAAAACCACACTCTTTCCTTCATCATTGCAGTTCCTGAAATCAAAGCTCTAGGAGAATCCCAGGAGACCTACACACTCCAGCAGTCTGCTAAAATCCTTTATTGAGTCTTGATCAGCTCTTACTCTTACAGAGACTTAGTTTTCTTATGGCACTTCATGTTCTTCCATTCATATCTCCAGATATTTGGTGAGTAAAGTGTTCTATGAAGAAAAAGTTACTTGTTTTCAGTTGCAGTCCAAAACAAATAAACAAACAAACAAACAACCCCCCACAAAACCCACCACCCCACTGCTCCAATCTAAAAGTCAGAATAAATAAAATACTTGAGCACCTTTATATTCATTACTTCACATTTTTGGTGCCTTCACTTCCATCTTATAGACCCTACAGAAGTACTCAAAGCACAGAGCTGAGCATGAAGGTTCACTGTGCTATAAGGAAAGTTAGAATTATCCAGAAGAATGGACGAGAGTTTTGTGACAAGAAGCACAGCAATATAACTGAAATAATTCCCATTTCTGAAGGTCATGCACCTGAAGAGTAGTCGATAAAAACCTTTCCACTTTCTCAAACCTGAATGCTTTACAGAGAATCTTTATACCTACACATAATTGCTGTAGCACTTGAGGACACCCAAGGAAGGTCTTCAGATGGAGCTCCTGGGTTTAAATAATGTACTAATAGAATTATTGGAATTATTTTTTGCTCAAGATGTAGGAGGTACTCATGCTTAGTATTTGCTTGATGTTTTAGAGAAAGGGAGTCATAGTCTGAGAGGGAGTAAAAGGAAGCATGTTCCTTTTACTATGTTGCCTGGTAATCAGTCAGAGCCCTAACTTTCAGACCAGTACTTGAGAGTAAATAAATGGGTAAGTGGACATTTTGGCTAATTAGACCTTCAGTGGCAATTGAACGTAGAGACCAGAGTTGCCAAGACACAATGTTCGGAAGGTATAAAACCATAAAAATTTTTTATTTTGTCTCTTCCCTGTGGAATGAATCTTACAAACTTTGTTGAACGGACATAGCCTTTTATAAATACAGTGGAGAGGTACCTTAAGGGTAAAAGAATTATAGCCTGGGACCCCTCGAGCTGGTAAAATCCCTTATACTGCATATTTGGAGATTTTTAGAGCGTTCTTTGTATCATCAGAGCAGCTCCTTATTCATCTACATTTTTGTATTTTTTGAGAAAATACTCACAGTGATAGCATTAACAATGCTGAAAAACAGAATTCTATTGTTCTCCAGAAATAGTTTTCAAAAGGTCATGCTCAAATCAAAGTAGCAAAGGATAGTACACTTGGAAAAGCTTTCTAGACTATTGATTGGCTGGTTTTTTCCAAATGTTTTCTTTATGCTTTCTTTACTGTTCAGTGTGTCTTTGTGGTTTGCAGTAAAGAAGCAGTAGCAATGTTTTTCCTCAAAGCTGCATATTGGTTCTGCAGCTTTTCCTCATAAGACATGGCACATTTGTTTGAAAGGAAATATGTGAGAATGGTCGCTAAAGTGAACAACATCGTCATAGAATAGATCTTAATCATACCCATTTGCACATATCAACTCTGTGTGTAATATATTTCATTTCCTACCAATATTACTGACATTTTTGTCTTTTTTATGTTATCCTATCTGAGGCAAAACTAGAAAGTATGAGTATAAATTCTTCCTTTGCAAAATTCTGAAACACGTGAGCCTTTGACTTGCATGTACGTGGATTATGCACCAGGCTAATGGGTATTCTGGATGAGTAATCAGACTGCTGGAGCTGTTCCAATTGCATAGGATCAGTTACAGTAGAAAGAGACTTACACTAGTCCAAGACTATTGGCAAATATTCTGATTATGAGTCATGGGAACACAGAACTGTGAACAAGTCCTTTTTACATCCTCATGACAGCTTCAACTTTTATCACAGCCTGTCATTTAAAGAAGAGATGTTTATTTATGTGAAGTCATTTACCTTGTGCAGGACAGGTTGACAGTTTTACACCAGAACCCTTGCTGTACTCATATAGAAGTCAACAGTTATGGGCTTAAAATAAATGATCTAAGAAAATCTAATTTTTTTAAGACTAAATTTCTATATTGTCCTAAAAACTAAACTGGTAAATTATTTTAAAAGTCTGTTTTGCTAATTAGTATTTTCCAATGGCTTTAAAACAAAAAAATTCCAGTCAGTTCTACAGTAGACTTACTGCCCTTAATAACAGAAATATGCTTTCTCACTTACTTTCCTGACATTCAACTTTTATTGTAGGTTGGTGTGGCTTGTGTAGTTTTAATATAACATTGTCGAGTTCTTCTACAGCAGATATGCAGCTGTGCCTGTTATATAAAATCAGAATTATTCTAACAGAAGAAAATATGCATGTCCTCAGTCAACTGTGATCAGGGCTGATAGAAGACAGCTCTGGATCTGAAATCTTATAGCCGCATTGTAATGGCACAGTACATAAGTTCTTATACCTTGACATGCAGGTCAGTTTGGGAGCAGAATTATGTCTTCTGGCTAATGGCTAATATCTTATTAATTCAAACCATCAGCAGGAGAATTTGTATCAGTCTTAGACAACAAACAAGTTTCCATCATAACTCCCAATTTCTAAGATTTTTTGTTCATGGAAGGAAACATTCTGCTTTGAGAATATTTTCTACAGTTTTCTCCCTTCAAAAAGATGTTTTTCAACTATTATCAAGCAAAATCCCCTTGACCTGCTTTAATTCACTTATAATTTAAAAAGAATGCAAAGCTACAGTTCTTGGTGTAAATTTTACAGCTATTTCCTATTTTAAAACTAATTCTAACCAAAGTAACTGCACATGAAGCTTGAAAAATGAGATAGACACAATTTTCTTTGAGTGATGAGATCCTGGGATGAAATTTACCATGCTTGGTCTCTACCCAACTGATAATTTTATTTTTTTTAGAGTAAAATCCATTTATCTGTTCAAGGGTGCCTTTGGTGATTGTGCTGTGAAGTAATATAACCTCCTCTTTAAAAAGGGCTGTCGCAATAAGTACTCTGAAGTTTCCATTGAGTAGCAATACTTCTGCTTCCTTAAAAAAATTTTGAAAATTACACTCCTTTGAAAAAAGTTTTTTGAGCAGAAGTAGAAGAAAAAATACTATTTTGTTTTCACTGTAAGGGTGTTTAGTATGCAGCACAGCCATGTGCACAGTCTAAATTATAGAGAACAATCACAACCAGAATAGGCACCTTACTACACTGCCGTTGCCGTGTAACATCTGAAAGTTAAGCACCTCATCCCAGTGAGATGGCCTGGGGCAATGATGGTCCTATGCAACCCAAGAGGTGAGAGGAAGAAAGCAAGTCCAGATCTCTGAGTTCGTGAAGAGCAAGGCTGCCTGTCCTTATGCCATGAGCTTTCCAGTTAGAATCTCCAGCTCAGGTTCTCATCTGGGCAGGGCTGGCATCCAACAGAGTGGCTCTTTGTTACAGAAACCAGTTTTTATCTAAATTTTCTTGAAATACCAAAACTCCAAAAGGCAAGATATCAACAAACAGGTTCAAGCCACTGAGCCTCCATCTTTTCCACCTTCCTAATCAGAAACAAGTGCAGCAGCTATTCCTTTAAAATCCCCATTTTTTATGGCAGAAGTGACTTTGATAGATCCTCAAAGTAAAAATTTCTGCCTCTAAATATTTTCTGGGTCTGATGTCTACGTTTTCCCTATGCCATGGTGTTCATTGTGAACAAAGAGAATGCACACTCCAAAATGGGTCTCACAGTTCCCAGAGCAGATTTCTTGATGACTTTTTTTTATTTATTTAGGCACCCATGCTGCATATGAAAAATTATTTCAGATGCATCTTTGGATTTTTTTCCTGGCCACTGCATTTCTAACTATCACCACAGACTTCAAGCACCATTACTGCTTTGGCTGCTGGTGTGTTGCTAGGGCTGTCTCTAGTATCAGCCAAAGCTGAAGTAACCTTGTACCAAGAATAGAATTGGCAACAAGAGGGAAAACAAGCCAGATGCTTTGACTCATCAGTTATACCAAATTATCTTTATCTTTTGTAAGTCTCCAAACCCTGTAAGATTATGGGCTCTCTTTCATAAGCAAAACCCCCAGAACTGAGATTCTAAAGTCACAGAAGGGTTTCTGTGAGAGTAGACTCAAAAGAATGTTTCAGGTACACGTTCATAAGTATTAGGTGAGACTCTGGAACGAGGCTAATAGAGGAGCGAGACACCCTCTGTCCAGATAAATCCTGGGGGTGATCCTGCTGTAATTATGAGTTTCTCTGCTAACAGATGTTCACATTCAGAATCTGCCTGTGGGTAATAGAAGAGATTAACATTTGCCAATCAGTGACCTTGTGTTCTTTATGGCTTTCCACAAACTACCAGCCTCAGAACAATTAATAGCAGTACTAAATAGGCCAAAAACATGAAAACTGGATGAGCATTTCCAGAGATGTAAGCCATATCCATTAAATTTTAATTAAGTGAAAATTGCTTTTAGAGCTGGAGTCTTTTTGTCTCTTTTTCTTCTTTTTTTTTTTTTTTCCCGCACAGGTAGCTTAGAAATGGGCAATTACTTTTCTATTTTTGAAAAGATTCCTGATTTCATAACAAAGTTTTCCTGAGTTCATTTAACTAGGTTGTTGACCTGATTGGCACAGCACACAGTTTGAGATGAGTTAACAGAAGAATTGAAGCAAATTCACTGAAGCTTATTTCAAGTTTGATTGGCAGTGACATTTTGCTTTCAGAAGAGAAATAAGAAAAGTTCAAATGATTATGCTTTTGTTTTTTATACAGAAAAAAAGTACTGATTAATTTTTTTCCTCCATTAACAATCTATGTTTCTTTTAAGGTGCACAAGGTCATAGTTTATAGCCTTAAAAAGCAAGTGTGGCTAACAGTTAATAGGGAGCAGAGCACGATTAAAAGGATTAAAGATCAAGCTTGGTGAAAGAAGATGAGAAGAGGTTCATGGGCTATTGGGGGATGTTAAGACTTAGGAGAATGGGGGGTTTTTTGTGGTTACCTAGAAGTAATTGGGTAGGAAAAATAACTTTGTCTCGCTCTTCATTAGTCACTAAAAACATATGTTGGAATTCTGTGTAGATGAAAGAGAAGGCTAGTGGCTGATATGTAATTCCTTGTGTATCTTGGGATGATTTCCAGTACACACAATTATTAGAACAGCTTTTATATGTGAGTTGATCAAAGGAGTGTTCTTAAGTGAAGCAAAGAGTACACACTGAAATTAAGGAGGGTCTAGAAAACGTTTTGTGAGGAATGGCTGAGGGAGCTGGGGTTGTTTAGTCTGGATAAGGAGAGGCTCAGGGGGACCTTATCGCTCTCTGCAACTGCCTGAAATTAGGTTTTAGTGAGGTGGGAGTCAGTCTCTTCTGACATGTCTTAACTGAAAGGACAAGAGAAAATGTCTATAAATTGTGCTGGGGAGGTCCAGATTACATATTAGGGAAAAAAAAAAAAAAATCCCAGAAAGAGTGGTTAGGCTTTGGAATAAGTTGTTCAGGGAGGTGGTAGGGTTGCCATCTCTGGAAGTGTTCAAGACGTGTTTGCATGTGGCACTCGAGGATTGTTGGGGAAGATGAAACAGGAAAGCCTTGGAAATATGATTGCCTGACAAAAGATTTTGGGAATATGAAAACTACAGGCAACATCGAAATGAAAGCCACTTTTGAAATACCAGGTCTTAGTTACTGAACAACTAGAAAACAATGGTATGGCCACTGAAGTAATCCCCTCTTGATGGAACAATACCCTCTGCTTGCAAACAGGTCCAAGGGTCAGAGCAGACCCTACTAGCTCAGCAGAAGGGGTCCAAAGAGTAGTTTTTAGAAGTTAAGATGTAACACTCTATGGTAATATAAGAACTCTTATAGGCTGTATGTAAATGCTATAGGATTTGTATCTTGTATTAGATTGGTTAGTGACAATTAGAATATTCAGTGCAGAAGATGATTTATTGTATTGTAACCAGGACTTCAGACATTCTCATTCTCACTTCTATTCATTCTCTCTTCTATTCATTCCTCTCTTCCACTTCTACTCTTGCTCCTACTCTCTCTCTCTCTCTCTCTCTCACCCGTTCACTCTCTTGCTCTCTTGGGCCTGCTCAGAGCTGAGTCTACCAGCTCTGAGCAGTGCCCCAATACTCACGCCCTTTACAATAAACCGACTGTGTCCCGAGACCTGCCTATAGAGATCTCTCGTCTCCATCCGTCACCGTCTACGTCCGGCTGTCCCGACTGGACCCCCAGAACCCCCTTAACCTACAGAGGATATGGTTTAGGGGTCATTGTGGTGGTGCTGATGGTGCTGTGGGGTGCTTGGGGGTTGAACTAGATGATAGTGAAGGTCTCTTCCAAAGATGGTTCTATGATTATGTGATTCTGTGAAAAGGAAAAGAGACCAACTCAAAATTTGAATTTATATTTTAGTAACTATTCTAATTTAAACTCACAAATAACTTACTTGAATTTTAGGATCTACACTCCACTGCAAACTCAGTTCATTGTGTTATGAATCCTTTGGAAGGATTGCTTAGCATGCAGGATGGCTGACTGGCCCTTACAGAAAAGTCTTCAGCCTGAATATAAATGTGATGGCAAAACATAAGCCCCACACTTGCTGGTTTCTGTCAAACCCCAGTGATTCTGTTTCATATACTGAATATACATTGATCCTTTCCTAGAAATGAGTTCCTTAACACTAGAAATATGCCAGTAATCTGGCACAGGTAATCTTATTTATCTACATGGAAATTCTCTCCTGTATGCTTTAGTCAATGAAATGTTTAGTAGCGTTGACCCAAAGCAAATTGTAGTTTTTATTGTTTCTAAGATGCAGGCAAGATAGATTCACTCAAACTTCATTAAAGTTTTCAATTCTACCCTGAAGGAAAATATCAAACATGGCTTAAGTCAATTAGAGATTCCTGGTATGACATGATTTTAATATAAAAGAGTATCTCAAATATCTCAAAAAGAAAGAGACTCAAAGCATGTGTAGCAAAGCTTCAGGATCAAGTCTCAGATTTATTAGTCATCCTTCAATACCTTGAGACCAATTCAATTTGTCAGAGCTGGATATTATTGCCATTTTCCACAGAATCCTGGGTTTTAAATCAAGGCCAACATAGCATCTAACCTTGGAGTGCAAAAGAATTTATAGTATTGCTGGAAGGACCATGTCTCAAAGGGATTTAAATCTTTTGAATAATCCATTCTGATTTTTTTTCCCCTAGAGGTGTAAAAGAGGACAGCTGCTACTATGTTTAGCAGATTAAGTAATAAAATCGCATGTGCAGCAAGAGTGATCCACACAGCAGAAAGTGATCCACACAGCAGAAATATTATGCATGTCTTCAAAATTTATCTTAACTTAGGATTTTACACTAAGAGAATCCTATGTGGTCTTCTAATCTGTTTTATGTGACTGAGATGTTTGTCTTGTGCCATGATTTAATTTGCTTTTCTTGTGTGTGGATGCTTTCGGAAGAATACTATTAATTTTGAATAAAAACTTTTAGGGCAGAAATTACACCATGACACATTATACCCCACCAGATGTATATGGAGTACATAAATTTTGTGTGTGTGTGTGTGCATACATTTCATACACACACATGCATCTTTCAGGATGGTACAATTAGACACTCTTAAGAGTTGTGTTTCGGTTGTTTACATTTCTGTCAAAATGCAACCAACTAAGCTGAAAGGTGTCATGCCTTAGGCTCATATGTTTAATTTCAGCGAAAAATACTTAAACCCTATCTGAAAACTAAGTAAAAAGACAGTTTTCCTTATATAGCAAAATTCTGACAGTCCATCTTTGATGGGCTCAATACTGCAAATCCCTGAAGAAGAATTTTGAAGTTCACTGAAAATGTGTCTTTCACCACCTTGTGAATATCTGTATTTGGGTAAAATAGCAAACTTTCAAAACAATATTGTTTGTAAATGCTCAGTGAAAATATTTTTTTAGCTGGAATTCTTGATTTTTCTATGTGTTGAGCATGTCCCACCCTAATGCTGCATGGCACTTCCCCTTCCTCTCAGCTCTGAACTCCTGCAGTTGATGTCAGATCCTGGTGCTTGATCTAAAAAGCGCTGCCTGTAAGATTGTGCCTTAAACACCACTGGTGCCCTTCCTGCCTAATCCAAAGTACGCAAAGCATCTGTAAAAACCTATGTGGGGAAAGTGGAATCAAGAAATAAGCTGTGCCAGGGTTGACAGGGACTGTTCTTCAGGGAGGGAAAGAAGGCAAAGGAGTAGGGGTACTGCTGGCCATTTGAGGAAGAGGCTGGTGAAAGATGAGAAGCGAGGCCTGAAGTGTCTGAAGAGTTAGGTGAGTAGAAGAGGATGAGAGATGTGGGAAGGCGGTTGTTCAGGTATTACAGCTGGTGGTGGGGTCCGAGGCTGTGACCCAGGAAGAGATGACCGGTCCAGGGAGATGGTCCCGAAAGGAATCGCCTGCCCGAGGTCCGGTGTCTTCCTCTCAGCTGCTGGCAGAGGAGCCCTTGCAGAAGCTGTCACCTCTTTAGTGATTGACAGCTCGTGATTCCAGCTCAGCTCTGCAGGGCAGCCTCTAGGCCAAACCAGACCAGAGAGAGAGACGAGAGGCTCGTGTGGCTGGTTCCGCACGAAGGTAGCTTTATTGTGGGTCCCCTCCGGCAAAGGGAAGCCAGGGACGAGCTCCCTCTCCTACAGAGGCGAATTGGTCTTCTTTTATAGGGATACAGGGGATCAGCAAGGGGACCAATGGATTACAGAGGGTCTGGGATAGACCAATGGGTTACAGAATGATCTGCATAGGGTATCCCAAAGGATTGTGGGTCTACTTTTCCTCGCCATGACCCAAAGTCGTTTCCTTTCCAGGGAGTCCTGCTGGGCAATTGCAAAATCTTTTATCTCAGCAGACATCCCTCCAGGGCAGTGGGTGGGCATATCCCACATTCAGGAGCTGCAGTGAGAAGCCACGGAGGAGACTTTGACAAGAGTCATGGTGGGTGAGACATGTAAATTAGATAAGCACAGGAAGAGAGAAAATGGATAACAGGTCGAAGTCTTTGTCAGAAGCCAGGATTTGGACAAGAGAGCTGTGCCAAAAGCTGAAGAGGTGTATGAAGAGAAACTGGACCTACACAGGTGAGACATATAGCTGGCAGTAGATCGGAGAAAGATAAATGTGGCTGAAACTGAAATTCTTTCTATTTCTGTATCCTGTACAATGCAATACATAAAAGCACCTAGAGATATCTGTGTTAGTTATCACTGATGTATTAAAGAACTCAGTTAAAAAAGAGCAGCAGTAGGCTTTGTATTCTGTGTTTCTCTCTTCTACAAGCCAAACATAACATTTCTACACATACTTGGGGTGCGGGCATCTCCTTAACATTTTACATGCAAAATAGTAAACTTGCCCCTTCAGGAGTAACTGATAGTTAAGTACAAAAAATTAAGTAATTAGACTTTTCTCCTAATCTTCAATTAAAGAATTACAGAAGGAAAGTACTATCCTCTTAGCTGAATTTCAAATCAAAATAGCCAAGGTGATACTTTAGATGGAGAATACACACATCAATCAGGGGGAATTTAGAGAACAGTGATTAGGATTTAGCTTGAAATACTGCAATTTTTAGTCACTTTCCTATTTGTTTATTCAATGAATTTATCCAAAGTATGGAATATTAGGAATAAAGCAAAGGACTACATATTAAGAAAAAAAAATTAAAATAAGAAAAATTTGGTTGTTGAGTTGGCCCATGCTGGCAGATGGCTGATGGAGTAGGTGCTTGTCCTTAATTAATCTCTTTTTCTTCTCAAAAATTAAAGTTTCTGAAGACAAGAGATAACAGAATTTCATTTAAGCAAATTACTTTACTGACGTTAGTCAACTAAAATAAGCAATGTTACTATTTAAAGTTATACCTTGCTTGAGCTTGAGTAAATAGATTATGACTTATTTTTTCACAAGCTTGTAGAGTTCCCCACATTAGACAATTTGATTGCTAATAAAAATGAAATATTATTTTTCAGGCAAAAGCAAACATTTTTAAAAAAGAGAAACAAAAATGCTACAAATGTCAAAAGAGAGTTAGACTTTTTTTCATTATCGCAAAGGAAGGAAAAAGGATTTAATCTTGGATCACAAAAAAAAAAAAAAAAAGGAAACTCTCCAGATCCTCCAAGATTCATAAACTGGAAGGCAGAAATTATTCTGAAGGCTGAAGAATTCATTCCTGCTGTTTCCCTGCTTAGTCTGGAATACAAAAAGCAAGCTATATCCATTCCCTAGCATCCTTGACAGTGCAGTGATGATTGTGCTATTGAAATCTAAATAAACTTAAAACTATCCTGAAGTTCATCATTTCTTTGGAGTCAAACAGACCCTAAGTAGAGTTCCCACATCTCAAAATATATTCATTCATTCATTCATTCATTCATAATTTATTTCTTTATAATGTTTAGTTGAATCTACATTTATTAAATTGAATAGGCCTACTACATAGATAGCAACAGCTGAAAAGCCACACCAAATTGAACAGAATAGTGATGAAGTCTCAGATATTAAACACCAAATAGATGCAGGCACCAAAAGCAGTCAGTGTTCTCCATTTCCAAGTGTGTTAAGAGCAGCATGAGAAAACACTTTGAACAAGATAAGAGTGCTTCACAGCATTGGGGGTGCTGATTGGCTGGTGATTTGGAAGGTTGAATTGCATGGCAATCTAAATGCATTTTGATTGTAACACAACTTCAAAATTGCCGAGACTTTAAACACTACTGATTATTCTAAATTATTAAATGAGCTAGAAGAAAATTACCTATGAAGCCAAAATAAGCCTTGATGATTTATATTAGTGGTAACAAAAGCATGTTGATATTAGTAAGACTGAGAAATGAACAAGTACTTTGCTTCTGGGACTGAAATTCATGAGAATGTGCAGATGTAAGAGTATTCATGCTTCCCGGAATATATATGTATTTATATATATAATTTTCCACTGTGGAAGAAAGACTGGGAGTCCTCACATCCTGAGGTTTTCTAATCTTAAATACCTTTTCTGTTAGAATATGTAATTCAATGTAAAAATAATATAATAGTGTAAAGGTAGATGGAGACTGAAAAAGGATGTTTCTTCTTCTGGAAAAACACCTTTCCTCAAAAGTATTTCTGGGCAGTGATATGGGATGTTTTATATCATGTAAATTGCTTTGCTGCTATCTAAGTATCTTAAGTATCATTTAGAATTTCTCATGTTTTTCCAACAAAGATTGCAGTAGGTTGAACAGATAAATTAAAGAATAATTCAAGTTGCTTTTTTGGAGATATTGGAGAAATTTAAGAGACCATAATAGCTCTGTTACTGAAGTGGCAAAGCATATCAAAAATATCTGATTAGCCATAAAGTTACTGAGGAAAAGTCCGGGGTTACACAATATAGAACATTCCATAAAAATTTTATTTCAAGTCCTCCAAAATTTCCCATGATATAAACTGGTTCCAGAACAAGAAATTTTATTGGTAATAATACTGATAAGCAAAGCACTTCAATTATAAGTTTAAACCTTTTTGAAGTTCCATTCACTAAACAAGGCTTTGAAACAGAATACATGCTGAAGAATTCTTTTTCTCAGTCAGGTCCTTCTTTTTTTCGTTGCAAGGCTGTTACCTAATTCAGGGCTCAGACACAGATTCCTGCTGCAGGAGGCTGTTGTGATTTAATCTGTGCTGGTAACTAAGGCCCACACATCTACTCACTCACTCCTAGAATCAGAAGGATAAAAGGGAGAAAACTTGTGGCCTGAGAAAAGAACAGTTTAATATTGAAATAAAACAATAAAACAAAATTATGGTGATCATGGCAATGCAACTAGTGTTACTACTACTACTCTACTAATAATAATAAAAATTATTGCTCATACGAAGTCAGTAGTTTGTGTCTGCAAAAATAGGATAGACAAGCCTGACGTGGATGGAGCCAGTATGGAGAGGTGTCTTAACAAGAATGAGTTGGAACTTGTTTGCAAAACAGTGATTCACAAGAAGCCCTCTGAGGCAGCCTTGCCCAGACAATCCCTATTTGGTTGTCAAGTTAATTTTAAGTGCTCAGAGTTTTGTTTCTCTCTGTGTCCAGAACTGCTTTTGTGGCATTTCTATTTTTCTATCTTTCCTGGAGACTGTACCATAGTGCACGTATCAAAATCTTTCTGCTGAAGGTAATGTGAAAGATTATATTAATTAAAAACCAGAAAATGCTATTTCCATCTACTGTTGACCTGCTTCCTTACCAAGGATGAGGGAGACCTCATCCTTTATTTTATTCCAAAGCCCTTGCACGGATTTACACTAAACTTCAGACTGTTACTTAGCACGTAGTTGATGGTGTAAGTTGAGGGACCTTCTGCCTCTACTGCAAACTACCATCATGTTTTCAGCTACTCCTGATTTGGCTTTGGGTTGCTTCAAACTGCAACAGTACACCAAAGATGCTAAAAGTATTAGCAATTCCTACTATTAACACATGCAGAGACTTAACTTTGTGAATTCTCTGTCTTGTATATTAAAAAAACACAGATTGAAACCTCATTTTTAGCAACTTACATTTTTGAATGGCAGGGTACAATCTATTGATTTTGCAACTGAATTATTCAAGTCACTCATTGGCAGTGAAATTATGCAGCTTCAAAAAAAGCTGAAACCAATACAAAATTCTAAAAGAAAAGTGCCAGGTATACAAAACTGAGTTGTTTAATGAAATGATAATCTTGTCTGCATGTGGAAAAATCAGTAGTGTCTCAAATGTGAAATAACAGATTATTGATAGTCATTAGACCTGATTCACAGCTTGGAACAAATCTTACATTTAATCAATACCAGCATTTAATTTTCAAAACTTCTACAAATTTGTAAATCCAAAAGAACTTATGACATGGAAAATGATACCTATACCACTTATATTTAAAAAAAGGCTTATATGCTGTTTGAAATACTTAGGTTAATGTTCCTTTCAAATATTGAGGATGCAGTTGTATTCAGATGCTCAAGAATTTTCAAACAAATGACAGCTTTCTTGACAATATTGACAACAGGTAGGCACCAAAGTACCAGCTCAGTGAGAAGAGAATTTAGCCTTTGGCTTGAAGCACTCAGTTTCAATCTCAAACCTTCCTATCTATCCATATCAAATTGAACAGTGCTGTGATTGAAAGTCTTATGCAGTGTGAAATAAGGAATTTTCAGATATGGATGTTCTGAGTTCAAAACTACTTGAACTATTTAGAAGTGAAAAAGAGCCAGGATATATCCCCCAGAAACTAGACATTTCATGAAGTTTAATTTTATGTTGGAACTTAATGACTTAAACTCTTTCATTATTTAGATCTGTAGTATAAGTTATCAATAAAGGACTTTGAGACAACTACCAAAGCACAGATCAACAGAATCTTAGCTTCTCTGAGCTTGTTTTGACTTTCCTTGTTTTGTTCAGATTAGCTGTTTGCTACAACTTCTCATTTTTTTCTATACCCAAGTACCATGTGCTTTATTTTATCCCCTTTTCCCTTGCACTGTGGTGGTTCTTTTGTGTCCCACCCCTCCCATTTGTTTGCAAACTCCTCATCCTTCCCCATAAACGTAACACCAAAATGTAATGAACAGCTCTCATATGGTCCATTCTTTCCACATTATTCTCAAGATTTCAACTCGTGTGTGCTTGAATTCACTTTATTATTATTATCTTAAAAGTAATGATCTTTAGCATGTTTTGATGGAAGCAACAAAACTAAAAATGATTTTAGAATTCTGTTTCATTTTCTTCTTTAAGCGAGATCCCACAATCTCCCCTCTATGGTTCACTACAAAAAGGCCTGTAGAATGTTGCCTAAAACTGTGATATTTTTGTCCCCTGAACAACTTCTTTTTTCCCCCCAAACTTGGAGTAAAATAAAACAAACAAACAAACAAAAAAGTCCCAAAACACACAGGCGAAACCACAAAAACACAATCAAAAAAAGATAACTACTTAGCTGTTCAGAGAAATAAAGGAATTTTTAAATGTTAACAAAATATTTATTAAACAGAATTTTTTATAAAAGAAAAAATGTTTTGTGCGTGACATCTCCGTTCAAGGACTATACATCTGTTTAAAATGATCTGTTTGCCTGTGAAGAGAGAAAAAAGAACCTACAGTTTGCCATACAAGATAAGAAAGCATCTTGCCTTTGGCAGTAACTAATAGTCAATGTTTAACAGAAAGGCAAAAGTCACAGTGAATGCCTCTAGACAAATATTAAACATTCAGACTGGGGTAAATGGTGGAAGGAAATGTGTCTCTTGACCTTTGCAGGAATCAGCATGCACCTCAACACACAGACAGGTGAGAAATGCAGAATCAGTCACAACTATTAATCATGTGAATGCTTGATTTTTCAATCTGATTTAAAATCAAACTTTTAAAAAAATTATTATTTTTCCCCAAATTATTTTTTTACATTTAAATTATGTTGTTAACTTTTCACTGAAGATGGAAAGCTTTCCAAAGGAAATATAATTGGAGCAATAAATACCTATGTTTATTCTAAAAATAGCTGAAATGAAAAACTTCAATTTTAATGAAAATATCATCTCCCTTTTTTACTGTTTGAAACCCACAAATATATGTGACTTCTTGGACACTACAGAAATTTTGATATTTTTCCAAACGAATTTTCCAGTGTAGTTTATGAGATAGAGACACAAAACTTCATTATTTTGAAAAATTAATTCAAGGTGGTGCTACATGTTTGAAAATAGAGAATTTGAAGAAAATAAGAGATTTCTTAGAGCTTGGTTTTATTAATTGAAAGAAATTCTTCTTTTCTTCTTCTTCTTTTTAAACTGCTTCATGCTTCTCCCATAGTCTCTCTTCAAAAAGGGAAATAAAGTATTATAAATTTCAGGAGAAAAAAGTCCATTGACTTTTGAAAAAAACTTTATTCCAACTCAAAGTGTACAGATGCCATTTCTGTTCAATTCTTTTATTCCTTTCAATTGGAGTAAAGACCTCACAAAATATTTTTAAGGGATGTTAAGTGAATTCCTAAAGTTAAAAGGTAATAAATGGCAAAACGAAAGGAGTTGATGAGTGGGGAAAAAATAAAAATTATTGAAATAAAATAAAATAATGAAAAGAAAATATTGAAAGGCTTATCAGTTATAGAAATCACTGTCACAATAACTTGAATACTAAGTTGTTCACACTATGAAAATACCTATCTGCTTTCAACAGCACCATTCTGAAGCTAAAGATGTGAAAAGTTTTTTACATGTATAATTGACTGAGAGAAGGCACTATGTCTAAATTAGAAATAATTGTATGTAATAAATTTTTAATTTTTTGTGATTGACCAGAAGAAATTGTTTGAGGTTTGAGTTGACCAATAGTGGTAACTCATAATTTATTAATTTTATCCCCACTTCACCACTGCAAATGGGGATCCCTGCAGAAGGAACATGACTTGGGGTTTCAGATGCTGAAGATAGCTCAATATTTTTCTCTTTAAACACTAGTTAGCTAGTAAACTTTTTTCTTCTCTAAATTTGAGGGCCAGAGGAAAAGAAGACAGGAAAAAAATATTTTTAGTGGTTTGATGATATTTATGTGTTTAGTATAAAATTTTCATTAATTGCCAAAGAGCTACAAGGAGTACCAGCACAATTTAAAAAGTATAACCTCTAACTATGATAGGGTGCTATAATGCATCATCAGCAACTGTAAGGAAAAGAATGTTTTTGGAATTTCCATTAAAGCCGGAATGTCAATAATATTGCATACTGAGAAAGTCACCTACCTGAGGTTTAATTGGATAGTTATGCTAACAAGAGAATATGTGGAAATTTTTGCTCTGTGGTATTCAGACGCTGAGACTTGGGGCATGTAAAACATTTTTGTGGCAGTTTAAGTTACTACAGGAGCCACCCACTATATTTTACCACTTCCACAGAAGAATTAGCCAAAGAGAACGCATATTCATAGTGCATGTGCTTCCATGCAGGTCTGGCACCTTAATGCAAACCCAGTTTAATTGTATTTTTAAGCCAAGGAAATTCAATCCAAGACTCCTACGGGTGTGTAGGTAGGTGTTCCCTTCTGACAGCTTTGCCGTGGAAATAGAAACCTCAAGCAGAAAAACAAGGCAAGCAGCAGCAGTGATACCATCTTTACTTCAACAGGACTCACCAGAGTTCATCTGTCAGTGTTGTTAGCTCCCCAAGTAGAGATCAAAAGAAGCAATTAAAATTATTTCCATCAGATTTCTCTTTTCAGATGGTATTTCTAATGGGAATTCTGAAACAACACTTTAAATACCTTTCATCTCATTTTCAGATTTAAAAGATTAAGTGTTCTTCAACTTATCTGAAAATCAGAATCTTTTGTGTCTGTAAAGAAATTCCTGGAGCCAAATTAAGACATATAAGCAGAATGCCTTATACATTGTTAAGTAGGGTAAGATACAATGTAAGTATGTCACCATATCAGTCCCTACTGGGGCACCTGGAAGCAAATGTGTCCTGAGAATATCTATTTTATGAGCGATTAATTCACCAGAATAAATCCAGGCCCATATACATATATTTTTTAACCTGATCTAACCCGTAGTTACATGTAGAAACATTTTATTTTTCCTGTAATTTCAGTGTTAGTTTTTTTCCCTTCAATGAATCATCTGTTTCTTGTTAACAATATTGTCAAAGACTTCTTAGATGACATATAGTACATTTTGAGGTTCCACACATCAGCTTGCTTCAGCCTACAGCATCTGATGTTACAAGAGACATGAAAAATGACATGACCAATGAGACTTGATAAAATACGTTACAATCCAAAGCATTGCTCTGAAATGACATTTTCTTCATTATTTTGCAACATTTTGTTGTTTGTACATTCTCAGTGTAAGTTTTTTTAGTTTGTAAAGGTGGCATTAAAGCAATGTGAAAAAGTTTATATGGAGGAAAGCACTGGTCCCAAATATTAATAACAATGCTGATAGGATTCTAAGAAAACAGGACTTTATATGCATAATGTGGGAAAGAAGCTAAGAAGCAGAGATGGAACAATGAAATAATATATAAACATAATCCATTTCAGTTTTAAAATAATTCATAGGCAAAAATGTTACTTGAAGAAGTAAATCTGACTATAAAACCTGCCAATATATGTTAATGGCCCCTGTGAACTGGACAGCATAAATATGTGTGTGAGCACACATATTTTATAGATATATGTATATATGTGCGCATATATGCTACAAGCAAAATTTCTAAATGCTTAGCTCTGCATGGATAAATGAAAAGATTAAATGAAACCAGGAGAACAGGAGCAAGAGAACAGAAATCTGTAGGAAGAAGAATAGTAAAACAAACGAGAGTATTTGGATTCAGTAGAGACATATATTACTGTGACCCAAGAAACACAAGAATTG
The DNA here is from genome assembly GCF_020740725.1 of Corvus hawaiiensis. NCBI lineage: Eukaryota > Metazoa > Chordata > Aves > Passeriformes > Corvidae > Corvus > Corvus hawaiiensis. The sequence goes on from NC_063213.1 coordinate 53,740,950, forward strand.
CCTCTATTTGGAGATAATTATCGGGGACTGCACATATACCAATGCCTAAGGGAGTTCAACGGAGATTGTACTTCAAAAGACTTAGAAAGGAACCTAAAAATTTATTTTAAAATTATCATATTCCTATTACTAGATGTTCTTCACATTTTGTCATAGAAAAGGTCATCATGTGTAAGAAATGCATCTTAAGATTCTTGATATTTTGCTCTTTATTAATATGTATTTATGTAAATATTAAGTTGGCTTAATTATTAGGTTGTGGATGAAAAACAGAACTTAAATAAACCATTCAAAAATCAAGTGCGCTTAACTTGTAATATAGTTTCTTTCTAATTTCTTTCCCAGATATTACATTAAATGTTTTATGCTTCATCATCAATCTACTTTTAAACATCTGCAAAATTCGAATGCATCCAATTATATTAATTTCATTGGAAAACTGTTGAAATGAAAGACGCATTTTAATAATGTTTTGCATATTATTTTCAGAACTGAATTCATAAAAGTTAAAATAATGTGAAGTATAATATTACTCATTCATATTTTGTTGTTTTGCCATTGTTTTTAAGTAATTTAAAGTATTAAAATTTTACTTAGGAATTCAATTACAATGTAACTTTATGCTCATGGTAATAGCGCACAGTATGTGACTTGATTTCCTGAACACTTCAAAAACATTATGGTTCATATATTTATTAGCCATAGTGCTTTTGTTACAGAATCCCTGCATATTTATTTTGTGAGTTTTTTGATGTTGCTCAGATATCTCTTTTCAAATTACCTCTGTTGACACTGGTAGGAATTATATAAAGAGAGAATTAGATCTTTATTGAATTAATGCCTGATTTTGCTCTCTGAGTTTTGGTACTGAATTAATTGGAACTCCAATGAGACATTTACAACAAATTCTGAAAAACACCTTTTGATCTCCAGTAGCAAAATTTTATTTTGCTTTACAAAAACTGTGAAGATCTCATGTGATACCAAACTGACATAAGGTCCTCGCTGATAATGAATACAGATCTATGTTGGATTCATGTTCAGTAATCCAACTTTTGTATTCCTATTCTAAAAAAGAAACATTATATGGCAGAGAAGCCCTTTGTAGACACAAAAAATTTTGCTTTCAGGCTAAAGTGGAAAAAGACAGAACTGTGCTACTTAAGTTTTCAATGAGATATTTGGACTGGGATGTAGTTGAGATAATAGTATTAGCTTCAAATGGAAAGTATGGGTGTACTAGTTTGAAAACAAACTAGTGGGAGACACCAAGTCAGAATAACAATTTAATAGGGAAATAAAAGGAGAGGGGGGGAAAAAAATAAAGGTGGATAACACTGGGTTAAACTGACAGAGTCAGGATACAACCTGGCACCCTGTTAGTCAGGGTGGTGGTAGCAGTCTGGTAGAATGGTGTCTGCAGTCCTCTGAAGCGGTGATCCTGTAGAAAAAGGGTCTGCTCTTCCTCAGAAAGTCCAGTGGTAGCTATGTAGCCACCTGTCCTGTCCTCTGGAAATCCAGTGGAAGGGTTGTCTCTGGTGTTCAGAATCTCAGATTATATCCAGGGTGGAATGCTTGATTCCTCCCTCTGGGAGGAGCATCTCACAATGGGGTAATGAGTCATGAGGCGAAGTGTTGATTAGGCTCATTAACAGAAGATAGTCCGGAGGGAGTTATCTCTGAGTCATGCAGCAGGACAATGATGGGCAATTAACAGAAAGATAGTCTGGGGGGAGGAGGCAAGGAAACACTGCCCCACCTGATTTCAACAGCTCATGAGGATGGTAATAGAATACACTGCAACCCAGGACAATGGGATAGTAATTGACCTCTGTGTCAAGGGCGCAGTATTCCTACAGGCTGCTGAAGATAGTGAGATACTCCTGGTCTCACTCTTCCTCATATGGCTATATATATATGTATACATATGTATAACTTTTCCAGTAGAATAGACAAAGTCCTAGGAGTGACTACATATGATGGTTTTTTACTACTTTAGGATACTTCCACAGCTCAGCCTGCCTTCTGGCGAGCTGCGTGCACATCATTGCATGTCTCAGTTTTACACTTCTCACTGCTCTTGTTCCAGTGAAAGGAGCTGGAAGCTATTATTGCACACCACCAAGGCACTTCTATTTTCTGTGATTTCTGAGATGTCTCATTTTATGCTTTGTTCCATTTCAGATAATGTTTCCCATATTTATTTTTATGCTGTTCCAATTTTTCATTTGTTGTTACTGTGAAGATAGTTTTGAAAAATAATGATAAAATATACATCCATTTGTGAAGACTGATCATGACACTTGCTACCTATTACAAATAAGCTTCTGTGAGAATCCCAGAAGTACTGTCACAAGTGGGCTGTCATGGTTTATTGACTAATCAGCAAAGAGTTGAAGTCTTGATTGGCTTTATTTGTCGGTTTATTGAGACAGGGAGATAGGAAGTACTGGACAGATTAATTAATTTTTGCTGGGGAATCCAAACTTAATCTAAGTCACTTTTATTGATGGCTGTGTAAAAGAAGATGCGTTTTGAAAAAAAAATCTCATGAATTGTCACTTTTGTCACATATTAATACTCACTTCTTCCTTTTAACTGCTTCCATTCTGGTTTCTAATATAAATATCAATTTTAGCATCCAGAAACAACTTCTTGAATGTTTATGAAGCAAGGGTTAACCAGGATCTAAAGGGTATTTAGAATAAGCAAGTGAAATAGTTATTTAAAAGATGTGTGTGTATATATATATATATATACACACATTCTTAAACTGCATTAGGTCAAAGATAAAGGCTTTTTTACCCTTGTATTGAGACTATATATGAAAATTATGAGAACATCTAAATTATTATAATTTACAACATATAGAAGATAAAGTAGTGGGAACAGTTTTAGTCAGTATAGATAACATTTTATAAAATATAACCTCAAGAACTGTGGAAGAATGAACACAATTTTCACACTCTCATCAAGTTTGGAAACTCAGGGTTACAGTTCAAGTATGTTCAAAGCTCACTATTCATTTTACTTAATAGTTACTGTTATTCTGTGATCTTGTGTTTTAAACTACAGGTCTGTTGTTTTATATGACAAACTCCAGTTTTGAGCCTTTCAGCTAGATTGGCATATTAAGCTCTTTCATCACTCCAGCATATAAATATTTCCTCTGAAAGGAGCTGAGAGAGGACAAGAAATAAACCAGGAATGTTAAAAGAGATTTCCTGAATTATTGTTCTATAAATAAACATTTGTTCTACAAATAACCATTTGTTCTTATGCGACAAGAAATAAATTAAAGCATTGCAAATTCATAAATTTGTGGAAGAAACTTATACCTTTTTCTCAGAGGCATTTTTTTTAAAAAAAAGTCTATTGTAAAGCACTACAAAATAATTTCTTTATCCAAAAGCTCTGAAGCAGTTATTAAACCAGCTGTTTTCAAAAGTACACAAATCTGCTAAGTTGCAGTTGGGTAACTGTTAAATGTTAAAGCAGTGAATGATCAGCATGTAGCAGATGGCCTGGGAATGGGTTAGAAAATGGCAATGTTAATACCACCAGACTGAGATGTTCATTTGTGCTGTGGTATGTGCAGGCTGGGTGAATAATGAAGGCTCTGTAATAATTGTGTAAATCCCAACATTATTAAATCGATTCAGCTGGGGTTTCTTAATATATGTGAAGCACTTGATGTACTTTGAGAAACACCTCCTCTTTTTGCTAAAGCTGTTCTCATTAACTCATACTGCTTTATTTGCTGTGACCTCAGTGTTCCTGTTTAGTAATGAGAGGAATAAAAATTAGAAATCTGCTTTAACTCTCAGTATGAGAGAGGGGAAAATATTCCAGAAACTCAACACCTATCCCACTTTTTTTTTGCAGATTGGCCATTATTTGAATTGTACACCTTCTTTTTTAGGATTTAAAAATTAAATTTCTCATAATAGGAATAGGGGAAGGAAAATCAGGACCTAGTCAACTGATAAAAGTTGTTTTAAGGAGGCCAAATAAAAGAGTACATAAAATCAATAACCCCAACAGGTATCTTGCTCCAACAGGTTATCAAAGCTTGTTCCTGCCTGCGTAATGCTAAAAGGCAGAATAATTTTTTATAATTAGAGAGGATGTAGATCAGGAGTAATGCACTAACAATATCCCATGTGACAACCCCCAGAGGATGATCACCTATGGTGTCGAGGTAAAACATGAATGAAAAATAAGCAAAAAGTCAACACATTATAAACATGCTACAGGCAGATGCACAGCTAGCACACAGTCCCTGGAGTACCATTCTTGGATACGTGCAGGTGTTAGACTTTTTAAAACTGTTGCGCACCTACAGGAGTTTGTACCTGTGAACTGAAAATTCTCTTTATCCCTCAGCTTTTAACAGATTAGGTGGAAGGTGAAGGTTATTAATACAATATTATTTTTCAACACCATGGGTAATATGTTGCTTTAACTGTGCCTGATGAGACTTACATTGACATCTATGCCAGGACTGATGGTAAGACAACAGCCCTCTGCATCAGTATGAGGCACCATGCATGATTAACCATCAAGGAAGCTGGAAACATAAATTCTGCCAATTCCTGTCATTAGCTACTGCTTATACATTAGGAAAAATCAATAAGGAAACAAAGAATTTACTAGTATTAATTCCATTTTATAATAACCCATACTACAGTCCTCAGAAAAATAAAACCTTTAAGAGACGTCTATTAATAGTTCTGTTTGAAAATGCTGGATGGTGAGGCACTGAAATGGATGCCCCATCCCTGGAAGTGTTCAAGGCCAAGTTGGATGGAGTTTGAGCATCCTGGTCTGGTGGAAGGTGTCCCTGTCCATGGCAGGGGGGTTGGAACTAGACGATCTTTAAGGTCCATTCCAAGCCAAACCATTTTACCGTTTTATGGTAACTGAAAGATCTAGAGAAGATACTATGTTTTACTTATCTGTTAATCAGCAGTATATTGCTACACACAAAAGATGCAATATCCAAGATGGCAGTAAATTCTAATGCTATCTCACTGCTAAAATTCCAAATGTCTGCAAGAAGTAAGCAGCCTAATATTCCCCCTTCCTCAGCTGTGGATCATTTTGCAGAAGAGACATCAAGGAAAAACTTTCTACTAATTTTATAGAAAGCCATCCCAGTCCTTGCATTTGTGTGAAACAGTTTTTCATTACATGGTGGTGAAAAAAGTGAAGCTGGCTAGAATTAATACTAAATAAAAAGTCATATTTTGATCTTAGACACATTGCTATAACCCTGCAAAGGTTGTAAATGTCACTTGAAGTGTCACATGCTTAGCTAAGGACAGAATTCGTCACTCAGATTGCAGGATAAAAAGGGACTGCAGAGCTCTTTAGGATGTCTGTGTTTTGCTTAGATCTGCAGTATAGTACAGCCTATGGGAAATGAATTTGGTTAGCCAGACATAGTTAAGTAGATTTAAGGATGAGACAAATTTTACAGGGGTAATAAAGTGATTCTTCCAACAGTCCTCTTCCCAACTCCAGTTGCTACTGACGTAAACAGCGAGTGAATTTGATAAAAAAATTTCTGCCAGAACATCATTATTCTATACCAGTCTTCAAATTGTGTTTTCAGGTTCCTGTAAAAAGCTATGGCCAGGAAAAATCTACATACCCCTCAGTTTCTTTTATCAGAGTGTAGAGAAATAGCCCTGCATAAAACAGCAGCAACACAAATTTTAATTTTAAGGTCTTCAAAGATTGTGTCTGTAATACTTGTAGAGTGTGAGTTATCTAAATCATGCCTGTCACAGAAGAGACAAACCAAATGGCAACCTGTAGCAGGTGGATTTTACTTAAGAGCCAACAAGAATACTTCTACCCTATTTCATTACTTCATGCTTTCAACTCCCGCAGCATTACCCAGTCTTGCCTTCCCTTCCCATCACTGAGATTGCTGCTGGTCTGGGACAGCTGGACTTAAAGACCTGTTGGTTTCATGCAATCCAACTGTTTGCAGCTCTAGCTGTGTTCCTAGGTCTCCTCCAGCAATGGCTGGCGCATTTCAAAGCATATCTCCTACAGAACAAGGCTTGCCCAACCTCAAGAGTTTATATGCAGAAGCACAACATATCAACAGCTTCCCAACTAGTTCTTTTGACAAACGTATAGTGTGTGCCTCTACACTTCAGAGGGTCTCATGTGTGTAACTTCTGCTTAGTCAGGCCATACCTGACATTTACAGCCAGCCTACACTGGCTGTAGGTCACCAGGGTAGGCTTAAGCTTGAGAATTCAAAGGCTCAGTTTGAGACATCCGTGCACAAGCACATACGCACACAATTATCTGCAATACACAAGCATTCAGAATCTAAAGAATTCCTCTTCTACCAAAATTCATGAACCTCCAGAAGAAAAGTCAGTATTTGCACCATAATGGAAGTTTGAGAGTGATTTAGCGTGTATCTCTATAAGATGTGCACACGTAGAGTGTATGCAGTGGGGAAGCAAAAGTCCTGGTGCAAAACAGACATGACAAAACAACAGTAGATGCCTCAGGGGTTAACAAATAGTGACTTATTAAATAGTTTCAATTTGTCTAAACCTATTTTTACTTTCAGTATGTTTCTAAAAACTTGCTTATGAGGAGGAACAATAGAATTGGACCTGCTATGAATTACAGTTATTCAGATGTGTACCTTTTATGATCTTCTCTTGAAACTGAAGCACTAAAAATGGCTAACATATTGATTGAACTTAGAAAAAAATCCCAGAGAATATTACTGGTTGTAAAAGCAGTCAGGGCTTAGTTTTGTTTGCTTCATTCATTTTCCCTATTCATCCTGTTTCCAGATCATTAATGAAGACTAAAAACAGTCCCAAATTGCACCATTTAGCAAACTCTGTACTTTATATTTCCATGTTTAGAAAACACTATTTTGTCAGTACCAATCCATAACAGTAGTTTGCCTCTTATCCCAAAATATCTGTATTTTCACATAGCTTTTGGCTTTTTATGAGGAGTTTGATTGCAGCATTGCTGAATAAAAATAAATTATAACTGTCAGTTCCTGTTTACTTACTGTTTTGCTGACCAGCTTGACATATCTATCAAATAGGTTGGAGTCATATTTTCCCTTTTTTTGTAGGTGATCTGGTTTCAGTCATATCTTATCATGTCCCAGTATTTCAAAGAAAGTTTATAAAAGAATACAAAGTCTTCGTGTGAAGCTTGTATTTTACTCAAGTACTTTAAATAATAGCGTTTACATAATGGAAGACTATTAACTGTGTTAGGTAGGCAATTGAGCAGAATAATGGTGCTTTAAAATTTTAAAGTGAATGAAATCTATATTCACCCAGATATTTTACAGTTTCAGGATTCATTATTTGTTTCAAACCATTTTTGGAAAGCTGTTCACAGTCATTTAGAGAGTAAGGTAAAAAGTTACCCTTCATAACTTCTGAATGCCATGCATTTTTTAAAAAAATTCACTTATTTTTGTAAGTGGCGCAGACACGAAACTCTTTAGTTCCTTCAGAGATTTGGGTGGACTGATTTTTTGTGGCTTTTTCCTAGGAAAACTAGAAAAATGTCTGAAATATCTAAAACAGTTTTGTAATCAAAATCTCATTTGAAAAAGAGGAAGTAGTGGAACATTGAAGAATGTCATTGCACGGGTGTTGAAACAGGAGGAAAAAAGGAATTGAGTCCAGTCAACTTCAATTCTGAAAGAGTCTGGAAATGATAATCAAAGAAATTACTTGCAAGTGTATGGATGACAGTAAGATGATGAACAGCAGCCAAGAACAAATTGAGTGAAATCTCCATGTTTATGCTGGTTTTTGGCTGAGATAAAGTTAAGTTTTCTTTATAGTAGCTGATATGGCACTATGTTTTGCATTTGTGCTCGAAATGGTGTTGGTAATTCAGGGATGTTTTAGCTATTGCTGAGCAGTGCTTACACAGATTCAAGACCTTTTCTGCCTCTCACCCCACTCCATAAGTGAGCTGAGAGTGCATGAGGATTAGAGAGGAGGAACAGTTGGGACAGCTGATCCCAGGTGACCAAAGGGTTATCCTGTATCATATGGCATCATGCCCAGAGTATAAACTAGGGAGAAGAAAGAAGGAAGGGCGAGAGGAGGAACGTTCAGAGTGATGGCATTTGTCTTCTCAAGTAATGGGTACATGTGATGGATCCCTGCTCTCCTGGAGAGGCTGAACACCTTCCTGCCCATGGGAAGTAGTAAAGGAATTCTTTGTTTTGTTTTGTTTGTGTGTGTGTCTTTTGCTTTACCTATTAAATTGTGCTCATCTCAACTCACAAATTTTCTTATTTTTACTCATCTCATTTTCTACCTGTACCAGTGGGGGAAAGTGAGTGAGTGACTGTGTGCGGCTTAGTTGCCAGCTGAGACTAAATCACAATAGTGATAAAGGAACAGGTGTTAGGATAGGAAAGAAGTAATGGAAAATCTGTGATTTTAATCTGTTAAATCATGTATCACAAAACATTCCCGTAAACAAGCTGTGGGAAAAGATTCTGGATTAAAGTTCTACTCTCTTGCAGCAAAACAGGTTAGACCTCTCAATCCAGAAAATAAGTTTTCAACAACTCACTTTAACATAGAAGACTGTGTCAAGCAGCATTAATAGTCTTCAGTATTTTCATTGGTAATCTTTTTGAAGGATTACAAAATTGCCTTTTCTCAGAAATTATACCAAGCCAAATAAGGATATGCTGGTGACAGTGTTTCAATTAAGAAAGCATAAATAAGTTTGAGATGTGATCTAGAAAAAGTACAATTATTTTCTATGAAGATAAATCAAATGCATGAATGCTGTCCGGTAGCATTTCTTCAGAAAACGGAACTGGGCTTTTGTAAGCCAATCGTAAACTGAATACGAGACAGTAATGCCACAGAATTGCAGAGAGGGCAACCTGCATAGTGGAATAAATAAATATGAGGACAGTCTACAAAATTAGAGAAGAAATATTTTCACTCCATGCATCTCAGCTGAACTACAGAATTCTATTCTGAGACGTGTTTCAATGAAGATGTGAACTAGTTATGCCTGTGATAGAGGGGAGACTGATCAAGTTCTACAGAACATGACCTAGTTACTGAAAAAAATTGAGCTATTAAACCTAAATAAAAGAAGAAGGTTGACAGAGGATACAGTAATATATTCAAAGTTATGTATAATCAGAATGGAAAATAATATATCATCTCAAAGGTCCACCTTGTCTGTTACAATGTTTATAGCAATGGTCAAAAACAGAATCTCAAAGAAAGTAAGTACAAGGAAAGATGCCAAAACTTCTCAACCTTTAACTGTTTTCAAGTGATGGACTTCCTGAACTGGAGGTAGTTTTCATGTATTTAATAAGTCTCAGCATTCAATGTGCCTAAAAGGATTTTGAAAGATTGGTACAGTGATAAAGAAAGAATCTGTTCTCCATGCATGGGCAGATTGGACTGTGAGCAATGGACTTCAACTACATCAACAAAAATTTAGGTTATATTTAAAAAAAAAAAATCTAGTGGTAACAGATAACAAAGTACAAAGGCAGTTTAGCTGAGGAGCTTGTGGAGTCTTCAACGTTATTGATCATTAAGAAGAGACAAGCACTCTATGGGATTGATGTAAGAATCACATCCGGTATGGTGGCAAAAAGAATAAAACTGCTCATGTTCCCCTGTATTCCTGTCTTTCTGTACTTCTATTGATTCCTGATAAATTTTCATTATATTTTTACATTCTTACAGTGACATTGACTGCTCTGTCTTTCCTAAGACACTAACTCCAAATTAGGTAGCTCCCCCAGCAACTAACTACACTATGAATCAATAATTTTAATCTTTCCCATAGTTTATTACAGGAAATTCTGGTATGAATACTTTGTTTATATTTAGATTTTTCATTTTTCCAGGTTACTCTTTTTATATTATTTTTTTTCTCATAGGTTTTCATTTCTCAGTTTTCCTTTATAAGTTAAATAGAAAATCTGTGCATATGTCATTTACTCTCTGCATTTCAGAGTAAGAAGCAGAAAAAAACTCTTTTAATTAATGTGTTTTTAAACACAATGAAAACGCCATGCCAACAGCAAATGCAGCCATCTTCCTGGCTGGCAAATAATTCTGGGAGCAAATAACTCTAATGCAGAGAGCAGTATTAAGCCTATGCAACACTTAGTAATGTGGTCACATGCTGCCTCTTTATTTTGATTGAATTCTATATTCATTCTGATAAAGCTGTCTGTCATTTAAATCTTCTGTTCAAATAATCAGACAGAAAAGCATGTGAACAGTTTATGACCCTTGAAAGGAAACAGAAGAGGGATAGAAAACATTTTCAGAAAACTTGTCCGCTTTCACTCTACTCATAGTGAAAACAATCACTCTGTGTGAAAACAGATCTCTGTATTGTCAAATCATTTCAGGTAAACAAGAAGTTTCTTACTTACTAGCAAACCAGATCAAAATTAAAGCCTTAATTTATAGGTGAAAGTGTATTGAACAAGTGCTAATAAAAAGGTCTCACTCTGCTTTTCATGAAAAAAGACAAAATTTCTTAAACTGCCATAAACCAGATATATACACAGATAACTATTTATTTTTATATAAAAAATATAAAACTGCAAATCATAAATGGTGAGTATTACTAAACTAACACAGTGTATTGCTCAGAAGGGATGCCCATGTCAATCAATGCCAAATCTACAAGCTTAGTCTTGTTATCAATATATACAGTAAGCTTTCAAAATGTGGAAAAATACCTACTTTTGAGAAGTCTAGGCTATAACACTAGCCTTGAAGATTTGAGCTACAGTCTCCAAAAACTTAATAAAACTGAATTTAATTACAAGCCTTTTTACTCTACATTAAAATTAATCAGTACTTCCTTTGTGTTGCTCCTCTTCTGTGTAACATGTGGGTCCAGATGGTTCTCAAAGACTGTAATTTCTAGGGATTTTGAGCAACACATTTGTATTCTGTAATAGAAGGCATTTGATCCTTTATTTGATGTTGGTTCTCAGAAAATCCCTACCTTTAAAAATTCATGAGAGGATTGGAGTGGTAATCTAAGCAGCTGGTCATTTTCCTGTTCAGGTCTTTTAAATCTAGCCAAAAAAACCCAAACAAAACCAAGAAAGAAAAGATTTTTAAACAGGTTCACGGTTTCCAGGTCCTAATAAAGATAATAGACTGTGAAATTTCATCTGTAGAATTTAAAATGTCAAGAATCTCAGCTAATGAAAACAGCAATTGACTACAGGGATAGTTATATTACCTGATCTGTTGAAGCAAAAAACCACACTTAGCTGAAGGGGTTTTTTCTCCACAACTTAAAGCCACATTTTTTATGAGTAAATGGATGAGCCAAGAGGTTGTGAAAAAGATTAGATAGGCCTTTTCTGCTTAGCTAAGTGGTCTGATAAGACTCAAATCAGTGCAGAGTGATGGCCAATATTACCTGATGTGTATTATGTGGCATATAGAAAATTGGCTCAATGTTTAATTCTAGTTCAGCAAGATCAATTGTTCATTTTACAAGAATGATCAATTGTTCAGCTGCTAGTTGATCATGATGAAAAACACAGTCCAAGTTTATGAAAATAACAAATAATTTTTTATACTTAGGCATACTTTTTCTCAAAAGGAAAGTGTATGTGATCCTATACTTGTGTTTTCATCAGTTACGTCATGTCTGGAAGTGGAAGTGAAAATAGCAGTTATACCAGAAGAACATGTGCAAATGCAAACACTAAATCCTGAAAAAGGGCTTGTTTATTTTAAAGCACCAATGAACTATGTGATTCTATATCTATGTGATTCTGTGCACTTCTATATGTACTCGTGTGTCTTAAAATTACATATTATATCCATTATGAATAATTGAAATAAAAGGTTTTATAAAATACATGGTAAATGTGGAAACTCTTAGTCCAGTTCAATAAAATTAAATTGTATTGGAAACCTCTCTGAGATAATTTTTTATTAAATGAATATGAGGTTCTCCTAAAGTAGAACTTAAATTGTGAGTAAGGTCATAAATTTACTCAGATAAATGGGTGAGGGAGGGATGAAAAATATGTATTATGTAATATTGTGATAAAATATTATAAAGTCTTTTCAGAAAATATCTAAATACATAAGTTTTACACTTATGTCATGCAAATACGAAGAGAGTTTAAGCTGAATTTCTGCAGTCAGTCCTAAGGCTATGCTACATTTTAATAGCTTTTCTGTCACTAATGAAAATAAAGATGCAAAGCACTGAAATATATAAAGAATAATATATATTTCCTTTATATTCCAATATCTCATAAATGTACACATTTCTTTCCTAAAAATAACATTTTAATAAATTTTTAATAAACATTTACTAAATTTTGATACCGTGGTTTTTTTAGCTTTTAAAAAGTTAGCTTTTGTTTCAGAATTCCCTATGAAAATTTTATTTCCATGCTTTTCTCTCATTTTATCTTTGGTTCATTGTTTTCTCTCCTTCCTTATCCATATTTTGACAATGATTTCTTTTTGTCATTGCAATCAGTAAAAATGCAAGGGATTTTGACCTGTTAGGTAGCAGGCTTTGGTATTTGGGGTTTTATTTATTTATTTACTGGCAGATGCTGTGGCAGCATGCAGCAAATTCAAGTGGGAACAGAGGGAGAGGAGGAAGAAAGGAAAAAGATCATCATTTGGGTTAACAGTGATTGCCATAAACATGCATGTGGTACTGCTCTCTCCAAATCTAATTACTGACATGAATAACAGGAGTAGAATTCTCTGATAGGTTGGTTCAAAAGCACCCAGGGAATTTGTATGAAAGGACAGCATTTGCCAAATCATCATCTGTGTCCCTTTTCTCAGAGAGCTCTGTGGGAAATATCTGAAGTGTAAACATGAGTGGATTATCAGCTTTCATGGTATCATTGCATTGCACCTTTCCCCCAGCAAAGAGAATGAATGACTGACTCTCTTTATAATGATCTCTGGTGAAAGATGGTAGTTCTCATGGATTAGATGGAATTTAACATGTCAGAGAGAATATTTCCTCAGTACAAATAAAAACTGACTTTCAAGGAAGTTGTATGTAAGTTACTGTATTTCAGTTTTAATGAATTCAAGTGATCAAGATAGCAATTTACACTGGATAAGAAAATCTATTTAAAAATTGCAAAGCAGAATTTAAGGACATGGGTACTAAGGGTTAAAATTCAGGGGAGTTTAAACTGGGTTAAATTTAAAGGGTTTCCAAAGAGTCCAACACACATCCAATTTAAGTTGTGACAACCAAAAAAAAAAAAAACCACAAAAAAGTGGAAAATCAAACCAATTTTCTTGTGTGGCTTGGGAGACAGGAAAGGGAAGCCAAATTTCAGCTGGGCTATAAAGAGTCAAATACAAAATTATTAGCAGCAATAATAAAAATACCCATGGAAATTTTCTGACATGAATGTGAGTTTTTGTGCTTTGCCTGTTTTGCTCAGGGTGACATGAACTGGTGAAGTATGTGAGCATTCAGTGGCCTCTGAAAATCAGAACCCTCCAATGAAGTATTGAGGATCTGTAATGTTCTTTTTGCTTCTGTTTTTAAATCAGCCTCCCATAAATTCACGTTACAGTGCCATTTAGTGACAAACAGAACAGGGGTCAATGCAATCAATCACAGGGTCAGAGATTTGAAATGATGCAAGACATAGACTGCAGGAGCACAAGAGCTGCAGCAAGGAAATCATGTAGGAAAGACTGAAGGCTGATCCCAGCTTCTGTCCAGATAAGCCCCTTGCAGTGGAATGAGGCATCACCATCAGCATTATTGGGAACAGCAACTTTTGAAAACCAGCATTACCTTGGTTCTGTTGATATATCAATGCAAACTTAACCTCTAATTTGAGAAAGAAAAATGCATCCTGGAACACCTCTTGCTGTCCTTGGTTTAGAGGATTTCTACCACAATACTGAGCATTTCCCTAAAGACAGAAACCTGTATGAGGGGAAGGACATGCCTCTGTGCTCTCTTTCTAGTAAATTCAGTGAATAATCTTAATATTCTCTAATGCTGTTGCCAATGTGAAAAGAGCTGGCAGAGAAAGAGTGAGAGAGGAAAAAAGAAGGGAAGGGAAGGGAAGGGAAGGGAAGGGAAGGGAAGGGAAGGGAAGGGAAGGGAAGGGAAGGGAAGGGAAGGGAAGGGAAGGGAAGGGAAGGGAAGGGAAGGGAAGGGAAGGGAAGGGAAGGGAGAGCATATAAATGAATTTTGGAAATAGACTTTTTTTTAAATATTCTGTTTTGTTGTAGTGATAGTGATAAAAAAGGAACTCAGACTACAAATATTTCTTGTTGCTTTTGGTTTTGTTTTCATGGATTTTGACATCTCTAAGTTGAATTTAAATATATACACTTCACTTGTTTCTTGATAAGAAAAGACCATAAAATCTCTTTTCCTTTTATAGCTAAAATGTAAACAGATTTTGTAGATAACCTCTCTTTCAAAACAGACTGTTCTCAAATTTCCTTGGCTGAATTATCATGATGTGACACAGCACATCTAGCTACACCTGTCAAGCTGTGCAACACGGCTTTCTGTAACATGAAAGCATCATGATCTGAACATCACATGGCTGATGTGATAGGAAATTGAACAGGGCAACACAAAGTTTCCAAACAGGAATTTTACTGTGAAAACATTGTCTTTGCTGAAAACTATTTAAGAAAACACATATTTAATCCCTTGTGCAATTTGCTCCATCTTCAGTTCCAAATGCAAAATGGCTGTACTTAGCTGCAGCCATCTGAAGGTGTTTAATAGACTGTGCTTTTCTTTGCAAATAATTGTGTTCTGGCAAAAATTAACTACATTTATAGCAACCGAATTAGCCAGGAAGTTTTCTGGAAGTTTTCTGTAACAAGTTGGTTTTAGGCCAAATGCATTTCAGACTGAGAGCTCACTAACACAGAGACAGCTTGAAAAGCCAATCTCTCCACACTATTCTATTTTAATAGTTTAGTTTATTCAGCTTCATAAAGGTTATTTCTCATCCTTATGCTCAGGAAAGCATTGTACCTATAAAGAACTGAATTTATACACATCAAAATAAGTAGCAGAGTCTTGAGTACAGCGGAGGCATCATCAGATAGAGTGGGATTTATATTTTAACAGCAACTCTTCACAATATTTCTGTCATCACCTCCTATTTCATCCACAGAGCTCATGTGGGTACATGGAGATTGAGCCTGTCTTTAAATCAAAATTAAACAAAGAAGATTTTTTTCTGCTTTATGGACAG